>NC_072852.1:27726924-28326924 GCF_028858705.1 Grus americana | reverse complement strand
TACACAACTTAACCTCTTTCAAAAGTTGCTAGTTACAGAAAGCACAGGCAGTCTTTTTTTTTTTTTAAGGTGGCTGTTAGTCACCCCAAATCATTAGTCACCTCAGAAAATTTTGGCCTGAAAGGTTATCTTTATCTTATAGTAAGTAAATGCCTTTTGACCATTCCTCCTAAAAAGACTGAGAAGCTTGGCCTGAAATGCATACCTCTTAGTTGCACTACATAAATATGTTGAAACAGATGAAACTGATAAATTGTTTATTAAATATATGGGAATCAATACAGAGATAAGGAATTACATAATTTAAAATACAGCTAAAGAAATTCCTTCCCTCAGTTACTTTTTTTTCCGTCTGAAATCAGACCTTTCAACCTGCTGCTTAATCTATTTGAAAATTGTAATCACAGCTTTAAAACAATTTGTAGGTTCTTGGAATGTTTTCAGTGCACATCTTATTCTTATTATGAAAGACTTGAAAATGTTAGGAACAGACTAAAATCTTTACAGACTGCATACTATACACAAAGATAATTTGTAGCAGGTGTCTTGTATTTTCACGATATGGTAATTTTATAAATGATGAGCTGTCCGCTCATTTCCTGTTGGTCCAGAAGCATGTTAAGAGTTCACATTGGAATTATAGGGAAGAGAATGAGAAGTGAAACGAGTAAGACTTTTCCAGTAGAATAATTACTGTAGCAGTTTAGTTTCTGTCATCTTTGCTGTTAGGGCATCTTCCAGCACATAGGACTGTTATATCTGAAACACGTTACTTTGCCATCCATAATTAGCAGCGTGAGGAATTTGAAGATGATAATTGGGTAACAAGTAAAACCTCTGTAAACACACAGTTTACTTTTTTTCTTCTAATCATTAAGAAAAAGACTGTTAGAGGATGAGGATTTGTTTTGCTACATCTCCTCTTAACAACCATGTACATCATAACTTAGAAAAAAGGCAGGATATAACGTGCATTTTCATGGATGCCCTTGTCTTAACTATATATGTGAATTGGTAAGTAATTTAATGCTCTGTGTGTGACCATAGAGTTTTGGCCCAATACGTCAACTACATAGGGGTTCTCCGTGCCTTACTTGATAGTGTGTAGCCTGTAGTGTTCTCTGTACCTTCAGATCTGCTTATATTTCGTAGGTGTAACGCCAGCCCATGGGTCCTTATTTATACCACTGTGTATCTGGAGTAATTTCAGTGATGCTGTGTCACATCTAAATTAGCAGAATTCAGTAATTTTTTATTAAAATTATTGTGAAAGCGTTAATGTGGTGAATATCAAAAAATGGCCAGAAAACTATGTTTCCTTTTGTGTTGAAATATTAAATGAATGTTTGTTTTTTTTAATCTTAATGCTGTTTCTTTTTCCTTTTATACAGGAAGGGACACGAATGTGTTAGTTTATATTAAGAGGAGACTGGCAATGTGTGCAAGAAAGCTGGGAAGGACCAGGGAAGCAGTGAAAATGATGAGAGATGTGAGTTTGGATTTGTTTCACATGTGATACTTAGATAATAGTAGTGTAGAAATGATACACATTTGCTTACAAGTTAGCATCCATTCCTGCTGCATGCAGCACTGCTGAAAGTCATTTTGTATGTGTAATGTACATAAAGATTAAGTTAAGAGATCGTTTATTTATAAGGTTGCAAAAGCAACACTGAAGTCATAAAATACCAGATGGACAGTTGCCCATCCAGACTGAATTTCCCATCCTGGTACATGTGCAATGGAGTGCAGTCTTTAATTATTTGATCATGAAGTTACTAACATTTTTTCTGAAGCATGTAATGAATGCCGCTAACTTAATAAACAGGCCTTAAGTGTTCTGTTTCCTCCTTGCAAAGCTGCACTTTGGCTCTGTGCATTGTTTACGTCACACTAGTCAGACCTGAGGACAGTATTAATTATTCATGCAAAACCAAGTAATTAATCTACAATGAACTGATTTCCCTCTGAGAGAGGGGATGACTATATCCCCATTTTGTAGGTAGGGGAGCTACCACTGGTAGTTATAAGTAAGCTATAAAGCGGCAAATTTGAAACACCAAACAGTAGCTATTTTGGGGATGTCAGGAGGGGCAGCTGTCCATGTAAAGCACTGTATAAGTTTCAATATAAAATGCTCAAGTTTAGAGATAGCTGCCAAAGCCCAGCATTTCTTCAAGTGACATCCCCTGGATGCAGATTAGGAACACAGTTCTTTGAGGAGATGACTTGCCTCACCTGAGGTAGCAAGTCTGTGACAGAAGGAGGAATGGAGCCCTAGAGCTCTGGCAGATGATGGTAAAACTGCTTACCAGTTTCCTGTGTTCTCCTTTCTTACACTTCATTTTCCAGCTCCCACAAAAGTGAGGTAGAGATGAATCTGGCAAGATACAGAGTTCTGCAAGTTAAGCTGAAGGACCTAAATTTTAAATGCACAAAATGGAATCTCGGACCACAATGAAGCACCTGTAAAGTGTGCTTTAGGCAGCTTGGATGAATGGTCCCGAAACCTGCCTAGTAAAAAAGAAAATTCTCGCTGCATGTCAGTGGGAATTTTAACGCAAAAAGGCAAGTGACTTTCTCTGGAGCTTAGACATTTGCCATCAACGGCAGTAAGGCAAGTATGTCTGCCAGCTAGGAATCCAGCACCCAGCATCTTCTCCTGGAACTGGGGCACTCATGAATATTTTTTTAAACCATTGAGCAGACTTCATCATAATAATGCAGGTCTTCATCCTAAATAATCCACCAGATGGCAAGTGGTGAGTAACTTTGTTTCCTGTCTCTAGCTGGGGTTTTTGAGGCACACAACTCTCACTCCCCAGAATCACTAGGCTCCCAGACAGAGGTGTTGAAAAAGAACTTGTGAAAAACCCAGCCATTTTACAGCAAGGAGTGTGAGAAAGAGGGACGAGGAAGAAAGACCTGGTTTTGCAGTCTCGTGGTCAGCTGGGAGAATGTTGATTTCAAAAACGTTGTTTTCAGTCCAGCCAGTTCCACTAATCCTCATGAATTTTGTTACACAGGCACTCTGGGACAAATACTGAAATGTTTGGGGACAAACATTGGAATTCTAAGTTCTGGCATTAATACGCAAGAAAGATAAAATTTTGAATTTCACGTTCAAATGTCACACTTCATAATTATTGCAACTTCTGGAGCTAACTATGGGCTGCTGAATGTGTTTTGTGATTTGTAGATAGGGCTATGTGGAACAGATACTCTGTGAAGCCACCTTCTGCTGATGTCAATATGTATGGTTAATTGTGTATGCAGAGCACTGGATTCAGGGACTTGGGTGGTCCATCTAGTCCTCGGTTTCTTATGCAAAGTGAGACCTAGAATGCTTTGATTATAATGAATGGCTTATTCTGTCACTAGAGAGAAAATTGTGTGTTGTTGAAGGTAAGTACAACGTGGATCTCAAAAGCCAACAATGACAGGGAGACCCAAAGTCGTTGTTTGTTAGACACTTGAAGGATGCAAAACACTCTCCTCAGTAGGAACGTTTTGCTAAAATGAAAGGACTGGATGCAAGACAAAGGAGGTATAAAGATAGAATTTCAGCTTCTAGGGCTTCAACTCAGATCAATGTATTCTGTATTTTTCCACATACAGACACTGAGCCAGATCCTCAGAACTGAATTTAGATGCCTCTAGAGTCCTTCGTTGTGAGTAAGCAGAGCTGAGAATTAGCAGATCCCTAGACAAAATATAAAAGCAGTGGTATCTGTAGGTCACAACTCCAGTACCCTGGGATCAAGAGTAGGGTCAAGTCAGCTTTGCAGATGCTTTTCTTAGACTGACTTGGAGCTACTTAATTCTGATGAATGTGTATCCTCCATTTCTATATAGAAGACATAAATAATATACTTATGAAGAAGTTTGAAGAACATGAATGTGTCATTGAGGGTTTCTGTGTGATTGATGAGGGAGGAGATGAATTTATTCACCCTAAAAATAATATGAAGAATATGTTGGCTGGGGACTGCTGAATCTAGCATCAGGGGACAGAGGGTGGAGGCCCTGTTTGTGTTTGAAAGATTGAAAACAGATTTCTCAAGACATGGAACATGATGGAAATGAAGTGTTAAGAGGTTCATGACACCATCTGGGAAATATGATTGGGATGTAGTGAGTCTTTGCCACTTTGAAAAAATAAAATATTTGAGAGTGTTTAATTCATTGCATATATGAGGCCATCTTGAGGACATTACTGATGGATTAGATTGTCTTACTTGAATTTTATGCAAGAAAAGACTGAGATCCTGCTTAAAACACCTTAATGGAAAGAAAATGAGTTGTTGGTGACTTAAATAAGATTTTGATTTTATGGTTATATACACTGCTGATAGGAAAATCCTGTTCTTTAATATTATGTTGAAGGTATTTAAAACTATTTTTTTAACTTCAAAAAAATGTTTAAAATCAGTTTTTTTCTAATTTTAAAAAATTTGGTAGGAATTTCCTTTGCTTCTGTGATTGGTTTTGAGGCAGTATTTTGTTGTTAGCTTTGATGCTTGGATGTCATTCATTTAGCTGAGTTGAATTAATGAGAATTACAAACCTGTAATTTTCATGGAAGCATGTAATTGAATCATACATAGGTGTTGCTTTTGCTTGTGTTTTTGATGATAATTATTTACTATATTTTGCTATAGAAACCAGCAGCTGTCACTATTTGTATATATTGACTTAACTTATGATCTCATTTTGATTAGTGTATTGTTGGAATAGCTCCAGTCTAGTCAACAGAGTTATTCCAGTTTTATTCCTGTTCATACAGAGCATGATATGGTCTGTGAGGGAACTAGATCTCTTTTACTGTCCCCGAGGAGAAAGTCTACAGTGCTGGTTGTTTTATTTGTTGTGCTGATTATGTTAGGAGGGTTTAAACTAGTGTGTTCTAAATTATGTTGAAAAACTTGGTATGTGAAGAGGTGAAAGACCTTAATGGTGGCTGTGGGGAATCTTCTGTATTGCTTCATGTTGTATCTTTGTTGTGGACCGTGTTGCAAGCCAAGTAGCTACATGCTGATGAGCAAGGGTAGCCTTTTGTACCAGCTGCTCTCTGCTCTTTGCTGATTCCCTCACCATTACAATGGAAGAAAACAGAAGTGTGCTGGGTTTGTGTTTCGTGTTTTTCATTGATTAAAACCAGAGAGGATGTGGAGGGTGTGCAAAGGCACTTCTCTCTGTACTTTGCGGGCGACTGGATCAGTGACAGTGCTACTGAATTCAGGAGCAGACCGACAAGGTATTTCCCTTGACGGGGTCACTGAAGTATCTGGGTGAAAATGTACCATGCAATAAAGTGAATTCTCAAATTAATTCAGGCTTCTTGGGATTGTTCTGGAGAACATTTGGACTGTGGAACAAGCTTTCATTGAAGGGTCATGCATGTTTAGGAAAGAGAAGGGTGGCAGGCAGAAGGCATGCTAGTGGACAGAGTGAACAGAAGCTCTTAATTGCTTCCTCTTTCAGAGAGAAGATGAAAGAAAATCATTCTGGAGTGTCTTTATCTCCTACCCTATGGCCCTGCACTCCCCTGAAGACTGCTTTGTAGTCTTAACAAGTATATGTTTCTGAGGCATGGTGGAATTGCAACTTGCCCCATGCTTTACAGCTTTGTTAGAAACCAGTGAGGTTTAGGGAGAGAAGAGACTCTCCAGGTCTGTCCTCAGCTCTGGAGAAGAACAGAAACCAAAACACTTTTTAAGGGTCTGAAAAGTACATTTTATTTCTGGGATCAGTCATATCTGCTGAGAAATCACTCTTCAGAATACAATAAAGGACTTAGAAGTCTACTTCTGTGTAGCTTGCTGAGGATATTTCAGCTGGATGTGTTTATGTGTTCATCTCGGTGCCCACCTGCAGTCTGTGAGTGCATATTTTATGCCACAGGAGACACTAAGGAATTATCAGTACCTAAGCAGCTTGTATTGTTAGAGTGCTGCATGCTTATCAATGGGCAGCATGATAAGTTCTTTAAACACTTAGGCTGCCCTGAGCATTTAAAATGATTTAAGAGGTTGTGTCACTTGAAGGCTTCAAAAGGGTACTTAACCTTACTAAATTTTAATGATATGGGTAGGTTGTGTTTTCATCTTTTTATGACCAGTGGTATTAATGATTTTTGCTGGTGTGATGGTTCTGCAAATCTAGCGTACTCTCTTGGCAACCTCTTTTGCCGGGCTTTGAATAAGGTTTTTGTTCCATATTCGATTGAATTCTGTATTCTTATGTGCATTGCTGTTTTGCTCTTGGGAAATGGGAATACTTAGCCAGGACAGTGTTCTGTGCCTTGAATTATCAAGCTATGTGAAACAAAGAAAGTACTAATTGCTAATAAAGATCTTATGATCCCTAGCAACTTAACAACACAACTTCTGCAGCTACTTGCGTTGGCAGCTACTGTCTCTCCCAAAGACTTCTGTGCTTGAGGCAAGGATTAGTGAGTCAGATTCTTTGGCTTGTGTTACACAGGTCAGGTTAAGCAGGCAGCTCTGCCTTGAGTGGGATTCTAGCTTTATTAACATCTGTAGCAGTTATTTAAAGTACCATTTATTAAAATTTGAAGGAAAGGTGCTTCTTAGTTAAACAAGACCAAGAGTTATCTCATAAATTTTAGAAGAGCGCTACTCTTGCGAATGATGACATTTGCCAATCTCCACCACAGAGCAGTATCTTCAGTTAATTCTTGTTCTGACACAAGCACTGCAATAGTAGCAAGTGATAAATGCTGCTTTTAACATTTCCATATGTCTGTATATTCAAATGTGGTTTGTTTTGTCACAGATTCACATGTTACGGGTAAGTGGGAGGGGCGGGTTGGAACATCTCTCATTTGCATGGTCTCTTAAACTAAATTGAGACTCCTGTGATTCCCCTGATGGTGTTTATCCCTTCCCTTTACCTACATCTGACTCAGATCCCTCACTTTTTGTCATGACTGTGATCCTGCTCAAAACCCTCAAAAATTAGAAATTTGGTGACTACTACCTAAACCCAATAATGTTTCTCATATAACTTATGGGTTTCCAGCATTGTGATTCTATTAAGATAGAATGTAGTCTTAGAGTATAGTCACATAGTCTTGGCAGGAGCCCTGGTAACGTGGACTCCTTTTTGCCTGCCCTCTTGCATCACTCCATGTTCAGGGGCTTTGTATTGTCCTTTAATTGTGCTCTTCCGTATCTCTGGAATCTCCTAGCTCATTTTTGAGCTACGAGATAATTTCCTCACTTGTATTTCACTTAAAAATCTACTTCTAAAAATATGACAAAGTTTCTGCAAAAAGTGTTTTTGGATGATGCAAATAAAGGAATGTTTTTGAAGAGGGCTGTAATGACTTTATTTTCATGCTTTCTAAAATTACTAATCTGTGATGTAACAGACGTTATTCTAATTTATCACCGTTACTACTTTTATGTGATGTGATTGTTTAGTAGTAAATATACATCTGCAACAACTTGCACTCTTCTGGTTTCATGCCACTTCTGCCTTTAAAATTCTTTTTATTCCTGAAATACATGCATTTTTACAACACAGTCCAAATAACAGCATTTTCATAATTATATTCCTTAAAGAACTCAAATCATACTCTGAAGGTTTTAATCCTCCAATTAAGAGAGAACATAAAGGCTACATGTTCTAACGTATTTCCTTAGAGTTTGCATACTTGCTAAGATATTTTTCACTTTATTGACTCATTGTTAATCCTACATTGAAGAGAAGTGGTATTATCTGTGAATATTATAGAGCACTAGGACTAAACTCAACATTTGCCAAATTGAAAATGGAACGTCAGCAAATTTTATACCTGTGCCATCCCACAGTTAGTGTAAACTGAATCTGGGTCTCTTTTCTGACACTCTGAAGTTTAACCATTAGATGACACGTCAAATTCCCTGAATTCCACATATGGATGAAAGTATGTGGATCCTACTGCTAATTGTTTCCAAACTCCAAAAGGAACAGGATCTGGCAGATTTGGCTTCTTAACTTCTATCCTCTCTGAGCTGTGAAAGAGTAACTGTGGAGCTACTTCCAAACAAAACAGTGATTATTTGCCAAAAGGAATGCAGCACATAGAGAAATGCGTTAAATGGCAGAATCGTACTTTTGCTGTAATTAAGCAGAACTTTAATTCAGGTAGGTCCAGTGTATTTCAGATCATTTGCCAACTCTGAGATCTATGAGTGTCTACATCACATGAATCCCCCTCATGAGACCACACTGGAATGAGTTGCACTTTTAGGACCAGGAGTTAGCTTAATTTTTAGGCATCTGATATTGTTAGCAGAGCCTTTTTGTGTGCTAGCCTTAGTCTGCTGACCGTTTCTTCCCTTCTCTCCTTGCTGGGTGAGCTGACCAGGAGAAAAACTTAAGCATTACTGTAACTTTTTAGACATCAGAGAGTCAAAGTGGAGTGACGTGTTGCAAATGCCTCAAGCCTAGGGTAAACTGCAGTCAGAGCTTAGCCATCTGAAAGCTCAGTTGTAGATAATGAAGTCCACAGAAATGGAAGTTTCTGGTTTTCTACTCTGAAATTACTTGGAGTTTTGCCTTTTCTACTTTGTTCAGCTAACAGCATTTACAGATTACAAGTCATATACCAGAAAGCAGTTTATGCAAAGCACTTGTGAAAATAACAGTGCTAGCCATACTGTGTGCTTGATTCTTTGGTGGTGGTGGACAGTTGCAGCTGGAAGATGGCAGCCTCAGTCATTCCTCTTTTAGGAGACAGATTTTACCATTTCACATACCCACTGTGGGAACACATACACGAAGAATTAATATTGTAACAGTTTCACTGTTTGCATTGAATTTCTCTTGTTTGCTTCTTGTTGTTTTTTCTTCATTTTAAGCTGAATTACCTTTTCGTATTTATGAATGCATTCAGTTGAATGCATTGATCTAAAAATGTTTTTGTTTGTTGAGAAGATATGAGTGTAAGCAGCAACGAGTAGTTGCATGCACTGCCCATAAAGTATGTGACCATGCATACAGCCACAATGCAAATGGAGAATAAATGTATCAACACCAGGTTATATATAAGATCATTCATTTATCCACCTCTGTATTCCCTTGAGTCCCATGGTCTAGTCATACGCATAAGCTGTAGCTTAAAGCCGTTTTCTACACAGATAATGTATCATTGCTAATTGATGCATGATGTTAATGTCATCACAGTTGCAACAGTTAAAGCACATTCCTTGAAAATGTTTCAAAAATTAGATCTAAATGAGAAAATACTGATGACTGAAATATTCTTAGGGGAGGGAGTCCTCTTCATGAAACTGTTCTTTGGGAGAGAAAACTTGCTCCTCATCCAATAAATCAGATGTAGATTTCCTTGTACCATAAAGCGTTTTTTGTGGTCATCACGTTTTCATATCCATCACAAAATCATTGAACCTACACCCAGCAATATGGGTTGGGGTGAGTCTGGAAATACAGCCCTCCCAGGACTAGTGATAAGATATGCAATTGTGTCAGACTTATTTCCAGAATTTTTCTGCTAACTTATACTCACAAAATATTATTTATATAAAAAATTCAGAATTATTAATTATCTGCAAAAGCTACCATTTCTTTGTATTTGCAGTATAGCTAATGAATCTTTCAATGAAAAGCAATTCCACTTTCTATACATGTTTCTATTTCCCCCTAAACGTGCAAAGCAATTCGAACAGAATATGGGCTAACCCAGCCCCAGGTCTGAATTTCATGACTAGAAAGTAGTTTGACCAATAGAAGTTCAAAGTAAAATCCTTCTGAACACAGATTAGGTATGATATGTTCAATAGCTGTTTGAACATCCTTATATTGTAAGGAGGGAATACGTTCATAGCCGTGTGGTGTCCGTCTTCATGTGGTATGAAAATAAGCTTTGCTCGGTGGAGCACAGCCTTTTCATACCAGCTGAGAAACCAACTAACTGGAATTTTACAATGAAACTTTTAGTCCTAACTAGTGTTTACATAAAAAGCTGTAGCAGGTCTGGTGAGAAGTCTTGAGTGCTCAATTTGATGACTGTCTCTTGAGATGTTAAGGTGTAGAGAAAGATGATAACAGGGTCTTTGTCTTTTCTTTAAGTGCAGTGCTTGCCACTGAAATGAAAGCATTTGTCAGGTTACAGTAAAGACGTAAAGAGAATGAAAATTGATAAGCCAAACGATTGGGCGAATGTTAGTCTGCAGCTTCACAGGAAATAAACCTTTGGGTGCAAAGGGAGGTCTGTGCCTCTTAAACTAGAGTCCAGATTAGAGTTCAATGCTGTACAAGTCTGGGGAACTCAGGGGTGCGTTCTTCATCCTGTGTTGAGGGATAACGTGCCCATCTTTACATCTCTGTGCGAGTACTAGCCAGCCTCCCTCTCCATCTGCTAGGGAGGGGAGGGAGCAGGCTCACAGTCTGCTCTGCCTTGCTCCTCAGCATGACGCAGTGTTTGGCCTGCCTGTACCATCCAGCAGGCCTATGTTCCAACCTTTGCGGGATATTTTTTCTTTCTTAGCATTTGCTTTCACTATGGGGCCTAAAAGATGACCTGTCATAGTATTCTTCCATCTAAGTGGCTTTACTTTTTGGGAAGTTTCTCAAAAAACAAATTTTTACTGTGACTGAATATTATTTGCAGTGAAAATTATATACTCTGCGTCCTGAGATGACAGAGAAATTAGTTCATCTCCTCTCTTCTTTTTCTTTTCTTTATTAATAGTAAATTTGGTGCCGTTCAGTGTTCAAATAGCTGAGTGGCTACTTAGAAGTGTTTTATTTTTGTAGCTACAATATCAACTGAGTCCATTATAACCGGGTTGGACTTCTTAACGTTCGACCTTTCCCAGATGAAACCTTTATTAACACTTGTCAGTTTGGAGGCCTGGCAGTCCAGACAGTGACCTTTATTCTGCTGCTGTCTTAGGCAGGGTTTATCACTCTGACAGAACCTAATTGAAATAGGAAAAAAATAATCAGTGAGTGATGTCAGTGAGAAGCGGAGAACCAGTGTAAGAGCTTTTACTGGCCACAGTACATCTATAACTAACTGCAGCTCTCCCCTTTTCTTCACTGATGGAGGGAATATTATTCTGCCAGCCATTATTCATTCTCAATGAGCAGGGATAATCTTTCTTAATCCCTTGGAGGGGTTTCTTTGCAATATGTTCATTCTGAACTTTAAATCACTATTTACGTAGGGCCAGATTCTGTCATGCTTTCTCCTGCCAAATAGTAGCTTCCTCTGTTAAAAATGCAATAGTGAGTAAGGACAAGAATGAAGAAAAGTAAGATCTATGCTGGATCCTTAACTGATGAATCCAACTATGTGAATTTTCACCTGCGGTTATTTTTCTTCATGAGCAATGACTTAAACTTTTTATTTTATTGTTAAATCCTTCCACTTACCTAGATGACCACCAAGGCCTGTGGGCCATTTTTTGGAAAACTGGAGAAGGAGAAAAGCCTGCAAACCATGCAGTTTTGTTTGTGTTCTTTTTCACAGGTTCAGCTCCTGCCATTGAAACGAGGAGCTTTATGGCCATCCCCATGCCACCAGCATCAAAAATTCAATGAGCTCTTTCAGCTGCTGTCTCAGTGATCGTGATTCTTACCAGAAATTTATATAATAGTTAAACAAAACACTGCTGTCCTTGCCTTTGATATTTTAATAATCCTCAAACTGCAGCAAAGTCAATACTATCCAAATAGGCAAATTTAGACAGACTTATCTCTTAAGGTCAAAATAGTTCTTACATTAGCTTATGCCAGACCATTAACACAAGGAAGAAATTCTCTGCACTTTGCATCTCTGTTTACCTGTTAAGGTCTGTTCCTTAACAGAGTGAAGAAGCTCTAGTTCGCTACCTGTTTCTCATTTTCTAAAGTTCTTGGTGAATCTCCACCCCTCTTGTTTCAATCCTGGCTTATTTTTGATTATATTACCTGTTTGTGACATTAAGATTTGCTGGTTCTCAGTTTCTCTATTTATATCTTCAAAGGTAGGTTTATTGAGTGACAGAGCTTTCAGGTCCAGCTTACTGTTTTCAAATTAAGCAAGGCTGACCTTGAGTCATTTTCTTTACTGTATTTCTGTTCTCATAAACCATCTCAGAGAGATTGTAAATGACAGTGTTCCCCTGTGAGTTCCTAAAGAACAGCAGTAGTATCAGCTATCCTAGTTCTACACTGTGTTGGACCTTTTTGTGCTGAATGTACATCATGTAGGCAGTTAAGGTATAACAACCATAGAGAGGACACGAGGAAGCAAGAATCTTTTAACACTTCAGTTCTTTAGAAAATCACTCTGACAATAAAAAATATTATTTAATCAATTCTGCAGTAAAAAAACCATGGATGCTTCTGATAAGTGTGGCTTCAAAAAATGAGATGCAATAGAGTATCTGCTTCAGTCATTTGAATCTGTGCGGATGCTGAAACTGAGGATGTCTGAGAACAAATCCCTGGTATCTCTCAAAGGGTTAGTTCATAAAGTAAAGGCATTTACATGTAAAAGGATTAGATTATTTTAACTACAGATTTCATTCAGTTTGTCATACAAGATGGATTCTTTAGTTACAGTGTTAGATTTGTATAAACCTTACCTTTCCTGTTGTTTCTTTTTTTTCTTTTCTTCCCCCCTGTTTTTTATATTGGCCACAGTTGCAATTGTGTTCTGAAGTATCCATGATTACAAATCCTAATATCGCATACTTGATAATATAGTTGCATTTATGTAAGCTTCTCTCGTTTGATTTTATTCTGATTTTTTCCAAAGTATTTTCTGGTTTTTTTACTAATGTATCAGAGAGGTGCTGGATTACTTGGTACTGTTATACAGGAGCTACATTGTTGAAGATTCTTTTCCAGTACAATAAGATAACTCTTCTTCACTTTGAAGAAGCCTGTTAATTAAAGGAGAGTTATGTATTCAGGCAGCTGTGTTCTTGGATTTGACTAATTACATCCTATGCAAAGCATGTCTTGTCAAGAAACCTGACCCAATGTCCATTAAGTGCTCAGAAATTTATGAGATAATAGTGAATTCTGGGAAAGAGCCAAGAACAAGGGGAACTGAGGGGTTATTTCAATGCATTTTGAACAATGCATGTTAATAATCTAACCCTTTCATATGTTACTGATTTTAGTTGATGAAGGAGTTTCCTCTGCTCAGCATGTTCAACATCCATGAAAACCTTCTAGAGGCTTTGTTGGAACTGCAAGCATATGCAGATGTCCAGGCAGTCTTAGCAAAGTATGATGGTAAGTTCATATATATTTATATTTTCTCTATATGATACACACAGAAGCAATGTTTCTAAGCCAAACTTTTAAAATTTAGGAAACACTGTAATTAAGGTGATTGGCTTGAACTTCATAGATCCCCTTACACAGTCCTTAATCCAAAGATTAAACATTGTCCATTTTTTCTGCCAACCCATGCTTAATTCATTGTACAGCGTAGTGGAACTTGCTTACTAACAGCTCTTCAGTGCTTTCTTTGCTTTCTGTTGATGGTTAAAGAACAACTATTTAGGTTCTGCAGACTTTTTATTGTATGCTATTGAAACCTTGTCTGAAGAAGGGATTATCAGTTCCCTTGTGGACTTTTCCATGAATGTTGACTTAGTAGCATACAAGTGCTTTACAAACATTAATTGACTTAACTTCACAGCAGTCTAGCAAGTGGCAGACTTCATGTCTTAAGGGGAACACTTGGAGACCTCAGAAGACTAGGTGAACTTTTTGCATTAATTTTCAGTATTTTTCAATAAGCATTGGTTTATGCAGCTTAACTTCAGTATTTTATGTTCACATCACAGCTCCTGCTGACTTCAGCTCTAGCCTTTTGAACTTGAATTCAAGACACCAGGGTCTCAGACAGAGAAAGAACAGAATAAGAAGCACCAACTGGCATACTTTGTTTAGTTTAAGTTAAGTGGGTTTTCCTTGTATTGTGTAGAAACTTTGTGACAGAAACAGGAATACAATCTAGTTCTCTGGAGCAGTGTTCATCAGCCTGCACAATGCCACTCTTCATCCTCTTCCTGCAGTCCCCAGTTTACTCACTATCCACATTCCAAGTTCTGCAACAAGTGAATCAGGAATCCTACAGCCCTCAGTTTGTGTTACTACACAGTCCTCATTCATCCTCAGAAAAGTCTCATTCTATGCACTGGAGTATGGCAAGGGAATTTATGAAAGGAATATTATGTAATCGTATAATTAAAAATGAGGTCATAACACGCGTGAATCAGCTGAATTAAGTGAAACTGGTAGCCTTAGTTTTGATGTTTCTTAACTCTTTCTCTAGGTTGATCTTGTAGCCTTTAAAATGCTCTTAATTACTAGCTCTTACAGCCTTTCTGGTCTTATTTGAACAGACATTTTAAGGCTTGTAACTTCCAAAGTTTTGGAAAAGGTAGATGGACATCATTTGAGGTAGTGTTGTGTAAATGGTTACCAATATGAGCTCTGCAGCCTATATCCCCAGTGCTTTGGCCACTCTTTCTCTTTGATTCTTTGAAAGAATTAGCATCTTTTCCAGCCTGCCCATAGTTGATCTTCTGTCCCATTTGTCTACTGAATTGTCTTCTACTTCTCTTATGCATGCTCAGTTTCAGCTTTCTGTTGCTCCCAGAGGCTCCTTGTTCAGCCAGTACTGCTCATTCCTAGTTCTGTTCTTCTGCTTCTCTTAACTACCTATCCCAATCTTCTCTTCAGGGCAGTGATGGTCATGATACCTCTCCTCACTCACTTTCCAACTCCTGTCTTACCAGACGTCTTTTCCATCTACCCTTTTCTCTGTGGCTTCTGCCTCCTCTTCACTTGACATTCTCTGCTGCATTGCTTGGGTGCCAAAAAGCAGAACAGTAAGAGCTCACGCAGACAGACAGAGGCTTCTCGCTGTCAGTCCCAGTACTTAGCCCCATATCATCACATAGAATAGTGGCAAGGGGGTGATGCATAAGTTTATTGGAGTACTGAGACTTGTTTACTTGATGAGCAAAGAATCTTTGGAGGATATAACCAAAAAAAATGTAGAAGCTTCCACTGAACATGTGCTAACTGCTTTCTTCTACCATCTTATAACTTAGGAAATTAAGATAAATGTTAATGAGGCTAGCAAGAGACCATTGGCTCGATACTAACATGATCATCTTGCCAAATTTCAGACCTCTGCAGTAGACTGTGGCAGAGCTGAGGTTATTTAAACGAAAGATAAATAAGCAGCTCATTACAGGCAATGTTAGTGATAGTCACTGCTACCAGTCCAGTCTGGAATGTTTTCAACTCCTTCTGAACTCGAATCATTCTAAGCAGAGATCAAAATGTCACCTTGAGCACTACCATCCAGTAGCAGTAATGACTCTAGGAGAGATCTTGGTTGTGCTTAGTCTGATTGAAGAATTGTGCCGTTAAAGTGGTAACATCAGAGTCTTTCTTGTAGCTTCTTGTATTTCAGTAATTCCTGTGACACAGATGTAGGTCCCCATGGACTTTATTTTGGCACGTTAAGAAGCAAGTAAATAGAAATGCCCATTTTTATGCCCCAGGCACTACAGGATATTAGTACCTTCTAGTCTTTAATGTAGTTATAATAGTCCTGGGAGACAGTAGAACTGTGGCAGAACAGGAATTAAGCCATGCCCTCCCAAATCTCAGACTAAACTCCTGTACCAGCTCTACTTTGCATACTAAAGCACTGATCCCTAGTGTTAAACAATACCATGGTGGCACTTTGTGTCATGGAAGTTGACAAAACTTAAAAGGTGCGTTTTGTTTTCTCAAAAGCATCTGACAGAGTCAAAACCAAGGTCGTAAATGTAACAAATGAGGCTTTTCAAAATAAAATTCTTCTTACTTTGTCTGTTTGAACCCATGCAGTTTCAACTCATGCTTTGCCATATATAAACGAAGGTATGTGCATACACTAGGTATGTACAAGGACTCGGCAAGCACAGGCTTAACCAGTATAACCCTTACAGTTCATGAGTCTCAGAAGGCCCATCTCAGGGAGTCTCAGCTCATTTTAGAACTCATCAACTTCATGTGTTGTAAGATTTATTGGAATATAAAACAATGAACTCATTTATACTTTCCTATCTGCAGTTTCTGTTGGTCCCCCTCCACTGCCTTTTTTTTGACTAAGACCAAACCTGATTTATTGTATTTTGATAACATATGAACAAATTGTTTCCTTGAGCAGTCTGCCCCCACCCTGGGCTAAAAAGTTGGATCATGTTATGCGAAACCTCAGCCTCTGCAAGCAGACACACTGCTTTACCAAAAGCCATGTGTTAAATTGTGTTTATATTATGTACCTGGCAACAGAGCTGATGTCCGTACTCATTATTCATGGAAAAAGGGCCTCATTAGTGGAATGCATGCACTGTTGCTGAGCTACATCATTATGGTTTCAGAGTTCAGTATCTGTCAATAGAGTGCAGATGACCTAAATACTGTTGAATTCTGAAAAGATTTTTGGCTCTGATTTAATACATATCCATGTTATTTACAGCAGAAATAGTTATGGCTGCTAAAGAGACCATTCTTGAATGGAATAAGCTTCTGGTATTCATAGCAGATAAAGTTTCTCTCCTCCTCTTCCCTTGCTATTTAAATGGGTTGTTTTCCAGTGGAGTAGGTCTGCTTGTTGTGATGCTTAGAGCAAATGATTTATTAACTTCCCAGGGTGGCCAGTTGCTTTGATTGTTATTATCTGGTAACCTGGGCACTGTATGAAAACTCAGACCTTTCTGGCAGTTGAAAGTCAGATTTAAAAATAATGGATGCCTATGCATTTAGTCATAGTGATGCAATGGTTCCTCCCTAAACCTGTCCTTGCTTTCCTTTTGTAAATTACAGTGTTTTCCAGTGAGCCTATAAGCCTTCTGGTTTGCAGGAGGAACACCTTACACAGATTCCCCTTTCACTTACCTCCTTGCAAAGAAGGAGAAAGGCCATGTCACCATGTAGACAGAGTCCCAAATTCAAAGTTTGCTTGAGAAGAAACTTTAGACCAAAGGATACATAGAAAGAAAGTGGGTTTTAAATACGAAAGGTCTCATTCTGCTCTAGGCTGTGACAGTTTTTTATTTGGTAGCAGCTTACTTTGAAGAGTCCTAATTTAAATTCGGACCAAATCAAAATGCAGGCCTTTGAAGAAACATTTTAGAAACAGTCGTCTTTGTCTTTGAATACTTTCAACTTAGTGAAATCCAAACAGTTAATGTAGAGAAATCAGTTCTCTAAAATGTAGCCTATTCAGGGCTACTCTCCTTTCTCCAGTTCCCCTCTGTCCAACTTACCATAGAAGGATAGAATCATAGAGTGGTTTGGGTTGGAAAGGGACTTTAAATATCATCTAGTTCCAACCCCCCTGCTGCCCAAAGCCTCATCCAATCTGGTCTTAAAGACTTCCACGGATGGGGCATCCACAACCTCTCTGGGAAACCTGTTCCAGTGCCTCACCACTCTAACAGTAAAGAATTTCTTTCTAACATCTCATCTAAATCGACCCTCCTTCAGCTTAAACCCATTACCTCTTGTCCTGTCACTACACTCCCTGATAAACAGTCCCTCACCATCTTTCCTGTAGGCCCCTTCAGGTACTGGAAGGCTGCAATTAGATCTCCCCGGAGCCACCTTTTCTCCAGGCTGAACAATCCCAACTCTCTCAGCCTGTCCTCATAGGAGAGGTGCTCCAGCCCTCTGATCAGCTTCGTGGCCCTCCTCTGGACTCTCTCCAACAGCTCCATGTCTCTCCTGTACTGGGGCCCCCAGAGCTGGACGCAGTACTCCAGTTGGGGTCTCACAAGAGCAGAGTAGAGGGGCAGGATCACCTCCCTCGACCTGCTGGTCACACCTCTTTTGATGCAGCCCAGGACACAGTTGGCTTTCTGGGCTGCAAGCGCACACTGCCAGCTCATGTTGAGCTTCTCATCAATCAATACCCCCAAGTCCTTCTCCTCAGGGCTGCTTTCAATCCATTCCTCGCCCAGCCTGTAGTCGTACTTGGGATTGTGCCAACTCACATGCAGGACTTTGCACTTGGCCTTGTTGAACTTCATGCGGTTTGCACGGGCCCACCTCTCCAGCCTGTCAAGGTCCCTCTGGATGGCACCCCTTCCCTCCAGCGTGTCAAACACACCACACAGCTTGGTGTCGTCGGCAAACTTGCTGAGGGTGCACTCGATCCCGCTGTCCATGTCACCGACAAAGATGTTGAACAGTGCTGGTCCCAGTACCGACCCCTGAGGAACGCCACTCATCACCGTTCTCCACTAGGACATTGAGCCGTTGACCACAACTCCTTGAGTGCGACCATCCAGCCAATTCCTTATCCACTGAGTGGTCCATCCATTGAAACCATGTCTTTCCAATTTAGAGACAAGGATGTCATGCGGGACAGTGTCAAATGCCTTGTACAAGTCCAGGTAGATGATGTCAGTTGCCCTTCCCTTATCCACCAATGCTGTAACCCCATCATAGAAGGCCACCAAATTTGTCAGGCATGATTTGCTCTTAGTAAAGCCATGTTGGCTGTCACCAGTCACCTCCTTATTTTCTATGTGCCTGAGCATAGTCTCCAGGAGGGTCTGCTCCATAATCTCGCCAGGCACGAAGGTAAGACTGACTGGCCTGTAGTTCCCTGGGTCTTCCTTATTTCTCTTCTTAAAGATGGGGGTTATGTTTCCCCTCTTCCAGTTGGTGGGAACTTCGCCGGACTGCCAGGAGTTCTCAAATACGATGGAGAGTGGCCTGGCCACTTCATCTGCCAGTTCCCTCAAGACCCGCGGAAGCATCTCATCAGGTCCCATGGACTTGTGCACCTTCAGGTTCCTTAGATACTCTTGAACCCGATCTTCTCCTACAGTGGGCGGTTCTGCATTCTCCCAGTCCCTGCCTTCTGTGACCTGGGCAGTGTGGCTCAAGGATTTGCCAGTGAAGACTGAGGCAAAGAAGTTGTTGAGTACCTCAGCCTTCTCCATATCCTGGGTAACCAGGTCACCCGTTTCATTCCGGAGGGGACCCACATTTTCCCTCGTCCTCCTTTTATCACTAACATACCTAGAGAAGCTTTTCTTGTTGTCCTTGGCATCCCTGGCCACACTAATTTCTATCAGGGCTTTGGCTTTCCTAACCTGCTCCCTGGCTGCTTGGACAGTTTCTCTGTATTCTTCCCAGGCTACGTGCCCTTGCTTCCACCCTCTGTAGGCTTCCTTTTTTTGTTTGACTTTGCCCAGGAGCTCCTTGTTCATCCATGGGGGCCTCTTGGTGTTTTTGTTTGACTTCCTCTTTGTTGGGATGCATTGCTCCTGAGCTTGGAGGAGGTGACCCTTGAATATTAGCCAGCTTTCTTGGGCCCCTCTTCCCTCCAGGGCTTTGTCCCATGGTATTCTGCCAAGCAGATCTCTGAAGAGGCCAAAGTCTGCTCTCCTGAAGTCCAGGGCAGTGAGCTTGCTGCGCGCCCTCCTCGCTGCCCTGAGGATCTTGAACTCCACCATTTTGTGGTCACTGCAGCCAAGGCTGCCTTGAACTTCTTATCCTTCCAGACTTATGAAATGGTTAAATTCTGTTTGCCTTTTGAACTTGAAGGCATTCTTTTTGTAGGACTTGCAGATTGATGAACCAATTGCATGGTTATATTAGCTATGATCTCCAGGGGTTTTGTGTATATGTATATATTTGAGATCACAGCTCCACTCCATCATTTTCATTACTTGTCATGATCATGTTTGGTATTTTTGAGAACATGTTTTATCTGGTGGAGCTAACTGGATAGATGTTCTAAGAGCAAGAAAGCATTTTTTTCTGAGTTAAAGATGTAGCAAGTGGCAGTATGGAAGCAACCATCACCTCATGCACACTATTTTGTAATTCTTCTGTTTCTTTGAAAGAGAGACCTTAAGAGAAAGTTCCTTTTAGTTAAGGTCATACCAAAGCCTAGTATACCTTCTCCCAAGAGATGCAAATCAGGTAAGACCTCCAGTTTGTGTAACAGCAGTATCAAGAGAATAGTTTGTCTTTTTTCCCATTACATCTTTTTCAGCTTCTGCGTCTAAGAACTAGTTTCTTTCCTCTGTGTCAAAATCACTTGTCACTTCAGCTAGGTCTCTGCATCAGTTCTGTGTCTGTTCATACCATCTGGTCTCTTTCTTTGCCATACAATTCTGTGAGGGTTTTTGTTTTTCCTGCTTGTGCAAAAGCACAAAAAGTCTAATCTAATTATACTAATCTTGCTTTTCTAATCTCCTGTAAGAGAAATGATTCCTTCCCCTCTATATGCATTTAGGATTGAACTTGGTCAGATCAAAGAGACTGACACATGCCTGGTCACTGAGATATGCATCTCGGCAAGAGTTGAATATGAAGTGTTTACAATGAGCAGTGACCCTCAAAGTCTTTCCATAACTGAACAGTTTAAGTTTTAGTTGTGGTCATGGCAAAATAAAACTTCTTGTTTGTGCTGAAATGTTTTTCCCATCCTATCAGGGGACCGAAATCCAGACCTTAACATACACAGTGGCTATGTGTTTGTGTTTAATTGGGGTGTTTCCCACTGCTGAGGAAGAATGTCAAAAGTACAGAGAATCGGAACTGCTTTATATTGCAAGCACAAAGTAAGCATTAGATCATTGTGTTCATATTTTTCTCCCTCCAGCATGCTTTCTACCACGTTTTGTGGAAAAATGCAATGACCATTCTCATGGGAGACAATACTACAGGATATTAGATGTTTTTGACAAAGTGTTTTTCCCCTGATACTCAGTTCATACTTTCCTTTATTGAATTTCATCCCATTACTCTTGCTTTTAACCATTTATATCAGCTTGATTCACTTTCTTCCTTAATGTTTGTGTCTTTATAGATGACTGCATCTCTCTTCTGTCATCACTGATCCAGCCTGCACATATTTATTTGGTAGAGCATTTTCAATCCTTCCCATAAGCAATTCTTCCTACCACCTGTGCAAGAGCTGACAATCTAGCCTGCAGGTGCAGAGAACTGGGGGTGTGCTGTGCTGACAGGGCAAGTGTTGGCCTATCAGTTAAAAACAAGAGTCTACAGACAGGCTGAGGGAGAGAAAATCAGAACTGGGGTTCACCCCCAAGCTGTAGCACAATATATGTCGTGTATTCCACCATTTTTTGTTTTACCTCTTCACATAACTTCTTCCAGTTTGTTGATACGCTTTCAGTTATGTATTTGGAAGATGTGAATGATTCCAGCAGCTTAGTGTAGTCTCTCTCCAGTGCTATATGAAGAACTAGCAGTTTGACTGGAAGGATCTTACTGTGTAAATTATGGCCCCAGATCTACAGCTTATTTCAGTAAATATTTAAGTCCTATTAATGTGGATAAGACTATTCACCTATCTGAAGTTAAGCCCATAGAAATCCATATTGTTGACTTGGGAATGACATACACTTTGGGATCAAAATAGGGAATAATTTTTGATTAGTGACTTAGATTTTGCATTTATTAATGACTAAAATGACTGCAACATGCCTGTCTCTTCCCAGTTAGGGCCTTCTGATGACTTGGATAGGGGATGTTGCACCAGTCCATATCCAGATTCATTATGTCTTGGTTTGGTTGCTATTTCAATAATAGATCCCATGACCTATTTAGATGATATAAGGCATATTCTGTATAACCTGAATCAGAGAGGTAGTGATATTATGGCTGCAAATCTCTATCCATAGCATCTTTCCATTAATTCACTCTCACAAGCAACCGCTTAAGAAGCAAATGACGAGTAAGAATTCACTTTCCCAACCCTCCCCATAACTGACTGGGGCTAATCAAAAGAAAATGCTCATACATCAAGTCTAGATTATTTTGTATTCTGTTTAAAGATAGAAGCAATAAGGAAGAAGGAGAGCCTTTTTTAGATTGACACATCAGTTCTTATTAGGCAAAAACGCCCTGATGGTTTTGACAACAGAATAGCAGTCACATCTTTCAGCACATTGTGGGAGCTCCACAAGTAATCACAGGAGGGTGGGAAACCGTATATGTGAAGATATTTTGCCAGATGGCTCACAGAGCTGGACACAGTCATTTATGAAAAACTTCACTGTGGTTCCTGACAGAGGATGTATCTCCTAGGGCTAGTTTAGACTTGATTCCCTTGCTAAATTCAAGTTGTAACCAGACATAATTTTTTTGTTTCCTCTAAAGTACGAGGGTCCAGTTTTGGAGATGAAGCCTAAATTCTATGAGGATTTTAAAGTATTGTAGTGATCAGACCAGAATATAGCAGAACCAAACACTTACGGTCTAATATGGAGCAAACAAGAAGCAAAACACTTTTGGAGGGAAGCAGGCATGGACCTACTGAGGGCTATCTCCGCAGCAACATAAACATGAACATTTGTGTGAATTTATTCCATTGCCAAGGGATTGTAGGTATTACCCTTAAATAATTGCTGCTTGCTCATTAAGAGTATAGTGCTGGAAGAGGCCTCCTGGGTGACTCAGGTCTCCTGCTGTTGCATTCACTACATGATATTACGCGTTCCATGAGCTAGCAAGCTCCATCCTAGAATTAGCTATTCTGTTTGGCCCACTATTCTACCTGGAAATCTGCCTCAAAAATTCACTTCTCAGAAATCTTCTTTTAATCTCCAGCCTAAATGTAATTCTGAACTGTTTATTCTTGTGCCAATGTTATCCTTTACCTAAGCGTCCCTTCTCCTTTCCTGGTGTTCCTTGTGGATATGCATAGGGAGCAGTTCTGTTTTCTCTCAGACTTTATTTCATTTGAATTGTTACAAAAACAATCCAGTCTTTCTGTTTACTTTTGTTATTCTTGACCATGGGTGATCAGAGTTGAACACAACATTCCTTGAGAAATCCCATTTCTTCTGCAGGAATGTCCCGGGTGGTGTACCCGAGCCTTACCTCACCTCACCACATTTCCCTTTCAGCAGCTCATTGTGGAGCATCCTGCAATCTACATGCACAGATGTTTCCAACTCAGGAGCACTTGCTGCCTACTAGAAAATATGGTTTTGTCATACGATGTTTTGTTTTAGTTTATTTAACCCTGTATCAAGCTCAGTTCCTGCTGTATGATATCTTAATCTCTTAGCCAAAAGTTGTAATAATCCTCACAACTTGGTCCATGCAATTTCCACTGAATATTCTCTATTCAAGTATCAATGATCTGATGCAGAAACTAACCTTTATACATGTGATTAGAGGGGCTTCGTGTGTTGAGACGTCTCACTGTTTAACCTCATGGATTGTGTATTAATGGCTGAATCACTGTTTTCTTGCTGTCATTCTGACTTTTGCTGGCACACCTGCTTTCTTTGATTAAATCGAGCCTGCAGCTTTCATTAGCATAACAACTGTTTTTCCTCTTATACATCAGTTATACACTCCAGACCTCTTGACTCCTCCTAGTTCTCCACTCCGTCAAACAGATAGAAAAGTGAAGTGGTGCTCTTGCTGCATCATTCAAAGAAGTCTGGGCAAACATTCTCTTCTTGGTCCTTTTTTTATATGTGGCATTTGCCTTTTGCCTGGGAAAATGTATTTCCAGGGTCTTCCAGGTAGATCTCTTGTTCTGTGTCATTCATGCAAAATTTTGTAAAGGTCAAATCCTGAACCAACATTATTAGGTTTGAACTGATGCAAGCGCAAATACTTCCTGTGAGGTAATGGTGGCTTGGTGGCCCAGAGAAACACTTACAGGTAAGGGGAAAATAAGGTATTCTATTGACCAGTTGAAGACCTTATAATTGACAGCACATCATGGTTTTCTTGGATTATTTTTTTTCTTTTCCACTCCTCTATCTTTCATTCCATTTGTGATTTGATGAATAAGGTTTATACTGAAAGACAGAGACCGGTATGTTCTGAAAAAGGTAATTTCTGTTTACTGGAAATAACTTCTAATGTTAAGGAAAACCTGGTATAAGCAGGGTTATTGAAGGCACTTGTAAATATTTTCCTGTCATTGAAGATGTGCTCACATCTGTGTCTGTAGCTAGCTTCTATTAATGGAGTAATTAACATATCTATCACCCAAACTGCTTTGCATGCTGTTGATTTTAATTACTTTAGTCACTACATTACATACTCCAGTGAAACTGTAGTTGGAATATATTATATGGACGCCTCCAACAAGATCTTTACATGTCATACTTGAAGTGCAAGCACATAAAAAGACAATAGAGAGGATTTAACAGGTAGCATTTTCAAAGCACCTTGGCCATTCAGGCAACATTTTCTAACAGAACAACGTTCTGCTTGGTTGCCTGGTTGTTAATAAGTGAATGGTGGTGACTGCTGAGATATTACTTGCTTGTCTTCAACTCCTTTTTGGAGCCCTGTCTTGCAAGGCACTGGGGTTCAGTAAATCACAAGTTTCTCTTAACCTTAAAGTTACCAAGCTCTATAGTAATTTTGTCTTTCTCATCAACTTTAATGACAAACTGAAGGATAGGTAGTTTCTTAGAACAATAGTCAGATTAGCTGCTCTTCCTTTTTACAGTGGGCCTACTCCAGTGCCTTGTGTTTACCATGCTATGTATTTGCTACGTACTGTAGGAAGCTATAATGTTGCAGTGTGCAGAAGTGTTTGCAGAATCCAGCTTTTAGTGGGGGTTGTTCTTTTTTATCTTTTTTTTTTTTCATTTAGCTGTAACTTTAACTTTTTAATACTGGAATATTTAATTCACTATATAGCATGTGTCTGCTGGGTAGATTCCTAGTGTGGAAGTCAATTCCTTTCTGTAACAGTGGGAACAAATCTAAAACTCAAGTCTGTTAAGCAGCATTTCTCTCTACCTTTTGGATGCTTTGTGCCAATCTGCTGGTGGAGAACAGGTATAAATTATGTTGAACTAATGGGTTAAGTCAGGTTTATGTTTCCTGTGTGTCTCTGGAACAGCATAAAATGGCCAGAGACTGTCTGGTGAATATTTTGGTCCCAGATTTCCTTAAGAGGCAAAACACCTTATTTTATTGTTGGTCTTTAACTGCAATAAATCTAACCATTGTTTTCTTGCAAGTCAAATCCATTATTACTTGAATAGCTGTCATAACTTGTATAGCTGCCACATATTCATGTTAGACAACTGCTTCTGAGTGAAAACAAGAAGAGTGAATAAGATAGCCCTCAGCTATTACTTAGATGTTTTGTGAACTATGGAAAAATTCATGTATTCCAGGTTACTTATACATTTATGTATGAAGTAATGAATTCTTTCATTATGTCTCTATCATGTCACTCTTTTTGAATTAGTTCTCTAATGAACCCAGTTGCTGCTTAAATAGCAGTTCCAGTGGTCATTAACACAGGTTTTAAAGCCTGTATATTGGGTGGGAATTTAAAAATCCATGTGACATGAGAGTACAAGTCCCAAGATTAGAAAGTATTCTGAATTCGTGTAATAATTTTACATATGCCATGCATACTCTGAAGTATCAAACACTTTTCCTTCTGAAGACTTTTAAATTTTCAGATGTTTACTTTTTTCTTTCTTTTCAACAGATATAAGCTTACCAAAATCAGCAACAATATGTTACACAGCTGCATTGCTCAAAGCCAGAGCTGTCTCTGACAAGTAAGTACATAAGAACCACTGTCCAGCAAAATTCCTGATTTAACTTGAGATTTCTCGTAGCTGAGCCCACACCCTAACAATCTGCTGGGTTAGCAGGAGAATTCAGTCCTGCAGTAAAATCATAAAATTTCTTTCTGTATAAGAAAAAATTCAAGTGATCAAACATTGCACTGCAAATATTACAGAAGAAGAAAAGAAGAGAAATACCATAAATTCAATTTTTGTTTCAGTTTTATGTATACTGTCTGGGTGAGCTTTGACTTCCTAGATAGTATAATGAAGATGCAACTAAAAGGTGTTGTGTGGCTGAACCTCTTCAAGTTTGTATAAACCTGACCATAAAAAGGTAATAAATAAATGTGGATGCACTGGTGGCAATGTCATTTTGCAAGTGCTGTCAGAAGACTGCTCATTTACTTAAATAGCGGCAGGTGGATTTAGCATTATTATGTCAGGGATTCTGAGAGGTAGATGACGTTCATATTTTTAGAGACAAATATCTGCTCATTCCTGTTATGGTTTTCTTTTGGGTCTCAACCTTCCAAGGTGCTGAGCACATCTAACTTGATGCCTGTGGACCTGAGAGCACTGGCCCGCTCTTAAAGGGTGCTCAGCCCCTTGTGAGATGGAGCTCAAAAATCCCGATTCTGCTCTCGAGTGCCTTCACACAAATCCCAGGCAGAGTTGTGTCTGTGCACCTGAGGGTCAAATGCCTCCCTAAGCAAGTAGAGTGGAAAGCCATTTTCGTGACTGACATCCTGACAGTTTTTGCTTTTAAAGTGTATGTACACATCAAGATTTAAGTAATTTTCTTTCATTCTTTTTATCCTGTAGATCGCCAGTACCTACTGCAACATCTTTCCTCCCTACACAGCGACTCCAGCTTGGGAGGGCAGGGCTAAGGTTGTCACAGCTTTCCCTGTGGTGTCTGCCTGCCAAGTACAGCTCTGGAGTTAGCCGTGGGGTGTGAGGTGAGAAAGAGATTGCATGGTCTGGTTTTTCATTCACTGGGGCAGATGATTTGCCCACAGTTTGGGCATGCTACCCTCAATGGTGCTGCGGCCAGTAGACCACCCGCTACTGCTGCTGCATCGTGCTTCCATCCCAACCTGACCCAGGGGCATTGGGTTGGGAACCTCCCTAAAACGTCCCCAAACCTGTTTTTAATAGAAACCCTCCAACAATAATTTGGCATTGGTTTTTTTTTCTTTTCTTTTTTCTGCAACTTCACCCTTGAATATGCCCCTTAGCAAGGTACCTAGAGCAAATTTAGATTAGTGACAGAGAAAGGACTGTTTGAACTGACTTTCTGCCACAATTAGATGCAAACATGCTTTCCACTTCTGCTGGGATATTCATTGGCCTTGATGTAATAGATCACTCAGAGTTTCCACTTGCTATGGAAGTTTGGAGAGCATAGGAAATTGACTCAGTTTGGTTACATGGGCCCATGTTCTAGATTCCTTTTCTGGCTTTTTCTTACTCGCATTTCTGACCTAATGTGTTTGTTTCTTTGCTTTTGTAGATTTTCTCCAGAGGCTGCCTCAAGGCGAGGGCTGAGTACTGCAGAGATGAATGCAGTAGAAGCTATTCACAGAGCAGTGGAATTTAATCCACATGTGCCAAAAGTGAGTATGGAGAAAGCATTGTTGTAGCTTTAACACTGCTGAGGACCTAACTCCTGATTTCTGTGTTAGATTAACGAGTGATGTTGTGGAAAGGGGAGCAAACAATGTGAAGGGAAAGAAGGTGATAGTATGTACAGTTTTTTCGTTTGGTATTTCACATTCAGCGTCTTCTGCTGTGGACCGTGCAACTTGAAATTTTAGCTGAAGTGAGTCGTCTTTGTGAGTAACAATCACATGGTGGATTGCGGTAGTAGACACCAGCAAATGCTACGCTGCAGGACAGAACCATACTTAAAGACAGATTATTATTTACCAAATAGCCATTAAAGATCTTCTAGTTCAAAATAGCATGTTTTATTTGTTTTGATGATTACATGTAAAAATATGTTTTTGGCATGCTATACAAAGGAACCTATGTTTGGAGTTCACGGTGTGCTTCATATAAGTTGCATTAGTAATTCTTTATGCAGCACTCTGTCATTAAGTTCTGAGAATGCAAAGCTCAGAGATGAACAATTGCTGAGAACTACAAAGTAAGAAAAGGGATTTATGTTCTAATTCCCTAATCCCCTCTCTAGATATGTATCTCAGCAGTAAGAATTTTGCCCAGGGGCTACTGAAGGCTAATGTATTTTATTATTTCATCACCTGATACTCAGTATTGCAGTCTGTAAGTTCATTGTAAAGGCAAACTAGAGGCAGATGCTTTTTGGCCCTTGGAGATCTGCCTCTGAACCTCACCCCACAAACCTTTGGACCAGTATTGCCCTTTGAAAGTAAGCAGCCTCCACTGGAGAGCAGAAGACTGATGTGTGTTAATGTGAGGAGCCTATTCATTAGGTACAGCTGAACACAAAGTCTGGTCAAGATAAACCCAAAGCCTCTCCCATATCTACACATGGATTGCAGAAAGTTAATTCTTATGCATTGCAGGAATTAAATATTTTCTCTGTGAGCTGTATCTGTTATGCCAACCACTAAATAGCATGGTTTAGCTATCTGAAAGTTAGGCTGTTTGTTTAATAAAATCATCTAGACTTCCTCTACAGGCAGTGGAAAGAAGGAACTATCTTAGACATCTCTAGACAGACTTTCCCTCCGAGGTGCCTGTTTCTACATTGACTATGAAAGGAGCAACTATTTTCCAGTAAAAGCCTGATTTTTAGACAACAAGATTTAGGTGAGATGAGTCCCTTTGTATTATTAGCTGATCTTCTATTTTTCTGCCAAGCTATAAAATGAAAATATTAAATGAAGTTTGGTTCCAGAACTGCTTCTGTGGAACTCTGTTTACTTTCTTCCATCCCAATGGTTCTTTCACCAACACAACCATTGATATTTCTCTTCTGCCTGGTTGCCTGTTTAACTCTCTATTTCTGGTGAACCTTTCTGAATGTTTTACTGAAGCCCTGTTAGAGTATTCTGTCCTTGCTGTGTAAAAATTTAGCTGTCTTGCCAAGCAAAGATACCAGTTTAGCTTGTCGTGAGCAATCCTTAGGAGCCTGTTCCATTTTCCTCACCTCCATGCTTTTGGTAATTCTTTCCATCAAAATCTTTCTTAACAGTTTGCATACTAATGATTCCATATTAACATATATTGTTTCCCTCCTCTTTAAATGAACGACATTGTATTTACTTCTCTCATCACTGGATCACTTGATTCTGAGTGGGATTTTTTTACTTTAAGCCAGTTACGCTAGTCTGGCCATTTCTGGGACTGGTTTATTCACTGCTCAGGGACAGAGATCATTGGCTGCAGCAACCTCCAATTCTGTACATGCTTCTAATGTCCACCCTGCTATTGTCTCCATGCTCTGCACTGCTGTGAAACTGGGGCTAAGTCTTCATTTACTACCTTTTTGCTTGTTCTTTTTCTGTTTATACTTAGGAGCTTGCTCTTCTTTGGTTTGACTTCCTTTGCAAAATCGTCCTTACTGTAAGTTGTGGCAGTTGCTCCATGACCTCTGCACTTCCAGACCTCCAAGATCCTGCTTTTCTTGTACATCAGTACTTTCATTCAATGCTTGTGGCCTCCTTCTCACTAGTCAGCTTCTATTTAGGTGGCTGTTCAATACAAGGCTGAATCTCCTTTCTGACAAGTATCCCCATGTGTGAAATGCAGATTATGTGTTATTTTCGGTTTTTGATTTAAAGAAATTCCAGTCCTCTTCCTCACTTTTAAGTTCCTGAGCTTTTCAGTCAGTTCACATTATTAATTGATTCCCTCAGTTTTTCAAATTTCTCATTTTGAAATTGAAAACCTTTGTGAAATATATAAATTATCAAGATAACAAGGTACTAACGGGAGCAGACTCTAGGGGGTTTTAGTTCATATTTTAACATTAAACCAGTGTAGCCTAATACAGATTAATATGCAGCACTGCTAACTTCACACTCATGCTTTCTCCTATTAGCTAAAGGATATTAATGTGGCAAAAATATATTTTTGGTTTTAATTTTATGCACAGTATGGATATTATACCTCAGTTTCCACTCAGTTATGATTGAAGTCTTATCCAATTTGTTCTTAATGAAATAGAGATAAGTTTTAGAAAGCAGCATCACAAGAAATCTATCAGTGCCACAAAACTAATATGTCTTCAAAGCTTCTTTAGCATTTAAACACTAATGAGCCTCTTCTTCAGACTGAGGAAGAAATAAATTACAAAGGACAAATTATTTAAAGCATTTCCAAAGTTCCCAGCAGAAGCCGTGAAAGCAGGGAAGTGCCCTATTAAAGACGAAAAAAATGATTCAATATGTTTCTGGTTTGTCTCAAAAGGAGATTTTACCGTTTTCAGGGCAAATCATTGAAATTTAGAATTATCACATAAAAAAAATTATTACTGGATGTGCATTTTCAAGACATTTCACTGGAAATAGCAGATTTTTGCTAATGAGATTCTGAGACAAAAGGAATGCAGGGAACACGCTGAATAGGCTGAGAGATGCTGCTGAGCTGGATTTAGCAAGAAAGGGAGAATGGGTCTCCTGTTGTGACTCACTGCAGGTTTGTGTAAAACAACCATGGGATTCTTACAACACTGCTGATTTTTCCCTAGGAGATTATGACCAGACTGCAGTCCAGTGTTCCATAGTGATGTTGCAGAGGTCAGATATATTTCTACCACTTTCTTTTGAATGTAATCTAAAGATGTAGGAACTCCTTAAAAAGAAGCAGTTTAAAAGTCCCAGATTTCCATCTTTACATAGAGGTGAGAGACCCTGCAAAAACACCTGCCTTCCCTGTAGAAGCCAGTGTGTGTGCATGGTTTTGGGGTCTTCTCAGCCTGTATGTCATGAAGATGTTGGCACCTGCTTTCATTGATTCTAGATGACTACACGTCACCTTGCTTTTTATTTTCTGTCCACACAAAAATGCCTTTTACAGAGACCTAATATGGCTGACAATCTTTCTTCTGAGAGCCACCCTTCCAGCAAATAACCTTCTTCTGAAACAGGTCTCTTCTTCCATTTTTTAGTACATTTCAATGACAATTTAATTCCCAGAGATCAGTCCATTAAGTCTCAGCCATAGGGGATAAATTCTCATTGTTTTTGGAATACACTGGAGTCATGATATGACACATGGAGATACCAGAATTTGGTTTAAGTGAACAAAGGCAACACAGAGCTCAGTGCACCCAGCTGTGCTGTTTCTGGAAGCTGAGCTGTGCAGGGTAAGGCCAGTTCAGGTGTGTCAACTCTGATCTCCTTCATGACTGCAGTGAAAATGGAACCACTGTGAAACTGATCAAGACTTCTCATTCTGAAGACACCTTACCTGTAAAAAGGACTCTGTGCTTGAAAGTGGCTTAATTTTTTAAGCTGTACCAGAAAAATATCTCATAAAAGATATTACAGCTACCTACAGTTTGTCTTGTTTATGTTACTGAAACAACTCAGCCACAGCAAATTGCACCTTTATACTTTGGCAGAGATTGCCTATGTAAAAAGAAAACACTTCACTAGGCAGAGTGTTTTCAGGGTTCTTTTTAGTAGAAGAAAAACATAACCAGTAGCAGATTGAAGTCAGCAGTACAGCAGGAAAGAAAACAAAGCATAGAGCTGTGAATTTCACTATGAGAAGAATCACAACAAATTGTATCACTTGTTTGTGAAGATTTGTCCAAGTTTTTTCCAACCATCTTTGTCTTAAATGAGATTCTCTGGACTAGTATCCTTTTGTTTTAGTGTAGGCCCATGCGCTGTGGAGTTTTGGTCCCAAAGAAATGTACTGACACTGTCCGACAATGTGCTGCTCAAAAATTTAAGAGTTAAACAAAAATGTTTTTCTTGCCACTGAAGCAGTTGGGGTATCACTCTAATTCCAGAGGATTTTGTATGGAAAAGAGTAGTAGTACATCCTATGTCATGGAGAGTATGTAATTTGTGGAGCGGGTGGGGAAAAAAAGTGTATGCATGTATGCACACACACGACTTCAACAATATTATTTATATGTAGTGATTGGAGCTTCCTCACTTACATGTAATGCAACTATCCCAAGCTAATGCTGATAAAGTACCACAGCTGTTTCTGGGACATTCCTGAATTGTGGATCACCCTTTCTGAACTGATTTGCAAGGCTCCCTTCCTGCATTCAAACTCCTCCTGATAAGCACCCCCTCTTTTCTGTAAACTGTGAGATGCAAGCTATTCAGTAAAGTCAAAGGGGAGAGAAAACAGATGATGATCCATATATCTAATTGTTAAAAGTGAGTCAAAAGCGTGCTCTGTACATGCTGTATGTGTTTGCTATGTAAGCCAGGAGCAGAGTTAAAGAGAATACCTGCTAAAGTTTGCTGCATTTGAGTCAGACATCTTAAATATTGGTATTACTCTAAGAAATGCCAGTTTTGTGTGTAAACAGTTTCTTAAAAGTATGTAACAAGCCACTGACTTAAACACTTTTAAAGATGATTTGTTCTCCATTTCATCCCTTCTCATTACTTTATTACTTAATTTTTTTTAATAAGAACTGTGTCTGTCTATGCTTGTGTGGTTTCTAGTAAGTTGTAGTTGCTAATAGAAACAAATAATGCAAACAAATTCATATACCAGATGGGAAATGTATCTGTTCTGCACACCCCATGATATTACAGAGAAACTATTCCAGACATGTTTAAGAGAGTTTTTAACTGTTCAGTGAGACAGTGATTTGTTTTTGTATCTCCAGCAAAAAGGCCAAACTTCTTAATTACCATCAATCCAATGAGAACTTGTAAGGTGACCTAAAAGTGGCTTCTTTGGGCATGTAGAAACCAGTATTTTGGAACTGTTTTAAGCTTGTGCTGTTCATCCCGCTGGGAGGAGGAGAGTTCCTGTTCAAACAATGTTAAATTCTCATATTCTGGCCTGGAGGGATGCTGTCACAGGTGCAGGAGTGACTATTGCCTATTTGTGGCCTGAGCTGTAATTTCAGAGGCAAATTGCACAATTGAGGAAAAGAAGGAAACCTGCCTGAGATAGGTTGATTTATTTTATAAAAGGGCACTGAAGTAGCTCATTAATGTGGAATGTTAAAAGCACTCCCAGCAGAGGAGAATTAGCAGCCAGAGTGCTGTCAGTACTATGAAATAAATAATGTATATTCAATCAATTCAAGTAAGAGAAATATAAACTCCACCATGTTGCACTTCATGTGTACAAGGTCCATTGTCATCGTCCAGATGCTCGTTAAAAGGCACATTCCCATCTGTGCACAGAATGGCCATAGCTGAGCAATGTCTGTTAGAATGTCATGTACCCATCCCAGAAGCCCTCTATGGAAGCACGTGAAAAAACACTGTTACCCTTGTAACTCCTAAAATACAGAGTTTTGACAAGAACAAGTTTGGGGTAAGAGAAGAGAGAGACCAGAAAAAACCAAAAGAGACAACCAAAATAATCCAACCCAAAGCAATGCAGTGGGGAAGGGCTGATTGAGCCATCTGTTGATGACAGAAATCATTGCGCAACTTCAGTATTCACTCATAACTTGATTAAGACTAGGTCATTCTGGCTGGAATTTTCTAGACTGTCCTTTCTGAGCTGATTCCTTTTTTAAAGGAACATGATAACCTCAGATGGTGGTGACATGCTATTTCCTATTCTAGTTAAACTTCTTCATTTGTCATTGAAAACCAAATGCAGTTGGAGATGTGCTGGGCTTGCCATCTGCATTTCCTCCAGGATGGCTAGCTCTTTGCTAAGTGGCTTATTTAGCCTGTTACTTCACTCTCCCTCTGAAGTGGAACGACGCTTAGGTTCAGAGCCCTGCCAGGATGACAGGGGGCTCCTGTCTTCCCTGTGTATTCAAAGTATTGAAAAGGTAGTCAAATTTTATTAGTTAAATTGTAAAGGTTGTGGGTAAATCTGAGAGGATGCCAGTGTATCAGGAGTTACAGTTAATAGGGACTCTGTCAAGAGGTGTAGGTTGTTTTCTTGTAAAGCCAGATGGAGTTGTCTTGTGTCCATATTGGTCCTGTAACAAGAAGGGCTTTGCTCTGGACTCTGAGGCCTTTGGAAATGTTGAGTTATAAATAGTCACATTCCCACTTTGAAGTCTTTGGTGTCTGAAGAGAAGACTGTACCTGTCTAGTGTTTTGTCTTTGATTAAGGGCAAGAGTGGCCTCTTGAAAACTACAATCAGATGGCTTTGGCTGATTTTTTTCCAAGAGCTGTCAATACTTGTGTGCAGAAGTCCATCAGGGCTGTGATTCACGCATTGCGTGGGCAGCATGAGGACTGCAGCTTATTGGATAGTTTTTGAAGAAAGATTTTTTTTATTTAACTTCATTTCACTGGACTTTGCTTATCCAATCCAAAATATTTCAGGGGGACCATACTGATTTCATGGACAACCTGCTAGAAACCCAGCAGACTGCTGGGACTCAGTTCTCCCTGTCAAGTATCTGGGTGCCAGCAGCCTGCAGTTGCCACAAAAGGGGGTTGCCCTTGGCTGTGCTATCTCCAAGAAGACTCAGCCCTGTCAGCGAAACCTCCAGGAACCTGAATGCCCTCTGGGCTCTTGAACTCTCCTTGAAAATACAGCAATGCACAAATGGATATACTCAAGGACATCAAGATTATCCTAATTTTCATGGACAGTCATCTCTCTCCTTCAGTAATAATCAAGCCCTACCTACAGCTAGGTATCTTTTTGGTACCCATTACTCCTATTTAGAGAAATTAAGCAGATGGAGGCCTTCAAGTGCTCTCTCACAAAGCAGACTTGCCATTTCTTTGATTAGCTCTATTCTGTACTTGTAGAATTTGATCTTTATGTTTCTGAAAGTGCCTGATGAGAACTGTACAGAGTGTTCCAGACAAGGTCTCTCTGGGGCTGTGTACAATTAGCATTCCTGCTGGAAATGCCTCCAGAATAAATTCATTGACAGTTTGTGTGCCCAAAAGGTGTGGCTGACCTTTGTGCATAAACCAAAAACTATTATGAGGCCCAAATGAGACCTGAGTCGTCCATCAACTCTGTGTGTGGGTCTTCTTGAATATCACCAAACCAGATTATGGACTTTTTGTCTGAGAAAGTAGCTGTGATAGAGTGATGAGGGAGGAGTGTTTCACATTTTTGATCTGAGAAGCTTTTAAAAATAGGTTTTTCTTTCTGAAACTGAGAAAAATGCAGACTGAAAAGTCAACACAACCGAGTGAGGACTAAGAATGATTTGCAAGTGTCAAGATATATCCTTCCATCTGGTATTTCCACTTGATTTGTTTTTAATTGCTGATAATAAGCAATACATAAGAATCAAAATAACACTTTTCATCTCAGTTCTCCTAGAAATAGGACATTCCTTCCTGATTTTTCTTTTCCTACAAATAGTGACATGGATTTGGGTTTGGTTTTATTTTTTTCCCTTTGATTGAAATATATAAATGTTGAGAACTTACTTTCTCATTTACTTTTGCAAAAAATATGCAAATTAGAGTTATGTTCTAAATTAATAAAACAGATAGAAACCTGCAGCTCTTGCAGCTGTATTCCGTTTTGCTCAACAGGTATAATGTGTGTTTTTAAAATGGTGGCACATTCATTAGGGGAGTTAGTAAGAATGTTTCCTATATCTAAGTCTGGCAGCTCCCTCCCTCTTGTCAGCTCTTTATTCTGTTCTCTCTGTTACTCTTAATCCCCTGTCCTGCCTACTAAATTGCAGCTTCCTTCATTAATCCACCTGCGCTGCAGCTCTCAGGTTTTTCTGAAAGGCTTTAGAGGAAATCCAAGTATCACACTTATTACTCCCAGTGCTAATTCAATTTCTCCTCCTTTAATACTGTTACCTGCGTCAGAAACACGTGTGATTTCTCTTTCCTCTTTGAAGTATTTATGTATTTCCCAGGGTTGACAGTTCTCTGCTTTGATCATGGTCTCTTCAAACCTTTACCCGTTTGCTAGTTCCTTCCAGGCTCCTTCAGGCGAAGGGATGACTAGCACTAGGACGCCCTCCATGACATCATGCTGTTGGTGCTCGTTTTCCTCTGGCCTTTCCTCTTCCTTTCCCCAAGGCTGATTTTCAATACTCGCTTATTTCTTTTGCCCTCTTTTCTCCTCTTTTCCTCATCCCATTCACAAAAGTCAGTGTTCAACAGGAGCTGTGGGAGGTTAACACCACCCATGCCTCTGTTTCACCTCTGGTCTCAGGTTGCTTTCCCGTGGGTGCCTGCACTGGGTTATCGGTCCTGCAGCCCTCCTCCTTCCAGACCAGTGCCTAGGCACAGGGTGAAACGGAGGGGCTTGCATGCTCACTCTCTTTTTGCCAATGATTAACCATAACTTCCCTTTCCGAACCTCGTGTTAGGGCCTGATGGTCTACAACCTGACTCACCTGCTGCCTTTTGTGTTAACTTAAATAGTCTGGTGGGGAGAACATTTGGTCTTGGGCATCCTGGAAGACAGTGACAGTTTCCCCATGCTACTGAAGAGCAGTCAGCTGGGAAATGTTACACTTCTCGGGGGAGAACTGACAAACAGGAGTTGATTCGGCAGCCTGTGATTTCTGTCTGTCATTCCTTTCCCTGTAAAGCATGCCAACAAGGGGTGTAGCTTTCCCCTCCGCTCTATCTTTTTCTTCCACTAACTGGAATTTAGCAACACCAGTGATGAGGTAGTGCCTGCTGAACTGGTAGTGGTCTAGTTCATGGGCTGGGGAAGGAGGAAAAATCACCTGCCTGAATAATGTCTGTGACCTCTCTCTTCTCTTGTGGCATGAACCCTCTGTGTGTTTCATCCGCTTCTGTTTTGGGGGATCTAGTAATGGGGAAAATTACTTGTGGGTTTAATCAGTGATGCTTTTCGTTTTCATACCATCTTCCATAACTATTTCTAGTAGCAAGCTTAAACATCCAATACTTTTTTTTCTGGAAATCAAGTATTTGTTACATTTTGTAACTTACTTTACTTTGTCACTTGTTGATAGCTACTTAGGTGGCTGCCAGCCTCGCATATTCATAGAATTAGCAACCAGTTGGTGGCAATGCAGTAAAGCAACCTGTGTGCAACTATGAGTACTGTATGTTTCCTTATAGAAAGACAATGTGCATCAAACTGCTTAATGTCATCTTAATTTTATTATAAACACTTTTAATTAAAAAGCTCTTGTAATTAGATTCTGTCTTCTGTGTTGAGCCCTTTTTTCCATCTCCTTTGATAAGAGAGACATCTCATTTTGAAATTCGCTGCAGTCCCCCTTTTACAGCTGAAGAGCAGAACATGAACCATCTGTCAGCATATCTTAGTCTTTGGGAATAATTCAATAATTATCTTCAATCGCAGTTGGCGATGTTACACATTTGATGAAACACTTATGAAGGAAAGTACTTTTGGGAAATAGACCTTTCAGTGTGCGTTGTAGAATTGCAGGCAGCTTTTTGTGGGTTTTTATTACCTCTGAAATAATTGTGCTCTGCTTTTTTATTGCAGTATCTACTAGAAATGAAAAGCTTAATTCTGCCCCCTGAACATATTCTGAAGAGAGGGGACAGTGAAGCAATAGCATATGCTTTCTTTCATCTTCAACACTGGAAAAGAGTAGAGGGGGCATTGAATCTCTTACACTGCACATGGGAAGGCAGTAAGTAATTCTTTTTCTTACAAAGGAGCTAATCAAATATTTTTATTGAATATCATGAGAAACTAATAGCTTTTTGTGAAGTATAGTATGTGGGAATTTAGGAGGTCAGTTATATGCTCACCAGCATTGAAATTTTTGAAATTCAAACTGAAAATACAAACTTAATTTAATGAGAAAAAGGGTTCTGAAGTCTTGGGCTGTGTTCTCTGTTTATTACTGAACAAAATTTCCCATCTTCTTTGAGACATATTTTCTTACAGATGGATAAGGGGATAAGAATTTACCTTCCTCATTCCAGAGTTGTAGAGATTTGTTTGTAATTATTTGAATGAATGGTTTCAAACTGAAAGAGGGTAGATTTAGATTGGACATAAGGGAGAAATTCTTCACTGTGAGGGTGGTGAGGCACTGGAACAGGTTGCCCAGAGAAGCTGTGGATGCCCCATCCCTGGAAGTGTTCAAGGCCAGGTTGGATGGGGCTTTGAGCAACCTGGTCTAGTGAAGGGTGTCCCTGCCCATGGCAGGGGGGTTGGAACTAGATGATCTTTGAGGTCCCTTCCAACCCAAACCATTCTATGATTCTATGATTCTAAATATTAATGTGTAGTATAAAACAATACAGTATTTTATGACTTTTTTTTTTTTAAATTGACAAACTGGAGTGAGTCCAGTGGAGGATTACCTGGAACATGTGATGTAGGAAAAAATGCTGAGGGAGCTGGTTTTATTCAGCTTGGAGAAGACTTCTGGTAGGTGAAGGAGGGATCCAGTTGCTATCTTCCACCACGCAACAAAGAAATGATATGGAAGACAGAGTCAGAATCTTTGCAGAACCACAAGAAGCAATACACACAAGTTGAAACAAGAGAAATTTCATCTAGACATAACAAAAATATTTTCAGAATGAGAGTGGTGATGCATTGAAACAGATTGCTGATAGGTTGTGGAATCTCCTTTGCCAGAGATACTCAGAACTCAGCTGGACATGGCTCTGAGCAACCAGACTTAACTTTGAACATGACCCTGCTTTGAGTGGGAGGTTGGAGTATATGACCTCCAAAGTCCATATACTAACCTTCTAACCTGTCTTATCCCGTCTTTGAGATGTGTTTTTTTCAGGTTTCAGAGAATTAAAAAGTACCATTTGTAATCAGCCTTTGTGGGCTTTTTTTAATGCAGATTTTTTTTTTAGATAATCTAGTTCCCCTTTTCTGGTCTGCTTTATTCTGTTCTCTTTCAGCTTCTCCATATTTTATTATACCACCTTTTTTTTTTTTTGCTCTCTCCAGTTGCTGTTCTCATTTAGCTTTGTTTGTCACCGTGATAATTCCTAAAGAAATGCATATAATACCTCCATTGTAAAAGTGACTTACTGTCTCAGTCACTGTATGAAATGGCCTGAACTTGCCTAATTTGCAGTGTAGGCTCCCTGAGGAAGCAATGGCTTTATTTCTAGGTGTATAGAACACCTTGCTCAGTAATCCATAGCATTGCCGCCTGGGGTTTGCTCTGCTGCATTGTTCTCTGTCTTACCTGCTTGCTCTTTTCCTGTCATTTCTCCCAGTCTATTTTTTCTCTGCCATAGCTTCCTTCCCAGTGGCTTATTTTCAGTGGTTTGCTTTTATGTAATGTTTATTCTCTTCCAGATGCTTGCAGAAGTCCTTTAGTCCAAGGCTCATTATCCCATCATTATCGAGCAGTATTTTGCAGGGAATCCTGAATAGATCCTCTTTTGCTTTGTCAGGGTGGGGAGTCCCTACAGGGCTGTTTACAAGGACCAGCTTTTGGCACAGGAGGCAGGAGGCTGGCTGCCCTGCAGTCCTCCTGCCGATTAGGAAATCTAGTCATCTGTGCCTGAAGGCAGTGTAGGGCATTACCATCTAACTACGTTAATTGATTGCTCTCCTTATTACCTCCACAGCAATCTGAATATGTACTTTATTAGCTAATATTTGTATAGTAACCTATAAAGCTGTAAATGAGTATTGTTGCATATCCTCTAAAGAAAAATCCGTAATGTGTTTTGCACAGTGCTTTCAGAGATGAACAGTGCACCAGTCCTCAAAAATTTTCTTCAGATTTTCCTCATGCATAAAGACTCCCACGGGTTTTAATGGTTTCACCAGTATCTAGTCCAATAATCATAACTTTTGGTCCATATCTTAGTCTGGGTAATATTCTTTACTATTGTAGTGTTTATGTCACTCTGATGTGCTTTACTGGCAAAAGGTTTCCTTGGCATCTCTGCACAATTGTAAGTTAAAACAAGTGGAAACATGACATCATAGAAATTAAACTTAATTAAATACTCGTTCTAACCAACAGTCTACACACAGTACATGGTCAATTGCCCTCGCTTTCTTTCTAGGTATTTACGTACTTGCCATGTCTTTACAGTGTACTATTCTGTCAGTGCGCTTAAATAACCACAAGTCGCACTTCAGTACCTTGCATGTAGGAATTTAATGGCCACATACATACACTATTCAGTTTTGACCTTTTGGGAACTGGGCAGAGTTAAGTACATTACGTCATTCACTTAGGGGTACGTTTTGAATGCTTCTGAGGAGAATAAGGTCACTCCTAATTAAGACAGCCTCTATCAAAATTTATACAGAAATGTCTCTCTGATATTTTGAATTCCTAAATTCTCACAGAGTGTTTTTCCCAAATTGCATTCAACGATTGAGAAAAGTGAGGTTATAAAAATAATGATCATCATTGAACTGGAATGTTGGTTGTTTCCTGCTCTGTCTTCATTCGATCAGTCAAAGTACAAAGTACAAAGTTCCTAGTACAACTGAAAAAGCTCAAGTGACACCACGTGAAACATTGCTCTGGGTTTAGTCCAGGTGCTCTGTACAGAAGGGCTGTAGTTTCAAGTGTAACCAAATTTCAAAAGAGTCTGAGGCGCTTGTTCATCACTGTCAGTTTCTAAATTTCTGCCATGTTTCCTATTGCTTTCATGAAGAAGAAAAACTGTGGGGCTCAAATGCTACGGCAGCTTTTATGATGAGTACATGGTTAAATGGCAAACAGCCTCTGTGATACCTGAATTGATTGATGTAAAATAGGATCAGATAACCCTGTAAGAGTAAGGCAGACAAGTACCCATGTAAACACAAACCAATACAGATAAACCAGAGCACTTTCTTCCATGGCTGATAACAATGCTAAATAAACCATTTTGCTGTAAATATTCCATATTTGGTCTTATGTCAAAGATGACTGTTTAAATTCAGCAAAATCTATTCAGTCATTGTTCACTTGTTTTGTAAAAGCAACATCTTACCGTCCCTTTTTATTTTGATTAGAATACTACTGTGATTTAGGGTAAGGCAGAAGAGACTTGATTGTCTGTTTAAATATTAGCGAAATTGGAAGGGAAAACTTGTGTTAGTGATTTTGAAGTAATGAGCATTGAACATCCCTCCACATATGTTTTTGTACAGACACTCAAGTTTGTTGCATGTGAAGATCACACAAGGCTTGGATTATTGTATTCGTACTTGGCTTTTTGGGGTGCTATGGAGAGGGGGGTTAATATTGGAAGAGCGTTACAGCCCAGGTTGGTTTACAATCTTTGAGGCTTTCTGCCTTCTAAACTATTGCTTTAAACACAGTAATCAAGAATAAATACACTCATATAGTTGCATAAAAAACACAGCTAACTATTTAAAATGCAGTGTGCACAGCTGAAAATGCTGGGATATTGTGTATTTTTAAAGCAATTCCTCGGTTGCCTTGTGAGCAAGAGATAATGGAGTGCTATCGTGTGGTGGTGGGCTGTACCTAACATCTTAAAATATATAGTGCTTCCTAGGACATCTGTTGAGGAAAATATTGCTTCAGTGACTGATGTTCATAGGAGTAGTGAGAATAACACGTTGATGACATTTTAACAGTGAGAATAATATATAGGATAATGGAAAAGGATGCCTTGATTGCAAAGCTATAATTCAGTCAAGTATGCTGATGTTTCCATAAACCACAGGCAATCTGACTGGCCTATGACATCATCACCATCCAGATTTAGTAATCCATTTCCCTCCCTCTCTGTTATTATTTTCAATTTTAAAAATGCGTAAGATTAAGTATTATTTAATCCATGACCTGAAGATTTATATTGGAAACCTGACTTGATCTGCTGCATTTAAAAAGAATGTATGTGAGGAACCTGGTTTTAATAATTCAGTATTAATCTTTGATTGCCAAATATAAAATGAAAACATGACTGTGTTGGAAAACTGGTTCTCTGGGCTTGAGTCATCAGTGTTACCTGGTTTGCTGGAGTGTGATGGGAGAAAGGTAGTGTACTTTTTTCCATGCAAAACTTATGTTATGCTTGATGCACAGAGATTGCAAATATTGACCTGAATGCATGAGCTTGGCTGGTCATTTTTGTAGGCTATACCTGTTATATCAGATACACTTCTTTCCCCTGAAATGTAAAAATTCTGCAGCCTAAAAGCCTAAGACAAAACGTGTAAATTTGAATTGTAAGTACAGCGGGCTCTGATCATGCAAACATTTATGTGTATGTACTTGTAATGTGGTCTCACTTGATGGTCATGAGCCTTCTCCCTGGAATAAAAATAAACATAAGTGTTTGCAGGATTAAAAGCTAAGTGTGGATCTATATTTTGGCATTTCATTAAGCAATTTATATGCTGTTTGCAACCAAATGTAAATGTTATGTTTTGTCTATGTTTGTTTTTTCAAAATCATAAATATTATTATGTCCAGTGACTGCCACACTCACAGTAACTTGTGCATGGTGTCATTTTCTTTTCAGCTTTCAGAATGATCCCCTATCCACTGGAAAAAGGACATCTTTTCTATCCTTACCCTATTTGTACAGAAACTGCAGATAGAGAACTACTACCGTGTACGTTCAACTTTTCTCTTCTTATCGTTGACATTAAAGAATCGTTTACCTGAGCCTTGCAGCACTGATCTCCATTGATGCCTGGATTAGAATAATGGGGTTGGCGGGGAGTCTCTGGAGCTCCTGTGGCAGTTTGAGAGGCAGCTCCTAGCCATAGTTCATAACAATTAGCTATCTTTATTGTTGTTGACCGTGTAGGGACAGGGAGAGAGATTACTGAAGGAATCAGTTAGATCTTGCTATTCTCTCTTGCCAAGACACTGGAAAATAGGTCTGATCTTTCATCTAGGGTAACATCCCATCAAACTAAAAGCACAGTGGCACAGCCTTGTTAGTCTTTTGTAGACACACCGGCTACTTAAATTCCAAGGCAGGATCAAACCTGCTTGAAGATGTCTGGATCATTAACGCAGCTGTTATTCTGACATTTTATGCTGACGTTTTCTGAAAATCAGTCTTAAATAGCAAGAAAGGGTTTTCTTCGTGTAATGGTGTGTGTGCTGTTATGAAGAGATTGATGTGAAATTACCTCAGTCATTTATTATATATGTTTATGGCATGTATTAGCAAAGTGCCAGCAGTGTTCCCGGTGCTCTGCAAGATGTAGCTATAAAGACAGTTCCAGCCCTTGGGAAGCGTTACAGTCCAAGCTAATGGGACTTCTTGCAGTGCATGCAGCGAAGCACAAGAATGCAGAGGAAGAGCTGAAGCTGCCAGTCTTGCAAACAGTTATGCTTTGTTCCCACATGTTTTCTCACTGAAGTCAGTGGGACTTTGTGTGAGCACAAGTGGAACACACATGAGTGTGGCGGGGTTTGCAGGGTCAGGGCAGAGGAGGCAAGTACAACTTGATCCAAAGAAGGAGATTCTTCTCTCACCTTCTCCATCCTGAAGAAGAAATAAAGAGACATCTGTTCTGGAGAAAGTAAAATATAGCCTTGCTTCTGCTGTGAAGGCTGGTTTTGAGGGCATTTGCACGCTTTGTCGTCTTTCATTCAGAACCTCTCTGCGTTGGGCTGAAAAATGTGTTGCCACTTTTTGTAAGCCTACGTGAGTAAACATTAGGTGAGAATAATACAGTGAAAATCCACTCATTGTGAGTCTCTCCTGCACAGTACGTTCTCGCTGATATTACACAGAAATCCTTGGCAACTGACAATATCTCCCCACCCCATTATAATCACTGTAATTATAACAACACCTCTTAGAGTGCTCTGCTTGCTTTACTCAGAGGGACGCTGAGCTGGGGAGGGTGGAGTGTCAGGAGATTTAGGAATGACAGAGTCATGCAGAATAGCTCAGTGTTCTCTTTTTAGATGCAAAACTAATCGTTCTTGTCAAATGTTAGAAGCCAGGGACTCTTTAACAGAATATGCAGACAGTCGTATTCAGCTCTGGCAGTTATGGGAAATGCCTTTCACTGCAAAATCTCTTGGGTTTGAGTAGGGAAGGGTTTAGCATACCGTGACAGACACGGGTCGGTTAAAGGGGTTTTGCATACCTGTCCACACCCTTTAATTGTCTGTGTTTTAAAGGAGAGTCAGCTGGAATTATATCAGAGCACTGAGGTCTGATAGGCTATCTGAATTAAAAATATCAATCACAAAACTTTTGCCATGACTGGATAATAGACCAGAACAACAAGTTTGAGCCTGTGTCAAAAGCAAGCACAAAAAACTGAGCACAAGAAATCTTAGACTTACACAGTCCATGATCTGGTATTTCCTGATCTCTAAATTTAATTTAAATAAGAGAGAAGTTGCAAATTATCTGTGTTTTTGTTTTTAAACTGAATGAATTAGCAGACCCAAAAATCACATGTATTTTAGTTTATAATATTTTAATTTAAACTCTTACGAATTCATGCTGTTGGTTTTGGAAACCACTCTACTCTGGATGAATGCAGTCAAGAATACTGTCCTGCCATGTAGCTGGATTACCTGTGCTTATGTTGTCTGCAGGTACAAAGAGATAAGAGCTGGTCACTGAAGCAGAGAAAGTAGGCAAAATGGGAGAGTAATGTTTTGTGTGTATAAGTAGTCATAGGATTTGAGTATATGGGAAGCCTTGAGACTGGTCCTGTATGAGAAAAAAATGTTTCAAAGTTGGCATTTATCGTGACTGTAGCTCCAAAGTATGGACTGAATGAGTGAAGCAGACAGGTAAGAGTCCACCAGACCTTTTGCCAGCCCAGCCAAATTTCCACTTTGAATCTGAGCCACCATAAAAGTTTAAGAGATATATTCTTCCAGTAAAATACTCATTATCCTCTTCTGACCCTTTTAGCCTTCACAATGGTGCTTTCTCCAAAGCCCAGTGAGCAATTTTTCATACCAGAGTCGAGGAAATTTCTATATCCCTTTTGGTGTAGACTAACAAACACCTTAAAAATTCACTGTTAATTTAAATTCCAGGTTTTAACACTTAAAAATGTTGTCGTATTGTTGTATTTATACAGAGAATTCTGAAAATCTGAATTTAAAGTATTGTTTGTATTTATACAGGGAATTCTGAAAATCTGAATTTAAAGTACTTGTTTGTAGGTCCTACTTTAAGGATAAATTTTCTTGGTTCTGCAGATTAAACCCTCAGAATTTACTGATACAAAGGCTGTAGTTTTACAGTCTGCTTAAACCAATCCACAATCATGCTTCTGGCAAGGTTGGTCTCGCTGCTGCTCCTGGGTGCATGTTTCTGCACTCTCTGTGTATCAGCATCAGCAAACATGCAGCCATGTGGCTAGTCAGTGACCTGCGTTAAAAAAAATGGATTTTTTATTTGTAGGTTAGTTTTCTGGGATTAGTTGTTGCACAGCTGCGTTATAGTTGGTGCTGACACAAGGAAGAAAAAAGTAACATGTACATATGACCAGAGTAAGCCAGAAATATGATCTTCAGATGAGAATTATTTGGCAGTGAGATGACCGACCCAACAATAATGTTTGCCTTAGATGTTTCAGATCTATGTGTTTCTTCCTTCAAAAGCATCTTTGGGTGTCTCTGGCTGTTGAAACCACTTAAGAATGTTGGTTTGGTTTTGGTTGGGTTGTTGGGGTTTTTTTATGTATAATGCATTCCCCTTCCCATCTTTTTTTTCTACAGCCTTTCACGAAGTTTCAGTTTACCCCAAGAAAGAGCTTCCCTTCTTCATCCTCTTCACTGCTGGACTATGTTCTTTCACAGCCATGCTAGCCCTCCTGACACATCAGTTCCCAGAGCTTATGGGGGTCTTCGCAAAAGCTGTGAGTATTGTCTGCTGCTACTCTCTTCTGGTAAATACACGGATGCAGGAAGATCTGGGCTAAATACTGCTGCGTATTAAATATCTGCATAGTCAGTTGTATAAATAAAATGTCAAGAGGTGTCTGAACAGGAGGACATTTGAACAACTGTTAAGGGAGCTAATCAGTAAAGCACACTACTGTCTGTCTTCTCTGGTTTATATGGCTCTTTTGGTAGGCTAGATCTCTTGTGATTTTGCCAAAAAAAGGCTTGGTGGGAGAAGGGAGTAGCTTTGTTTTCATATGTAATCCAATAAAATAAACTAATAATGATTTTCAGAACCCCTCTATTTTGTGTAGAGCCATAATAATTGTGCCGTGCTTTCCAGTGCAATAGAAACTCTTAGTATGTGCAGACATAGAGTGTACTGTTAACCAAGGCAAATTTCTGTGTTCTTTCCCCGAACTGCCATGAAGGAAGTGGTCTCAATATTTCCCTCATGACTTTTCTTAACTACATCCAGGGAAGTCTCTGCTAATTCTGCTTTTTTAATCCACAAAGGATTAATAAATGTTGGAGGATGGGGGGGAGGGCTATGAATTATGCTAAACCATTATTTTTTCTTTGCAAAACCAAGAACATCACTGCTCCAGTGTTTTAGGATATGAAAAATCAACTTATAGAAAAGTTCTAGGATAACAAAAAAAACTTATCTCCTTCTCCAAGAAATACTGAATATCTTCTGTTGTAACATATTTTCTCAAATATATTTGTATCTCTTGTAGGTCTTGTGTTTCCAGAATAACTTCCTGGCCTTGTTTTTAATGTCTTTCATGCTTTTGATTTAGGGGGCATAGGGAGTGGGGTGGAGGAGGCAAGGCTGAAAGGCTTTGGCAAATTCCAGATTGTAAGTGCTTGCTCAAACTCCTTTGCAAATGGCGGGAGACTCCCTTTGCAGGTGCACCAGCAGACATCTCTTTGAAATGCAGCTGTGTCAGAACAGAACAGAAGTTGGCCAGCTCTGGCTCTTCCCTTTCAGTTTTAGGGAAGATCATTTCATAAATAACTAATTTCATAAATAGCTAAAAGATGAATGTGCTGACTGTTGCTGTGGTTCTGTGCATTGAGTCACCTGTTCCTGTATGGTGGTATATGACATTATGAAACTGTGCACATATGCTTTAATTTTAATAGGTCAAAATTATTCCTTCTCTTATGCCTGCCAATCCCAAAAGCATTGCACAGATGTAATATCGTCATCATGGCCCAGGCTTATGTTCCTGCAAGTTGATATTTACCATATTTCACAAAAACTGCATAGGTTAGCATGATTGGATGTTGGGAACTGGCTTTGACCTGTCCTCCAGGTAGCATCTTCATGCACCTTTTCCATAGCCCATTAACCCAGACACTAGGTTCTTTAAGGCAGAAAAAGCCCTTGAGTGCTGAGGACCTCCTCCACGGGTGAGACTGCATCCAACCTGGATGCAGTAACCAATGCTGTAACCTTGTACCTGGAAGTAAGCTTGACTCTTCCCATCATGAAATTGGGAGAAGCCAGTTCTTCTTTGATTGTTTTGTCAGACTGAATATAAGTAACTTTAAAATGACAGTAGATCTTAGCATTTTCACTCAGTTAGGGAGAAGCATGTTCATAGCTTGTGGTTTTAATTTTTGCTAGGCTTTCTAACAAAAGGGTTTTGGAGGTCACTTAAGATATGAATACAAGGAGAACAAATTTCTGATTGCATGTCTTGGATAAAATTGTTAGCCCAGTGTACATATTGTTAAATTTCTTTCATTCTCATGCAGAAATATAACAATATCTGGGAAGTCATTAAAAATATGTAATTGCAGGTCCTTTCATAATATGGGAGCAATAAGAATGTATCTTAAATAAAACTGAGAGTTGTATTAACAAGGGAGTTGCTATATAATTTGAGTCAACAGTCATGTCTAAAAGCATGGTGCCTAGTTAAATTTTTAAAATGAGTGAAACTTCAGAAAGACTAATTATTCTCTGATTTGACTCGTGTGTTTGCCTGAGATCACTGACATGGTCTGTTTTAATATGTCCTGTATGATGGGTGAGACCTCAGTTCAGCAAGCAGGTTTGCCCAGGGACATATTTCATCTGTTTGGACCTCTGCAAAAGCTGAGGCGTGGAACATGTAGACCAGATCACAGGGACTGAGCAATAAATAGTCAGTTCCTCCATGTAAACACCAGCCATGCAGTGGAATAGCCTAAAAAGATAACTTTTGCATATCTTTTTTAATCAAATGTTGCTATTCAGAAGGTGCTCCCAGAAGGCTGCTTTCTGCCAGCATTGAAAATAGGCAGGTTGATAGTTTTCGTTTAAAACACAAAATAATAATAGCAAACTTTTTACAGGTCTCCCATTACCAGTTCTGCCCCCCTGAATTCTTACTTCACTGCTGGTGCTGTTTTTTCTGTTCTGTGTGGAAAAAGCAGTGTCAAAAGGAAAGGCAAAAAAAAAAATTAAAAAAACCAACACAAAACCAGTGTATCATGCATACTAAGCCCTCCTGGGGTGCTACCATGTGGCAAACAAGCCGGATAGGCATCTGCCTGTCTGTGTCTGAGGGCAGGAGCACCAGGAGCTTTCCAAGAGCCAGAGAGCCCCAGCATGGGTGGTGGTTACGTGGGCTTGTACCAGAGAGTAGGTGGCATCCTGAACCTCTTGCTGTCAGCAGAGGTTTTGTTTGGACTTCAGTGAAGCCAGGCTTTGGTATCCATGAATTTAAATGTATTTTGTAGACCAACTAATTTTCCAGGTGGAGAAAAACTTGAGTCATTTTAAGCTACAGATACTTTGCTGAATTTTTTATAGGATACAATCGACTACTTCAGCAAGAAAATTCCTATGAATTGCAATAAAACTGTCAGGCAAATTGTTCTTGTTTCATTGATTTAACAAGTATGTAGTTTGCACTGGTTTCAAAGCTGAGTTTTATTCAAGTAGATGTGATAGTGCAAGCTTACCACATAGATCAAGTGCTACTCAAAGAGCAGAAAATATCCTCTAGTGAGCCTTTTGCATTTGGCAAAATTAAAGGAGCGTGTTTATTTAAACAGTTCACAGCTCAGCCAGAGGGACTGCTTCTACTTAGCCTAAGCCGCTTGAAATAGTACTAGCAAACTGTAAGATGAGGTAAGTCAGTGTTACATTAATTCAGCTGCGATTCACGTTATACAGCTTGACCTTTAGCACTACAGCTGAAATACTGTGCTCAGCTTCAGTAAGAAGTTTTTTCTTCAACCCATGCTTATGACAAAAATCACAGTACTGGTGATGGTGTTACCTGGTTTTCCCATGATGCACAAGTTGTCCATGACATAGTGTCTGTATTGTATGCAAACATGTCCAAGAGGAAAAAAAGAATTTGAATGGTTACTATTGCCTTTAAAATGCATAAGCATCATAAACATCATACATTTTTACAGTTAAACTCTGCACAGAGCCCATTTTGGTAAACAGTGAAACTGCAGGTATTTTTGTGCTTGGTACCATGAAATGGTTATCATTTCTGGCTGCTGGATAGTGAAATTTTGAAACATTTTAAATACATTTGCCATATATAGCTGTGTTTCAGCAGCACACAGACCTGTAATGATTTTTGAAATTGCATGTTTCATACTTAACTTTAGAAAATTAGGAGCCTAAGGTAGCGACCAGAGACATGTCTGTATTAAGTAATAAAATATTGTTTGTTCTGTGGCCCCAAAGGCAACTGGCACATCACAGTTCACGCCTGTACGTCTAACCTCTCCTCCCTTCAAAGGTAGGATGGCCCCATCTGCGCTGGCTGCTGGGAACTGTCCCTGCCCTGTGCTACCCCCAGACTCTGCCTGGGCTTTGTTGGGGAGGGACTACCTGGTACGGGCCAGAACTGTGTCAGGAGCTGTGCTAGCAGTCCAGGAGTGCGGCTGTGCCACAGTCCTTATTGATTTACGGGAGAAGGCAAAGCCCAACCACCCCAGCTCCCTCTGGGGGTAGAGAGGGAAGAGACAATTTCAAAGGGCAGTTCTGGTCCTGGGATGGGTAGAAATACTCTCTGGAAGAGCTCAGTTCTCTTCAGTGACTGCAGGGGGACCAGACCCCCACGTCTGCATCCTTTAAGTGCCTAAAGAGATATGGGACAAATTCAGAACATGAAAAGGGATGTAAGTGTGTTTATATATAAAGTGATGCTTGCATTTGTCAGCAAAAAGAGAACACGTCCAGCACCAGATCTGCTTTAATACTGACTTACCAAGCAGTAACCTCTTGCAGCTCTTTGCTGATGAGTTCCAAACAGAACTGTGTATTTATAGCGAACTCGCATCGGCCTAAATGGTTAGAAGCCACAGGGTTCACAGTCTCGAGGTGGCTGACTTTGCATATTACTGTACTGTCTGATACGTGTATAGGCCCCCAGCATAACTGTATATAATGTGTACGGTTGAATTGCAATTAATGTAAAGGAGAATTAATATGTATTTCCCAAAATTTTGAGAGTGCTTTGAGTAGCTGAGTTCTGAGATGTGTAGCTGGCAGTATTTTTCTCCTGTGATCGCATGGTCTCTATTTGCTTGATTTTTGTCACATATGCCTGTCCTAACATTAATATATTGAAACCTCTTTCAGCATTGCTGATTGTGTTCTGTAATAGAGGGAGGAGGTTAAGATAAATTCCAGTTAGTGATGCGTCAGTGTATATAGCAGATCTATAGATAACCCAGAACCATCTTAAACCTGACTCTAAAGATGTACTTTTTGTCTCTGAGAGGTGGTCTGACAGATACTGCCGTTATGAAAAAGCCTTTCTTTCCCTTCAGCAGGTTTTGGGTTGAGCTTTTAGTGGCTTCAGTGTGAGCACGAATCTAGGATGTGACATGTGTGAGAACTTTTGTAGTTCGTCAGTTTGATCTTCATAAAAATGGGGCTCTGCTGTCTTTACTGCAAAATCCAAAATTCTATCTATATGCAAGACTCAGAATTTGGCAGAGAGTCTTTATATGTGAATTATATGATTTTTGTCATGCTGGAGGAGTTTACAGAGGAACACAGTAAGAGTTTCTTGTCTTACTGGACAGCTTTCTTCTCTCTCTCTCTCTCTTTTCTCCTGGATTTTGATCTGAATGTGTATCTGATTTCTTTGCAGTTTCTCAGCACCCTCTTTGCCCCTTTAAATTTTGTGATGGAGAAAGTAGAGAGTATCCTGCCCTCCAGCCTGTGGCACCAGCTGACAAGGATCTGAGGGAGCACACCCACTGACTGACTGCCATGACATCTTCTGTGCCAACTTTTTGTTGACCACAAGAAAGCATGATAAAAAAGGGAAGCAGTTCTAAGACTTAAAAACTCTTCATGGATTGTCTGTTCTCATATAAAAACTGTTTTGTTGTACAAAATACATCGATGTTAGGTTCTATTATATTTTGCCTTCAGAAAAGAAAAACCTGAAAATAAACTTTTGTGTATTGCAGCATTGCTGTCTTTTGGCTTCTTCTTCAAAGCTCGGATTGTACTTTGTGTTCTTACATGAGTGTGGTGTATCTGCTTCACTACAGCTGGGGCTTGGATTTCCATTCGATTAATGAAAAAACACTAATAACTTCACAATTAAGCAACAGTATCGCTGCCTTTTCTTAGGGAGTTCAATTAGGGTGAAGCCCGTACCGCTGGATACAGTCTAGACAATGCTTCTAGACAGGGAAAGCTCTTGCTGAAAGCAGCCTTAGGCTCTCCAGGCAGTTTGGATGGCACATTGGGCTTCTCATTCCCATCCCTGCACAGAGGTGAGTTTTATCCTCATTTGCATTGTCAAAAAGTCCACATGCTTTACAGATTTTTTTCCCACTGCTGTTATTTCACACCTCCAGAAGCTCCATGTTTTGTTCTCTGTCTACAGAACAAAGCATCAGAAATGGCAGAGAATTGAAAAATGTACCTGTAGTGAGTGATCATTACATTCATGCTCTTAGGTATTTCTTGCTGGGTTTTTATTGCATTACTAGCACTTTTCAGGTACAAAAAGGCAGGTACTTTTTACTGTACAGATTAAACATCATCTTTATAAACTGTTGCTTGAGACCAGAAGCTCATTAGCAAAAATGGTGTTAGTTCATGCACAATTAATAGAGGGGTTGGTATTTTGTTAGTAGTGCTTACCTCAGGAAATCTTGTCCTTGTGCTGTGAGAGGCTTAGACAAAGTATTCATTTATAACTTAGCCACTGTAGGTGGAAACTTCCCACAGATACCTCTGCTAATGCACGAGGTCAGATCCAAGATCAAGAATTTGATCTGGAAGTTGAAGCAAGTAGTCCTGTCTGTCAAGAATTGAAAGTGCATCCTTAACAGATGCTTCAAGGATTTGTTTTTTCAACTCCTCTCCCGAATACAGAAGCATAAGCCCAATGCAGTGGATCAAAAATGCCACCTCAAAAACCTTTCAAAGTTCATTTGTATGTACCCTGCACTTCAAAAGACCAAATCGTTGTGATTAACAGTCCGGATGTGTGAATGTGTTTGCGTATCAGTGTATATCGAGCTATATACGAGTGTCCATGTTTGTCAGCAACTAAGGTACCACTGCAGCCTTCTGTTAGAAGAGATAACATGAATTATGATCTGTGTGGGAATTATTATCTATAATAATCTGATAAAAAGGAATGCTTAACTCCTAGAAGAATCAGATCCTTCCCTTGAACTATGGGAAACTTTTAGGAACTCAAGAAATATCTTTATACAATTCTATTTCTACTATTTCTAGTATCCATCTCCCTTGTAAGCTGTACTGAGCCATGGATTTTATCTAGAAAATATCTCTTTGGCTTTAATTATAATTCTAGGCATCTGGGAGACTAAGCAAGTCAGACAAAAGGATTTTCTTTTTCATCAGGCAGAGTTTGTTGGCTTAGGCTTTTCTGTCTCCGACACGTTTCCTATGAAGTTCAGCATGGCTTAGATCAAAAGGCGACCACAGCACGTGATTATAGCGATGGGAAGGCTCCGGCTTAGTGCAGAGATGGGCCTTCTGGAAATCTAGTTCAGATAATAACTCATCTAAATCTTCAGCTTGCAGATTTGGGGGGGGGAGAGGCTTTTAAGCTTCAAATGTTCACAATTCCTGGTTGGTGGTGTTTTGTTTTTTTTTTTTTTAAAGCCAACCAGGTCCAATTTGGATGGACGGTGTCTTTTCACGCTGTAACCCGCACAGAACACAACAGCCTTCCCACCCGTTAGATGTACAGCTGCGCCAAGCAAGAGCCCCACTCAGAGAGGCGAGTGCTGCACCTAGGGGAAGGCCGTTAATTGTTTGCTGTGATTTGGTGTGAACGCCAAATAAACAGACTCTGATTTTTCAGCGGGATGGCTTGGAAGTCCTTACCCCAGGCAAAAAGAAGGAAAAAAATATCAGGAGTTTGCTGAATGCAGGTGTGATTTGGGCTCCCAGGCTGGATGCCCCTCAGCAGCTGCGCAGCACGGTACCAGAAATGCGGTATTTTATTTCTGATTCACAGCTGCAAAGAAGGTTACACAGGGTGGGAGGCGAAGGTGAGATGCACAAATGAGGTTTAGATAGTTTTGCAGAAAAAAAGCAGCACAAAAAAAAAAATCTCTCGAGCTACACTACCCACATGCCCTAACGTACACCACCATTCCTAAAAGTCATTCCCCATTTTCAGTGAGGTAAAAGAAAATTGTACTTTTTTTCATGAGATTTCTCCTAAAACAGCTCAACACACTTTTTAGGGTTAAGTTTGTTAGAAAATAGTGGGGAGGGAGCAATCCCAAAAAGCTTGGCAGGCTAACGACGTTTCAGAGCGCTGCTAGATTCCGATTTCATGCAGCAAAAAGTAAAGGGAACTCCCTCAAGAAAATTGGACTGCATATTAAAAAAAAAAAAACAAAACCCCTACTCCTACAACCTTTTGCCTCAGCTAACATTATTCTGACACTAAAGTGTCTACCTAGGGACAGCTGTTTCCTCTTCATGACTAAATACATGAATAAATTTATTCCATAGACCAAAATACAGGATTCTTTCATTTGTCTTGCCTGATTTCTGTTTCTTCTTTTTTTTTTTTCCTTTTCTTTATTTGATTAGCTGAAGGTGGAGGAGGTGCCTTTCCTAGCAATATTTGCATCTCTGAGCACCTTTTCCCACTAAGAAATAGCAAAAGCTCTTGAGAGTCCTTTCTTCATGGCAGAGACAGCAGAAATGCTTACAGCTTTAAGAAGTCTACCTTGAGCTCTTTTCTTAAAAGAATTTTCATAATTACAGCAAAAAAAGAAAAAGAGTCAACTGGTCAGCTCAGCTGTTACACATTTGTTGTGCTGCAAAATATTCTAGTTTTCCTCTGGTGAAGTGGGTTGGGTGGGGGATTGCGTTGCAGTTTATTAATATGGCACTGGTGTGGAATATAAAATTCAGCTTGCTGTGCAGCTTTGGGACCAGGGACCTGGTGACAAAGGAGACCAAAAAGGCTGAGGCACTCAAGGCCACCATCTTACTGGTCTTACTGGTAAGTCCAGCCTTCAGGAACCACAGGGCCCTGTGAGCAGGGGGACGTCTGGAGCAAGAAGACGTGCCTCGGAGGAGGAGGAGGAGGACCGGGTTGGGGAATAAAAGTCCACCTTGAATACAATGAGCCCCAAACACTTTACCTAGGACTGCAGAATTCAGGTGGGTTTGTTTTCTGATGGATTAACCAAATGCTGGAGTTAAGACGTGATCTGATTTCATTACCTTTTATTCAACTTCCTAGAACAAGTTCCCTTGAAGGGAAGAATGAGGCTTCTTTTTTTCCAGAACATTGAATATTTTCTGCATTATTACATGGTGAACTTGTAGACTACTCAAAGGATCCCTGAGTCTTTCAAAACACCTGGTACCACCAAAAAAAAAAAAAAATTACTGCTTTTAAGTTCTTTAAAGTTTAAAATGTGATATTGCTCAGGCTGTGAACTACACGCGGATTTAATTTCACAATGAAATCCTAATAAAAATTCTCCTTGGGACTAACCTTTAAATACAATTAGGTGTGAAATTTTCCTTATCCAGTCCAGAGTCAGAATTGCCAGCCGTAATGAGGCCAACAGCATAACCACTGAAGTGAATGTGTATGCATCTATACGTGCTGGATGTGCATGTATATGTAATGCACACACTGTACGCTAACACGCTGACAGGGCTATTCCCACCAGCAGTTGGTTTATACCCAGAATTGTGATTATTCTTACTTCTAACCATGATCATTACGTTAATGCCATGTACAGTAATTGAAACATTATCTCCTCGCCAAATAAATACTTTGCAGGATCCTCCTAATCTTTTAATACCAGCTGTGCCTTCTGGAGATGACTTGCCCATTTTCATGATACAAAGTTTTTCCAAAGCCTTTCAGATGTAAATAACTGCTCTCTCAACACCAGTAAATGCAAAAAACCCCAAACCATTCTTCTAAAATATTCTTTAAAAAAAACCAACACACAACAACCAACCAGAGTACTCACTTTATTGCCACGGTATGCTACTTGTATATTACTTTTTCATGCACTGTTTGTACCCGCTAAGGTTCCTCCAGTCTTTTTCATTTTCATATGGAAATTTTACCTGCATCTATAATATGTTCTATCACCTGTTCAACTTCCTTTTCCCACATTATTTTTTCATTACCTTGCCTGCCTCTGCACTTTGTGGGTGCTTTTCCAGACCCTTATTAGACTTACCAGCATAGGCCCCATCTTTTGTGTTGGCTCACTTGCTGGTCTCTGCTCGGTCCCTCTCTGACCCAGCTCCTCACAGCTGTAATTTCTGTGACCTGGCACAACCTGTAACTGCCCCCATCAGAGGCCAATCCGCCCTTGATCACAGGCATAAGTTTTTGCAGAAAGTATTCAGTGAAAAAAAAATCTCATTTGGAAGTCCCCATCTGAATGGAAAGTATCATTCTGAACACATTTAATAGATTTATTAAATTTAAAAGAACATAGAAGTTGATAGATTCTGTAGAAACCCGATCATTACTGAGACAAGGTATTTCCTTCTCCATCAGCTTTCTGCAAACTTTTCTGCTTATTCAGTAAGTGAAAAATAGAAAACCTTCTCCTCGGATAGTTGAGTGTCCTATACCCAGCTCTCACTAGGCTGAGAAACAAATCTCTTTGATCCTTCAGATCACCAAAACCCTCAGCAGTTAATATTAATGACCTTTTAAAAGCTTTTAAGGCAAGTTTTTACAAATATATAACTAAAACATTTGCTTTGATTCTTTAATAGTTTATGAAAATGTTGTGGTTGAATACATTTCCTGCAGTTTGCTTTTCGCTGTGGGCCAATTTCTGCCCCCATGAGAAGCCACAGCATGGTGGCCAGGGTGGCCACCTCTCTGCAAACTCCAGTCCACAGGGGATGGACAAACACCCCTCTGGTAAAGCCTTTCACCCAGCCTGGCCCCAAATTTTCTCTCATGGAGGAATCACCAACCGGTACTCAAACTCCCGAGCACTTCTGTACCCAGGGCACGGCTGTGGCCAGCACAAGATCCTTTGGAAGATGCTTGAGCAAGCTCAGCCCGTGCAGTTGGTGGTGGTGGTCTTGTACAAAATGCCCCATCTTTGTGTCTTGCTGTGTTTCTGATGGCAGCAGTGAATTGCCACAAGGAATCCGGAGGAGAGTTGCGTGTTGGTTGGAAGAGTCCCGGCAGAAGTACGTCCTTCCAGAGCTGCATCAGTTTATGCACAGACAACTCTGCAGCAACACTGTCATGCAGAAGTAGGAAGTAAATGCTCCAGAGTTTGCATTAATTATTCAGCAGCTTCTGTGCAATGAAAGACAAAGGCAAAACTGGCATAAAAGTAGAGAAGACCTCAGACGCGTTCCCTGCTTGGACCAGGAAGGGCAAAGGCTGTGGTCCTCAAGCATCAGTAGCCTGTGCATCACGTCCGGGAGATCCAGCCAGCGCTCTTTGGAGCTTTGCAGGTGTGAATATCTACCACTTCTAGGCAGTCCTGGCAGCGCACAGCACAACACCAGTGGAATTTGCACTCGCATTTCGTCATTCTGCTGACACGGGAGGTGTCATAGCCTCTCCCGCAGCACATCACTTCACAGCTGTCCATGCCGCGGGAGGTTTGGTTACAAACCCGACCGGCTGTCCCAAGGGACCCTACAAAGGAAATGCAGGAAAGGTCAGGAGGTAGATTTTAAGAAAGGGCAGAAAACATACGAAAATAGGTATAGAGCCATAATTAACAATGTATTTGATGCTTCAACATCACGTCACCTGGGATTCAATATCAAGCCAGAGAAATGCCTATGATAAGGTAAAATTGTTCTCCAGTTCTCAAATTTATGCAGGAAATCAGCTTTGGAGATGAGAAGTAGTAAAACAGACCAAATACTTCAAGGCTCTGCCCAATTCCATTAGTATTATTGTGCTTTGCTTCATCTTTCCGTAGCACCTCTTTCCTCTCCAGCGAGCAGATACACCCCCCCAAGGCAGCCGTGCAGCCCCCTCTGCCCCCTGCGTCCAGTCTCCCAAGGCTGTGTGAAACGGGGTGCCCGCGAGGAGCACCCCCCCCCAGTGCTCGGGACCTGATGGGCTCCGCAGGGGAGGGCTGGGAAAGAGGAGACCACTGCACTTGGTGCCTGCAAGGGACACGATGGGCAGAGTAACAATGCTGCTGGTGGTTAAAGTCTTTGCAGAAGCGAGCACAGAAGCACCCGGACCACTTGGCATCGCCCCGTGTCCACCAGTGCTGGTGGCAGCTGAAGATTGGCTCTTCAAGGCATCTCTTAGCCTGAGCTACCGTACCGCATGGGAGCTGCTCCTCATCTAACACAAACTTATCTTAGGGTTCCCTTTTGTATCTATACCACAGCCGTTGACAGATTATTATAATCCATCTGAAAACTTCATGAATGCTCATTGTTTCATCTAATTTCTTATGTCTTGCTACTATAAATCGATTTCAGGTACATCCATGAAATGAACACTGTTCTGACATTTTCCCTAGACCCAATTATAGCTCCATTCTTCTGTTCTTGGCCAAAATAGGATTCCCTAAATATTGACTGCCATCACTAAAGTAACTGGAAACATTTTACAAAGTGGATTCACAGCTGTACAGCAAACGTGAACAATTCACCTTCTTAAAGAAAAAAAATACGTGCAGACATTAATTCAAATTTGCATGAGCTAGGATAGCAAACCAATATTAATTAATAAACATCAAGATATATTAGCCTGTAATTATTAAAAAAATCTAAGCTTCACTGAAGCACCACTTGTTCCTCTCTCCCCCACTGTCCCCAGCACCAGGGAGACGTTGTGTCTTTTCAGGCCTGGGCCCAAACACTGAGGCAGCAAGCGGTCTCGGGCATTGAGTAACGTCACCTTCTCAGACCGTGGTTTTTCACAGGACTGATTTAGCCATGGTGGGGGATGTTTTGCTCTTTTTGCATCTAAGTCAGGTCAGGCTTCACCTGCTGCCCTGGAGGAGTGTTTCAGTCCCCAGAAGGCATCTCAGCCTTCTCTCTGTATTCCTGTATTTATGTGAACATTCACTGGGTAGAAGGATACACCTGGAAAGCTTCGGTATCAAATCGCTGGTCCAGGTCTGCTGCAGGCAGAGCAGCAGGGTGCTGTGTGGCCACCTACACCCCAGGCTCAGCGGGTGCCCACAGCCGCCCCGGCCGCCTGCCGATGGCAGAGATGCTGGCCCTGGATTGGGGTCCTGAGCCACAAAGCCGCTGTGGCACCGGCCAGGTGGAGACCTGCTGAGCCACCCGAGAGGGAAAAGGCAGCGGGAGGAGAAGACACGCTGACCACAGCCAGAGACAGGCTCCTGCACCTGCAGCCTGACGAATCCCAGATCTCCTTGGGGTCCCAGCCTGCTCGTGCTGCTGCCCATGGACCAGCGCCCTGCCTTGGGGAGGCAGCTGAACAGCACTTTAAAATCTCTGCTACTTGGGGGAGCACATCACATTGATGTAAAAACCAGCGTTGTGCTGTGTCAGGCATACGCCCTGCACCAGGGAAAGGGCAGTAACTGCGGGTCTCCTGTCCCCGCAGCTGGTGATGACACCTGGATCCCATGCAGGGGATCCCAGGAAGAAGAGGAACCACCAGCAACAACCCACACGGGCACACACCACCCCGGCCAGCCCTCTGCCACGCAGCCCTCTGCCAGGCCAGCTGCACCGCGGCGACCTGCGCGACGGGCAAAGCAGTAACGCCGAAAGCCTTTAGCAGGAATCCTTTCTTCAGGAGTCACTCCACGCTGGGGGAACAGAGACTTCCTGTGGCCTCCCGTGCCCCTGATGTAGGCAGGGCCGAGGAGTCAGGAGGATGCAGAGCTACGCGATCCGCCTGTGATCCCGTAGGAAGCCTGTGGCAGAAAACAAACCAAACCCTGCTTCCTGGCTACCACGTTCTCCTCCATCCACGACACTGCGCAAACAGCTGGCACATCCGAAGGTAAGTGCTGGTGCTTGTGTCAGCCCACAGCAATATTCACCACATCCCAGCCTCTGCCAAATACAACTGAATAACCGCGGCAGGAGGGGCTTGTCCTGCCCTCTCTGCTCAGACAAACAGAGGTACAAAGGCCAAGCTTGCAACTCGTATGATTAATATTCTGCGTTAGGAATTTGGTTGGAATTCCTGCTTACCTCCCTGCACGGGCTCCCCCTCACTCCCGTCTGATCCCCCCTTGCTCTGCGTGCTGCTTTACCCCCTGACAGGGGCCAGCCCCAAAGTCCCGGAGCGCTGGGGCTGCGTAACGCAGCACGCCTAGGACAGTAATCTCCAACAACCGTGATTTGGGTTAGAGCTCAAACCACTCGGTGCTTTGGTCTCTGCATGTGGTTTGTGTGAAACGAGCTGGATGCCCGATGGCCTTCACTGTGCCACCGTCACACGGCAGCCGGACCGGTGTCACTCCTCCATCGGAGGAAGAGCAAAGCCGCTCTCCACCTCAGCACGCCTCCCGACTGGGAGCGGAGCGGGGCCGTGCCACCTGCCTGCTGGGGTGAAGGAAGACCCCCCCCCATCCCCCTCTGTGTGCGGCCAGGCTCGGGGCATCACACCCGGCTGCGATGAGGTGCAGGAGCCTCCCCGGGAAGGTCTGACCGCATTCCTCGGCCGAGGCACGGGTTAGTTCCCAACTCCAAAGTTCTCCTTTCCAGATGTCTGGGGAAACCGCACAGCAGCGAAGGAGAACCCAAGCGGGATACGCCTGCTGGTTTTAACAGGAGTTTTGCCACTGACTTCAAAACCAAAATGATTTCAGCTGCTAACAGAGAGTCAGAAGCTGGTACCATCTGATACTGCCCATCCTGCAACGTCTGGAGAGGTGACTAAATTATCCACAGAATGTGACAAAGGAGAAAACAAGCTCAAACAAGGCTTAGTTTCTGAGCAAAACCAACGTTCAAACAGCATCTTCAGCATCTCTGCAGCTTCTCTCGTGAGAAGGAAAATGAGCAACGACTGACAGCGAGCGGCCAGGCAAGTTACTGCGCTCCTCGACGGGCACTCAGATACCCAGGTGATGCAGGCAGCAGAAGACACTAAACAAAACACAGCCGAGTTTTCTGAGCTCTGCCCGCTGCCTGTAAAGCACCTCCTCAGCACTTAAGAGGCAGGAGTGTGTTCTAACTTGTAAAAAGCTTTCGTGCAACCTCTTTGTTTTTAGTTCAAGTTTCGGAATTGCCATGCCGACACACAACATTATACCTGCCAAGACATCCATAGCTTTGAACACTGCCAACTTTACAGCCTGTACATCAAACCTTTTCTTCTTGGTTTGCACAGTTGTTTTCTTAAGCAAACATATGGTAAGTTGAAAAATATTTTTCCCTATTCCTAAAGCACTAAAATGAATTTATTCCTTTATAATGTGAGAATTCCCCTTCTATTTCTATCGATTAAAAATGTGGCCTTGAGTAATAAAGTTAAATTATTGGACTTTCACCTAAAAAAAAAAAAAAAGGGCAGTCATTCCCAACAACAATAAACTAGTTTCCACACAAGCATTTGGGGGGCAGAAAAAGGAAATATTCACAGAAAAGTAGCTGTGAAGCTACTTTTTCAATCAAGAAAGATTCATGTGGAACCTACATACAACACCCCAGCCCATCAGGGCTGGCGAGGGCAGGCAGCGTGCCGGAGGCAGCCTTGTCTGGAGGGGCTGCGATTTGGGATTTCCCAGGCCAGCAACAAAGAGACGGCAACGTGCTGATAAAAACAGCTTATCCGCATTCAGTTTAGAGCAAACATGTCTCACTCTGATTTCCATAGCCATCGATGGCTGTCATAACCTTTCAGCTCCCGGAGGCTCTCGGGGCGATTGCGCTGCTCCCATGCCGGACGGTGCTTGGAGGAGAGCTGCCCTGACGGAAGTCATCGCAAGCTCCACTGTCAGCTTGCACGGGGCTGGGACTGCACCCAACATGTTTGCAATGCGTAAATTGGGAGATACGGGCCAAGAAGTCGCACAGGGACTGACTGTATGTGGCTAACCTCAGTGAGAAGTTTTTGACATAGATCAAGATTGGTTTCTCTCCATGGGTTACATACTTCAAGCACGTACATCTTGCCCAACACCAATACTTTATACGGGCCAAGAAGTCGCACAGGGACTGACTGTATGTGGCTAACCTCAGTGAGAAGTTTTTGACATAGATCAAGATTGGTTTCTCTCCATGGGTTATATACTTCAAGCACGTACATCTTGCCCAACACCAATACTTTGCAGGCTATACTTCAGTTTCACATTTTACTTTCACTCCAGAGTTGGCCTCGTTCATCTCAAAAATGCATCAAATGCTTTATGTGGGGCAGCAAGGGAAATAACACAAAAATAATCCTGTGAAGGACCCGAAGCAGATCACCCTGGCACGTCGTTTGTCACCCAATGCGCAGCTCCATGGGGCTGCCTGCAGCACTGCACATGCATCTCCACGGTGATTTCCACCAGGACACCAGGTGTGGAGGGTCCTCAGACACAGCCGCAGCACCCCATCTGCCTGTTGGGGACACAGGAGATGGCCGCTACAATCCAGGTAGGCAGGCAAAGGTGGTGACATTGGCTTTGATAGCACCCAAACCGGGACCACGTGAGTGTCAGGAGAAACCTACAGATGACTTGAAGCACACGGCACAGGGGTTTGCAGCAGGTCCTGAGGGACTGCTGCAGCAGCCTGAGACCATCTGCACATAGACACGACCTGCCTCTTTGCTCCACCAGCACCTTCATGCAGCTGAAGCCTTGTTGCTACCAGAACAGTTGCAAATAGTCAACACGTGCTCACCAACGCCATCCTGCCACTCGCCCATCACCTCCACCTTGGTGTCCATCCTTGGGGAACACACCCTCTCCGCTCCATATGCCCCACCTCAACGCATGTAGCTGAGCTCAGCTTGCTCTACACCCTTTGGTGGGGGTCTCCCTGCAGGAAGAGGCTTCGCTCAAACACTGCCTAAGTTTTTTGGTTGCTCTGTACCAATTAAGTTTTAATAAACCTATTGTAAAATGTTGTGGGTTTTGCAGTAAGATATTACACAGCTTTGATAGTTTCTATGAACAACAGCCTGTAACGAAGGCTCAGCCAGCGAGCTGGTGATGCCTGCACCACGGCTGCTCAAACATTTAATCCTGAAGCAGTCTGCTTGTCCACCAGTACGTTCAAAACATGATAAACTTCAAGAGCTTTCAATCATCCTAATCTGCACGGGTGGTCAAATAGCAATCTTTTCAAACTTAAAATGCCTTTAACAGAAGCTTGTAAGCAGACAAGCAAGAAGGGTTTTTTAGAGCATTTTGGAGCTGAAGTTACACATTCAGGGTAAGATAGTACGTGCAACAGTGGGACTGCCGCTTGGGTAGTCATCGCTTTAGTTCCCTTCACAGCTTTATCATTTCTCACAGCTCTCTCCCTGTGTAGTCCTGGGTATGCTTGTATTGGTTTTGGGAGCTGGAAATTTATGGTGGTATAAGGGAAGACCATGCAAAGTGTGGCAAAATTTAGAAGTTCATGACAAGATTTTCAAAAGCCCTCTGAGATGTCCTACCTCTCTTTCTATCAAATGATGAGTACAAAATTGTAAGTAAAAATTATTTCAGCACCTATGTGAGCAGAGTTAAGTGAATACTGAACACTTCTGAAAAATCTTCCTTTGGGCCTTCTCTAAAAGTCAGGAAATCCTAATGCTAGACAAGAGGTGGTAGGGTTATTACCTTCTCTTGCTACTAAGTTGCTATTAGTGATTTCCACATATTATATCTCTCCCAAAAGCAATGACTCCTCTTTTCCTTCTAGGAAAAAAGATAGTAATATCACATTTTTCATGTTGTAGGGGTGATCCACGTATGTCTAGCTGCCTCCCCCAGACAGAATGCCAGACCCAGTGGGGTGTATTCAGTCCCAGCAACCTCCAGCTACCAGAGAGAAGAGCCAGCACTACAAGCTCGATGGGAGAAGACGAGGTATGTGTTTTTTGGATCAGCCGCTGATGATACAACCCCATAGCACCTTTAATTTCCTGGTTCATATATGTCAGCACACCCAAGCCACAGAACACACTGGTTTGGTCATTTTACAGTTTGTGAAGCCGTCTCCTGGTCAAGTCATGACACTCGATAAGACTTGCTCTGGGAATCCTTCATTCAGTCCCGATACTAACCAATCTCCAGATAGACTTTTTTTTTTTTTCCCCCTGAAGCACTTAATTGCCTGAATTCCCCGGAGAATGAAAGGCAGAACTGTATTCAAGGACATACTCAAGCGCTGTGGTATTACACGTAGCTGATGCTGAGATGCTCCCCACCTATTTCCAAACTCGGTCTTCCATAATCTCATTTCAGATCCAGTCATTTAACAGGGCTGACACTCTGGAGTGCTCAACAGGGCAAAACAAAGGTAATAAAGGAAAAAATGCTGCTCAGCTGCCAAAATGACCTCTCTCAAAGCCAGATCAGTTTTTGTTCATCTGAGTCTTCCTTTGCTCCACGTGAGCAGCCGGGCATCCCGCATCCCCTTAAAGGTTTACTGCAGCTTGCCAAAAATGTGCTCTTCCAAACAGCCACATTCTCTGAATTCTGGGCATCAAAGAAACGCCGCCTCATCCGCAGCCTTATCTTGAGCTGAGCCAAAGCACGTGTCAGACTCTGCCATCTCTGGGCAGGCTTGGCAGTGTCAGGCAAGCAAGTGTGACACACTGCCGTGAAAAATGCCCACTCTCCTCCACAATAACAAGTCTGACAGCTGAGATTAGGCTTATTACAAAGAGATTATTAAACGGCTCTTTGATGTAGAAGAGGGTCGTGTACGGGCTCTCTTTTGGGGGAAAGAAATCATGGGTTTTACAATAAACGAGGTAACTTCAAGAAATAAAATTTTGAATAAATCCTAGTCTGCAAAGTCAGTCTCTGCACAATGCCACAAAACGCCCATTTAATCATTCGGATTAAAGTATTACATTTTACAGTATCGGTCGCTATTCAAGGAACAATACGTGCTTGTGCAGGTCATAAGTATCACCTGCAAGAGCCATAAATAACATTTAAAATGACCTTGACTACTCAACTAACCAGAAACACTATACAATATAAGCATACTGAATGAAATTTGGGTTCACTGAAGTCAATCGTACATGACCAGGATTTCACATATTGTTCTTATTTAAGTACAGTTGTTTTGCAATGCTTATTCCAAGTAAACTTGGATTGTAAATACGCAGCAGTGCCAAAAACAGTTGAGCCGCATTGCTATCCAGATACTTACAGATATGTCATACCGGGTGCAATCTGGTACGTTATACAACCTATTAATTAGTTCCACAACATCTTTCATACATTACTCAGTCTGGCTCTCTTTCCCAAATTTCTGGTTTTCTAGTTGCTAGTTTCTAATTGCCACATCAGGAAATACTATACACGGGTCAAGAACCGTTAGCAGGATTCCTGGTGCTTGGCAATGCCTTGAGTCCTGTAACGTTGTTAAGTGTGTGTCTATTGAAATCTCTGAAAGCAGAAAAATTCAGTGTTAATAGCAGCCCTGAAACTTTACCTCTTCCCACTGGGGCTGGCACGACTCTTCAGAAAATATGATGGTTATCAGAGGCGGAGCCAACACTGTCTGGTAAAGAGGAATAAACAGCTGTGTCACTCGACGCAGAGTGCTGTGCCCCAGCAACCTCTATCCTTCCATCCACCTGCGCGTCCTCCAGCTGCCTTGCACCGCGTTACCGACAGCTGCATGGACTGGTGCAAGCATGGTTTGCACCAAGCTGCCGTACCTCCTACGTTACCGATGGGGAGAGGTGTGTCTACAACTAGGGGGTCCACGGTCCACAGCGAGCTGTGGGGAACGTGCAGGTAAAGGAGGACACCGGTCTCTTGGGAGTCTGCAGCAGTAGTGTAACAATATGGAAGAGAAGCAACGCAACTGCAGGTGGCATCATAGGGACATCATGGGACCTGGGGCTGCTGTAGTTACATCTGGCAGCCCTGTAGCGAGCTGTGTGATACAAGCATGTACATGGCTGTGTATGGTATGGACCTGCCTCCGGAGCATAACGCAAACTTGTCCTAAAAGCAGCTTTTGCCTTGCAGCATCTCCAGGGCTCCATAGCATATGGAAGAAACTGCTGAATTATATTAGAACAACTGGCTGTCGTACATCTAGGGAGCTATTGTTCTTGTACAGAGCTGTCCTTCCAAAACATCTTCCTGCCTGTTTACTGCTGGTTACATGCATGGATTATATATATACACACGCAATAATAATGATAATTTTTGACCTTTAAAGTACAAATATCTGAAATAAAACCATTCACGTGTAATGATAGAGGCTTACCTACATCCCTGTCCCTGATACAGTAGTCTGGAGAGCTTTCAAAGTAAACCAGGTCATTCTTAGTTGGCTTCTTAAATCTCTTATTAGCCACAGTGAAACCCGTGCCATCTTGATTCATGACCACCTGAATCGCTCCATTGTATTTCTTCCACAGATAATCTCCTGTTTTCCTAAAGTCTGCCATGGCCAGCCAACAGGTCCTTAGAGTGCATGATCCACTCACACCGTGACATTTGCACTCCTGTTTCAAAAACCGCTTCACGGCCTGTTTAGAAACGCAGTAAAATATACACAGGTAAAACAAACTGTAATTTATGCTTCTCAGCCCTTTTCCATTCATCCTGTAATGCCAGGCTTGCAATGGGTCTCCAAATCACGGTCTGTAGTGACACCCACTGGTAGCATCAAGTCATCCCCACGTGGTTGGTCTGCTCTGGTTGCTTGACTCAACCGCACACACAACCCTCCGGCTGGTGGGCTTACCTCTCCCGCTCCTGCCAATCATCTCGAGGATTGGGATGGTCCATAACGCTAGGACACAGACTGGACAGTAGGAAACCATCTGGGAAATGGACAGAATCACTCAACCGCTTTCCCCATCATTCCAGCTCAAGCATCACCATGCTGACCCTCTCTAGCTCACCTTCGTCAAGTTGCCCTTTGCCCTGAATAGTGTTTCAAATACTGCCTAGAAATTCACAGGCATTTCCTACTTAAACGCTTTCGCAGAGACTGTGCAAAGCATCATACCTGGGCTAGGCATCTGGTCTACACAAAATTTTAAAATATGGTATTTTTAAAATGCTCATAAACCTTTTAACAAACATTTTAGAATAAGACCTTCATTAGCTTGCACTGGAGAGACCATCTTCACCATTAATTTAATGTCTGGATAGCATTAAAGCCACTTCAGCTTCATCTCAGACATTTAAGCTATCTGTATGACGTTGGAGAACAACAGATGGGTTCATATACAATAAATAATTTATTCCTAATTCTGAGGATACGGATATTTGGTCTATAAATATTATGCCTTAAGGGTTCATGAAATATGAACATTTTAGAGTTTGTACAAGAGGAACAGCATCATGGGGGGAAGGTAAGAGAGAAAAGCTCCATGACTAGGAGTGAGACTGATGCACAGTGGGGTGGCATTTTTCAGTCAAGTACTTAGTAACAAAGTGAGAATAAATGTGTTATAAACCCAAAGTACTTCTAATTTTCTTTCTTTCCAACTTGTAAACGATTTGACTACTTCAAAGAAGTCACTGGCATTCCCACAGCCCTATTTTGTTGCCAGTGGTACTATCACAAAACTGGGATTCTGCTCAGAAAGGGATTTAAGCAGATGCTTGGTTTTAATTATCTGAGTAGGAAGAAGTTAACCTACTCGCACATTTAAAACAACTTGCTGGACTGAGCCGTGAAATAGCAGAAGCAGCACATAAGGATGCAGGACTTTTTTTTTTTGTGTGTGTCAGCGATAATGCATATTATTTTGTATGATTCCTATGGGATTATTATAAATATTTATTCAAGGTATTTATAAATTAGTAAAAATTGATAGTCTAGTTTTAAAAGAAACCTATCAACACAGGCCTCCCCTTTTGAGGATGAGAAAAAGCTGAGGGCACAGCTGGTCTTCCCCAGATCCGAATGCCAGGCTTGTGGGTGGGCTGAGGTAGTGAGATCCCTGCAAAGCTAAACCTGCTTTGTGGGTACAAACCAGCATCCCTTTCTATAAAGCAGGTCCTAAAGCATATGAGAATGTGTTGATTATTTTTAACTAAACACATTTATTACAGTCTCTTTCTCTTTTTTTTTTTTCTAAAAAAAAAAACCACCAAACAACTGCCTGCTTACGAGTACTCTCTCATTATTTGGCATATGTATTTGTTTAAACTTACTAAGTTACTCAACTATTTTAGAAAGTACTTCCCAGCATGGGGCTAATGCACCCAATAAAGTCCTTGCTTATGTTGTAGACTGCGGTCTCTTTTGAACAGCAACATAAATACAGCCATAGCACTGCATATGCGTATCACTGATCTGAATAGCCTCATCTATCTCTATTACATAGTAATTACACCTGCTGGTTGTAAACAGGTGGAGGAAAGATGTTGATGGAGAAATATTTATCAGGAAAATCATCTACTTGCAGTACCATTCATTACAATTGGATCTTTTCTTCTAATAAGGGCTAGTTAATATAGAACAATTTTAGAGTTTATAAAGGGAACTTTTTAATAGAAAAAGATCAGAATATGAACCATTTACTTCCTAGTGAATGTATACTAAGGAAAACCAAAGACGAGAAACAAGAAGTCTCTAAGATTAATTTTAAAAGTGCTTGATCTAGCACTAGAAAATATTTTTCTGTGTTATTCAGATGGTTTGGATGCAGCAAATTTTTAGTATGTTTTGAATAATGAATCGGCATATTCCAGTTTCACGCACTATTCTTACTATTTATAACTACCACCACAAAATGTTAGCATGTGTTTTCCTCAGCCCTTGCACCAGCAGCGGGCAATATGTCCGGCAACTACTCCTTCTGTTCACCTACAATAAAAAAGTAAAGACTCTTCTTGTTGAAATTCAGGAACTGTATTTTCATACAATGTTTGGAGAAGGGTTTTGTTTAGAGCAGGTCATGCCCCAAGGCCAATGCCTTTTGGAAGAACATGTATTTTGGGTTTATTTTCTTAAAATGTGAAATAATTGTATTTTATGTCTGCTCACTTTGTGTTTAGGTTTACCATATACATACAGGAGTGGACAGCATGGTGGGTTTTTTCCTCCAATGCTATTTTGAATTTGCTCTTTAATAGTCAAGCCTGTTCTTCAGTATGGTCTTCAGCCTCCCTTAGGAATTTCTCTTCTTCATTAACCAAAACTCCTCCATATGTAAGGATTAGGCTCAAAACAAAACCTCCATTCAAACAGGTCCTGCAACAACCTGGGCTCGTGCTTAACTTCCCACGCGAGGAGCCCCTGAGATGACTCAGACGGGAGCACTGTCAAGCAGTTGCGCTCAGTCTGGAGGTCTCTGTCACACTGAACCTCCAAGGGAGACAGAAACAGCTGTCTCGGTCTCCTGCTCATCCCAAACTGCTTCCTAACCGCCGAAACCCGTCAGAAGGGCCAACCGACACATGCCCCAGACCTGCGAGAGCTCACTGAGAGCATCTCCAGGCATCTGGGGGACGCACACCCACCTTTCTTCCAGCTCTGTTGTTGTGAAGGTTCATCAGTGCTCTTGCATCTTTTCCTTTCCGTTCTTTGGCATCCACGAAGGCTCTGGCAAATTTAACGCCGTAGTCGATGTTATCGCTGCAGCCACCCCAGTCAAAATGGCCCTTGCTGTCCTTGGCAGAGCCTTTCTTCTTGGGATCGCAGGAGCAGGATTTCAACTCCCCTTGGCTACATGCCCTGGTGATGGCAAAAACAACTCCAGCGGAGGAGATGGCATGTACAAAAGCAGATTCCCGACTACCTGAAACAAAAAAAGATGCTTTAAAAATCGTCGAGGTAGTTAGTTTGAGTGGCTATCCTAACTCCGGCCAGTTAGCCTGGACTTTTTTGCTGAGCAAAAGATAAAGCTGGGCTGAAATCTCACGAATGCACATTCCCTGGAGCCAGAATTAGTCATGGCTTAAACTTGGACCCCTCCCTGGTAAAAACTCATCAATATAGTGTTAGAGTTGGAAAATATTAAACATTTGCTTCTGATATTGATTAATATACTTTCACAGATTAGATATTTTGTAGAGATATGTGAATAGGACAGCTGGTATTTCTATCATGTTTCATTGATTTAGAAAAATATATGAAGTGCTATTTCAGAGATAGATTTAAGGAATTATTAAATAGGGACGCTGGAACAACACGGACATTGCAAAATACTGCAAATAACTCTTGAAACTAGCTTTTCCTCTTCCGAAGCACTTGGAATAGACTTTCCTGCTTAAAAGGCGGTAGGGAGAAATCTTGGGTGTTATTTTCTGAAAATAAATTAAATTTTCTGCCCAGAACCAAGCCCGGTAACCGTAATTCACACAAACAAGTTCCATTAAATCAATGGCAGTGCTTGTGTCATGCTTGAAGCAGGATTTGGCCTGGCAGCTGCGACTTCCACACGCCAGCTGCTCGGGCAGTTTTCCCTACTCTTAGCGAAGATACTTTATTATACCAAAGATAATCTGCAATTTCTAGTCTATGCCTACTCTGAAGCTATTGGGTATGGATTTTGATACAGTAATTGCTTACATTTACTTTAAGAGGTAGTAATTTACAATACAGAGCTGTCATATGTTGGCACAACTCTATTTATGATAATGGCATATTTAAATATTTTTAAAGTTTTTTAGCATGGAAAGAGCGAGAAGTAGATTTTTGTGCAGTATCTAAGTCCGCTAGCAGTGAGAAAGACCTGTCTGAAGAACATGAAACCTTAAGTAATGTTAGCACAGTAAAGTAGGACCCTAAAGAGAGAATGTTACCTGTGATTTTATTGTGGGGCAGCACTACATCATATAACTTATTACTTAGTATTTCTAAATTCTCTCCTATGAGCCAACAGTGAAAACTTCACTCTTGGAAAAATTGCACTTTTACTTTTTTATGAAATAGCCTCATCAGAATTAGGCCATGTTCTGCCAGACGTGTTTTCCTGAGTGTCAGACAAACCTCACTGAAAACTTCAGCTGATGGGTGATGTTACTGGTTACTCACAAATAATTGCTAAGGGAACATGAAGCTGGTTCCGGGAACCGTTTACCAGCAGTGGAGCCTGGCACCAAACGATGCTCCATGGATGAAATCCCACTGCTTGGGTCAGCGTGCCCAGTGGCTCCTATCCTCCTCCCCATACCCACCACCGGGGCAATGGCCCTGCGGTACTTTCCTCCTCCTCCTCTCCCCGCAGGTGCCACGCTGCTCACAGCCTGGGGAGGCTCTCCAACGGTGCCGGGGACATCCCAGGGACACAAGTGCCAGGGTAGGGCCAGCCCCACCAGCTGTGCACCAGGGCTCTGTGCCCAGGTGTGGCATTTGGTGAAAACAGCTGCAGTTTAGAAGAATCTCAACACGTTTATCACTTGGATAGGGACATCCTGGCTTGGTAACAGATCTCAGCCCTTTCTTTGCATCAAAAGGACAATATAAGTTCTCTGAAGACGCACCAGATGCCTTAGTCCAACATTTAGATGACACCACCACCTTGCTTAACCATCCTCCCTCAGGGTGGGAAGCACATTGTAGTCCTCAGCTGCCCAGGGTCTGCACAGGCCTGGCTCACCCCAATCCAGTGCATCCCCACTTCTCTCTCCGCTGGAGCCCTACCTGAGGGACCAGCTGTCGCACCCCCCCGCAGAGCAGGGCTGAGGGCCTGGAGGGCAGCGCTGCCCCGGCGCTGGCACAGACCCCACACCTCACCCCACACTTCGCAAGCAGCACAGCCCAGGCGGGACTGCACCCTGTCGCTGCACTTCCCCGGGGAAATGCTCCAGCGGGATCCGGCCTGTCCTCTGCCATCCCAGTGCACTGGGATCCTCTTTGGCCATGGGCTGCCCCTTTCAGCCCCCCCAGGGTACTGGTCTCCCTAGGCAGGGTGGGCTGTGCTGGAAAGCCCTCTGCCCAACTGCTGCATGCTGGCACCTCGGTTTCTCTGTAGCCCTTAATTTGGGGGTCCATTACACAATGAAAAACTGAGAAGCTGGGAACTGCAGGGCCAGCCCCTAACACGCCAAACCCCTTTTCTGAACCTTGCCCATGTCTTTCTGCTCTGATACAGGTTTTTAAGCAAAACAGCACTTCTCGTTATTGTATGTGCTCTTCTGCTGACTATAAGACTCTAACATAATTTTGCGTTTCCCCTTCCCTTCATCCTGAAACGTAAAAAGAAGCTTCACCATTGCTAGGAACACGGGTACGACGAGGAGGAAGAGGAGGAGAAAGGCCTCCGCTTGCCGTCGCACTCCCGGTGTTGGTGCCAGCCGAGCGCTGACCGTCCGCCCCTAAAACCCCTTTTACCCTCAGCCCGAAGGCGCCGGGAGCTGCGCGGAGGTTGCGCACGCCGCTGCGCGCCCCGCCCGGGAAGGCACCTCCCACGCCACGCCACGCCACGCCACGCGGGACTCACTGCGCAGCAGGACGCGGCCGAGGAGGCGCTGCCCCCGCTCCAGGGCGTTGCAGTCCCAGCGGTGCCGGCGGAACTGGTGCTGGCACTCGGCCGTCCAGGCGGCCACGCCGCGCCCGATGGAGAGCATGGCCTCGGGGTGCCGCCGGCACAGCTGCCGCTGCCGGCTCACCAGGCCCGGCACGTTGTCGCACATCACCCGCGACGAGCCCACGGCCCCCATGTACCTGCGGGAAGGAAGGAGCAGGGCAGAGCCGGGGGCCTGCGGCGACCCCCGGGCACCGGCTCCGGGGGAAGGGGGGAGTCCTCAGCGCCCCGTGTGCGGGCAGGAGCCTTCTTCCAGCGGATCCAGAGCTGCAGCTGCCTCGGCCTTTTTTGGTGGAAATCCTTTAAAATTAGTCTCCAGTGCTGTGTTTTTTAATAACGTGAAAGGAGAACCCCAAACCCCGCTATTACAGCTCCGTGCAGTACTTAAAAAAAAAAAAAAAAAACAAAAAAAACCCCCACCTTGACAAAAATTAAATTACATCATATCCAGATGGTCTCTATTAGTCCTGAAATGTTTCGAAAGGTACCTTTTATAAAACCCAAACTACTATAGGTGTCTTTTGAAGGGATCAAACAGAAGAAAATGTCCTTTTCTTGTATTTTCATTATTTTATACGATCATAAAATTGTTAAAACCGTGATTTAAAAAAAAAATATATTTAAGTGGCAGTTAAAAGACACCATGACAAAAAGCCACCGCAATAAATAACGTTTATACGGCTACGGACACAGATAGTCATTTTATTGAAATACGCTCAGTCTGATAAATCAGGCTTTGATCCCGCGTCAGCCAGTGTCAAGGTTAAATGTGTTCCCCAGGTTCGTAAGAAGCTGTTTAACCCCTCTTCTACGCCAAGACTTTTCAGTCTGGGCTTGGTTGGGGTCCCCAGTTTGAGGGGCAGGTTTCTGTTTCCATTCTAACCCATAACACGGCCCCGTGTTTTGCAGCTCGCTTGGACACCCCGCAACGAGATCAAATACCGTTCCAAGTGGGGTCCTGCGCTGCCCGCAGGGCTTTCAACCCTTTGCACTTGCACTTTGCAGTTCAGCGAGGAGAAACTTTGAAGGAGGGAGGGGATGGGGAGGGCGAGGAAGAAGCGGGGCGGGGGGGGGAATTAATAATAAAAAAAATCCCCGCTGCAGCCAATTCCCAGAGCCGCCGGGGCGCGGAGGGCTGGCTGCCAGCAGCAGCGCTTCATCCGCGCACCTCGGGCGTGTTCCCGGCAAGCCTGCCCTCCTCCCACTCCCTCCGGCGGCTCCGCTGCGCCGGGGCAGCGGCCGGGTCTGGCAGCGCCGGCCGGGAGGTGCCCCGCTGCCCCCGCCGGGCCGGGCCGGGCCGGGCAAGCAGGGTCCCTCCGCGCCCCTCAGCCCTGCCGAAAGCCCCGCTCAGCCCTCGCAGCTGCTCCGTGCTTATGCGAAGGAAGAGGCCGGGGAGCAGGGACGGGGTGTGGAAGGAGATGCCGAGACCGTCTAATCCCGCTTGCTTTAAGGCCGGGCTTTCTGGACCGGAGCAGCTGGCAGCAGCGAGCTCCGCTTGTACGAGCCTACGAGGGAGAGGCTTCCCCCCCTCCTCCCTAATTTACAACTAATCCGACCCCACCTTCCCCAAGAGCAAATAAAAATTCCTGGAATTGCACAACTTACCACCATGAGGAGGTGACTGGTGGGGTCGCCCAGAACAAGACCAGGGGAAGAGACCACCAGATCCCAGAGAGAAAGTTCATGTTAGAAACACTTCGGTCCACATCAGGTCAGTTGCGGGGGGCAGAAGAAATCCCATGGAGCAACAACGACTGGCAGGAGCAAACGCACCTTGAGGGCTTCTTTCTTCCGTGGGTCAAGCGCCTCCGCATCCCCACGCACGGCCGGAGGGTTTATTGATCCCCTCCCGGGGCACGGGGGATGCCGGTCGGTGCATCGCTCCGGATTCCCCTCGATTCGCCCCGCACCAAATCCTTCAGGACAAGGAACTCAGCCCCGCTCCCATCCTTCATCTTTGCCCTGATCCAGCTCTTCCCCTGCAGTCACAGCAAAACTGAGGGGCTGGTGTGGGCTGCTCACAGACTGGGTGGGTTCTGCTTTGGGTTGGTGGTTTTTTTTTTTTTTTCTTCCTCTGAAACTCTGATGGATGAAATGATGTCAAGAGACACTGGGGGAAGAGGAGGAGGTAACACCTCTGATTAGGCAAGGAATCCCGAGGAGCCAGTTGCTTTCCAATAACCCTACAAGCAGACAGTTAGTTCAAACACGCCAGCAGACCTGCTGCGGAGCCTCCAGCGGCGACCACCCCGACTATTAAAGACCAGCAGCACTTGGCACCGCTCAGGGTTTGACACGGCACGGCTTTAGTACTCCGTAAGCGTACCCGCAAACACCGATCGCAAAGCCAATCTGCGGCTTCGCGTGGAGAGGAGCAGCAGAAAGCTGGGACGCCCGGCCGAGGGGTGCGACACCGCCGGGCCGCCTCCCCTCGCCCCCGGGCACCGCATACGCGCACCTCCTCCGCGGCCACCGGCGCCGGAGCAGCTCCGTCCCGAGTCTCCCTGCCCACCCGCGCACCGCCGGGACCCCACGGACGATGGGCTCCGTGGGGGAGGGACGGACGGACACGGGACGGGCTACACACCCCGTCGGGGCGCTTGAAGCCCGGGGCGGGGGGACCCGCTGCCGCCGTACCGCCTCCCCGTGTCGAGCGGCGACCCGGCGGCCCCTGCCCGGGGCAGCGGGGGTAGGCAGCCCGGAGCGGCGGGCCGAGCCGGGAGGCGATGCCTCCGGGGCTGCGGAAACCGCCGGGAGCGGCCGTGGCTCCTGTCCCCCCGCCCACGGGAAAGGCTCCTTCCCCGATCGCGAGTGGCAGAAGCGGCAGCTCCGGCCCCTGCCCCCGCCCAGACACGATGCCCTGCCCTCGTACCCACGCGTGGGGAGAGCGCACTCTTGCTGCTAAATACATGGGTGAAGCACCCCGCTGCCTGTCAGCCCGTCACACACCCCTCTTTCCCCTCCTGTCCTTCCTGCATGCTCTCAATCCATCCTTTCTTCACCTGTGCAGCATTCACTCCCCTTATCTCATGCCTACCTTAAACCAGCTCTTCATGGGGCAGGTCTCCTCTCTGTCGCCCCAGTGCAATGAGAACTTCTCCACACCAAGAAGTCCACTGAAGAACCTTTCTGCTCTTCAGCTCCCCATTTGCTCTTCCCCCTGCTGTGAACAACTGCTTCTTTAACCAGCACAAGACACAACCAGAGCACACCAGCAGAACGGCCCCAGTATGCCAGTTCTATCAGCCATGTCTCACTCACAACAAATGCAGTCAGGCAAGGGCCGCAGAAGACAGCAGCTGTCCTTGAACTCGAAGCCACGAGGGAAGTTGTCTCGTCCTTTTGCACTAGCGCTATTCCAGCACCAGCGTGCACACCAACTGTGCAGAGGCACTGGCAATGCTGGTGCATAAATCGGATCTTCCGGGTGACGCAGTCCAACTTCACTTCCCTGTGGCTGATGGTTGCCAAATAAGCAAATTCAAGAACAAGAAATTTAGCAACTTTTTTACCTAGTAACATCTATATAGGGCAACTACAGGATAACAGATCATCCAAACAATGAACCATCATTAACAAGATGGAGATGTCCCAGTTCGAAGTCAGCCCACATTGGCTGTAACAAAGACAAACTCTGAAGGTTGTTCGATAAGTTAGAGACTGCACAGATGCCTTTAGCTGTCAATCCCAGGTGAAAACCCTGGAGAAAGCAAGCCAGGAAGCACCCTTTGAGATCTGTTCTTCAGGCAGCAAATTACAGCGTAACTGCACAAAGAAGACATCATTCTTCCAGGCTGTCGCTCAGTATGACTTCTTGAGATCACAGACATACAACCAGATGTGAGCATACAGTGTTTCAGAAAGAAAATGTACAAGGTAGAGTTGTATCAACTTTTGAGGTGGTAACATTCAGCCATTTTAACCCAATTTTACTTTAAAAAAACAACAACACAGAAACCAACCATCCACTCACCCTCCAATATGAGAAAAATCTTTTGGCTGCAAAGAGTTTGGGTTAAGGGCTCCTGAAGCTTGGAGCGTATCACTGCTCCTCCAGCAGTACTACTGGCCCAGAGGCAACTACAGTTGCAGTTACTAACTCCAGCAGGTCCTAAAAGCAACAGATGAGCATTCAACATCCATTTGATAAAGTATTATCAGTGTGAAAAAACACACTCTCTTTTTAAATGGTGGCCAACTTCAGTTTCTGAAATTTAAGAGCTACACTCTGGATCAATTAGCAGGGGTGAGTGAAACACCAGGGAGAGGGCAGCAAATTCCAGCAGCACTTTAGACCCATCTAAGCAGACGCTACAGTCCTCCCTGCTACCAGCCTTCTCAGGTGTGCAGTGAGGAGTTGGCTCGTTTGGTTTGTCTGACATACCCTCCTGTATTAACAGGGTTTACCTGTGGCAACGGCACCAGTGGCTTACGAACGTTGTCCCCTTCTTCTCCCGAGGAGTCATTTACCACATCCGCATTCCAGCTTTACTGCTGTCCAGATTCCTTCCCTAAGCGCTGCGCTCTGTGCTGGCCTTACAGAAATTCACCTTGGATCCATTACTGCTATTAACCACTCTCTCTCGTTACACGGAATGACAGAACGGGTGAGGTTGGAAGGGGCCCTGGGGGACCTCTTCCAGTCCAACCCCCTGTTCAGAGCAGGGTCAGCCAGCAGGTTGCTCAGGGATGTGTCCAGTTTTGAGTACCTCCAAGGACAAAACACTGCAACCTCTCTGGGTAACCTGCTCCAGTGTCTGACCCAGGATGAATTTTTTCCCCTTACATTTAAATGGAATTTTCTGCATTTCAGTTTGTGCCCACAGCCTCCTGGCCTGCCCCTGGGCACCACTGAGAAGATCCCGTCTTTGCCTTCACTCCCCCCTGCCAGATATTTATACACACAGATAAAACACCCCTGAGCCTTCTCTTCTCCAGGCTGAACGATCCCAACTCTCTCAGCCTCTCCACATAGCTCCAAGCCCTTCAGCATCTTCATGGCTCTGCACTGGACTCACTGCAGTACGTTCACGTCCCTCCTGTACCAGGGAACCCAGGACTGGACCCAGTACTCCAGCTGTGGTCTCCCCAGTGCTGAGGGGAGGAGAAGGATCCCACCCTTGACCTGCAGACGATACGATGCTGTTCCTGATGCAGCCCTGGAGAGGCTCTTGGCCTCCCTTGCTGCAAAAGCAGACTGGACTTACAAAGCTGTATGTGCCGTCGAGTGTTACACATACATGGTGTCTTACCCAGTCAAGAAATACAGATGACAGCACAGTAGCCAGGAACGCTGAAAGCCCAATTCTTTGAATACGTATGTTATGAAACTCAGCTGAGGTTTTTCAATACAATAGTGAAAATAATGTAGTTAAACCTGTATTTCGACATTCAAATAAAGGCTGTTTTCAGAAAAGGTGAAGGCATAGAAGGCTCGTCTGAGAAGAATAATTATAAGAAAAAAAAACCCCGCCAAACACTTAAGTAGAAGGCATCTTGCCATATATATCACAGTCAGCAGCGCAGCTTAAAAGAAAACTGAAAATCCTTCCCAGGGGGGTGTCTGTAAGTCCCACTTACAGGCACTATGGCTCTATATTACATGAAACTACACCATTTGAATCAGGATAAAAACTAAAAGTAATTTAACAGCTATTAAAGCTGTTAAGGATACACATCACGTTATTCATTTAATGCCAGTAATACCCCATTTCATACCTCACCGCTTATCACTTCTGGTCTGTAAAATACAGAGCACCATTACCTGGAAATTCCTATTTCTAGAACAGCGAAATATAAATTTCCAGATATACATTTCCCTCATGATTCCAGAACAAAGAAGTGACAGTAAAAGTCTTTCAAAGCAGAAACCTGCAGTTATGATACCTGCTAGACCTTCAAGGCTTTCTATCTGTGCAGAAAGATGGCCTCCCATATGAATACCAAAACAGACTGCAAGGAAGCGAACTACTAACACAGGCAGATCACTTACTCGCCCTTTCATGACACAAGGTAAGATGGATTTATTCCATTTATTTTGAAAGAGACTGGTTTAGCAAGGCTGGAGACTCAAAATCTTCCATGTAAGGCCCAAAGCAACATTTGTAGCACTTTACTAATAACATAGAAGCTTTATTTGGGAAAGACGACCTGCAACTTTTGCAGAACTGCTGGAACAGAGAAGGCAAATGGAAGTAAACATCTACTTACACGTAAGAGCAAGTTACAGCTTTGGGGAACACATGAAGGGGTTCAAAGATGGCAAGAGGAAAAAGAATAAACTGCACAGCTCAAGCTTAAGTTTTGTACCCAACAAGGCAGTTGGATGAAGAAGAAAAAACAAACACAGCACTTCTCTAAGTCAATGGAGAATGCAACAAAAAAGCTCACTCTCTCTCAATTTAAGAATGCACATACCCAAATTACTGTCTGCTATTCGCAAATGGTACCCAACAGGAATAACTAGGCAATGCCTTATAACAGACCAGGTAAAATTTAAAGAATGGGGCAAATCCCAAAGCACATGGCAAGAGATGTAACACACCCAACCTGCAGTTTATCTTGGGCAGGATAAATTAGAAATAAAAATTCTTTAGGTTCTTTCACATTTCCACAGGATCACCCAAGGCCCTAATTTTTCATAAGTCTAAAGATTCAGAAAAGGCCATGGTCTGCATATTCACTCATATCAAAAGAAGTTAGGTATCCAATGGTATTCCGAGTAGGAACCTCGCTGCATCTTTAAGCAACTATATATCTGCAGGATTTGGCCCCAGGTCCCATCCACTCAATCCTCCCGCATCTCAATTTGCACTACTGTAAGAGGAGAACAATACCTCACAGGGCTGTGCAGCTTACCTGCTTAATGCATGCAAAGCTCTTTAGCACTCTCCTCCAATCCCCTTATTGATGTGCAAATCATTGTATTCTTACTGTTCTGGGATAATGACTTTAATTTGATGACTTACAGAAGGAGGCCTCTCAGCAGGGACATTTTCATCTGAAGGCTCCCTTACTGGGCACTGGTGGGGGTGAGAATTTTGATAGCGAAGCTCAAAGGACAGATGCTGAAGGAATCTCTCTCTCTTTGCTTCCTGCCCTATCACAACCATACTGTGATACCTTCTCAAACAGAGAATTTGAAAGAGGCACTGGAACAACGTGAAAGTGAATAAAGGACCTTGAAATTAATTGTTTAAGCCTGAGTTTGTCATCTGACTAGGAAAACAGACATCTTTTTATGATAGGGTAGGTTATAGTAATCTTTGTTTATTTGGCTTTTAACATAACCTACTCACGCAACAACAGTTCATGACCGATCAATTAATGGGACAGCTCAAAATGGCTATTCCAAGACCGTTGCTTCTCCTGTGTGGTTTATGCCATTTGGAACACTATTCTTCAACAGTGCACCATGCTAGGGATGCTGCTGGCAGAAAGCCTATGTTCAACTCAGATGCTGTTCACATGCGTGGTTGCAATTGTGACTATAAGCACCTGAAATAAGTGATCCATGAGATAACTTAACAGGACCAGCTTCTCCCAAATGCATTTTGGAGGTCAACTCCAAGTGTTCAGACTTTTGACTCATTTCTGCAAAGAATATTTTATTGTAACTCTCAAACTAGAAAACATTCATCAGCAAATATCAAGCATTATTTTTTCCCTCATTGGTATTTTACACTGATGGCATCATTCACATCGTTATACCTATAATTTAGTTAAACACTGATAAAACTATTTTCTGGAGCAGATTTCCTATTCAACTGCAAGACCTTCAAGGTTAGCTTAAAAGGCCTCCATACAAGTGGATCTTTTATTTATCTTTTTCCACAAATTTAATTTACATTTTTAATTACTGTCTCAAATGACAAGATCTACTAGTGGTAAGAAATGCATCTTTTGAAATGGAAGTTACTTTCGGTGTCCTTTTGAAGTGGCTGTGCTAATGCATATTCTCACTGAAGAGGAGAAGTAAGGAATAGTTAGGCTAAGAAACAGAACCTTTTCAAGGCCAGTACGACAGAAATCTTACTAGTGATTGAACTAATTCCACTTAACTGAGGTGAAAGTACATGTTGGAAACATAGTATGAACAAAATGCCTGCCCACCTTCTTACAACCCCCAAAAAGGGGAGGGGGAAAAAAAAAAAAAAAAAAGAAAAACTCCACCCCTCACTCAACAGAAAAAAACCCAAAAGATGCTACATATCAAAGTTTTAGTAATACTTGTGAGCCATCCTGTTGCTGGGAACTGCATTTGAACTGTATTTTGAGCTAATTAGAGAAGGAGTGCTGTGTATATGCAAGGTTCCATGTGTATGACAAGCAGTTAAAACTGTACTTTACAGATTTTGGTATTTCCATGGATTTTTCCATTGCCATGGATTCTTCCTTTTGTGATATGCATCTTGTGAGTTCATGATTAAATATAGGGTAATATCAAGAAACAGAAAACTATTTTTTAAATATTTCCTTTTCTATTCTTTGCTGGTTCAAGTCAGTATGCTGATAGTACATGCACTTCTCCACTTCTGCTGGTAGGTGGTGGTGGTGGTGGTGAATATAGTTTATCCCTTCTGACCCAAAGTAGGGAACAGAACGGAAAAAAAAAACAACTTATGTTGTATTTGCCTCTGGCCTCATCACTCTGTAGGATGCTCCTTGCATTGAAGGAGAAACCTGTGAGCAAGGGAGGTAAAACAATTACAGCCCAATGTAGTATTCTAAAACAAAGAGCGGAGAACAACTGTGACAGCAATTGGAGTAGCACTCGGGTTTTTATCTTCTCATTACTAGTCTCTGGAGGGAATATCAAAGATTAAGATGCCACACAACATCTCTGAAAACAGAGGAGAGCTAAAGCATGACACACTCATTGAGGCTTACATTTTTCTACACTGCTTCTGTTTTATTTTGATAGAAGAATGTCCCTTCACAAACATTCAGCAGTTTTACAGACGTTTACTGAAGTCTGCCAAAACATAACTGTGATTTGAATTACTTAATCCAAGTCCATTTTTTCCAATGTAGTTGGTTTAGTAACCAGATGAAATACAGATATTAATATTTCACTGCAGAATTGCAAACACCTTTTTAAGTGGAGAAAATATTAAAAAGTTACTCTAGACATGAAGCTGCTGTAGTGAAAGACCAGACCAAGAAAAAACACGCTGCCATGCCTTCTAAGTTGCTTGCATTCTTATAGCAAAGGACAGCTATAATCCTTTTAATAGATGTGCTGAAACTCTTAATAGAAGTAAGTATTCCTGAGGAAACAGATTTCAGGTACAATTCAAATATCATAGTTCAGTGGGAAATGACTTTTCAGGCAACGTGTAACATGATCTCCACAGTCTTGTGATCGTGACAAAGAAAGAAAAGTACACCTAACCGGGAAATTTTTCAAATGGTAGATTTGCATGAAAAACTGCTAGAGTAAAGATCTTTATCAACATAAAATTGCATGAGATACTTAAGGTATTTTAAACGCTCGCAACCCCCAAAACACATCTGCATCATAATTTTAAATAAAAACATGTGATATAATCAGAATTATTTGCTTATGTTCACCTCTGAACAACAGCCAAAGGTAAAAATGAAACTAATAATAAGAAATAATTACAGTTTATGCCAAAAAAGCAGCTTTGATGAGATTTTAGACCTACAGCCTACACAAAAAAAAAATTTGAAAATAAAACCTTAAGATACATTTAAGAAGCAGTTTTATTTTTTAATAACTTTATCTCTAGATCAAAGTTCTTACTGCAAGCAAATACTACAAATACAATGAGAAACTACACAAATTTTCACGTGATTTCAGCTCAGCTGCATATACTGAACAGAAGCATAATGTGACCAAGTTTTCAAAAATTATTCATAGCACTAAACTTAAAGTCAGGTTTTCTTTACCAGTAACTTAGTTATAAAGAAGAAAAAACCAAATCCAAACAATGTTACCGCTCCCATTTTTACTAATCTTTTTTCCAAGGTGAGTGCTTTTTCTGGAAGTTTCACTCGGGTGGGGTCATTCTTCTGCTCATGCTGAGGGAGATATTAAGTTCATGTAAAAAGTGCAACAAAGGAGAAAAAGTTACTGTGAAAGCTTCTTAAGTGTGTGATCAAGTACCCAGTCTTAAGAGTCTGCATGTATCTAGGATTGATATTATTTCTTTCTCTGTCTGTGCCCTACTTCAATTGAAATAAACGTGTGCAAACCTTTATCTTATCTGACAATCATTCTGTAATATATGTATTAGAAAATCAAATCGTTTGTTTACAAACTTAATTCCTCAGGAGTAAAACACACTGGTAATAGATGCTAAAAAAATCTAAACAAAACATTTAAACTCCAATGGTCAAATATTTTAACCAGAGCTTTTACCATTTAATTACTAAACCAACTATTTATTAAAACAGCAAGTTAAATATGTAACAGATTACTCTCCCTTGAAATTAAAGGGATAGTGGAAAGTACCTTACAAGTGCCTGCTCAGACACATGTGGAAGCTGAGTGGAGCCTTGTCATGAAGTGCAGCAGGGTTAGGTCCCCGATTCCTACCTTTGTTTTTAAAGCTTGGAAGGCCATCTCATTTACTGTGCTTTCAAAAATTATATGCTACAGACAGAACATGTACTGCTGGCAAGTCTTGTAACAACTACGCTTAGCAAACAGTACTGAAGATTTTAAGGGAATTTATACAAACTTATTATCTAAGAGGTTTAACTGTTTCACTTAAATTGGCACTTCTCATAATAAATGTTTTGATGTTCTACTCATTCAGGAGTGCCCCACCATAAATTAAGTAGCACAAAATTGTTTTGTATTAAAGTCTTCATCAGTGAAATTCATAAAACACCATCATATTTTAATAGAAAAGGAATTGCATTTTTTAAATAATTAGAAGGGTCATGTTTAATACTGGGTACAGAGCCACCGTGCTTCATCCCGACAGCCATGAAACCTTAAGTACAGCTGAGAGCAAAGTCAAGTGGCACCTAACTCAGATTCCTCCAGCCCTTATAACTGGCCTGCACATACAGGAGGCAAATATATACATACAATTGATTTCTGCATATGCAAAAAAAGGAACACAAATAGCTAAAAAGTTCTTTGCCACAACCTCAATTTACCTCTTAAACATATTTGGTGTTAAGTGATTTATTGGGAGAAGGCTGTTATATTACATTAAATTTACTTAAACTACAGGAAATTGCATTAGTAGCATTATACTCAAGGTCTGAGTTCCACATGGCTTCGTTCAGCAACAGATTCCTTTCTGACACTGATGCTCCATTTACTCTATCCCAGCGGCCATTCCTTTTACTAGCCTATTACTTAAAATGACCCCATCTGACAAGAGCGTGTCATTGTGTTGGTTTGAGAATGACTGATGTGGTGCTAACATCTAGCCTTGACCTCTCCCACCCTCTTCTTTTGTCACTCTGCAGTTATCTGGGATGCCTCCCATTCAATCCATAAAACTTTAGTATCTTCCTTGTAAGTCAATAATTCCAAACAAAAGATTCCTTGATTAAGAAGGAAGAGTGTAAGGATTCAGAGTGGTATTTAAGCCACAGTGGTTGTCCAAGAGCACAGGGATACATTCCACTTAATTCTTTGCTGTGGCAGGAAGAAAAAAGATTGACTGTGCTTTCCTTTGGAGACTGTCCATGCTGCTGTGGAATATTCTAGATTATTTCTCATTCTGTTCATGGAAAGGTGGAAGAGGGAGAGGTAGATGCAATGTCCAAGCTACAGACAAAGAGCCTGTGCCAGACCATGGTACAAAACATTTCACTGATGGCTGTCACATTTGATGTTGCACACAAACTGGTACACAGTATTTAACGGCCTCACTCACACATACTCACCTTCTCCACCAGGTCCTTCAGTTTGGTAACTTCCTCTCCCAGCTTTTCAACACTGCTAACCAAGTCTTCGCAGACTTCAATAAAAATTTCAGTCGGTGCCCACTGTAGTACTATCTGTTAATAGTTACATTTACTTGCCAGAATTACTGTAGACTGTAATTTAATATTCTTTAGTTAACATATCATAAAAGACAGTGTCAGAAAAAGTTTATAATTGCATTTATGCTGGGTTTTCATTGTACGATTTATGCACAATATGATCTACTATTCTATCAATCTCTGTGAGAACCTTTCATCACCTTAACTCCCCTATCAACAGAAACATGAAGAAACAGATCTATCTCCTTTAATTGAGTGGCTTAACTCTGAAATAAATTATTTTTAAAAAGTGTCCTTTAGAGAAAGAACATTGGGCAGCTCTATATAACTATACAATAATCAAGATGGTTGATAAGTATTCATATTTTTCATTTTACAGGGTAGAATAATATTCTAGAATAGAATAATACACTCTAAATTAATCATTCTTTCTTTAGTTGAATACCTTGTGAGAATTTTGGAGGAAATGCTTATTCATTGTCTGCACAGGAATGGTCAGCTTACTACACTCTTTATTCAACTTCTGAAGAAACTTGAGGAATTCATCTCCACTACAAAAATAAAATTATATTCTGTTATTTGTTAAAAGCTGTAACTTTTTGCAAACTAAATACTATCTATGCATTGCCAACATCAGCCAGTGAGTGAATCAGACATGCAGTTTCATTGCATAAAAAAAAAAAAAACAAAAAACAAAAAACCAATCCAGTGTCACTTTAACACAGGGTAGTTAAATACTACATTTAACATCTTAGCAAGTTTTGGGGGATTCTTCTCTTCCCCCCTCCTTTTGGAAGGACAACAAATCGTTAAGTTATCTGGAATATCTAGCTAGTAAGACACACCAAAAACTGAAAAACTGTCACCCAAAAGCTTTTCAGAAACATTCTATTAACCTCCATTTCTGTTTCTAACTCTCATCAATCCTGTATTATCAATGAAAACATTTCATTAACTGCTGCATATGTAATTTTTAACATACTATGCATAATAACTGCAACATTGTTTTCCTGCGCACGTGTGCATACAGATCACAGTCTTGCAACACCAGAAACACAGAATTTATAGTCAATTTTATGTTGACATATCAATACTCCTGACCTCCAGCTTACACTTTTGAAGATGTGAGGAAAAAAAATACTGGTTTGCACTTTGGAGTTAGGACTGAAATGACTAGTTTAGAGTCCCTTTGTCTCCAGCATAGTGGAAGACAGAAGAATGCAGTAATACTGACTTGGCCCCTGGATCTGGAAATCCATTCATCAAAGCCTAAAATATCTGATGTTATCTATTTGAAGAAAATTTATACCTAGTGCTCAAATACAAGCAGGAAGACAACTCTGAGAATTAGTTTGATCAGTATCTCCAAAGAGTGGAGAAAAGGATAGGAACATTTAAGACTAATTTAAATGCTGTTTCTAGAGCTTCCAATGTGACACCGACTCATATTTTTTTTACTGTAAGCCTCAGAAAGTGTTAGTTATGTCATGGTGCTGGCCAGAAAGTTGTTGCCATTGACTGGGCAGAGGAAAGACTGGTATGGAAGAAGATCATCCATTTGTTTTTACAGAGTGAGCTCTCAAACCCTGAAACTCCTGAGAAGTGCCTGTACCTCCAGTAGAAGAGTTTCCACTAGCTGTAAGCCATTCAGGTGAGTAACAAGCAGGGCCAAAACAAGAGACAATTTTAAGTTCCTATTGCAGGACTTCCCATTATATTTATAGGAGGATTTACATAAATTAATTCAGACCCCAGCATTCTTCTCCTCCCTAGGGCAATCTGCTGCTAAACCTAAATGCAGCATACTCACACCACCTTAACTTGCTGCTGCTTCTGATGGCAAGAAGGTATACGTGAAATTTGCCAAACAGCTAAACTAAGCTACGTGCCAGTGTGGTGCAAGTATCTAAACAGAGACCGAATTTAGCCCACAGAACGTTTTCCTTCAACTTTGGCACAAGGTCATTAGCAAGCAAAGTTTCCACCGCTGCTCAGGACATCCGTAATTTGCAACACTGCTGAAACTGTTAAGACTTTAACACTTAAATCAGAAATACATAGAAGCATCAGTAGGGATGTTGAAGGTTAAAAACCAAGACTGTTCATAGTTTTCATGAAGATGGGGAAGCAAGAAAGCCTATTAGCTTGTTTTTATAAAATAAATTATTATTTATTTTAGAACAACATAACAACCCAATATCTAGGGTAAAAAGACAAACACTAAACAAAATAATCACATCTGGAGATAGTCTGAAAGTTTCTCCCACGTTACTACAGTCAAGCCATGCTCATGAAAATTTCCTTCTACTTAAGATAACTTTTTAGCTGGCTAGGATCAGTTATGGCACCTTCTGTGTTTTGTCATAAAGGAAATTATTTTTAGGAATTCTGGAAGGATTCTCAGCAAAAATAAAGTATGTCATGGGCCTGAAATGGAGAAGGAAAAAAAAGGAAGAGAAAAACATTTATACTTCTCATACCAATAATAGTTCTTAAAAAACATTTTCATAGAATTTTATATCTGTTGCAGTGACATGTTCTTGTATTTGCAAATGGAAATAATGTTTTCAAAAAATAATCACTTTTTAAAAGAATTAATGGCTGTCAAAACACCAGTGGCTAAACAGTGCTAGACACTCTGTGAGTTTATAATCAATCAGTTCAACATTTTCTACTATGTTAGTTTTTCTATGACTTAATGACTGATTTTCCTTCTCACATAATGACTTTGAACAAGTGGGAAGTAAAATCTTTATATAATAGCATGTAAACATAGCCTATGATTTTAGTCTCAAGGTCAGATTCCTAGAATACATGTCAAGCCATTTTCTAGAAAACTATGCAGTGCTTGCCATAACTGAAATGCTGTCATATTTTGTGTACTTCAACCTTTAATCAATCAATTATTTTCCGGTTTTGAGAACTACATATGATCTAAACCCATAGTGCACTAGGAATTAGATATGTCATTGGTGTGTGAGACTGTACTGGACATCATGTGGGTTTTTTATTGTATTTGGCCACACATGCAGTGAAATGTTAACTTTTTGTATTTCTCCATGTATTCCCTCTGTTCAAATTTTTAAGCTGTTCTGCCTGAGTGTATATATAAACACCACTAGGGACCAATCTGAAAAAAGCATACATTTCTAGGACAAAAATGCATGATGCTTAAACTGGGCAAAGTCCTCTTAAACTGCAGCTAATTATCCCTTGCTGAAGGGTCAACATCCTTTTCTAGAGGTGCTTAACTTGGACAGCTAGACACTCAGATGCGTGGTCTACAACCTAGCTCAGCAGCAAAGCCTCTACTTTAATAGGAACGGCTCAGGTGCTGTCAGAGTTTTTATGGTGTATCTATATCATACTGGTTTGTATCATATATCATATTGTATATCGTATCATATCATACTGTTTGTGTGCTGGAACTTTAGTCCTTCAGCGTTACAGCACACATACTAGCTTGCACCTGGATCCTCTTCTGAAAGTACACACTTGTTTTGATGGAGAAATCTCCTCACAGCATCAAGGTCCTGTATTAGGATGTGAGCACCCTGCTCTCCCAGCCCACCTCAGTCTTTCAAGAGTTTCCCCAAATACCTTGTATGATGTCCTCCCACATCCTACAGCTCAAACTTGGCATCATGCTGCAAAAACGCACCTCAAGCAGGCTGCAAAGCCTCTTTTGTATAAACACAGTAATGGATACAGATACAGGCACAGTACCAGTATCAGGAGCAATCAATACATGTAACAATGACTAGACGGGAGTGGAGTACGTACTAGACATACTCACATAACCAAGGCGCAAAAGACAATGCTATGACATGACTGACTGCTAGTACACAGTGTCAGTGCAATTCAGCTGCCTCCAAAGGACAGTGACATGTACAGAATGAACTTGAACCCAAGCACGTTCTTTTCCGTCCAGCAAACAACATAACTAATGAAGAGTCTAGCCTTATAGTACCCAAATAATGCAGACAGCTCTCCCCAGTATTTTGGAGAGGGAAGAAATATCTAACAGAGTAGCAACACAGCTGTCAGTCAAAAGGGAGATACACACACTTTAAACAGGAAATGAACCCTTACTTTTCTAGAGAGTAGAAAGTTATTTACTGAGTAGTCCAGATGCAAGGAGTTTTTTCCCCAGTCCTACTCTAGCCAGGCCACTGCAAATAAGGTAACCCAATGCTATGCAAATGGCAGTGGGACTGGGAAGAGAGAAACAAGCACAGAGAATCTAACTTACTAGTGATGTAGCTACAGTACAAGGAAGGAGTAGTACCTCCAAACCAGTCTTACCTAAGTTAAACAATCACAGTTCAACTGACTAAAGCTTCTGAAAGGGAAGCCACAGTTTTCTGCCTGAGTCCATTTCTAAAACTTTTAGAAATTAAAATATCAAACTAATCCTATTTTCAGGAGCAATTCTTCTATAGTTCTGGGAAGTAAAAAGAGGAAAGATACAAGCACAGAATCTAAATTCAAGTCTAGGTCTCTCTTCTGGAAAAAATGGTATTTACACAACAAAATAAAGGATAAGAGGTTTAAGAAATCTTAGGACACCTTTGCACTTAACTATAGCCTTCATTCTTCTTTCTGTGCTGGATGTGGATAGTGCTCCACCAGTGCTTAGGGGACTGATGAAGTTTAATAAGGTTGCTGAGGGATGTTCCTCAGCTCAGGCTTTCATGGGACTGCACAAGACTATACTAGAAGTATAGCAGAGCTGATGCTTAAGGCTGTTAGAAAGGACATACAACGGGGGGAAAAAAAAATCAAATTGGAATGGAAGTTTGAAGGAGTAACACTTTCTTAAAAAACAGTTTCCTTATAAACTTATTTCTACTGATACATATAAACTATGATAAGAAAAATACCTTATGAAGTTCTGAATTTGTAATATAAAAAAATTAGATCTTTTGGAAACTGGTTAAAACTGCTTCCAGTAGAAGAGAAAAACAAGGAAAAAATCCTGAATCTATACAGAAGTCACATTTATGATTTAAGATAGACATGTACAATTAATTTATCAGTTGAAAATTAAAGCTTTATGCAGAAATTATAAGCATCTCTCCCTCCCACACACCTTTTTATTGCATCTTACAATGAGACAAATTTGATTGCAAGACTAACAGAGCCTGCCTGGTCTACAGACACAATGGAGAATTACAGAGACCACATCATGTGGGGTTTGTAAGGATTCATGACGCTCTTGAAGCATGGGGAAGCAAGGTGGGTAAGACCTCTTTTCCATGGAGAAATGAAAAAAAAATCTGCTCACTGAAGCCTATCAGAGAAATTAAAGAATGAGTTAATACTGTAGCCCAAGAAGCCAGTTTCAGAGTTTATGATATGAACATAAGGTAGCAAAAACCCTGTACAGGCCACAAAACCTTGTTTGAGGTACAAAGAACTCATCACTCAGAACGATGGCCAAAGTAATAGCATATAATGGCAACATTACCCATAAACAGATTCCTACAACAGGAATCTATGCTTCCAACTTCCTTTGTACAAAACACACCTACCACCAGCTCTCACAAGCCACTAACTGGTGTACTCTCATGAATGTTACGCATGGGATAAGATGTGAGAGAATTTTACCTTTGAGCTACAGAAAACAATGCAGTCACCTTAAATAGTTCATATTTCGATTCTACTTCCTTAAATATAAAGTTAGTACCTCAATTCCAGCTTCATCACTTCAGGGAGGTCTCCAATTCTTATTTCTTCCACTTGTAGCTCATTAATAGCGTCTAGGAGTTTCTGTTGATCTCCAGGATTTGTAATGCCAATCTAAATTTAAAGAGTAATTACAAATATGATTTACTTTTAATACTTATTAGACAAAACTACAGTACCATTTATTGTGAGTGTTTTTAATTACTGAGAGGCAAAAGAAGTTGCTTTTAAGTTATTGCAACCAACTACAATGTATGTAACTGCCAAAGGAAAAAACAGAACCACAGAAATTATTCAGTGATGCAAAACAAAATTACAAGAGCTGAGGAAGAGCCAAACTGAAATTGCACAGGATACTAAAAAAATCCATTTAAGTTTTATTAAAAAAATTAGTAGCAATTTTTGTAAGTATCCTTGTGTTGTTAGGATGTTATGCTCATCTATTTCAGAATTATCTCAGTCATCTCTTATAGCAAAATAATCAATCATCATGACAGTGATACAGCATTAACTCAGAAAGAAAGGAAGGAAACTATCAAATCAGCATCAAATGGAGAATTTTACAGAAAGAAGCTAGAGTTTAAGAAGGGCTTTTACAAGCTTTTGGGTGTGTATTTTTTTCCAGTTAGAGAAACTGGTCTCATGTTTGCAGTCTCCCAGCTTTCTGTAATTACTGGAGAAAGAATTTTGAATGAAGAGATGACAATACACATCAGATCAAAATGCCAGGCAGTCTCTCTTCCTCAGATAGTGCTGAGCAGCAATCCTAGGGAAGAGAAGGTGCCTGGAGAAATGCTTCCTTTGTGTGAGACTTGTTTCTGACGCCCAGTGTTTATCGTGGCTCCATAAAACAGTCCTCCAGGTTCTCCACCAGGTGTTCAGAAAAGACAGGTAACATGTAACTACGGGCTCACAACTGTGTCTTTAAACATTTCAAAATCATGTTATAACTCTAAACACAAATAATTCTTCAGTAATGTAAAATCCCAACAAGATTAATTGGGAGTTTAACTACAGGTGTCAAGAACTTTTGAGTTTCCAATAGGTTGCCATGGGTACCTGAACAAATTGTACTCAAGTCTCTTTGGTAAATATCACTAGCAGCCTTAAGGGAGAAAGATCTGGGTTTCCTAAAAATAATTTGCTTTATGTCAAGCTGTAAGATCGCTCAATTCACTAGTTCTCAAGTTTGTTTTGTGGAGCCCTATCTGATATGAACGAATGTTTTCGTAATGTTTACAAAGCATTACAGCTGTCATTTCATGATGCTGAAGTAAGCTATTTATACAAGAGTAGCAAGTTTATTTTAATTATAATTAACAAATCAGATGAGCTCTTCTGAGGCCAGAATGGCAGTTATTCTTGAATATTAATACTATCTTGCTTAAAGTAGGAATTATTGTGAAGATTGAGATTGCTTTTGACTCCATATTCTCATTCCTGAAACAAGCAAATCAGGATACAGCTTTCTGACCAGCTTAGCAGAAAGACATTGTACTTTTGTTTCCCTATAACTAAAACATAGCTTCATCCTTCTGCAAAATGGACCAGTGACTGATCACCACCACATCTTGAAGATATGGTTTAGGAAGTAAGGAATGTGATAAAAGTCATCACAGATAAAGCCTTCCATCACCACAGTAATTCTGAATTTAGAGGTACTAGGTGCAGAACTTAGAGAAAGTAGATAGACCAGTCCAAACTACTTTCCAATGCACATATTTTCCCCTTCTAGACCATCTCTGCTGAACATGAGGGTTACCTTGACTATTCATGCAATGACAAATACATGGAACAAGCACAGTGCAAGATGACCTTCTTCCTTATGGTTAAGCAAGCTTTTAAGTTGGTGTTGGTTCAATTACACTATGCAGTCCAAATAATGCAAATATTACTGTGAAGTGGCCATATGTTTAAGAATACACAAGTGTTGTACCAGAACTTGTTTGTATCTGTAAACCAGACGATGTACAGTCTAGATTTTGATTTTAGGTACACCAACTCTAGCAGCATCTATTTTATTCTTTACTTAAATAAATAAATACTCACCCTGAAAATCCAGGCACTAAACTCACGCTCCAGCAGCAACATGACTTTTCTGTCATCTTTTAGATGGAAACGAAAGAAGAGGCGAGTAACAGATTGCCTCAACACATGAAAGACGACACGCTTCTCAGATAAAACCAGTGAAGTTACGAATGAACTCTTACATCCTTGCCATCTAGCCCAAGTGGCCACTATTTTTAATAACCTGACACATATTAAGTGTTTTTTTTTGTGGGGAGGAGGGGCAGAGGAAGGAGAGTCCTGGAACTGTGATATGGAAGCACACAATTAGAGAATTATCTGGTCTATGAAGTTAAACTTCTGGGTTATATTTTGAATTTTGATGTGTCAACTTTTCATCATGTATTCTCAAATCCAGAACAGGATGCCAATTTGTCCTATTCTAAACTAATAAACATGTGAGAAAGGAACCTTCTTAGTCCTAAATGGGTCCAGAAGTAAAATTACTTCTGTTGCTATCTTGTGAGACAAATGCTCAAAAAAATAGACAAAAAAGATCCGAGTGTTATGAGTAGCACAGAACCAGAAAAAAAACCTCCAAAAGTTGAATAGACACATCCCAGTATATTGAGCAGACTTGTCTCAGTATGGAACAGTTTATAAGCTTAAGGAATGCAAGGATTTCAGCTTGAAAGAGTCATTGTTTAGGCTCTGTTGTAGAATATAGATAAAGATATTTACAGAGAAAATATCTTTCTGATATTGTTTGATGGAGGAAAGTGTATCATGTTAGTGACAGGATTTCTCCCCGGTTCTCTGGATACAAAGCAGCTTGGTTTAGAGGCATCCATCAGAGGTCATTAATCTTTGTAGTAATAAGATCCAGGCTCTTTAAAATAGCTGGCTGTTAGTTGAAGATCTGCCATCACACTAAAAACTTTCAACTCTGGAGTTACGAGGAAACAGATTAGATTTGTTCTATCAGCAGTGTGGGGAGAAACTGTTAGTAGAGCTCTAAAACTAGACTGCATCAAGAATTTAGGATAACTTATGAAGTGCTAATAAGCCAGGAGTGTTACATCATTTTTTAAATTCTCAGTTGAAGACTCACTAATTAATTTATGTCCATGCACAAAGCACAACTTATTTTCCAGGAACCGTTTCCTGCTGTTGCAGAGCTAAGAGGCAAAATAATTCTGTTCCTATATATATTATCTTCCTGTGAAAGAGCAGCTGATCCAGGTATTTATTTCAGTTTGTCTAAAAAAGCCCTCTTTATAATAGGGAGCCTCAAACATGTTAGAATACTGAAACAGAAGTTACAGGTTTGTGTGAAAATATGAACATATACTCAGATTTGCAGTTTAATACAATCATGACCAAGACAGCAGCTCTCACAGTGATCTCTTTCAGGAGCAAAATTCCTGTCAATGGGGGCTTTAGGATTCATATAAATGTTGTCCAATGGGCACAATTCTGAGGCTTCAGAAAAGCAGTAATATCAAGAAAAGCAGAAACATCAGAACACACTGACATGCCTTATAAAAATTAGGTCTAACTGAACCCTTAAAAATCTTCATCACCAAAACTCCCTATGCGTGTACCCTCTGAGAATAGAGGATTACTTCTGAGCTCTGTCAAAACACAAATTCTACTCAGTTACAAGACAGAACTTCACGCAAAACATCCCTGTGACACAAACTCTGAAGTAGTATTAACATCTGTATGCAAATGGTGGTTCCAGCTGCTAGAGCACATGCCTCCTTGGTATCAGAATAGGGTGAAAAAAGCTGACACTAAGGACATGGCTAGCATCCATAGCAGGGAGCAGGCTTGAAGCAGCTATTTTAATGAGGTGTCTTTGGTATCCCAGACCAAGTACAGAGTGCTCGGAAGAATCCTGAGGCCTGAAGTACTGGTACATTGTTCCAAGGAGACTCCTATAATTGGATTTTATTATGACATCCTCCTGTAAGCACCGGAAGTCTTTCATTTCCCAAAGGAATAATTCCAGCCAAGATTAAGGAAAAGCAACCACCCTATCTCAACTGGAAACTGAAACCTTGTAACAATGCATCACTTAACCCTGGATAACAGCAAAATACCAACCTTCCCGGCTGCTGTAAACTGTAACAAAACAAATATTTTCTCCTCCTTTTTTTTTTTTGGTAAGGTTTTACAAACCTGTGCGGGATATGAGATTCCGCAATGTAAGAGAGCTCTCATTTTTCCAACAGAAATTACCACCTCACAAAGGAGGACCACATTTAAAGTAATTGTTTAGGATTATCTACTGCTAATCACAGCACTGATTTCCTTTCAGGAAAAATATACTTAAATACTAAAAATAGTAACAACTGAAATTTAAAACAGGAACTATTTCCTGCTCACCCCAACTCCCACATCATTGCAGCAAAGAAATATTGGGGACTTCCATTTCATAGTCAGATCTAGGCAGAAAAGATGCAAGAATTCAACTCACAGAACTCAAGGCTGATCTGTGGGATTACATACTTTAGAAAAGGTCTGTCTATATTCACATTAAAATTCAAAAAGTTGCAGAAGATTCTGAAAATAGATCTTAAAAAATTTCTCTTTATAAATGTCTAACCTTGTAAGAATTTAAGTCATTAAAAACATTTAAGAAAGAGGAAAAAAACTAAATTAAATTCTAAAGTAGTAAACTGACCTGTATTAACTCATCTTTTTGCATGATCAGAAGTTGTCTTAAAGCTATGTCTCTTTCCTGTATAAAACAAAGGGTTATATGCCATCAAAAAGAATTTCAGAAGAAAAGTTTTAATTTTTACTTTTTTCACTTGTTTTACTTTAGTTTGCAGAAACAGAAACAGCTACAGAACACCATTATCGAAGTAATGAAAGAGTTGTCTAGTTTAGAAACACCACGTTGTGACTAAAGCACATAATCAAAATTAAGCAATCCAATCCAGTTCATTGCAGTTTAACGTAACACTTTATATATAAACTTCTGTTTAATATATTTATTTGAATTAATATACTAATAGCGATAGAACTTTTTTTTATGCTGTAGGTACACTTTGCTTTCATAGATTACTTTACAGATAGCAGATACACCACGAACTTACCTTCAATAATCCTATTATGTGTTCTAGACCAAGACCATGTAAAAACACTTCCATATCATCAAGAGATGAACAGGAACTGCAAATGTAATTAATAAGATTTGAGATTAAAACAGTGGAAATTAAAAAAAAAGACATCCAGAACACAATACTATAGAAAAGCTCCCCAGACAGAGTACCGGGGAGCAACCTAAAGTTTTACACACCTACTGATGATGGTAGTATCTCATAAGCATCATGGGGTACAATTTAATCTATCAAAATTGTATAATCGCCTTTTCTGTCTAGTGAGTTGAATTGAGCCTAAAAGGAACGATTTTCATAAATAAATGAAAGTTTAAGTTGCAAAATGTCCCAACTGAACCTTAAAGTTGGGTCGCAAAAGCCTGAAAATTTTGGAAGTAGGGTAAAGGAAGATAATTATCTATTCTTATCAGATAACATTCATAGAAATTGGATTCATCCTACAACTGCTACCCTTCTGGTTCCATTTAAACCAAAAAAGGTTATCAAGAAAACAGGAATGTCTATAATTAAAGATAGTGGAACTTAGTCCGGTATAAAATTTGTTGTCAGACGACTACTGTTCAGAAGGTAGACCAAGTAGTATAACCCACTGTAGGTTCAGAGTTTAACATTTATAAACAAAGGTAAAATACAATTTTGATTCCCTGCCCTACCAAAAGATATTAAAATGTGAGGGGGGAGAAAAAATAAATCTAAACAGCTTTCAACAATCAGACGAACAACTGTAATGAACAGAATTAAACCAAAAAGCAAATCATAGGAAATGCAGAAAGGACCACTACAATTGCTGCAGTGAATCTTTTGCCAAAACCCCGCCTTAAGAGATAGTGTGCTCCATCTTATTGTAGGCCCTGACATGAAGGCTTGCCCCCTTTTCACATCAGACTTAAAGAGCTCCTATTAAAATCTGTGAAAGAAAAAAAAAAAAAGAACAAGCAAACACCCTCCCCCCTCCAAAAAAAAAACCCCAAACCAAAACCAAACGAACCTCTCTGAAAATTATTCTGAATACATAAGAAAATTTTTCAGGTTTGCGCATTGAGAATCTGGCATTCCACGATTTCTGGTATTTCAGTATACTTATCCCTTCATGAAGATGGACACCTATGTGAAGGAGGTGATGCCACTTTCACGCTGTAACAAGTCAATAATTCTGTGAGCATGCCTTCCGTCAGCCAGCAAAATATAAAGAGTTTAAAATAATCCCCACCATGAAGCTGTGTAGAATTGTGTTATCCTCTGTCCAATTCCTCTCCTCTCAACACACAGACAGCAACAGTCTTTCAAGTAAGCAATTCACATATACGTCCAAACATTGTATGTACAGCCAATGCCCTTCAACTGGCAAGAGGAGACTGTGTGTGTGAATGACCTGCAGTGATAAAATGTTGTCATTTAGGCAAAGTGCCCAGTTTGCACAGGTTTTGGGAGTCCTTGGGTAACTCAAGGCTTTAGGTTCTGCTAAAGGTGCAAAGAAAGGACATTTTTTTCCCCAGGATCAAACAAAGGGCTATTGAGCATCCAGACAATAACTTGAAAGACTCTGAACCACAAAAGGACCTAATCCAGGAGCTGAAGAAAGCAAATTCCTGACAGGTATGTGCATTTCCTCATACAGTCCAGGGCTCTGGAGCCAGCACAACTGTCTAATTTGGATGGCAGAGAGCAACGACTGAAGCTACACTCACTACCTAAGGATGACAACAGCAAGGATGGATAAGTCATACTCACTGGCCCTGCATGATGGGGCACAATTGATACCCGGTACCAGATGATGCGTTAGGAGCAACTGAGAGAACAGGGACTTGAGAAGACAATATGCAATGCCTGTGATGAAAATTATGCAGGCAAATGGCAGGAAGGAGACATCCAGCTCAGGGAACTGATGGAGTAAACACAGGTATCAGCATATCTCTTGACTATCACTAGATGAAAAAATTCCAGCTCACTAGGGGGTGGGTATGTGTGTGTGTGGAAATGGGTAAGCTACATTTGTAAGAACAGGCATTTAAACAGCCAGACATCTGGTATACTCCAGGGGACTGTTTCCTGAAATCAAGAGTTCTATAATTGCCAGAAATGCTCAAAGTTATGAAACATCAGAACTAGCTATTGTTAATATAAAAATCCTTGAGCTTGACCGAAATGTCTGTTCATACAAACAAATCAGTTGCTCATCTGAAGCAGAGAAAAACAGCAGAGTTTAGAAAGACTACTGAAACACTGCAAAATCTTGGAAGGCTAAGAATTGCCTAATACAGAATTACATTTGCATAGCTAGACATCTGGCTGCCACAAAGTATTTTAAGTGGTCCTCAGGATTTCAGTGTCTTATTTTAAAAGCTTTTCAAGATTACCCAAACACTGGTAGAATGTCCTCTAGCCACCAGCAGGTTTCAACAGCACTAAATCCATTTGGAAAACTGCTGCATAGTGTTAGTTTATTTCCTTATACCGAAAAAGCCTGGGAAACATCCTAAATAATGTAAACCTTTAAAAAAAAAAAAAAAAAAAAAGAGAGAGATCTGTTCTAACACTGAGGTCATTAAGTACGTACTCTATCTATGGACACGAGTCTTTGTGAAGAGCGGTAGAAGACCAATCTATTTAAAAGCATGTCACCTTCATGTCAAGTATACAGAGACTCAAAAGATGATCCTCAAGGAGCAGATGGATCCCACAGAAGACCTGGTTCATAGATGGGGAGATATACCTGGAACACCACTTTCAGGAATCTATGAGTAGTGAGATGCAAGAACAAAGAGGACAGACAGCATAGGTTATTGATTTTACCATGCAAGGCCTTCATCCCTCTGCTCCAAGAAGTGCTTCTAAGATGACTGTGGTTGAAGCATCAGAGAATAAAAATCTGATCGACATATACATTCATCTAGCAACAGAACCTGGTGAGGCTTTGTCCAAACTGAGGTACTCTGTCTGAGACTACCTCAATGTGAACTGCTACCTAGTGAACTGCCATCAGCCTAATGATACAAAACTAGGGCATTTCAAATTCAGCATGACCTGGCTGAGCAGGGACATAAAGAATCAATCTGACCAACCAGAACAGACTATGGACACTGGAAGTTGTTTTCTCAAGACCACGCAGCTAAAGCTCAAGGAGGCAAGTGGATGGTTTGTTGAGGACTTCTTAGCCAACATGTTCCGGGACAAAACCATATCAGAGATCTTCGAAGTTGCTGAAGCAGGGGCTAATTTCAGTCATAGGACACCTGCAAGCTTCACGGTAAGGGGCAAGCTATGCGAAAAGTTCTAGAGCTTAACTGGTGTTCATACTTAATTTTGACACTTATATATGCATAAAAAAAAGGGCATAGCTCTTCCTGGTGGCATGAAGTTGAAAACAGCATTCAGTGAAAGCATCAACAATTTAAAATGAAATGAAGGCAAGCACACAACAAGGAGTATCCAACAGGGGAGCATACGAATTTAACAGAGCTGAAATGAAGTGACATTGGACCCTAGCTCTACCGTACTTTACACCAAGTGAGAGGATGCGCTTTGTTTATAATGCAAAAGAACTTTGCAATCTTGAAAAATTAATAGTACATTAATATACTTATTGTGGACTCTTGGTAGCGCTCCAAACAATACACAATATATAACAGTACAACTTAATCATCGATATGAACAAATACAATCTCTTAGGAATGTTTATAAGCCAAAATTACACTATGACTGTATTTACCCAACTCTGTGGTCAGGAACAGCTGTCAGAAATTTGTAGATAGCCTCTTGCTTAATCGTTTCATCATATCTCCCTTGCAAGTGATTTGCAGCCAAAGAGAGTAAACTATAAATCTGGAAGAGGAAAAATGAATTGTTATTCAAACTCAAAATGCATATAAAAATACACAGGAGTAAGACTACAAAGAGTTCTATCATAAATTACTACTTACAAGGAACATGAAACATCTGCCACTTGTTCTCTGAAGCATACAACTACACCGAGGAGTTAAGACTAAGCCTACAGAGTTGGTCAAGAGCATTTCTGAATTAACCAAATTCAGATCAAAACAGTGCATATAACATAGTCTAAAGAAGTTAGCATCCATCACTACCGAAGCAGTAATGCACAAACATACTAATTTTTGTGGTTGGTAGACAAGAGCTCTCCATACTCAAGGAAATAAGTTGTCTAAAGAGCACAAGGCATATGACTATTTTAATGTCTCCATTTCCAGTGCATATATGGACCCAACATTTAGCAATTCACAACTGACAATTTAAGTTAACTATATCTGACAGACAGGGATTCTTTCGGCTGATAAAAGAAGCAAGCCTTCTGCCAGACATCACTATGCATCACTGATGGATTCCAGAAACTGAATTGCCCCTGTGTGAGTTTTGAGATAGTTACTAGAAAATCCAGCAAAACAAGTAGAACCTCAATAAGCCTAAAGGAATGATGAAACCACTCTCCTGAAGTTCAGGTGACTGCCAGTTGTATACATATACACACACATATATGTATGTGCGGTTGGTTGACCCTTGCTGGTAAATAAGCCCCTACCCAGTCAGTCAGTCACTCTCCCCCAGCATAATGTGGGAGAATCAGAAAGGTAAAAGTGAGAAAAAATTAGTGGGTTGAGATACATACAGTTCAATAAATGAAGGGGAAAAAAAACAAAACCCAAAGTGATGCAAAGGCAATCACTCACCACCTCCCATCATCAGACCAATGCCCAGCCAGTCTCCAAGCAGTGGCTACTTTGGAAAAACTCCCCCAACAATTTTATTGCTGAGAATGACATTACATGGTCTGGAGTATCCCTTGGGTCAGTTTGGGTCAGCTGTCCTGGCTGTGCCTTCTCCCAACCTCTTGCTCACCCCCAGCCTACTTGCTAGGGGTGGGGAGCAGAGTGAGAAACAGAGGCAGCCTTGATGCTGCAGAAGCACTACTCAGCAATAGCTAAAATCGTGGTCTGTTATTAACACTGTTTTGGTCACAGACCTAAACCACAGGCTGTTAGGAAGAAAAATAACTCCATCCCAGCCAAACCTATACAATATGTATGAAAAATATCTCCCCTCTCAGATACAGTTTCTGCAGACATAGTCTATATGACAACCCAAGTCTATATGTCAACAGCCTGAAGAGCAGACCCCCAAGCTGGAAGAAGTTCATGACCACTACGTATCTCAATACCATCTGCAAGACTTTGCAGTAAGTGTGTGAAAGTTAGCACTTCACAGGTCAAGAGGCAGGACCCACCTCTCATGTGCAAGAAGCCCGTATTCCCTCCACGTCAAAGTCATGTTATAAGATTATATGGCCATGGCCTGCTGAACCAGTCATTTATCAAAAGGCAGAAAGCATTTGTAGCCCCTTTCGGTAACCTGAGCTAACAGATCACTGAGCCTCAAACACTGATCTTGCTAGCCTACACTGACAGCTTTGTGCATAGTTATCATTTTTGCTCCTGCCTAGCCCTGGGAGTCTGACAGGCCAAAAAAAAAAAGAAAGAAAGAAAGAAAGAAAGAAAAAGCTGTAAAGTGAATTACAATTCACATACACTTTTGAAGAGCCACTGCAAAAAACCACATCATTGATAAGAGCAACTCAAAGCAAAATACACAGAAATCTGGTCTGATTGATCCACCATTGATCATTAGGTAACAGCAATAAACAGATTTATTTTAGGAGAACATATGTTGACTTCAGCAGCTCACTCTTTACATCAATAATTAGTGGCTGCTCTTCCAATGATTTCATGATCAATTTGCAATATTTTTCATCTTAATTCCTCCCGAGAATGGATTTTGAAGATGGCCAGTACTAACTCCCCCCCTTTTTAGCTTTAGGCTTTTCACTTCAAATTCTATCAGAAACTATACACTGCAAATTAGTTTGATACCCACATTCTCTCACACACTTTGGCAGACAGGAAAAAGCCCCAACACATTATTTTTCTACTTCTCAAATCAACATTACTAACATGAATATTCCCTTGTTCTGTATTCTAAATCTGAAGTCAAGGATTCTGAAAAAAACCCAAAACTGTTCCCAAAACATTGTATCATTTAAAGCCCTGCGAAAAGTTGGGATATAACAAAAATAGTTTATACAGATGTAATAGCACAAGTATTCAGCTAGCTGCTCTAATTTAGTTATTAAAGTAACACTTCTACAGAAAATTATACAGTTAATGAACAGATTTGAGGCAAAACACAGAATTTGCATTTCAAAGAGAAGTGAAATTAAATACCTCTGAATGTTTATTGATTTTTGCTAGCTCTGCTGCTGTTTTCTCATCCTTAGTCTGTAGATTTTTGTCAGCTCCCAGCTCAAGCAACTTAAAAATTACACTTTTATGTCCATGCTGTGCTGCCCATATTAATGCCTGCAAAGAACAACTTTTTTTTACCAAGTTTACATATGGAGCAAAAAAGAACAGAGGTTCAATCAATAATGCAACCTTCACAAGTTCTTACATGACAGAATCTGGAGACAAAGTAATGCAAAACAATCTCAAAGTGGTGTTAAAGCAGACAAATACACCAATGAGTATTTCTGAGGAAGCTGAATTTAGAAACAAGTTTGTGGGTTCTTGCTTTTTAAATTTTTTATCGTTAATCACAACACACAGAAGTAAATCACTTACTGAATATCCATTTTCATCCTGGGCATTTATGTGTGATCCATGAGCGACAAGAAGAGCAACAACCCGAGGATAGCCTTTTCTAGCTGCATACATCAGTGGAGTCATTTGTCTCCTGAAAAAAAGGGGGTGGGTGAAAAAAATTATTTCAAGATATCAAAATCCAACTGCTTCATAAAGTAGAACACCTCAATTCTGTAAAGATTCTCTGTTTTACAGAAAAACTAAGCAGAGGGTGAAAGTCCCAGATACCACATTCACGTTTCAGCACAAGGGTCAACTTAACAGAATGTACAGATTCAGCAACTCATTTATGTCCAGTTAGCATTTTTTAAATATTTTAATATTTGGCATTTATTTCCTGATTGAAATGAAGTCAGGAAGTCGACTGATGTCCTTCACAAGAAGGAAACTTAGAGGAAACTAAACAAATTTCTTCCAGGAGTTTAGAATATAGACTTATAATACTTCTGGGAGAAAAAGTAAATAAATAAAATCAATCTTTTATCACCTCCAAATTAGAGTAGTGGATTAAATCACAAATAACCTTAACACGTCCCAGCTATGAAAGACAGTAGCTTGGTGACTAAACCATTTCTGTTTTGGTTCCGAACTACACAAAACCAGTTTTTAAAGACCATCCCTCCTGCTGCTAGCACCGACCCAGTGGCAGGCCTCTCATTTAGCACATGGACTAGCTTAATGAGAAGGAAACGGCCACAACTGCAGATCACCGTTTTCACCCTACTAAAAGTAAAGAATATCAGCAAATCACCCATTTTTTTCCCCTCAAAAAAAAAAAAAAAAGTGGCAGAGACTTTCATTTTTTACTTAAAAAAATGGACACAGCTTAAGTGATGAATTCTCCATACAGTTTAATTTAAATCCAAAGTTCTGAAAAGAAATATGCAGTTTCATGGAGGACAAGTTGTAAATCGCAACTGAGTATTTAAAAGGAAGAATATTAAGAATAGCAACTATGTACATACTTGCAAAACCTTCTCCGGTAAAAACAATGTAAGCCAAAGAATCACAAGTCACACAACTCTTGCTGGTGTGCAGAGGTGCAGTGCAACAGTGCAAGGCGCGCACGTATTACCAACATTCAACCCCCCCACAAGTATGCCTGAGAAGAGTCTTCAGAGAACTACATGCAAATATCATCCTGAAAAATTCTTAACTTTTCAAGTACTAAAACTAAATGCACATCAAAATATTTCTGTCCTTTATGCCATTTTTGTTTTCTGTTCCCGGAAGTGCATGTGTTGACGCTTTCTCTGCTACATATACTACTATTTCTTACAATTTCTGAAGCAGCAAGTACTTACAGACACCACCTTTCCCATTATTCTTTTTTTATATCCCAAAACTACGATGACAACAGTCTACTGATCTCATGCTTCTAGAGATGCTTATAAGGTGAAGCCATTGTGAATTGCTCTGAGTGTTTTGAAAGTAAAAAAAATTGCTCAAAAGCTTCTGTTAGAAAAGTATCTTTCCAGATGCCTGACACTTATGCTTTGGTGGAGTAAGATTGCAGAATTAAAAAAAATACAGTGTTGGAGGACAAAGATGTGGATTTTCTGGTCACTATGAAGTAATAAGAGTTAACCTAAAATATTTTACTGGTGATGTTCAAGTAAAATTGATTGTATCTCAAAATGCAGTATTTTTTCCCAAAAAGCTATCATGTATGGCTTTTAATGGACAGCACTGTGTCAGAAATCTGCTGTCAAAAGATTATTCTATCTTGTTAGGATATACTTGAGAGGAGGATCGCTCTTTCCAATATAGTGTTTCTTAATAAGTTCAATACAGATCACTAGAGGGACCCCGAAAAGCATATGTAAACCATAGCAGCTGTCTTAAAATATAGACTTTCAGCCTCTTTCCACAGTAGTGCTAGAACTAAAGCTTTGCTTATCTTTCCTTGTTATTGCTTATTCACAAAAGGATAATATTTTGTTTTACGCAAACACAGTTAAGAAAAGAATGCAGTCATATTACAAATCTGAAAGAGACTTATGATAGGGGGGAAAAAAGTTAATTACCTTGAGATGCAAAATGAAAGGTAACCAGGCCTTCAAGATGTATCGTCAATAACAGAAAGAAATTTGTTGATGAAAAGACTTGCATCAGTCTATAACTAATTCAATTTAGTCCATCAACAATGCAAAAGCAGTTGTCGTGACTGAATATAAGGAGACATTTTTACCATGGGGCACAGTCAATCAGTGGAACTGGTTGTTCAGAGAAGTTTTGTAGTCTCCATCTCTGGTGGTGGGTTTCAAGACCAGATGGCAACTTAGCCCCATGTCAGAACGGAGGTGGCTTTGAGGAAGAAGTTGGACTAGAGACTTCCTGAGGTCCCTTCTGACCTGAATTGCCTGTGATCTATGAAGATTACTATAAAAATAGAGAAAAAGACTCTACGAACTGCCCCTGTAACTTAACAACTAACTATTATAAGGTGGTGAGATATAGATAGCTATATACAGACATATACAGGTATCTGTAGATATCTATATTTTACAGAGTGAACATAAGTTGATTAAAACCTAATAATTTGTAGCAACAGAAATCATACTTGCTTGTCCAATGCAGACACTCACTCCCACACTTCTACTATTCAGTGGCAGGCAGCCTTTGACAGACTTCCCATGCTATCACCTTTGAAGTATTTACATGTGACTGCAAAACCAGTCCATTCGTGCCTGTTTTCATTTTCATTTCTTCTGCTCTCAACTTTTTTTTTCCCCCCAACTTGCACACTGCTACTACCTCATAATTATCTTCTGCTTTTTCAAAGGAAAAATACCGAACAAAAGTCCAGAGGCTAAAGAACAGTCTTTTCTCCAAAGAACATCATGTAGTGGTTACAACTGTACAGTACTGCAGATATGGCATCAAGGCAACAACTCAATGACATTAAAGCTACTGAAAAAGTTTCTCCATTTTTAAGTAAAACCCAATAAACATAATGATTAAAAGGTCCACCAATATGAATACGCAATTAGTACTTCAAGCATTCCATTTTAATGTTAGAGTTTTAATTTCAAAGGCCATACGCTGTTCAGGATAGATTGTATATAATAATAATTTGCAATTGCATTTATGCACCACTATATATGAGGGGGTACCGTTTAATGTCTTGGACACATGCTGCACAGGCACAACCTCAGAAAGCAAGGTCCACTTACATGTACATCCACAAGAGGGAGACTACAGCATTAGGGAAAACAAATACTGTTTTCCTAACCCTGCAAAGAACCCAGGAAAATACAACAGCAAGCTTTAAGATGCCAAATCCACTGTTTCTTGCTAACGTTGAAGAGAAATTAAATGTATTGGTACATCTTACTGCAATCTAAAAAAGTACATAGAAACGGTAGATAAATCCGGATAAAATATGTAAAGAATCTTTTTGTCATTTGAGGAACTGTGCAGACATTCATGTTTCAGCAGTCTGGCTTGCAGACAATCTTCTTGTCCAAACACCTGTGAAGTCCTTTTGTATGGCACAGTTTGCCACATGACATTTCCCAATATTGAACATGATACTCAAGTGATAGTCAATAAAGAAATAAATAAAAATCTTAAAAGGCATATAAACAATTTATTAATTAAGCATGATGTCTGTTCCAACTATGTTTGCTTCCGGCTAAATAATAAGCAAGTAATTCTTCACCGGTCTCATGCAAATGAAGGGGGGTTCGTTTGTTTTTATCTTTAGATCTCCCTGCTTTTATGTTAAGGCTAGAGAAAAAGACAAAACCAAAAGGTTTTTCAGTTTTCACAGCCATTCAAGACTTTGTATGTGACATCTACAGAAGATGCAAGAGGTTCTTACAGGCTCACTTCATCTTCATCCTGTCAAGAAAATGGAGTAAAACATAATCACAAGAGAGCAAGCTGAGCCCTAAAAGCTATCATTTGGAGCCTCTTACTCTGGATAACCACATGCCATGATAAAACCAGGTGATACAGTGATAGCTAGCTATCTCACTGCAAAATGTCCCAAGTACCTGTCTGTTATCACTAAGCTGAATCTGAGGTGCAGAATTTACCACGCCTGACAAATACACATTCTTATGTTTGGGATCATGCTCTCAAGCAAGACAAAGTTCATCTTTCTGGAAAATTTCAGAAGAGGGAGGAGAGGAAGAGAAGATGCCTTCCATCTAGACACAGGTTTCCTTGCATCGGGAGAGATCTATGGAAAATTCAGTATTTCAGGTTGGTGATCCTGAGAAGTATAAGCTGTACGTAAAGTCTCACAACCGGATATATGTTCATTAACTGACCAGCATATCGCTAACATTAGCAAAAATACAGTAGGTAGAAAACTATTTAACCTTATGAGTTTAGTTTCAATCTTTTCTTACTGAGATCCCAAAGCAAGGAAATAATGCTACAAGACTCTTAGATCTGAACACTGCTTCAGAAAACCAGGAAGCACCTTCAGAAGCTTTTGGAGCCAGTTTCACCACTCCAGTGCTGTACATTAAGCTTGGAACCTAGAAATGAAGCGGTAACAGTATGTCTACAGCAACAGAAGGAAAGCTAATTGCCTATTTTCTGGCTTAGTGGGGTTTTAAGTGATGAGGTGGAAAACTCTATAAAACAAGTGGTATTGGAAGAACATGCTTTAGTGTACTGTGAGCTGTAAGATACTTTTTCCAGGCCGTATCTGCTGGAGCAAGGTAGGAGGGTGACAGCTTTCAGGTTCCCTAGTTTTAGGCTTCATTTCAGATTGCCAGTTCTTGCACCTTTCTGCTTCCGAACTCTGTTTACATGACTGTTTTAAAATTAAAAAAAAAAAAAGACATCTGTGTAAGTTCTACAGCACACAGAAGTGGGAAGGTAGACAGCTACAAAGTTATCTTCATATGACCAGAAAAATACAAAGAATGTGATTCTAAAAGAGATTAGCATAAAAGTTAACAATGAGGATGGCAGAACTCTATGTTATGACATTCCCAGTTATCCTGCCCTCCTACATCCTCACTCCATCACATCTTTACAAGCAAGCTGGTTTAGCTAAAAACATGCACACTTTGACGTTAAGTAGAAAAACAAAGGAGTTATCCACATAATCAGAAACTTCTCAGGCTGTTTTCAACTTTGCTTTCAAAGTGGGGGTAAAGTCTGCAGTCAAGAAATTCAGCACATACTTGTGAGATCTACTCCACCTTTCTAATGAAAGGGTAATTCTCTGTCATGTAAAAAAACCAAACCAATTCTGTGCAAATAACCCATGATCAGGATAAGCTAGTGGCAATGATAGGAAGTTTAATATACTCGTGATAGAACGCTGCTGCTATAATGCTAATGGATTTCAGCGCAGGTTTTGTTTGTGTTTTACACAAAGGCTGCTCAGGTGACATTCCAAGACACCACAGTACATTGTCAGAATGCCTCTGTTAAAAATAGCATCTAACGTTGCTACTGTCCCTGAGTATTTTATACCTCTGCCCAGAAACTGTGATCAACAGTTGTAAGCCTGTTGGTACCACCGTACAGTCAATACTAGTGGGGGAAAGCACAATCATCTGTTTCTGTGTCTAGACTCCTTACCCCTACCAAAAGATCTGATGAACAAGACTCAAAATTCACATTCAAAAGTCACTCTTCCAAACTCACAGAACTCGCACATTTACCATGCTTTTGACTTCCCCCTCACTCAGATAAGGGGAGAGAAGTATGGACCTAGCCCAGATGAACACAGTACTGCGGTAAATGTAATTTTGCATCTGATCTTTTATGTTTAGTCCCTCCGTCCTGACGTTTGACCAACATAATAAGACAAGTCTTTCTGTCCTGAGTTCATAGTGCTAGAATAAAAAACTCTCTGAAAGGCATGAAGTATAAGAGCTTAACATCAGAAGGTAATTTTTGCTCTGAAGGGGATCAAAGATCTTGACTCAATCAGTATTAAATTCCCTGATTTTCTTGCCGCAACCTGTCGTGCATTAACTTTTCCCAAGCTATTTACCTTTACGGAAATGTACTGTCTGTCATTTGGCATGGTTAACCATCACACAATGATAACGTCAAGGTCTTCGAAATCATTACGTGGCAGTGCAGACTTACTATCTTATCCACAGCAATAAATATCTTGCTAAAATTGAGTTGTTACACAATTGCTTTATTCTGACTACGCAACCTGAAGAGAGACCTGCCTTGCGAACTGGGGAATACTGCAATGAAAATTTCCCCCTTCCATTATCACCTTCTCAAGAGGGCAAAATAGACCAAAACTTTCATCATTAAACCATTTTTGATACTCCTCAAAACTGCTCTGAATGTAAGCATAAATGAACATACATAGGCAACTTAACACCAGACCTGAGAAGTGATTATATTTTTCTTTACATGCATTCATGTACATGACAGTATGCTTCAAGCTCAACTTTTAATCTGTGCAAAAGACAGATAAAGGTCTAGTTCTTATAATACTCTAAAAAAAGAAAAAAATTAAAGCCTTTCTGAAGACTTTTCTTTAAACATACACAAAATTCATAACCATTTTAGAGCAGAAACACTGAAGACAGGCTTGGTCATTGACCAGGACTCAACTGTGCCAGAAACTTTAAGAGTGATGGAAAAAAAGCCACACAATCAAACCTCCACATATCCCATACAAAACAAGAGACAAAGAGCTTATGTCAAAATAAAAGAGATTTCAGTCATTCACCTATTTGCATATTCTTCTAACAAAGCTATTATCATGAAACATCAACTCAAAACACTCTTCTTACCAGCAAAGCCATTAGATTTCTTTTACTCTACGTAAACAAGAACTCAGAGGACATCATCACTAAAATCCATATTTACTAAACAACCCATAACATGTAATCTTAGCAGCAGTAATTTAGTTATCAGTTGATCATGCCTTTTCCTTCTGCCTAAAACAAAATCACAGTTTAACATTAATAAAACCAGTGTACCTTTAAGAAAGCACTGCAGGTTAAAAGAGGTTTAAAAAAAAAAGACTGCTTAACTATTTCTAGGTCTTACAAAAGGATAAAGTATGTAATTTACATTTTGGAGCAAAAGGGAGGTGAATGATACAAGATAAGCAAAACACATTTCTCAAAGCAGCATTCACTTAAACAAAGCACTCAGGCTATAGTAGCTTTATAAAGACTATACAGAGCAGATCTTACAATGCCTTCTCGTTTCACCTAGCCACTACCTTACTTCTTGTTTGTCTTTCAAAACTCTTCAGGTAGCACTTATGCTTTGATACACTACATTCTCATCAACAAAACTGTTTCTACAGCCATCAGTATGCAGTTCCCAATTTTGATTTACCAAAAATATCGGAAGTTACTCTACTGAATACTTTCTCCTCAGTAGTCTATCCTATTGCAAAGAAACCATCTACCTATCTACCTACTCCTAAACCCATCTTCTTTCTTAGACTGCATTTCAAAAAATCAGTTTATTTCTCACTGGTCCATCCCCACTCCACACACACTTCATGAATTAGACAAAAAAAAAATTCCAAGTTTCTGTGTATCACCTCCAGATGACATGAGATAAGAAAGCCTACTGGCTGTCCTGACAACACAACAGAGAAAGGATAAATACCAAACTCTGCCTTACATCAACGTTAAGTATTCTGCTTTGCATTCACACACATTCCTTGCAATAATCTCAACTCACTGACAATTTGGATGCCCTCCTGTAGAACATCATACTGCTTGCTCTAATGAAACAGCTGAAGTGGGACTACAATGCCACAGAGAGGGTCTGTTTTGATGCCTTATCTACACAGAAGCTGGTTTGATGTGTTTCATCCCCCTGTTTCTGAACACAGTGGAAGAAGTCCACGAGAAGCAGCAGCTGCTGCCTGAGCAGTTCTAAGGATGGAGTGGTAGGCACACATGTCAAATACTGGAAAGGAATAAAGGCAGCACGAAGATTTTTGAAAAATCTGGACCTCATCATCTAACTTCTATTTTTGTTTGGTACAGATACGACATTTCTGATTGTCACTTAATTTGTCCTTTAATTTGAGACAGGCTACTATTGCAAAAGTGAAAAAAACACAACTGGGCACTGCATCTGATATATGCAAGTATAACTCAGATGTTAGCACAAGGTCTTAGGAAACAAAGAGATAGCAAATAAATATTTGTATACAAAGACCAACTGTGTATAACATACTCTAAGTTTATAAATAAAGTTTTGCTCTTAAAATTCCCATCTCGTGTCAGAATCCAAACTTTTTTTTTTTTTTCAAAGTTTAGCCAAAGGTCTTTCCAAACATAAACCTGCAGCTTTGCACTCTAGCTTACATTTTCAAACCCCCAAGACAAAGTTGAATAATGCAAAGACTTCCCCCATTTTTTTAAAGCAGCACGTTTATCCTAACATCTAGCTGTCTGACAGCAACAATATGTAATTATTTCAGAGTCTGCAGCTTTCTCTTCTTTCATGAAGAATTTTTAGCCTCTCTAATAAGAACAAATGAATGGCATTTAAATTTGGTATGAGACACCAGTGGCACTTCAGCACAATTATGTTTCCTCCTTGTCTATGAGCACTATGCTTACAGCGAGGTTCAGGGCCCAGAATAATTGAATTCTACTAATGAGAACCAACAGGCTGTCAATTCTGTTCTTTTTAGAGGGCCATACAGTCCACATATCTTCAGATAACGTGGTGAAAGAGCTGCGGTATAAAAAAAATGAATTTCAGTTAGTTGAACAACAAGCAGTTTCAGTTTGACACAAACAATGTATTTTTCCCAGCAGAGGGAGGACAGTTTATCTTGGGTCAGCCCAGAATCTATTTCTTTCTGATGCAAAATGAAACATTGCATCAGACTATGCAACTACAGACATCTCACAATGCACTGCTTCAGACTGCTGCGACACAAAGTGGTAATTCGAGAAACAAGCTGTTACTTGTTTTTAAAAAGGAGATTAAATCTCCTTTTAATCTGGATTATTCCAGATTGCAGTGGAATTAATGTATTTTATTTACAAGTAAGTTTTCTTTTTCCATAGGAGGCTGTCTGTGAGAGGAATATAGCTAGATACCCACAAAAAGCTCAAGAGAAGGACATGAATTTAAATAGAGAATTAACTGATTTAACCTACATCCCTACACAAAAGAGGCAACATGATCTGGGAAAGGCAGAGGACATATTTCTTGCCCTTATACTGCAATCAACCAAAGTATTAAGATTAGTTTTTACCTTACATTTATATCTTGTTCAGCTGAGCAACATACTTAAATTTGATAAAACTCATGATAGTCTTATTTACTCAGCTGAATGACTGTACTAGGAGAAATAAATATCTGGACACTAATCTTTCCTCATACAGACAGCAGTGAAGGTACAAAAAGCTAATGAAGTACACGTCATCTTAACCAAGAACAACTATGCCTATAAAGATACCTCTGTATATTAATATTAAATTTCATGCTGTATTCACAGACATGGATTTTTTTGGTACCTGCAAGTAAGGTTAGGGTCAGCATTCCTTGATAGAAGCAGTTCTACAGTCTTCAAGATGTTTTCCTCTGAAGCATGCGCAGTACATGCTGCCATCAGCACAGTGTACTTATCTGTTTTGAAACTCAGAGTTAGAGAATTACATATGTAAATGTAAATACCATGCTAATCCAGAAGTTCCTTTAAAAGCTTTTACATTTGCTAGAGTTGTTAATCAGGTTCTGATACCCAAAGATATATAGAAAAGGGTTAGAAACTTGTTTTCCTTCCAGTAGAAGTCATTAGAATTATCAGGTAAAATAAAGGTATCTGAGAAGAGAAGATACTCAGAAAGATGAGAGTGAATGGCAGTAGTAAAGCATCTACTCCTACTGAAGTTTGGGATACTTCTTAGGTACCTAAAACCCGCAGTAGGAGCTTAACTGTAGATGCTTGTTTCTGAAATCTTGTTCCCCACCATGAGATTCACTTCCTGTTCTCCCCCATCTCTCCTGAGAATACAGTCAAGGTAAGAAACACCTTACAGGAAGCTAACTGCAATGGATAAAAAACAAGTGCATGAAATGTATTATAAACTCATAGCAACATCAATTTTAGGGAGAACAGAGGCCCATACAAAGGACAGTTGAAGTAACAAGGCTTTATGATAGGATTTAAGGGGAAGGAAGTAAGTTTACTAAACTAGACTACTACGGCACAGTAGTGGCAGAAAGAGGATTACAAGTATGCTTTTAGAGGTGGATTTAAGGAACATCTATACAGTCCATAAAGATTCATCAGGAAGAAACAGTGTATTTGCTCCAGCTCTGAAGCCAGCAGAGTATCACATGCCACCTTTACTCACAAATCAGGATTGTGCACTACTGCTGTTTGCTCACAGAACAGGAGAGATCTCCTTTTCCATGGGTCTCCTACAGAGAGGAGGGAAGCATCACACCTCAAGGACCTTAGTGAGTTAGCCCTAGCGTCAATTAGAAGACTGCCGTTTGAATAACTGCCCGTTTTGCTTATTGCACAAACTTGTTCACAAGTTCAAACATGCCTTTAACAATTTAACAAGTATAATTTCAGCTGTACCTACTTCAGACCATACCATTAAGTGTTACAACATATTTTCTAACTTTATTGTAGAAATTTTAAGACCATGTATGTATTAACACCCTTGCTCTTCAACGGAGGTCAGATTTTATTATATATAAACATGAGAAGTTTGTTATATACTTTACCCCATCTGCTCTACTTACTTTATTTCTCACCACTTCTTGTCCCCCACCCCTCCAACCAAAAGACCTTAGTTTTGCATTTAATCTGTTTATTAATATACTATCTTTTAATTTTCAACTACCTCATGTAGAAGTTCTAACACACATAAATCAGTATTGTAAATGAAAAATTAAGTTTTGGAGACTCACTTAAACTCCTGAACAGAAAGCAAATAACATTTCAGTAAATTACTTGATTGACTGACAGATTATTATTCAAAACGTTTAACCTGGTTATCAATAACAACATGAAGATGGTAGGACTTTGAACAAAGGTAGTGATAAGCACTGTTAATCTGCGAAGGATATTTAGGAGGAACCTGTAGTTTATTTGTATTCAGTATTTCAGGTAGTGATAAAGAGTGGGAAATTAATTTCTGTCAGCCTACCTATAGCTCAAACACGTGAACAAGACAAGAAAGGGAAGAAACACCTTAGAATTCTCAGGTTTCTCTTTTGCAGAGAAAAACTGGTAAGAGACTGCAAAAAAGATTAGATTATGTTCAGCCTAGCTGAAAAACACAGAAGAGCCAGTGAATTCACTCCTCAAAGACACTGCATTCCAATTCCGTTGCATAGTGAATGCTACAATATACAATTCCTTGTTCTTCACAACTACCAAAAAGGGTAAAATTAAGTAACTGCTTACAAAGAATGACTGAAACGTGACAAAAGGTGATTAAGAGTATAACTATTATTAGGAATATAAGCATTATATAATTAGTATATGATCACTTATGTGATTGCTTGCTGATGTAAAAAAAAGCAGCAGGACTGGTGACATTTAGTACCACTTTAGGATGGCACAGCTTTACTGAACACGTGGTCTGACCTGAATCAATGACTTGCAAGACTGTTCTTGGCAGGATGGTACTCTGCTGTGCATATGCCCTAGCTACTGTTTCCCTACACAGGCTGACAGGGAAACAAGCTGAGAAACTTGATCCTAGTAAGGTGCCACGTAGGGCAAACACGGTTGGTCACACACTGAAAAAATGCCCTGCATGTTGGTTGTCAGCCAAAACTGCTGCTCATAGCAGTTTCTGTCTCATTTATAGCTCTCTACAGCCATAAAGAAGGAACAAGTATGAGTTGTAGGCAGCCACATGGAAGTTCTCTGAAGTTGCTACAAGGACAATAATTCAAAGGCATGATTGCTTTTGGTGAAGGCAATCTACTCTTATCTCATACTCTGATAAATTGCTAAGAAGTTCAAGAAAATATTCAGAGCTGGATTTGTACTATCTACATTTCAGTCTACTATTATTACAAATATAGGCAAGTTACTGTAAAACAAGATCACTGCTTTTATGTACTTGGCAGTATTGTGGTCCCATCAGTTTCTTCTGTATTGCAATGTCTTGAACTTGGATAAATCTTCCAACCCAATGAAAGAGAAGAAAAAATAACTGCAGATTAAGTAGGAAAAAGTTATTATTAAGCCATAAAAATTGACAGAGGAACTGATATTACCTAGAAGCTCCACTGAACTCTTGCAGAAAAAGGTGATCTAGCAACACACAGTTTCCACTTAACAGAAAAATTCTGCTCTACTTTTAGAGAAGTCCACATTAGTTCCCCACAAACTGGAAAGCTATTCCTGTTCGGGATTCTAGCTGGTTTCTGCGTGTACGTACTTCATAACAGGATCAAACAAAGCAAGTGTTAACTCTACAACTTATCCTAGAATTCTTGAACAAGTATTTCCAAACGCCCTTTTAGAAAAAGTACTTGGGGATTTGGACGTGGTGGTGGTGGAAGAGACAGAATGAGAGAGAAAGAACAAGAAAACCTATCAACTGAATCCAGATCAGTTCCAACAACACACTTTTTACTTTAAAACTACTACTTTTACTTCAAAACCGTGAAAGCTAGACTGGGTTCCAGTTTCACTGTGAACTTCGACTTTTTCTGTATATATGTAAAAAGAGAATAAGGACAGGACAATGTCTGGTACTGAGCAAGTTGGCCAGTATTTTTCATTCATAACTTACCTATTTCAAAACATGCATTTGCACCTCTGTCCAGAAGAAGACGCACTACTGCAAAATCAGCCACGCTGGCAGCACACATCAGGGGAGTCCATCCAAACTGAAAGCTAGATTCTATGCTTATACCTGTCAAAATTTAAGATACTAAAATCATAAAATTGCACAACAATAAACATGCATTTTATAAACCTTACTCTTAGTATGTATTGTTATAAAGGTTACACACTCTTTGCATTTAGTCCTAGGGAGAGAAGTCTCTTATAGCATTTTCTTTTAATATACCTTTACCTAGAATACCAGAAAACAACTCTTAGAACTGACACCAAGGAAGCTCAGTTCTCAGTCCAAGAAGTTAAGCACCACAGAAATATTACATTAAAAAAAAAAAAAAATCAATAAATTTAGCTGCAAAAATAATTTCAGAGAAGTGCACACAATCTCTTGTTTTCTCCACTTATGTGCAATAGCTTTCCTCACTTAAAATGAAAAATTTTGATTCTGGCCAAGCCCAGTGGACTGCTGTGGAAGCAACTTGCTTGTCAGGCTATCAAGATCATATTGACTAGAGTTTTCCTGCTTCACAGCTCCTTTTATTTTCTGTCTTGCAAGACTTAACTATTAGATAGCAGTTTTGTGTTCAGTACTAACAAAATACTATCTCAGTAGAAAGAAGAAATAGAAGATTATGCAAGATTCAGTCACAAGCACCAGATTTGGTTTTTTTACTCTTTATAATAGCCACATCTTTCTTTGTGGCTAGAAGTAAGCTTGCCAGCCAGCCCTCCCAAATTCACCAAGTATCAGACTGAGATATTCACCTGACAAATTTCAAATAAAAATTTCCATAGATTTTTGCAATGAGGAAACATCTTTCCTTCAATCCTTTCTCAAATACTACTTCCTCTATAACAGTTTCCATATTAGTCCAACAGTGATTATGGATAATCAAAAATACTTCTTTACAAGAGACAGCTCTGAAAAAAACAAAGCTGTCCTAAGAAATTTGTAACAGTTGAGCTACATGCATACCTTTTCATGCAAAATGTGTATTTACTTTCCCTGCCTTGGTAGTTTGTCAGAAATGTACTCAGTATAGCAACATAAAGTCATTAAAGCTGCTCTGAGACTGATTCTTCAGCTATTTAAGATCACTGGAGCTGTAGAAGCAATCAGTAAAGAGATAACATTCAATGAAAGCCTGGTGTTGAAGCACTCTTAACACCTGCAAGCCACAGAATTTATGATCAAATCTTCTTAATAATGCATATGTACTAGCTGCAATCCTTAATGTCACAACATGCCAGTTTGTTTGCAGCATACAAAACATTTCATTGGAGTCCACAGCCAAGTTCTACAAGCGGAACCAGCATACATCCCTTAGCAGTCATATGTGAACTTCCTTGTAGACAAGTCACTTCAAGAATTTAGAAAGTTTGATATCCAACAGCCAACTGAAGCAACACTAGCAGGAAAGGAATCTGAGAAAGCTGGCAATCTGTCAACCTTAAGAAGTCCCTTTTCCTCTTAAGAAGAAAAGCAGTCCATATAACTAGAGCTCCCATCTAGAGCTTTTTATTTTAATACATATCTGAACAATAGTGACAAAACATCTACTTGGCAGGCATATAGAGACTCTTGAGAAGGTATTTTCCTTGCTGCTTCCTTTACACGTATAGCAGACAGTATCTGCTTATTTCTGAGTCCTAGAAGTAGAATGGTCTTTTTGGCAATGAAGTGTCAAAGCTGTGTTACACCTCGTTTGTCCTGTGTGGTCTCCTGCTATCTTTGTAGTGACTGCCTTAAAGTACCATGCAGTGTGAAAGTCACAATGCAAACCAGCTAGAGTCTCAGAGAAAACCAAAGGAAGGAAAACTGAAAGACTAACAGTCATGTTGCTTCTTGGCTGCATGGTTATAGAGTTGTTGACTGAACCAGAAATCTCCTCTTGGTTACTACTCAGACTCTCTCATTACCTGAGCTGTTCTTGAAGTAAGCAGCATTAGTTTAGCACTTAAAATGGCCCTTAAGAAGTCTTATAAGGCAACAGTGAAGCCCAGTAAAAATTTTTTAGTGAAAAATCAGGCCAGATGCTACAGCCACAGAGAGGCTAGGCTGCTGCAACTTGACACCCCCAGGTCTAACCAGTATCAATGCTGAGCACGTACTCCCAGCAGGCACACACATACACTACCAGCCACACCAATCAACAAACAGAGCACTCGTGTGAACGCAGACAGCATCAATGGCCTCATCCTGCTCCCCTCTGGGACAGATATATCTCCTCCAGCTGCCAGCATCACGGACACATGGGCCCCTGGATCCCCAGTCACACTCCAGTGGCTGGCATGTCCTTTCACTCACTCCAGTCTCTACAGTTGCTGACACCCAGGCACAAGGGCCCTATGACAACCCTGGGAGTCCCTTCCTCTGAGGCCACAATTTGAGTTCCTGCCCACCCTTGGGCCTCTCTGCTCCTATGGGCCTGTGGAGCTGGGCCCGTGATGGGCCAATGGCTTCCTTGACAGGCCTGGGAGGAGCTGGGCCACAGTATTATTTGGGCTCCCCCACCTGCCATTGTCCGTCTGTGTTCCTTTGTGGGCAGGAGCAGAGGAGCTTTTTTAGTCATGTAACCTCAGGAATTGTGTCTAGGAGACAAAGCAGATACAACATTCTTTCTTACAATCAGAGTTAGACACAACTATCCTCCCCTTTAACTAGGAATGGGGAGAAATACATTCTGGCCCCAGACATGCTCTACAGCAGCAACTGTACGAAGCATGTGAATAATGATGAAACAAGAGAAGAGCAAAGGAAGAATGATGTTCTTTCTGTGTTTACTACAGTTTCTCTGGTACCTCCTTCAGATATTTTGTTGACTGTGGCTAGTAATAGTTATAGTAGAAAGGCTGGTTTTATACAGAAAAAGTAACCTCAAATTCAAAAAGGTTAACAAGGTAGTGCCTGAAGAACTACGATAGATCTCTACATACAGCTTTTTATGCTAAATAATTCCATGTTTGACACACAAAAAAATGAGGTCTTGAAAGACTTTCACTTAAAGAACAGCTCTTAGTATTAGAATCCATTCACATTCAGACATCTGAGGGAAAAGTTCTTAAAATGCTTCATTCTAGAAGACTTCTCTCTATTAGAAGTATTGATTTTGTTTAAGTCTGTCAGCACTTTGTGCTGTGGTTCCACAATACCTTAAAGCTGAGTCAAATCACAGGTGCTGATGTCTCCCACAGCTGGGCCAGCTATGGTTCTCATCTGACTCAGGGTTCAGAGTCCTAAACTGCCTGAAAAATTATTCACACACACCATCCCCCCACTCCCACAGTTTATTATCACGTTAATTTCCTGAGCTGCTCACAAAAGATCAGATGAGCTCCAGCACTCATGCAAAGATAGGAGTGCAACAGACTCTGAATGAAAACAGGAAAAACAATTCGGCTGTAGCTGTATCTTGATCAGCCTAAATTCTCATGAGATCATAACTTCTAATTCCATTTGAGGAAAATGAACATATTAATTATATGGTGTTAAGTATTTTACTCCCAAAGTAGATGAAAATGTGAAAGTCACCTTTGAACCTGCTACTTGTTTGCATTACTTTTTGTGGCGCACACTTCGGAAACTTGTTCTTAGTATGTTGCCATTTTATAGGAGTAAGAGAAGACATTGTGCTTGTCCATCTCCTAAAGGAGCTCTTTGAAACTGCCTCAGCACCAAAGATTCTTAAAGCAATGGCTAAGCAAGCCAGAAGACAACATGTTCTCGTTCTACCTGAAAGAAGGGCCACAACCGTTGCTAGGAAATCCAGTTCCACCACAAACCCTGAGTTTGGTCAAGCGCTGGTAGCGAGCCTCTTACAAGCTCTACTGAACATACACTAAAGGCAACTTTGGAGGCAAAGATCTAATCTGACTGAGCACCAATCCTCTGAAGGACAAGGTTACCTTTCTTCAGAAACACCTCCCTGTTAGAGGGCCACCGTGTTCTACTGCTCTGCAGGACAGTATTGGATGGGTCAAAGTTTATCTTTAATCATATTTTCAGGAAACGATAGATTCTCTTGTGGTACTGCCTTGTGCATTTCAAGGGACAGGACACAAGACTACAGGAATCTTTGGCTTGAGCATATGCTCTTACAGATACCCATCATCATCTTCCAACAGCATAGAACTGCTTATTATGTGGCAGGCAACAATACGGAAAGTGAACTATTGCTCTTTGACTGAAATGCAAGCAATTAAAAATGGATGGCTGCAACGAGACAATTAAGCAATCTGATGCACAGACATCACTAAAAACTCTACCTATAAATAAGAATATATTTTCTCAAAGTAAGACAGGTGTATTTCATTCGGTATTATACCTCAGTGTTTCAGCCTGTGCAACAGTTTTTACTTAATTTAAAAAGAAAACCATTCCTCACTGTGGTGAGAAACAAGTCATCTTCTAAAAGGACAAGTAATGTCATTGTTTTAAAACTCAGAAAAACCCATTGCTAACTAGGAAACTACTTTATTCCAGCCCTAAGACAGATTTTGCTCAGAGAACAAGTGCTTGGCTACTATATTCTGCTTGCTTGCTGAAGCAGAACTTCCTGACAATTATCACTAGGCAGGTCAACTCAGCTATGCAGTTTTTGATTGCCCTGGATGCTTCAATAAGTGATCCAATCCTCCTAACACTGAATAACAGAAACACATTACAGAGAAATATGGAGTAACAGAACAGGGAGAAAGGCTTTTGCTGTTTAGACAAACTACTTTTCAGTGACAAATGCCACGTAAACCCTGTTAGACCTTTCAGAATCACAAAATCTTTGTCCAGCTGATGTTGCCAGGGCAGCAGTTTTACACAGGGCACATAGCAGAAACTTAACAGTGCTGTGAGTAAGGAAAAAGAAAAAAATTAAAAAAAAATCGAATTTCCAAACTGGAGGAGCATTAAAACAAAAAAGCTAGCCTCCCCTCCCTGCCCCCCAGCAACCTTCAACACCAAAGTAAGACCACCCACTCAATTCTCACTCTTGACCACCTCAAATTCAGCATTTGTAATTAATACTTTCAGGTTAAAGATGCATCTGAAAACAACCAAACACGTTATTTCATAGTTCACACATTATAGTCTTCTCAATTTTCAGGACTCCTGACTGACGAAATAAATATAAATTAGAAAAAATTACTCTTTCAGTGACTCAGCATGCTGTATTCCAGCAAATTCCATCTTTAAAATAAGAGTTTATATCCTGTATTGGCAACATTCACATATTCCTACATGCACCCGACACGTTATTTTGAAATGAGAAACTTCAAAGCTTTAGTATTCTTGCCAAGTTCAATTAAAAATATTGAACTTCATAACTGATTTTCCTCACCTGAGTTTAAGAGTTCTTCAATTAATGACACATCGCCACGAAACAGAGCCTTCTTTAATGCTTCATTCTTGTCTGCCTGCAACATTTGATCCAACTGCTAGATAAGCAAAGAAAAGTCAAAACTTAGTAACTGTTTCAAGCTAAAAACTACAGCTTGAGGTCACTATAAAAGCACTAATGATCTCTGCAAGGACAAAGTGGGATGGAAGCAAAGTAAGACTTTCCTTCTTTCATCTCTCTAGACCTGCTTAGGCTCTGCTGTAAAACATAAGCTTTAAAATTAACTTCTCAGAAAGAAGATATTTAAATTTTCAGAGAATGGAACCTTTCTCAACAGAGCCGCTATATCCTCCTACACAGCTCTCAGTTTTTCTTAATGGTATTTGATTTCAGTTAAGATTCATCTTTTGGCGCTAGAAAAATGTTGCAACACATTTCTTTACCTTTTTTGTACATTTCACATGTTGCAAAGTGTGGCATTAAAAAAATACATCTAATACAATCAGACATAAAAGTTACAGTTTGGGGCAATGTAGCTCAAAGACTAGCTGTCTGGCTTAATACAGCATGAATCCACTGCTGGAAAGGGTTACCGTTCCTCTTTCCTCCTACTCCTGTGGTGGCAGAGGTATTTGTGTTGCAGCATCATAAATGATTTGGCTGAAAAATGCCCTGACCAAAAGACTAGTTTATGCATCAGACGGTTGCCCAATTCAAGTTCCTTTCAGAAGTATCATGGATTTGTTCTCTATTTAAGGTGCAGATACAGCTGAAGATTGCTGCTAGCATTATCTATATTATACAAAACACACACACCAAGAAGCTGAGGACTACTCACTAGTCCTTTGCAGACAGAAGTAGGTATGGAAAGAAGAGAAGTGATATTGCATTATAAATCTTGAAATCAAAACAAGAGAATTCAGACTTACACAGTTTTCCCCAGTATACTGTAGTCTATATTTCCAACAACTTTTGTAAAGATTTTAATAGGCGTTTAGTGCCTAGAAAACCAAAGGTGAGAAACAGCCAATATAATAATTTAGCCCTATTTTTGTTCTACTCAGCCAACAATTTCCAAATAACGTATCTCTTTCGATGGGAACCTTGATTTAAATATCAAAGCCATTGAAAAACCAACTATAACAGTTAGTAAGAGTACTGCAAGTATCCAGTTACCTCCATTTTCCAATTCCAGCCATGAGACAAACTAAGGGCTAAAAAGCTTTGCAGAATATCCCTCTGCCTCACACTATCATAGAATCATAGAATGGTTTGGGTTGGAAGGGACCTTAAAGATCATCTAGTTCCAACCCCCCTGCTGCAGGCAGGGACACCCTCCACTAGACCAGGTTGCCCAAAGCCCCATCCAACCTGGCCTTGAACACTTCCAGGGATGGGGCCTCCACAACCTCTCTGGGCAACCTGTTCCAGTACCTCACCACCCTCATAGAGAAGAACTTCTTCCTAATACCTAATCTAAATCAACCCTACTTCAGCTTAAACCCATTACCCCTTGTCCTGTCACTACACTCCCTGATAAACAGTCCCTCACCATCTTTCCTGTAGGCCCTTCAGGTACTGATAAGCTACAATTAGATCTCCCCGGAGCCTTCTTTTCAGATGCATCACACTTATCAGATACAATAAAATCACTTAAGTCTTCATGTTAGCAAGAAACAGACTCAGAGAATTCAGATATAAAACAGCTTTATAGACCTTTGGTCACTTTCAAATTTATTCTTATGTTGAAATAGTGATGAGGGTCTGTTATTAAAGGGCATAAAAGTGTTTAAAAGAGATGTTAAGATTTTATGTAAGAAGACAAAACCCCCCAAAACTTAGATTTATTTACCCCTGGATTGAGGCTACACCACCATCGCCCTGCTAGGAAACTATCACAGAGGAGGCGCCAGCCGCAGCCCCTCCCGAGGCTCAGTGAGGCCCACCGAGCCCCACTCCCCTCACCGCGGTCCCAGGCCGAGGCCACCTCCCCCATTTTACCCTACCGAGACCGCCCGCCGGCCCCAGCTCGAGGGCGCCGGGACGGGAGAGGCTTAGCCCCACCTGCGGGTCATGCCGCACCACGCCGATATCCCAGCCGTCCTCGTCACTGTCGTCGTCCTCGTCGCCCCCCGCCACGACGCGGGATCCCCACGGCACGGCGGCCATACCACCCCGCTGCGCGCGCGTCGCCTCGGCGCCGGCAGGTCACGTGGCCCGCGGCGGCCGCTCCGCTTTCCCGCGCATGAGGGCTTAGCGGTGCTAGTGCGCGAGGGGCTAGCGCGGGGCTATAACGGCCCGTCGTGTGAGGGGCTGTCGCGTGCCGCCTCCGGTGCCCCGCAGTGCGGCGGGGAGGGAGCAGCTGTAAGCGACCAGCTCTTGAGTAAGAAGGCCAACAGTATCCTGGGGTGCGTTAAGAAGAGCGTGCCCAGCAGGTCGAGGGAGGTTATCCTCCCGCTCCACTCTGCCCTGGTGAGGCCATATGTGGAATAATGTGTCCAGTTCTGGGCTCCCCAGTTCAAGAACTATGGGGAGCTACTGGAGAGCGTCCAGTGAAGGACCACAAAGATGATGAGGGGACTCTCTGACATGGAAAGGCTGAGAGAGCTGGGTCTGTTTAGTCTGGAGAAGACTGAGAGGGGATCTCATCAATGCTTATAAATATTTAAAGGGTCGATGTCAAGAGGACAGGGCCAGGCTCTTTTCAGTGGTGCCCAGCGACAGAACAAGGGGCAATGGGCACAAACTGGAGCACAGGAAGTTCCATCTGAACATGAGGAAAAACTTCTTTACTCTGAGGGTGACAGAGCACTGGAACAGGCTGCCCAGAGAGGTTGTGGAGTCTCCTTGTCTGGAGATACTCAAAACCTGCCTGGACTTGGTCCTGTGCAACCTGCTGTAGGTGATCCTGCTCTAGCAAGGGGGTTGGACTGGGTGATCCCCAGAGGTCCCTTCGAACCCCTGCCATTCTGTGATCCATCTCTGGGCTAGGCATCTGTAGTTTGTGAGGTGAAGGAGGTAGCCTAGTCCGTGCTGGTGATAACTTTACAGCGTCAGGTAGAAGATGAGACTTATGGTTGTAAGTATATGGGAATGTAACATGGCTTACTAGTGCTCAGCTGTTTTGTGGGGTGTTAGGTAACGCAGCAGGGCTGTGGATGAAGTTTCTCTAGATTTATGACTGGTAAATGTGTTTAAAGGTAAAAAGTGTTTATGTCTTTAATTTCTGTCATCATTAAACACCTAACCTAATAGCAGTCAGTTACATTACTTATGTGAACGTAAAGCCTATGGTGGTGGCAGTTACGTGGGGAAGGTTGAACAGAAGCCAGGCATAATGAGCTAAACTTTTACCTTGCTCCCTCCCACCTGGATGTATATGGGCATTGCTTTCAGTTTCAGAATTGTGGTTGGATTGTGGTTAGATTTCATGGATAATGTCTCATCCGTCACAAGGTTCACGTGGAGCTCTTTGAAGAACAGATAAGGAACAATGTTCTATATTTCATCCACCGGCAAAATTGCTCTTTAAGCTCAGTGCAGACCTTGCCCCAGTTTGAAATTAATTTAATCTTCACTGAATAGAACAGAAGGGAAAAAGTCTGGTCTTAGAGAAGAGGCAGGTGCCAGTATGGACCAGTGAGTGTAGTCCTTGTGCCCATGACAGCATAGAAGTGTAGTTTTTGGGAAGTTCATTTTAACAGTAATTTCACTCATCTTAATCAGAAGGTGACTGTGAAGCATTTCTTCCTTTTTTTTTTTTTTTTTGGTGCAATGCAATGTGTAAGGCAACTTTAACCATGTCGGGAACTTGCAGATTAGCTAGAGCTGTGCTTAGAACATACTAAGTGCTATAAAAATTGCACTTATTAAAAAGAAACCATGTCTGCGTATTTTAATTATGCACTCCTGACATTTTTAACAGCTGTTTTTTTCTGGATTTTAGTTGCTTCTCTGTAAAATATGACAACCTGTTAGCATAAAAGTATTACAAAAGTCAGGTATTAACAATGAGGAACTCTGGTATAGAGCTAGCTGAATGTTTTAAATGAACTCCCAAGAAAGAAATATCCAGTTCTGGAAACTTGATAGAAATGCAAAAACCTTTCCTTTCACGCAGCCTCTCTAGAACAAAAGATGCTAAAATTGAATCAGCTATAATATATACCTCTGTATAAAGGCTTAGCTTTATGTGCTTATTTTGGATTTACCTGCATATACTAAAGATCTTTTAAAATTATTTTAGTAATGAAGATATAACATTTACTAGATGTAATATTTTTTTTTGTAGCCATGTCAGTTCTTAGAAAATTGTAACTTCTATTCTCAGAGTTTTCGGTTTTCTGATCATTGGCCTGAGGATTTCTTGTGTCACTTTCTGCCTGCAGAGGAAAAGTAAAATTTATGGCATTGTCATCTAGCTTCTTTGTATTTATATGAGTCTACCCATCCTCAATGTTATAGTCTCTATATCCAGGATCAAGCTTCCTAATATTCTTCATTTGGCTCAGCTGTGTTACAGAACGTGGACTTGCTAGTAGAATTTATACCCCTAGCTGCTGAACTCCAAATACAACTGAGCTTGTGTTTTTGCAATTAACTCCATGCAGTGCAAGAGTGTTGGTCCTAACTGGTGATGCTACTATCTATAGATTCCTTACTTTTAACACACTACTGATTATTTAGTATTTGACAATTTTGATTTATTTTTCCTGGTTCAGGTTTCAAAGTTTGAGATTGGTTGTTTGGGGTTTTTTTTCCCCCCTTCCCTTTTCTATGCACCATCTCATGCATAATGTAAAATGTCAAAACAGACACTTCAAATGCAAGCTGCATGCTACTGCTTTGTTCAAAGGCCACCTCTCTTTAAAAAGGTCACCTTCAGTAACAGGCTTGATAGTCCCTAGTACTAAAAAAAAAAAAAAAACCCTTTCAAAACCTCACAGTGCAGAACAGCCTTGTAGCCGGTGTACCCAATAGCTGTTTCAAATGTGAACATGCTGATCATGCAGAAGTTGATAGCAGGTGATCTCTCCTTGTGTGTCAGCTTGGAACTGTAAATCAGACATTATTGTTTATGGGGACTCTTCTTCTTCTTTTTCACTTTCTTCTTGCTCCAGTTCATTTGTGACATTGAAGTCTGTGTTCATTTTTCAACTAAGCAGACTCTTCGTTTTGGTTGACAGTATGGTAAGTCCTGGCTGTCATTCATTTTTGCCAAATACCAGTATGTTTTTACTTATTCTGGTAAGAGCAGTTCCCAACGTCTTTTCTTCATTGCTATGCAGTACTCATTTTGCATGCAGGAGGCAATTATAGAATAGCTCAAGCTGGGAAAACATCTCAGAATAATTTCCTGTATCACAAGGGGCATCAGAACACGCGCTAAAAGCCAACTCTAAAATAAATACCTAATCTGTGTGTAGCCTAGCTCCGTGTACTTGCTTGTCAGCCTATACTAAACGTACCTGTTAAAAATAAAGTGAATAGTAAGGATAGTAATCACTGGACACAGTAAATAACAGTATTGTAAGAACCCATTTTGGTCTGAATAATAGAACTTCCTTAATATACTTTCTGTCTGCCTTCAGCCACCTTCCTTGCTGGCCATACTTACATTGAGACTTCAGCTTGTTTTTATTCATCAGCTGACTGTTAATCTTAATTTATGACTTCTGGTACTAAGTAGATTTCATCAGTTGTCTGAATTTCTAACGTATTTTTATCTATACCTCATGTTTTGTCTCAGATGGGATTGATATGTGTATAGCTAATAATTTTTATTCAAACATGGTTGCCGCAATATTCCAGAGTATTTTAACTGGTTCAGTTTCCTCTGTTTCAGACCAAAAGGCTGAATCAGCAAATATTAAGGGCTTTGATGTTGGGAAAGTAATGTTCTTGGGAGGGGAATCAGAATTGGTAAATGTTTAAAGAGAATGACTGTAAACCTCAACTACTGCAATAACGTTCTACTAACAACACAGCAGCTGATACTTTAGAGATTTAACAGCAGTTTGGTGGAATTCTACATAATATTCTCTATCACAGCTACTAGTTTGAATAACAGTCTATGCCCCTTCAGTATTATTATTATTATTACTACGTAATTTTCATGTGTGGTAACATTACTTAGAGTAAGAACTCAGTTATTCTTTATCTTAGTGTTAACTAGATATTACTTTGACAAAACTTAACTGAGCTGTGGGAGAACTGATTAAAGGTCTTGAACCCATTATTTTCATGTTCTCTTAATTTATTCATGCAGAGGAGGAAAGAAGTCCTTGTGCAAGCAATGGGCACTCCAGAGAGAAGGCACTTAGTAATTGTAAGATTCTCATTCCTAGAGAGGTTTAGTCTACTGAATTGACAGATTACCAGTAAATTTTCAGCTGGGGGATGGCGAAGTACCAGCTGTACCAGTTCCATAGTTAAGGGCAAGACATCATACAGGAATTTGCATGATTTGTAAAAGGTCCCTTAAAGTAGCACAGGTGATTGCAATTTCACAGGTCACATTCATGAAACAAATGGGAAACAAAGTACTTTGTAGTAGTTTAGGTTGTCCTGGATGAATTTTCAGCTGACTTTTATATACCTGTAGCATCTCTTATTTTTAAGGTACTTCAGGTATAAAGAAGGGCTAATATTACAAACTTTCACTCCAGACTGTAAGGCATTTATTCTGTAAAAAGCACTGAAGTGATCTGTGTCCTTTCTGTGATCTGTGAAATCACCCTTTGTGTTAAATCAGTTTTAGTTTTACCATCTTGAAATTGTGTTATAAGCTGCTGAATTATAGCAAATTGAATTATAGTTATTTCAGTCATTGTTCTAATGGACTTACAATAGATGGAAAGCATTTAATTTCAGCTGTTTTGCTTCTGATAATTCATTTTTTACAGCTGTGTTCATCCTGTGCACTTTGCCAAATCTCTCTGGATAGTACGTGATGTAAAACTCTGAATCTGCTGCCAAAAGGTTGAGTATAAATTGCATACCAACTGTTTTCCTGTTCATAAAATTTATTTTCTGGTAGAAGGCTTAAATTGTTGTTTAAAAGAGACCACATAAACTAATTAGTGGGGAATTCATGGGTATGGTGTAAACCTGAATCCTTTTTAGGATCTCCTATGTGCCAGTATCATGAAAATATCTCTTTTATTATCATAGTAATGTATAAAAACCCGTAGATCAGGAATTAGGATGTTGAAGATAATTTTTTTTTAGTGTCAGTCAGGCACATTTTTAACTTCTTTCCATATAACCTAGAAGCTTTGGTCTGTATAGCAATTCCATGTCAGAATGATTCCTGCTATTACTAGATGCATCCTCTCTGTTAAAAATTCCTCATTCCTCCACTATCTCTACTCTGTTCTACACTGTTTCATCCCCTTAATCTTGACTGGCAGTACTCCCACTTCGTTATCATGTTGCTGAATGGTGAGTACCTTCTTGTTTCAGCCTGTTCACTTTCTGCTCATTCTCAGGCAGCCACTTCTAATAGTAATGCCTGTCTCTTAGAAACTCAGTTGTTTGAATATACTAATGGCTGTTTATATGATCAAGTGGTGCTTTGAATTTTCTACCCCATTTACCTTTTATTCTGATATATCACTTTATCTTATCACTTTTATCAAGATTGACGGTTATCCAGATATTTCAGTATATTCACGTATATAATATTTTTGTTAGTTGCCATGTTCTTATTTCGCTCTGACCAATTCAAAAGGAATACAGCTTCTTTGAAAAGGGACTGAATCAAAAGCTCTTTTTGCTTTACTGTGTTTGGTGGGGTTTTTTTTTCTTCTTTTCTTAGTAAAACATGCAATCTAATTGTCATTTTTGCATGCTCAACCGCCTTGCTATCATAGGTTTACCACAAGATAGTAAGTCTCTGGTTATCTCTTATTTTTATGGCTGCTGGGGCTGCTCATCAGTAGTCTCTGGGCATTGTGACAACTCCTACACATATACTGTCTTCTTGGATTTGTTTTGCTTGAGTTTATTAAGTCAGGATGGTGTTTTACATTATGGTCTGTGATGCTAGCTCTCCAAAGTGATACTAGTAATTCAGAGCTCCTAAAACTTCACAGCGTTTCTTCTGAGAGGAACTGTTCAGCCCCTCACTGAATTCCCAGGATGTGCTAACTGGACTTTGCTACTAATTGCTTTTATCTCATTTATCTCTTCCAGCAAAGTCAGCATCTCCTTTACATCTGCTTTAAGCTCTTGTCTTTGAGGGTAATTGTGATACCATCCACATCCACAGTGGTATGAACTAAAATGCTCCAAATGCCAACATTTGGAATGTGAGAATGTGCTCTGTGGGGAAACAAATCCAAAGATGTTGCTCCATTTTCTGACTGTCTAACACTTACATTCTTATGCTACTCTCCAAACCTTTGTCCAGAAGTATCTAACTGTGGAAGATACTTTAATGATCATTTCCAGGTACTCTGTCACAGCTGACCCAATAACGGGAAGCCATAAGACTTATTGGCCAGGTGGGAGCAGTTATGCACTGGGGATACCCTGACTGCTTTACTGTCTAAAGCAATGACTACTGAGATTGCAGAGGAAGGTTCCTTCTCTCTAGTAGATCCCTAATATTTAAATGGCCATAGTCCAGCCTCTTGTGTGCCCATATTGAATGATGTTGTTACATAAGATCCTGTATGTGTATCTGCATCTTTTTCTCCCCAAGTCTCTAACCACTGCTATAACTCCTTCATTCAAGTTCCTGTTGCCATAGATATAACGATTCTCTTGTTACAAAACCCTTTTATTAGTCCCATTAGTTTCAGTGCGTGAAATCTCAGAATTATCATCAGGCACTAGTATATTAAAAAAAGTACCTCCTGTCTAATTTGTGCAATAAAATCCTCAGCAGTTCCTATCCATTTTGGTATTGTAAAGATGCCCTGAGTCTTAATCATCCTATATACTGGAACTATTCAGGTTATTGAAGATACGGTTCCTTCTCTGTTAATGCAGATGTATAAGCTCTTTGCTCTAGATTCTTTCTCACAACACTTTCCTACAAAACTTATCTCACACTAAACTTGTGGGACCCCAGTTGCCTGACTATGAGGCACTGCAATGAACAAATTTGCTTCTGTCCTGTATAGTTCTTTCCTTTGTTTCTCCTTGAAATAACTATTCCTTTAATCAGATCATCCAAATTATCATGGAATGTATCTGAAATCCAGATGTATAAGGGGGAAAAATGGGGCCATGTGGCTTGCACTAATGATCCATGATCATAGATTTCCTTGGCTACATCAGCCAATGGTGACAAACCTCTGATTAACCCCTTGGCTGACTTTCTGCAAAATCTCCACAGTCCCTGTTGGCAGAGAGCTCAGACTTGTCATTTCAAGTAGATGGGTTTTTGTAATAGGCAACTGTTTCTCTGCGAGTTGAGCCACTTTCAGGTAGATAGCCTAGTAGTCAAGAGCATTGTCTCCCCACTGAGCTGTTTCATGATTTGTTAGTATCTCTACTTAAAAGCTTTGCCCAAGCCTTGCTTGGGTTGCCACTCGGCATTAGGTCAAAAAAGGCTACGTATTCATAAATGTCGTGGGAATAGTGTGAGGATTGTGGACTACAATATGGATATATCTATCACAAGTGGACAAGTGATGTGTCATAACTTGGAGAAGAGAGAGGAATGGTAATTTTCTGTGATGGGGACCTACTTCTCTGATGTTTTTGCTGTACTAGTTGGTCCTGTCAATGGGATGTTCCTCTGATAACTTCACAGTCATTGTTTGTAACACAAAAACAATCCTTTGCTCAATTGGGATAGCACTCTATAGTAGTCTTTTCCACCTTCGTAATCCACTATTGTCCTAATTTTTGTGAATTGTATTCCCAAGCTAAATACTTTACTGTCCTCTCCCATTGAATGGAAAAAAACCTCAACTTGTGAGTGCTTTAATAATTTTTAATCAACTGCTTGTTCCTTCAGAAAAATTTTATATTTTCCACATAATTTAATGAATTTGATTTTGGAAGGGAGAACAAAAATCATAGAATCATAGAATGGCCTGGGTTGGAAGGGACCTTAAAGATCATCTAGTTCCAACCCCCCTGCTGCAGGCAGGGACACTCTCCACTAGACCAGGTTGCTCAAAGCCCCATCCAACCTGGCCTTGAGCACTTCCAGGGAGGGGGCATCCACAGCTTCTCTGGGCAACCTGTTCCAGTACCTCACCACCCTCATAGAGAAGAACTTCTTCCTAATACCTAATCTAAATCTACCGTCTTTCAGTTTAAAGCCATTATCCCCTATCCTATCGCTCCATGCTCTTGTAAACAGTCCCTCCCCATCTTTCCTGTAAGCCCCCTTCAGGTACTGGAAGGGTCCTCTAAGGTCTCTCTGGAGCCTTGTCTTCTCAAGGCTGAACAACCCCAACTCTCTCAGCCTGTCCTCATAGGAGAGGTGCTCCAGCCCTCTGATCACCTTTGTGGCCCTCCTCTGGACTCACTCCAACAGCTCCATGTCCTTCTTATGTTGGGGCACCCAGAGCTAGATGCCGTACTCCAGGTGGGGTCTCATGAGAGCAGAGTAGAGGAGTGGAATCACCTCCATTGACCTGCTGGTCACAGCTCTTTTGATGCAGCCCAGGATACAGTTCACTTTCTGGGCTGCAAGTATGCATTGCCGGCTCATGTTGAGCTTTTCTTCAACCAGCACCCCCAAGTCCTTCTCAGGGCTGCTCTTGATGCGTTCTACGCCCAGCTGTAGTTGTGCTTGGGATTGCCCTGACCCATATGCAGGACCTTGCACTTGGCCTTGTTAAACTTCATGAGGTTGGCATGGGCCCACTTCTCAAGCCTGTCAAGGTCCCTCTGGACGGCATCCCTTCCCTCCAGCGTGTCAACCACACCACACAGCTTGGTGGTGTCTGTAAACTTGTTGAGCGTGCACTTGATCCCCTGTCACCAACCAGTGCCAATCGCAATACTGACCCCTGAGGAACACTACTCATCACTGATCTCCACTGGGACATCGAGCCGTTGACCGCAACTCTTTGAGTGCGACCATCCAGCCAATTCCTTATCCACCGAATGGTCTATCCATCAAGTTCATGTCTCTCCAATTTAGAGACAAGGATGTCAAATGCTTTGCACAAGTCCAGGTAGATGACATCTGTTGCACTTCCCTTACCTACCAATGCTGTAGCCCTGTCATAGAAGGCCACCAAATTTGCCAGGCATGATTTACCATTAGTGAAGCCATGTTGGCTGTCACCAATCACCTCCTTATTTTCTATGTGCCTGAGCATAGTTTCCAGGAGGATCTGCTCCATGATCTTGCCAGGCACAGAGGTGAGACTGACTGGCCTGTAGTTCCCCAGGTCTTCCTTTTTTAACTTTTTAAAAATGGGGGTTACGTTTCTCCTTTTCCAGTCAGGGGGAACTTCACCAGACTGCTCAAATATGATAGATAGTGGCTTAGCAACTTCATCCGCCAGTTCCCTCAGGACCTGTGGATGCATCTCATCAGGTCCCATGGACTTGTGCGCCTTCATGTTCCTTGGATGGTCTCAAACCTGATCTTGTCCTACAGTGGGTGGTTCTTCATTCTCCCAGTCCCTGCTTTTGCCTTCTCAGGCTTGGGCGGTGTGGCTAGAGCCCTTGCTGGTGAAGACTGAAGCAAAAAAGTCATTGAGTGTCTTAGCCTTCTCAATATCCTGGGTAACCAGGTCTCCCATTTCTTTCCACAGAGGGCCCACATTTTCCCTAGTCTTCCTTTTATCACTGATGTACCTATAGAGGCTTTTCTTGTTGTCCCTGACGTCCCTGGCCAGATTTAATTCTATTAGGGCTTTGGCTTTCCTAACCTGATCCCTGGCTGCTCAGTTTCTCTGTATTCCTCCCAGGCTACCTGCCCTTGCTTCCACTCTTTGTAGGCTTCCTTTTTGCATTTGAGTTTGTCCAGGAGCTTCTTGTTCATCCATGCAGGCCTCCTGGTGTTTTTGCCTGACTTCCTCTTTGCTGGAATGCATCACTCATGAGCGTGGAGGAGGTGATCCTTGAATATTAGCCAGCTTTCTTGGGCCCCTTTTCCCTCCAGGGCTCTATCCCAAGGTACCCTACCAAGCAGGTCCCTGAAGAGGCCAAAGTCCACTCTCTTGAAGTCCAGGGTAGTGAGCTTGCTGTGCGCCCTCCTCGCTGCCCTGAGGATCTTGTACTCCACTATTTTGTGGTCACTGCAGCCAAGGCTGCCCTTGAACTTCATATTCCAGGTCCAGCATAGCGCCTCTCCTTGTTGGCTCCTCTATTCTTGGAGAGGAAATTATCATTAACTCATTCCAGGAACCTCCTGGATTGCTTATGTCTTGCTGTGTTGTCCCTCCAACAGATATCAGGATGGTTAAAGTCCCCCATGAGGACCACGGCTTGTGAACGTAAGGCTTCTCCTATCTTTCTGTAGAGGGCCTTATCCTCCGTCTTCCTAGTTGGATGTCCTGTAGCAAACTCCCACTATAGTGTCATCTGTCCGTGCCCTCCCTTTAATCCTGACCCATAGGCTCTGTGTTGGCTCCTCACCCATCCCCAGGCAGAGCTCCATGCACTCCAGCTGGTCATTGACATAGAGGGCGACACCCCCTCCTCATCTCCCCTGCCTGTCCTTCCTAAAGAGCCTGTATCCTTCCATCCCAACACTCCAGTCATAGGAGTCGTCCCACTGCATCTCTGTGATGCCAATAAGATCATAGCCCTGCAGGCGTGTGCATGTCTTTAACTCCTCTTGTTTATTCCCCTTTCTTCTCTTTCCAACTAGAGCTACTTACTGAATACGTCATTAACATCACATTTTAAATCCTTCCTTTTTCCTGTGGGTTGGCAGTTCCTAGCTGTTTGTATTTAAGCTGCTTATGGCAGTTACTTTTTTATGTCTGGAGTTTTGGAATCAGAAATTTTAGTTGATGATCCTGTATAAATTCAGATCTTCTACCAAAGAAGCAAAGTGTATGTTTGATGCTAAAGTTCAGTATTCTCACCTTTTTTAAAATTATTGGATGAAACAGTATTAGAATACTGGCAAGCTGATGGAATTCCCATCCAGCAGTAGCAAAGCTGAGGTAGTTGTCATAGTTTACCTAATTCTTAACTTAATAGAATTTGTATCAGTGACACTTATGGGATTCTTACTATTCTTATCACCTAGAAGAACAGACATAAGACAGTGTGCTTTAAATCTTATGTTGCTGGGAAGTTGAAATTTCAATTGGGTGTCAGGATATCTAATTTGTGATTCTGAGTTCAGGAAAGCCCTTAAGGAATGAGTGCTCCTAGCACTTTTTTTGTTTGGTTGGGGTTTTTTTGTTTTGCTTGACTTTCTCCCTACATACCTGGTTTCTGTTATCTGGAGTGGGATGGGCAGGTTTAGATAGAGGTGACAATATGATTAAAGGCTGTATCATAATGCTGTGGGGAAAAAATACAAAATAAAGGATTTCAGTGTGATTGTTTTTTGACTTTTGGCTTTGCAGTGTTCACATTTTTAACATAATAGGTTTTAGGAGTGTTTATATTCCAGTTCTTACTAGGTTTAGAGTTTTTCAAAGTTAGACTTAATTTTACTATTTGGATATACAGTGTTTAAAGACTTCAGGAGAGATACAAATACACTGCTCTTTCACCTTGGTTTTACCTAGTCTGTTTCCCTGTTTATTCCTACTTTTAACCATCCTTTCCAGCCCAACTCTGAAGAACAAGGCATGCTATTTCACTCCCTCCTTTGCATGAGAGAGTCTGTTGCTTGTCCAGTTGATCTTGCTTAATTTCACCAGGAGCTAAAAGCATCACAGCAAGAAAGGAAGCTGTGTTAATTATACTGTACCCATTAAATGTCCATGTAAACTTATCCAAAAGAGGAAGAAGACAAAGTAGGGAAGGAAAGGAAGTTGGTCTTTGTACTGAGAGTAGAGGAAATGTTTGATTTCTACAAAGCTGAAGGCAAAGGAGGTTTCTTATATGAGGAGGAGGAGACCAATGGACAAGACAGACTCCTGTGCAGCTCAGTAATACTGGCTATTCAGAAGAGCTTTTGAGATTTTCTCAATTTTGTAACAAGTCATCTCTTTTTCCTTGAGTCCTCTGTAACATCAGTAGCTAACAACTCTGAAGAAAGATAAATTCATGTAAACAACTTCTAACATGTTGCCTTTCCTTGTTCATTATTATTCCATTTTTGTCCCCCCAATCTCTTCATTTCTTGTGATGAGACTGCTGCAAAACAGTTTTGATATGGCTTTTGGAAATAAACAAGGAGTCATATTTACAGAAATTTTTCCCTACAAGATAACATTAAAAACACAACATGCATCTCTAGGCATTGCTTTGGCTAAAATAAGGTCAAATCAGTACATTAAGAATGGCATTTGTATGTTTTACTAAGCTGTGTTTATACTGCACTGAGAAGGCCTTTACACACTGAATCTTTAAAAAGAACCAGGAGTAAAAAAGTACAATATTGAAAATACATTTTTAAAAAACGTTCACTAGATTGTGATGATAGGAATAGTATTGCAATCTGGAGTGGAAGAAAATAGGAACTGAGACTGCCACAGTAGACGATTATTTTCTATTTCAAATGCTTGTAGTGTTGTAAATATTTACAGAATGCTGGCTGCATGGTGGTTAAATGTAATGAAAAATGATGTTTCCATCATTGCACAATAGCTTTTTCTAGAAAATATGTATGGTTCATGCTGAAGTTGTAGTGTTATATGCTTAGTACTGTTGCCGCCAAAGGACACAAGTGAAGCGAGATACAGGAAGAAGAAATGCTGTCAGGTATTTGCTTAGAGTTACTATTTGCTGAACGGTTCAGCTCCTTCACTAAAGGCATCACCAAACTTGGGCCTAGCCTGTGCCTCCAAGATAGCCTTGCAGGCTGCCCAGTTGGTATTGAATGCCAGAAACCTCAGCGTTCTAGTCTGGGATGACTTAAATCATTGAGTACCAGTTATTGCTGCGTAAGGTGGTTACTGTGCTGTATGTAAACGCTCATGAGTGACTACTGATCTTTTACATTAGGATTTCTGTACCCAGAAATAACAATGAAGAGTCTGAAATTAGACAGTATGGATACTAGAAGTAAACACTCCCACTAGAAACCATCTAGGAACTATCATTCCACAGGGATCCTGCCCTTCGAGCACACTATGCACTCTCAACGGGAAATTCTTTGTTCTTACGCTAACGCTGTATTCGCTACGTCAACTTTTGTCTCGCAGATCTGGAGAACAGTTGGAAGCAAAATATCTCAGTACCAATCCAGGAAAGATGAAAGTGACTCTGACAGGTCTAAACAAGCATGGAAAAGGCAGAGTTGTAATGACATATTCTGTGAATATATATGTACTCAATACCTCCGCTTATGCATTATGGTCCCTGTGTTGTTTGGGGCTCTGCCATTCTAAAATTGTCAGTTAATAGCCATGACATATGAAATGAAATGCCTCTTTGCCGTTTGTTGGCTGCGATATGGTCTTTTCCACACAGTGACTTGTGGCTTTGTAATCTCAAAGCTATAACATTAGAATGTGTTACAAAATTATGACAGTGGATGTCAAGGGTAAGTAAAATAAAAGACTATTTTGTTAACATATGCAAATAAAAAGGCTTGAATAACAAGTAGGTGTTAAACAGAAGTCATATTTACATATCAAAAGTAGAAACAATACAAGCAGGACAAAAATGATAAATTAATTCTAAATTATTTGAAAGCATAAACATCCTTAAGACTATCTGATTCTAGATGTAATGGAGAAATCTAATTCCTTTTTTCTAGGCTAACTCTCTTGAAGCCTAAATTATTCTTAAAAGGTCACATTAATTCCTTACAAAATTAGTTTCTTTCAGCAAACACTGCTGTCTGCTCACTTATTTGTAAATACTCATGCTATGCTGTTGAGGTAATGTAGATGAAGCTTAGATGAGGTTTTAATATCATATTTAACACTTTTTTGAAAATGTGTTTTTCCAACACATATTCTTGGTATAGAACATCAAACATGCATACAGAAAATGACAAACCCTAACTTAAATTGATTAAGATCAAAAAGAGTTACAGCAAGTGTATTTAATAGTCCTGAATGGAGTCAAGGCTTATAGAAGAATAGAACTTTCCTGTACTTGACACCTAAACCTATACACAGTGTGTAATTTCAAGAGTTAGTTTCAGCACTAGCCAATTTTTGCTACAAAGAAATGACTAGCCCGAGAACACGTGAAGTCAAATAACGTATTTTCTTTCCTGCTGTGTCTTTCCCTATCTCTGAACAGGTACAGTGATGATTTTAGACCACTGTACCGAAGAATACATGTTTAGGGACATGTAACAGACTACCATCCTCCACTGCTTTTTTAAACAAACATCTGGCAGGGTGAAAAAAGCAGCAGAAATCTCATGAGCTGCCCTAGATGAATGAGTGTAATGTACTGTAATGTTATCTTATGACAAGATGAGAAAATGGCACAATCATATTACAAATACGGAAACTAAATTTTGTTATCTCTTGGAATTGGAGTTCTCAGTACGACTGTGCCAACTACTGCCATCTCCGTGGCTGACAACCCAATTTCCACTGACTTCACTACTTTTTGTACTAAGGGTTAAAGAAATAGTGCATTTCTTCAGACTGTTGTACTACAACACAAAGCTACATCACACCACCTATATGCCTCATACACTAAAATTAATAATAATCATGATTTTCCTGCAAGCGGGCCTAGGACCAAATTATCTTACTAAGAAGCAAGCAACAAAACTTCAAATTAGATCACCTTTATCAACACCAATTTATAAAGCGATACAGGTGAGTTTTGTCATAACACAGGAATGGGTCCAATATGAACAATACCCATTAAATTAAATATCACAGTATTGGTCAATGTTGTAGAAAATAACAGCAAAATTATTAAAATATTTTAAAAAAATGTTACCAGAAGTGAACGTGTTGACATTTATTAGCCGGGTATGATACACTTCAGGAGAAATCTATGTGACTTACTAATAGATTCTTATCTACTACTTGTTAGAAAACTCAGTGCATTTAATTTAGTATCTCAGAAGTATATCATTGCTTTAATTTGAACATCTCAAGGTGCTTTGCAAAAGTTAACAGACTAGGTAAAGTACACACAAGCAGCATGCTGAACATCACCGGGAAAAAAGTAATCTCTTGAATATACAGTATTAAATCTCTTTCTAATGTGCAAGCATCCACAGCTCCTCTGGAAATCGACAGAAACCTGAATATCTCCCTACATCAAACTCCAGAGTCTAAATATTATTTCTATACAATTTTTTTTATCTAGATGTCTCTGAAACTTAGAGCTGTTGAGGAAAAAGTTCACAACCTGAGAACTTAGAAGCTAAAGAATTTCTAAAGAGATTATGAGTAGTTTCTTCTCTTTATCAAAATGATTTTGCTTGCATTACATATTTATTGGTTCTGAAACATTGGGCGTGACACTGAAGTTTATCTTTCTATAAAACACTGCTCCTGTTTGTAGCAGTGAACAAACAAGCAAATGTTCCTTTTTGTACCTTTGTTGTATATTTCCTTTTTTACATCTGAGTTTTAATAGGTGTTTTCCTATCTAGTCACAAAACCATCTTATCTGAAAAGAATAGGAAAAAATAGGTATTCATGATTTTGTAAATTTGAACTTGCATCTACCAATTTCAATGACAACCAGTGGTATAAGTTCAAATGTAATGTATTCTGTGTAACATTTTGGGGATGTAATTGTTAGACCTTCAAGGTTTGCTACAGCAATGATTGTATTGTAAATGTGGAGGAAGCATGTAGCTCAACAGCATCAGAGTTATGCCTTAATTTGTTCCTTAATAAAAGACGCAATTTCCCAATTTATTACACCAATTTTACAAAGATATAACTATACAAGTGCAGAAAAGCCATTTTGTCTACAACACTAAAATAGATATTGAAATGCCTGACTTCCTATAAATATAAAAAGCTTATAAAGGTCTGTTTTGTAATGTAAATGTAAAACATTTTAGAAGTTTTAACAAAGGGACAGAACGAATCTTTTCAGACAGGAATGCATAATGTTAATCACATAAAGTATTTAATACCTAATAAATTACCAGCAGGTGCAGTGAGGAACTCTGTTTAATTTGAGCACAAGATAATAAACATAAATCTTGGTTTGGGGAGTTTTTCTGCAAAACAGCAGTGTATGTGTTGTTACTCTGTTATTGGAGAAGTCCTCTGGGAAGAGACTGCTTTTCATTACAGATGGGTTCTCGTGCTATGATCAAGCAACCTAAACATCTGATTGCTCTACTGAATTGTTAATCTCACTGCTGCACTTGTTGCAATACTTTTGGAAGACTGTTAAAACTGCAACTGTCTCTTGAAATAATATTAAAAGTTTTCAACAGGTGATGATATAAATAAGAATATTAAAAAAAGACATCTGAGGAATAAGGAAGAATTTTATACTAAGGCTTTTAGAAGCACTGACTAATTATTAAGCCACTTCTAGTGGTACAGTTAATGATCAAAACAGCAGTGACAAAAGTATAATGAGAACAATGGATTAAGTATAAAGAAAGGTAGTGTTTTCCATTTGGTAATGTAGTGTTCAGTTAACAGTGTTGAAACTGCTGTTTAAAAATAAATTTAATCAAAGGCCTGTTTTCTAAGAGTAATAGATCTAATCGATCCAGAGATGATTAAAAAGCAAAAAAAAGATATTTTCTATTGATTAGGCTGCGTTTTGCATCATGTGCTTTATCTGTTACTGAGTTGCAGCAGAAACTTGAGAACCATCCCGTTTGGTTTGGTTACATAGGCTATTGTTTACCTTTCTCTGCCTTCATTCTTTCAATACTAAAAAAATATATAAAATAGCAGGAAGTAGGATCTAAGGGCCCTTTTTAGATAAATGATATCTGAAGCCTTCTGGGTTTTGCAAGCCTCTGACGGGTGTGGATCCTGGCTCCAGTTAGACCGAATGATTCAGAAAAAATGTCAACCTCCTAGAAGAACAGAAAGGATATTTTTTTAATAGAAACTCAGTGCCTGAAAATCATGGATCAGGCAGGGAAATCTCACTCAGTAGTTGCTCCCCTGCTGAGGCAGCACTGATCCACACCTGTTTTAATTTAATTTCTCATGGATATATTCCTGGGGGGTATCCCAAGTGAGAATCAGTTGGTCTCTATGCATTTACAACTCATACAGTTACAGACAAAATTTCAGCATTCCCTTCTCATGAGCTGTGTTATATAGAGGATATTCCTTCTTCACTGGATTTAGATCAACGTTTTGTTCTGGTGTTAATAAGGTTCTTCCTGAGGGTCAGCTACGTCTGGATACTGCTAAGTTCCACTTTCTGTGTTTGCCTTTAAAAGGCTGCCTTCTTTTTGTGATGGAATCTGTTTGCTGTTCCTGTCTGCTGAAGCACAGTATTTATGACAAACTACCAACTGAAGTTCATTGGATATAGAGGACGTGTTATACTGGGTGTAGGCACTTGATGTTCTAGCCTCTGTTTTGAGAGTGTATTTTTCCCCAGGCATTTGTAGTAGAATACAGACAGTTGTAGTTAGACAAGAAGGTGCTTGAATGGTAAAGAAAGGTCTTATGGCTTAGGAAAACCTCCTCCTCCTATGTTCAGTATTCAGAATTCCTGTGACATTTCTTAAGACAGATGTATTGGTTTCAGTTTTGGTTTTTTGGTTTTGGGGTTCTTTTACTATTTATAGTATTTTTTTCCATCAATATGTACACAAAATGAGGTGTGTCAGCCATTCCAGTGGTGCTTTAGCTGTATCTTTCAGTATGGTATCCATTTAAAAATTATTTTTTCATTTCCTTTCCTGGCTTAATCTTTGAAGAATAAAAGTTAATTATGTCTGTTACTCCCTTTCTTCTAGCCTTCAGTGTTTCTACTCTCCCCTCAGCATCTATATGGAGTTCAGGGAACACAATCTTCAACTGTTTTTTCTAGCTTTGGTCTTTTTACTGGTGTTCTTAATTAAGTCTTTAGGAGGAAGATAAGAAATCACACCACACCTCTGTTTAACTTCTTCTTTCTAAAAATCACGAATGTCTGCCTCTCTTTCTGACTTCTGTCTTCTTATGCATCCCAGGCATCCTCCTACCCTCCCAGGTGTGCCCTAACTGGGTAGACCTGCTCTTTCTAAAGCATTTTGGTCTGATTTACGCAGAGAAGCAGAAAGCTGACTGAGGCTGGGAAAAGGGTGAGCTGAAAGAGAGGCCTCTAATATGCGTGCTACTGCCTCTTTTCATTACAGGTTTTCTCACAATCTGAACACTTGCCTCACTTATTTGTTGCATTTTACCTTCAAACTGGAAGTAGTTTGAGGATAGAGGGTATAATTTTCTCTGTGTTTGTGTTCAGTAAAATCCCAGTTTAGCTGACTGTAGGTAGTACCACAATAAAAGGGAAAACAACTTATAAGGCAATAGAGTGAATAAACTGAAAATATCTCTTATTTCTGATTTCAAAAATGAAATTATTGTATGGCAAAGGGATGCATAACTATTCTTTAGTTTTCTTGCTAGTACTCAGATATTTTTTCTTATTTTCTAGCTCTAAAAGGAGAGTCTAAAGCGTTACTGTATTTCTGTCGGAATAAGGTTGTCTTAATCTGTGTCAATAAAAACTTCTTTAGTTTCGTGTGGCCAAATGCATATGACAGACCAATCTACTGTGGTTGCCAACCCCAGCCAGGATCCTGTACAGGATGCCACAGCAAAAAGAGTAAAGCTAGAGTAACAGGATGTTTTGTGATAAACTGTCTATACCAGATGTTGCCTCCTAAATTCATATAAATAGAGATTGTCTTAAGACAAAGGCATTACATATTTTGCTAAATAACTGGTGTAAATGCATTAAATATTTCCCTTTCTATGTAAATATCTGTTTGTGTCCTGAGTCCTCATAAGCTTAACAAAGTCGTGGGTCATTGACTTTCACAGCTTAATTATGTATTGAATAACAAAAGCATTTCCTCTTACTTATGTATTATGCAAAAGTGTAAACAGAAGTGCTTGATATTCTTTGTCTTTCCCATGTAGCATTTCAAATACATAATTTTTTTATAGTTCTCTAAATTCTACTCTGTTGTTGCGTTGTTTCTAAGAAAAGATGAATGAGACTGAAACAAGTATTTGATGAGAAATCATTACATTTCTATATAATATATTTTAATTATTAGTTTCTGTCTCATAACTTAGACTTACACCTTGTGTTGTCCACTCCTGTTTCATTGTGCTGTCTACAATTAGACCCACAGCTGGTTCTTTCCCTCAATGGTTATACTAATTTATAACCCATTAGAGGGCATGAATAGATCATATTGTTCCTTTCATTCTGGCACAGGGAAGTGTAAATTAAGTTCTTGTATGCCAGCAAGGGAGAAGTCTATCCAAGGGTAGAATATCAAATTCCTATTTTTAATTTCTGCAACAAATGCAGTTAGAAATAAAACTGTTATATTTGCAAATATTTACCATTTCTTAAGTAATAAAACCAATGTGTGAGTTATAATTATTTTCATGTATACCTGGTTTTTTAAACTGTACTTTAAAAATATTGTGAATATTGGCTGTTTTGGGAGGTAATTATGAGCATATTTGGGTAACATTTGTCCACTTAAAGCTGACATTAAGCAATATAATAGTCCTTATTGTAGCTAGCTAATTATAGAAACCCCTGGGTAGGAAAATAAAAATGAACTTTTAAAAGAGCCTTTGTAGATTCTAGAGTCTAATCTGAAAATGCTTTCTTCCATAAACTCTTTAGCACTGTTTGAATCTGTCATTTCAATGCTCAGTGCTATTACATTTATCTTTTTTTTTCCCTTGTTTTCTATCAAAACCCATTGTTACCAGCTCTCTCCAGTCTCATACCAAAGACAACAGTGAGATTATCCATTCTCCCATTCTGCTGTGGGAAGAAATTGAGATAGCTGACAAGCTTGGGGGTTTGGTTTTTTTCTTCTTCTATTAAAGAGTACCTTTCCTTTCAAAAGAAAAGCCCATCATTCCTCATTTGAAAGACAGAGTTGAAATAAAGGATTGGAACTTGGGTTCCACTAGGCAGCTCATGACTATGGGTGCTTGGCTGTCTTTCAGTGGAACAGCTTTAGCAGAGCAAACTCAGGAGACTCATCTCGGAATGATCACTCAGGTAGGTCTTTTACAGTGTGGGAGACTGCGGTTCAAGTTCATGGTCAGAACTCAGTGGAGCATGAATTTCATCACCAGTTCTTTAAGTCTTTGCAAAACTCCTTAATCTTTGGTTGACCAGCTTTTTATTCCTTTACATATCAGCCATTATATCCTCCATAGGTAAAGTTTGTTTCTTTAGTAAATATCTAAGTGAAAAGTCAGGGGCCTGAGTTGCTTTATATGCCCTTAATGTCCCTTGCTTCCTTATTTTTGCAGTGTTAACTGTGGTAGCCAGTATTTTACAATAAGCCTTAATTTTCATAGGACACTGGGAAGTATTTTTTGGCCTGCAGCATCTGGTGTACAGTATTGAGTTGCTCTGCAGGTTTACTTGCAACAGTGGTAGGCTGGGCTTGATGATCAAGCTTTATGTTCTGGTGGTTTAGCAATTTTTATTAAAAAGTGTCATCAGAATTCTTAAATCTCAGGGATTCCTTCTTAAGTGGAGGAATGCTTATTTTAACCAGTTCTGTGGACAATTTCTTGAAGGCTGATACCTGCTTTGTCACTGATATCACTGTGCTGTGATTGTCTAACATGATTCTTAGCTTTCTGTAATGTAAACTTTTTTCTTGGAGGAAAGCCACAAGGTATTTTGTAAAGAAAAAAAAATGGCGGTTACCTTCCATAGCTATGTAATGGTGGGTTTCTCTTACTGTTGCTCATGTAAATCACAGCTTTATATAAGTTTACACAAATTCAAATTCTTGCTTTTAGCCTCAGACATCTTAACTGTTTAAAATACAGCTGCACCTGTTTGGCTTAGCACAAGTAGCTGCAAGATCCCATGATGAGAAGTACTTTTTACCTCATATAAATTTTCCATTGTGTCCAATGTGAAAGGATTTTAATTAAACTCAGTAACTCATAATATTCTGCTGTCAGCTGCCATTAAAAAAAAAAAAAAAGACATCATTTCTTCTTTTGGCTGGGAGAAAATCCTTTGTGAAAATTTCAGTCAGCAAGCCCAATCCTTGTTCTTTTGTACTTGAAACCATTACAGGTTTTCTGAAGCCTGACTAAACACAGGGCTTTAGCCTACTAACCTGAATCTCAGCATGTCCTCTGGAAATGGGGTGGACATGGGCTGAGAATGCTGAGAAAACTGCATTGAGAACAGGGGATTGTATGCTGCCTGGCCCTTTGTCTTCATGTGGAGCACTGTCTGCCCCCTTACCCCCTGCAGTAAGCTCAAAGTTCTTGGGTATCTTTAGGGGGTGGTCGTCCCTCTTTTATTTTTTAATTTTTATTTTAATTCTGAAGGTTGAGGCAACTTCCTTACTGAAGAGGCAATTGCAGAGGCAATCTTAGGCTATTTCAAGACTAGAAAAGGAGACCGAGTCTTACAGTTGTTCTGTAACTTGAGTAACGGTGGTGTTTGCTTTAAACTTTTTCCAGATCAGAAAATAATTTGGACCCATATGGAATTATTTTGTGCAAGAATAGCATACACCAAACTAAGCACACTTTCAAAAAGCAGCAGGTTAAGGATTCATTGCACTGCATGGATTCACATGGCAGAGTTTATACTGCATGATCTTTGCGGTAAGAGTCCAGTAAAGAAGCTGCCAATCTCAGTGCTCTGTCAGGAACTCAAGCCCTTTCTCTTTTAAACAGTTGTAAATAATTAAGCACTTTTTGTTATGCTCTAGGTGATTCAATAATCTTTGTTGCTCAACTGTTTAAGATTGTCGGCATGTGCCTTTTATTGAGTCATCGAAGGTATCAGTCTTGGATTTTTGCCCTTTTAACCTCAATAATATCATTGTTCTAGGATTATTACATGACAGTCTGAAGAGGAAAAAGTTAAAGCTATCTTTGGAAACATAAACCTTGCAAGCTTGTCAGACTTGGATTCTCAGGCTCTTAACTCCTCTCACATTTATTCTAGACTGAAAGCAAACAAACCCTGAAGTCTTCAGAAAACCTTCTCCAGCTCATTTTCTACTGCAGCTTCCAAAGAACCAAATATGCTTTATCAAGTGTAAAGTGCAAGAGTGTGCCCCTACATCCGATAACTGTTCTGTTATACTGCTGCATTGTCTTGATTCAAAGTTGTTTGTTGGGGTTTTTTTCCATTAGCTTCAGTGGTTTGTTTGGTTTTTTGTTTTGGTTTTTTTTTAGGGGGTTTGGTTTGTTTGTTTGTTTGTTTTTAAATGCAGGTGCCCTATCTGCCAGGATGATTCTCATTTCTGATTAAGCTGTGTCCAAACTGATGAAACCCTCCACAAATCTTGGTATTATGAGGATTACTCCCAGCAGGGTTTTCAACATTTTAACAAATCTTTTAGAATTCACGTTTAAAAGTGAGTAGTATGACTTTCTTATGTAATCAAGGCCACAGTCTAAACTTCCTCTTCTCAGATTCTAGTTCCTTCAGAACTTCATTTGACGTAAGCTTAGTCAGCAAGACCTCAGTGAGTACTTTGATAGATCCTATAGCAAGCAGTTCAAGATGACACTTCAGCAGATCTAAAAGTTTTTACTGGTTTTGATGCACCAGGGTTCATCCATCATTCATTTCTGAATGAAATAAAACATTTTCACTTCTCTTATTGTGCATCAGCAATTTCAAAAGGCTTAAAAATACCTTCCAGTTTAAAAAGGTATTCTTGCAGTTGTTATTAATGTCATAGACCAAATGCAGCATATGAACATTGACATGTTCAGAAGTCTGATGACTTTAGTCTGATGGTTCCTTCTAGTGTGATGTTATAATTTTTGTTGAAAATTATATACAGTTTGAGGTGCTTTGAAGAAGTTGGTCTGGAGTGTCTGTAGAATCAACGTCTGAAAATTCAGTATGAGTTGCACTAAACACCAACACACAGCTATTATTCTGTTCTTACATCAGGCCTGTGATGTATTCTTCGCTGTTTTCCCTTTCATGATTTCCATGTAAGAGCTTATCAAAACGTGGTCCTCTGCCCATTTTGCCTGTCCAGAATGAAAGGTCTGGTACTTTCACAGTACTTTGCCTCCCAGCTCCATACTTTGTATCACAGAAATACATGCCTGGTAGAAGATCTGCTTAGTTTCCCTGGAATATTAAACTGTTTTCAGGATTTCTCAAGACCATGCGTTGAATTGACATCATCATCAGATAGTGATGATGCAGTGTGGGAAAGCATACGTGACTCTACTTGCCAAAAGTATCCCGTGCACACAGATTAAGAATTTTAATCTGCGAATACGGAAAGCATTGGTTGAAGCAGTTTTAGGAGTATTAAGACAATGCATTGGGATACAGTTTTTGCTCATGTAAATGGATCCAGCTACTGTCAGACTGGCATCTTCTGCATCTAAAAATAAAATATTATATCCATCTGCATTCTAAAAGTATTACGAATGCGGCCTCAAAATCTATTAACCTGGTAAATGTCTGTGAATAGTTTACTTTTTTAAAATGAATGCTGCTGTAGCTTTTATCTTGGTTATGATTCAGTTTTCTTTATATTTCCTGGGAATAGAGAAGCTATGAAAAGCAAGTTGTTGCTAATTTATCCACAACTAGAGAATACTGCAGGGACTTCAACAACTAAAAATAGATATTTGTGAGCCATCAGGTCAAATGCCTTTGTTGAATATTAAATTGTACATATAATTCTAGTTGACAAAGTTCTTTCATTGTTACTGCTTTACTATTTTGAACCTTTTTTTAAGGTGGTCTCTGTCTTGGTGTGTGAGCAGCTCTGAGACAGAGTAATCATTTTTTTTGTAAACAAAAACTGTAGGGTAAAGTAAATCCCTACCCTATGGAAAGGTTGCCGGGCTGCTTTCCCTGCTCTCAAGCATAGTTGGAAGTTAGATGAAGTTAAACCATCTCACAAGAGATATTGAGGAGCTATACCTGACCCACATCTTAAGGGCATTCATCTGCAAGGATTTGAGGCAAGGGCTCCCACCATTATTTAAATCACTTGGAATGAGGAAGTGAACCCAGGTGTGCTGGAGTCCAGCTGGGCACAGGGAAGCTTGAGGGAAAGGCCATTGTCAGATTTGTGGATCAAGTTCTCTGCTTTTATTAAAGAAAAAAATAAATCTGGAGAATAGACTGAACTGCTTTTGGGTTGAATGAAACATTGCAACCAAAACAGTTTCCAGTTAATTAAAAGATTTGGAAAAATTTGAGGGTTTGGTTAGAAATTTCATTGATAGGTCTGGTTGCTTCAACCACTAAACAAAGAAAATAAACTTCACCCTGATACCTGTTTGTTCTCTCCCTATCCCTACAGCAAAGGACCATTTTTGGGTTTTTTTGGTCAGGGCTATTTTAAAGAATGAAGTTTTCAGAAGATCAGAATTACAAGACTGAACAAAACACTCTTTCATTTTAAGCAACAACCAAACATCGGTGACTTATAAGTGTTACTTTTGGCAGCTCCTTCGCTTCATTTTCTTAAGAGATTATATTTAATATGATCATGCTTTCTCTTTCTACTAATAATTTCTACCCCTTTGTCCATCGATGTAAGCTAATCAAAGATTCAAATATAATTACTTTCTACTCTTCTTGAAAATCATCAGCTGGATAAAACCCAAAGAAGCTCCAGACCCCTAATGTGTTGCTGCACCTAAGAAAGAGGATGCAAAACTCCTTTGGTGTCTCGTGGCAGCTAAAGCCAATCTTCCCCCTGCCCTGCCTTTCTCGGGCCTTGCCCCTTGCCGCAGCGTTCATACCCTTACTTACCTTGGCACCAGCGCTACGTGAGTTTTCTTCCTCCTAAGTTCAGATCCCACTGAAAATGCACTACTCTGGTGGGGTTTTCAGCTAGACCAGAAGTCTTAAGCAGCTTTACATGCAGTTTGGTGGCCCTGGAGGGGGATGGGAACGTGTACCCAAGGGCAGGAGAGAGGCCAGGGTTACAGCCCCCAACTTTCTGTTGCCATGAACATAAAAGCATCTAACCAACCATTCTGTTTCCCATGCATACGACTTCAGACTGACCACGGCACGGTGGTTCTTGCCTGGTTGAGCTACCCCCACACAAGTGCTGTAGCCAGAGTTACAGCAGCGATGGCACAAGAAACCAGCCTTTACTCGTCCTCCTGTTCACACGCCACCTGGCTCTGTGACTCAGCCTCACTACATTTTCTTCAGAGACACAAAGTCAGATAGATGGTGGATGCAGATACAATTAAAGGATAAAGTAGCTGTTGTCACATCAGGTTGCATTTCTGTAGAAGTAAAAGAAGATCATGTAAATGAAATTCATAGCTAATACTCAAATTGGAGGTATTTCAGTCCCTAGAGAGAATAGAAATATTACGGTTTATTCCTACTCACAGTAATGCTAATGACAAGTTTCGCATTCATGTCAGCTGAGTATGTTCAAGATCCCTGAGAAGATTAGGAATAACAGTTGCTCTGAAACTACTAAATGTTCAGTTAAAAAAAAAAAAAGGCAAGGAAGTCTATTGGTGGAAACTTTGTGGAAACGGGCAAGAGAAAAACGGCAAGAAATAACAGAACTGGTTAAGAGTTTGTGCCTGCAGGTGTGTGTGTGAAGGTAGCAGAGTTATTTGCAAAACTATCGGAGCACAGAGCAGGGAAATAATCACTCCCCGGGTTCTCGTGGTGCTGAACATAGCCATAGCTGGTACTTAAGGAAGTAGGCAAAGAAATATTCTAAGTTTAAAGAAGAAATGTCAAAAATTAAAGGTCTAGAGGCCTTGGCATATAAAAAGTGGTGGAATTTTTCATGTAAAAAATTACATAATCAACAGTGACTGATGGGATGTCTTGGTTAGTCCCACATTTGCTACAAATGCTTGTAAGTCAGCTCTGGTGGTAATAACAACAGGGAGATACTGTTATGAAAAACACTCCATTAGCCATTGACATTTTAAGCAGTTTGGACCTGATCCATGAAAGGTTTTAAATGACTAACATACCTCACTTTCTAATGTAAATTACAAAAAAGTCTAATCCTGTGCTCAGCTTCTGCCTTATTCACCTGCACCACAGAGCTGAAGGCTAGAAGGGGAAAGAGCCCATAGCAGGGGGGTTGCTCAGAAGACTCGGTTTCCAGTCTGCCTTTAAATTAGCATTTCACCATTTTCTAACTAAGTGAAAAGACACTTAGGTGATCTGCATGTCGAGGCCTACCCAAAGAACTTCCCTCAGAGGTGGATGGAGCGTGTGGATCACAGCCTTACCCCCAGCCCGGGCAGAGGAGGGATCTGAATTCCGATCTTAGTTCCCACTTGAGCATCCTGGTCACCGGGCGCAGCGGGGCCAGAGGACCTGTGACCGGCTGTCACCGCCGCATCAGGGAGCGGCGGGAGGTGCCTCCGTGGCGCCCGGCACCAAACGCCTGAGAGGCCGGTCGTGCATATCTCCCCGCGGTGCGGTGCGGTGCGGGGTGCGGTGCGGGGTGCGGTGCGGTGCGGAGAGCCGCCCCGGGTCCGGCTCCACTAGGTGGCAGGATGCCGAAGGGCTCCGCGCTGCTGTCCTGGAGTCCGGGCGGATTTAGCCCTGCCTCTACGCATTGTCTGAGGACATGATGGAGTGCGGACAGTTTCCTGGAGTCCTGCCTGCCCCGTGTTTCTTACTGGTTTTGTCATTAATAAAGCAGAATCGGGAAGGATCCGAGGGAGGTCTGAGACACAAAGGAGCCCGGTGCGGTGACAGGGTAAGAGGGCACTTCTTAGCTATCCGCAGTCTGCGAGGGAGAATTGCCACGGCAAAGAGAAATTCTTTATGAAAACACAGTGGGGTGTAGCGAGAAGCGGTGAAATAAAAAATGTCTGGAAAGTTTGCACAGAGTAACAGCTGGTTAAATTGTAGCGCAATCTATAAGTCCGTAGAGAAGCACATTTGCCTCTACATAGCCAGTTCAGAGGGGAAGGGCTGCGTGCTTAGGAAAGAGTGACCTTTTCCATCAGTATTTTTTTAAGTTACAAAAGTGAAAGGAAACTGGAGTGTGTAAATATCACATTAAAGTATTAAATAAAAATAAGTCTTATACAGAATTAAATCACAAGTTCTTATTCCTGCTTCTTGTCATCTTTGTTTTCTTTTAAACATGCTTTCTACTGGGCACTCTGAAAGCGGTAATTTTATTTGTATGGCATGTGTACAACGCTTCAGAAACAGTTTTGGTGTTAAATCTGGGTGTTTGGGCTAAACTTCTTAAGGATATACCTTCAGTTCCCATTCCTCTCGGTGCAGGTAGCTGTGCCTGCCAGAAAACTTGAAAAACTGAAGCAGGTGTATTTTAAAGCGGGTACGATCGCGCTTGCCGTTCACATTCATTCTCCCCTCGGCTCACCGTCCGCCCTCTTCCCCCAGGCCCCCTGCGCCGCTGCGCTCTCCCGCGGGACCGCGCACAGGTGTAGGGGCAGCCGGGGGGGCTACGGGGGCTTCTGGCTCGGGCCCTGGGCACCCACCCAAGCCAAACCCCGTTAAACCCGGCTTCGGTTCCCCCGAGCCTGAGCGCGGTTGCGAGCCGGCGGCCGGTGGGCTGGGGCGGGCTCTGCGGTGGGAAGCTGCGCGCTCAGTGGGGCGAGGGGGTCTCCGTGCCCCAAGTGGGGGTCTCCTCGCTGCGCTGTCTCCGCCGCCCCGGAGCGAGGGCAGAGGGCACGTCTGGAGGGGTGGTTTCTCCTCCACGGCCCCTGGTCGGGCGAGGGGCTTAGCACCGGGGGGAGGTTGGGGATCCGGCGTGGGGTGACTCGCGAAGCGGAGTCGGCGGGAGGAGGTAACGGGCTGGCCGAAAGCCGGCGGGGAGCCGGGGAGGAGAGGGCGGCCAGGGAGGAGAGGGTGCGGGAGGCAGCGGGGGGAGCCGCGGGGCGCGCCCGGTGCGCGGTGCCGGGCGCGGCGGGGAGGCGGGGGAGGAGGCGGCGGAGGCTCAGGCAGCGCGCGGGCCGGGGCCCCAGCCCTCCCGCTTTTAAACCTGGGCAAAGCAGAGGCGGGGAGAGGGGCAGGGGCAGGAGGCAGGCGGTGACATCAGAGCCGGCCGAGCGGATAAGGTGGGAGAGCCGCAGGAGCGGAGCGGGCGAGCGAGGCGTCAGCGATTAGCGGCTGCCGCCGGTCCCCCGCGCACCGCAGCGCACCGCAGCTCCGGGCACCATGCAGAGGTCCCCCCTGGAGAAGGCGAACATCTTCTCCAAACTTTTCTTCAGGTGGGAGCCCCGGCGCGGCGGGACACGTGCGGCCCCTGGCAGCGGGCAGGGGCGGGCAGCGGCTGTGCGGGGGGCTCAGCGGGGGCTCCTCTCGGGGGGGCCGAGCACTGGGCACCGGTTAGCTCTGGAAAGGTCTGTGGGGAGAGTGGTGGCAGTCCCGCTTGTTGCAGAATGATGAGATCTCTCTTCTTTTGTTGTTGTTGTTTTTGTTGTTGCTGGGATTTTAGCACCAGGAATGGGCTTTGTCTGTCAGGTGTTATAAACACTCGCTGGACCTGGACAGATGAATTTATGACATAATTTGAGCAACCTTTGGTAAATTGCTCAACTAGTTGATCTGTTCTTTTACTGTAAACTGTGACAACACGGCGGGGTGGAGGGGAGCAGGGGGAAATGCTCTCAGAGCAAGGATTCCTTCTCTCTGGCTTTTTGGGTGTTCAGCATTTTCTCAGTGTGCGAGTGCAATACAAGATCTGACTGGAAACAGTTCCCTGGAGGCTTGAAAGTGTTGTCTTGCAAGCAAAGTCCTGGGCACCTTTTCTTTCTCACAACTTCAAATAAAAAGCGAAGAAGGAGCCAATACCAACGCCTGGGTACAACGTACTTTATAAGACAATATAGAAGACTGAACGTGTTTTATGTGACATTGCTAGAAATGACACTGCCAACTGGAAAGAGTAAATAATCTTTCTGGCTTTGGCCCACATGCCACCGGTTTCGCCAGGGTGTTGGTTCCCCCTTTTGTTACTTGAGGGTCTTTCACACAGCAGGGAGGGGAGGGAGGAAATCTTGTGTAAGACCTGAACATAGTGACCGAAATGGGAACACGTGATGTAAAACCATAACATTGGCACGAGGTCTCTGCCTGAGCAACTGAGGGCTTTTAGCTCACTTTTTAATCCTTTTGGGACAGCTTTCCTTTTCCAGCAGGTTGGCCTGGACCTTTTTTTAAAGCTTCTTAAGGGAAGTGGGTCTGTACGAATCGCTCTGTTTGCCTGCCTCCCCCACCGTGGCTCATGTCAGCCAGATGTGATAGCGGGGAAGGATCCCAAATGTAACCAGTTCCTAAAATGTTGCAAACATCCAGGTAAAGGTGAGGATCCTAGTGATGTCCTCCAGTGGTGCTGCAGTGGGAAGGAAGCCGTACCTGCTCTCAAATTCTGTTAGAGACAGGGAGTGTGGATGATGGGAGTGTAAGCCTTTACGAATTCTCCACAGAAGAAGCTTCAGTCAGTGCTTCTGTCAAATATAAGATAGAAATCTGTAGGAAATAAGGCTGCATATTGACTTCATTGTTCAAGGAGCCACTTGTTCTGTTTCATTTTATTTATTTGTAGAGCTTCTACTGGAGTAGTGCTCTCTCACCTAGCACCTGTGATGCTGAAGGTGTCAAGAAAAAACCCCAATAAGATAAAGCAAATATACTTCTGATTCCTATCCTAGGTAAAGTTCCTGTGGCTGAAACCCGATGCAGTTCATGCTCATTAAGTGCTTAATTAAACATCCTTGGGCCTGAACTGTTTTTTTTAAAATCTTTGAGTCAAATCACAAAATCTTTGAATCTTTAAGTCAATTAAATGACGTTTGAATCCTGCCTATCATGCGTGATACACTATATTGTACCAGCTATCTGACTGTAACTGAAATTATAATAATTAAGTGTATAAGGTTAAAGAGCTGTTTATGATGAATATTGACTAGAGCAGAGAAATGTCTTTACAAAACTTTATACTAACATTGTTTCATAGAAAAATCAGACTATTAATGTAAACATTCAGTTCACTGGGTAGAGAACAGCCAAAATTGTATGCAAACATTTATAAAGTGTCTAATATGGCTCTAATACCTTAGGAATGACATTTCTGTGAATGATAAAGTCTCTGCTTACTTGCATTTTACCACATACACTGTGAATGTCTGTTTCTTCACAAATATTACATGAAATAATTGAAAAGGTCAAAAAAGTGAAAGCCACGAGATAAGAAAATGCATTACATCCAAATTTGCTGCAAAGATGTCTTTCTCTTAAAAATAAATAAGGATTTTAAAAACATATGTTATTGGTAGTGATGAAACATGTTAGCTTCTTTTAAAATGCATCCCTTCAGTCTTCAAGGACTCCATCAGTTTCTGTCTCATCAAAAGTAGATCAGGATCAATGTTAAAGATTATTAAAAGGTAAGTTATCAAAGAGCAAAGATTCGTCAAGGTATAAGAATTTCACAACACTTTGAGGCATAATGTTTGTGATGAGCTTTACAAAGTCAGAAGCGTTTGCCACATATCAGTAACAAGAGACCTGTTCACTCAACTGGAAACACGCACAAGGTAGTGATTAATGAGTGAGATCGGAACAAGGTTTGCTAAGATGTCAGAATATTCTGTTAGTGTTGTGACTGAATCTACATACATCATTGGTTTCTGATACTGATCATATTTAGTAAAGCACTCCCGTCCGTGCCTACATTTTAGTACATGCTTTACTGCCATGAAAACGTGTGAGACAGAACTCAAGGGCAATATATCTGAAGTAAGTAGTCAATTCTTTCTGTTTTAAAAAAATACAAACCAAAAAGGTATGTATGGAAGAAGGTTGCTTTTTCCAATAATGATGAAACAGCTGCTTTCAAGTGCAACATTGCAGAATGCTTCAGTGGGGTAACTTTTATAGGAGGTTCCTATGCAATTATGTGTGAAGTACCAATCAATATAATGCAGTAAGTTGAAGGCTGCATAAGCAGAAGTGATGCTAAAGTATCACTTGTTATTATTCAGGAAAACTTGCTGATAAATGTAATATTATTATGTAATATTATATGAGTGGTTATCAGTATCAGTGTGTTGATATCAATGTCTATAAACCTATTGGCAAGGTTTTATTGCTTCATGATGTGTCCTGTTTGGGCTGGAGGGATGGGTTTAAATGTGGTAAAGTCAGAATGGAGCTTCTTGCTCATAAGCGAATAACCTAGACATGCTTCAGTATTGTTTGTACATTTTTTCTTAATTCTTTATGCCAAAAAGTGAGAAACTGTCATGTGTATACAAGGAGTAGTATCTTAGGGAAAATATTACCTTTTTGTTGGATTTCCAAGATTAGCGACACTGGTGGGGCAAAAAAAGAGAATTGCTTGGAGTGGTCATGATAGAAAGTATATTAGATATTAGAAATCAACTTTCATCCTAAAATTTGAACAATTCTTGTTTACAAACTGAGTTTCTAAACCAGCTTTTGTGCTGTTTTCTAGTGGACTCAGTCCATCAGACTTGCTCTGATTGCTTCTTTATTTCCAAACCAGAGAAAAAATAACCTGCCACCTTTTTATACAGCTGTTCAGTGGTTCCAAGAACAAGTTAGCATGTCGGGGATAAATGTTGGATTCCTTCTTCTGCCATGTGTGCACTGGGAGTGGTAGGAACGAGAATTCGATTCTACACCTCACCTCTTCTAGGAAATAGGACCAGTGTTACCAGCGTATGGTAGTGAAGGTGTTTCAGTGTGTTTTTTAGTTCTCTATCTCTGGCTCAGTTAATCTTTTTAAAGCATAAGAGCAAGAGTGACTCTGTAGTCTACCAGGTAAGAAACTTGTTTGCAAGTCCTGATTTCTGTTCTGGGCACTTTTTAGGAAGTCTTTAGGGTGGATAACAGAATCCAGGACTTAACTTTTGAATGTACCTAGCCCGTGAGCTACAGTCACGGTTATTCTTTCACTCTTTCTAGCTTAATTCAGTCTTAATTGCAAATTTGAGACTACCTTGACCAACATAGTTTCTGGTTTGACCAGGCATACTCATGAGAATTAGTTTGAATCCCTTCAGAGAAAGGAACTAAAGCCAGGCCTGCCCTAGGCAGTCCCTGCTTTATCCTCAAACTATGTATCTTAGGATTTAATAAAGAAGGTACTTAGGATTTTGATTCCTGAATAGAGAAGGATTTATGTGCCTATTTTCCTGGAGAAGTTTGGGATTTAATGTATACATTCGTCCTCAAAACTTTCCTGTGAAACTGTCTTGAATTCCTAAAAATCCCAGGTATTATATAGGAAGCTTAAAGACCTAATTCGTATCTATAAATTTCACTCCAGAGGGCAGGTGTCTGGAAATTGTTATATCCAACATATATTTGGAGCATCCCCTATCAATACCTAGCTGTAGCATCTTGCTCATCTTTCCTCTCTGAGTAGGGAGCCTCTGTGTACGTTGGCAGTTACGAGCAGGCGGATTGAATTGCGCAGTGTGATGGCTCAGTTGCTGGAACAGCTGGCTTAGGCACTCATAGGAGGCAAATTTCTTATACTATATTCTTAAGGCCCTTTATGGGTCTAGTCCTGAGGGCATGCCTTTCACTGATCCCAGGTAATCGTAAATCCTGGCTGTTAGTGATGATAAAGCACAGATGCAGCCGCAACACAGATTCTGGCCCCGTGACTGCCTGGTCATTTGTCTGTTGCCACAAGTGGCCCTTGGAGACCCACTGGTCTGTTTGAAACAGCAAGCTTTCGGTGCTTTGGAAAGTCAGCCCCCATATGGCTCAAAGATGTGTATGCAGGTTTTGGAATACTTTTGAAAATTTAATTTCTATTAATATTTCCAAGGTAAAATATGAAACTTGAGAAAGGATGCTGAGTCTCCTACTCTGAAATAATTTCAGCCACAGGAATACCTAAGGCTAAGTCACATCCTTGGCTCAGCCTGATACTGCATTTTTGGTCTAATGAGCAGAGGTGCAAACCCTGCGTAGCACAACGCCCTTCTCTGGCAGATTTATACCTCTAAAGCACAGTTGCCTGTATCAAGTTGCATCTGAGTTTCTGAAATATATCTAAAGCTTCTTTTCCTCCTGCAGGAGGAAGACTTACCATCTTGATATTCAAAATGAAATGATCAAGCATTTGAAAGATTTACAGCCTTGTCTGTACCTTTTTATTCTCCTCCATGCTTATTTGATTTTGGCGGGATAGAAAATAATCCATCCAAATCCTTGAATTCCTTTTTAATACTGTAGGCAATGACATGGAAAGTAGTTTTATTATCTGTATTATAGAGTCTTCTAAATGCCCTAACAGAAATTTGAAGTCCACTGTACTAGGGACTGGAAAATATTTGATAAGGAATTCTATTTTTAAGATCTTAAAGTCTAAGTAGATAGCACAAAGGTTGGGCTGAAAAGAAGTCTCCTTTTTAGTTCTGCGGAGGAGAAAGTGGCGTGTACAAGGACTGGGATTTGTTCTGGGAGCATGTAGTAAGGGCAGTGCAGACTGCTTGACATCTCCTGCCCAGGACTTTAATTGCACAAGGATATCTCTGGTGTGACACAGTTACTTCAGAATACTCTTGCAGCAAACAATTATCACCTCTTTCATACAAAAGAGTCTGAGTTTCTGAATATCTAAATTTTTGGATATGCTAATTTTCAAACTGGTGAGAATAGTGTGACTTATTGCAAAGGAGTTCTACAAGTTGCCATTATCTTGTTTTTTTTTCTTTGTCCCCCCTGCTTTGCAGCATAGGTATGTACGTATAGCGTTTGTGGGGCAGGATGGTGCCAACCTGGGTAATAAAGTGTCACATTATGTCCTCTAAAATAAATATGTCAAAGGCCAAATTAAACTGTAGCATATAAGAAGACTTTAGTGATACACATTGCAATTTTGCAACGTAAACTTGTAGGTGCAATTCAACTGCCTTTCAGAGGGGGTACGCCTGGGTGAGACGAACGAGAACTCACAGGCGGTGTTTACATATCACTCCCTCTCATATAAGCAAAAGGATCTGCATGAGCATTTTCACAGTCAGCAAGTAGCTAAACCAAGGCTGCATTGTCGTGCAGCTCCGAAAATTAGGAGAGAGTAAGTGGGCTTTTAAGACATATTTTGGAATGGCATTGTTTGTCCCTTGCAAGCAGAACCCTCCTGCCTGTCAGATATGGTAAGCACCCTTCCTGCAGGAGAGGGTAGGCAGGAGATGGGACTCATCCTGGAAGGCAGCACTTGGAGTGGCCTGCTGCAATACTGATGCCTTGACTCCATGGGCAGGCGGGTGCCTTAGGAGAAAATCCTAAGTGACAGCTGGGAAAGGGACTTGCTTTCAGCTATGTTCCTGAAAAAGATCCCATATTTCCATGTTTTAATGTTGATATTTCTCTTTTATAAACTTTTTAAAAAACTTTTAAAATAAAAGATGTGAACCTTTATTGTATTAGAGTCAATCTGATATTTCACTTTAACTTGTTTCAATTTTAAGGTTAATCTATAAAATCTGGGATGCTTTTATTTCTCTGGAAGTAACAGATACAAAGAAAACAAAACCAAAAAAATACTATTGTTGCTTTACTTAAAGCACAAGATCGTTTTGGAAATCAGAAGATATAAGACATTTTCTCATTAACTTGCAAGGGTCAGGCTGAAGAGTAGCAGCATCAAATACCAGGACACAGAGAAGATGGCAAAGAGCAAGTAGTAAGAGAAGCAGCCCCTAAGTCAGGATTAATTCCATATTAACATACTGGCGATTCACATTTTGATATTTGTATTTAAATAATAATTAAAAAAATCTTCCCACCCTCCCCTTCCCCTGATTGAACCACCACAAATGTGTTCACCGGTTTGTGAAGGCGTTTATAACTGATCAGTCACCGGGGATAGAACAAATTACAGATTTGGAAAGGGCCATTGCACCTGATGTGCAACTGTATGCTGATTTGTTATGACATGTATCTATAAATGTATGGTTAAGACAGTGGAGCGCTAAATCGGGAGAAATTTGTTGCTGTCACATTAGTGACACATCTGGGATTTTTTAGAATTCAGTTCAGTCATGAATAGCACAGCTCTGCAATAGTTTTGCCAATGCAAACTTTCTGCAATGTTCCTTGGTCTTTCAAAGGACTAGGAGAAAGAAATCTCGTTCTCTTATTCTTGTGGTGGGATATATAACTGAGAAATAGAGTGATGATGAAGAAACATCCTCTCCTAGCCAGTCTCACTGTAGGTATATGCTGAAACAGCCTTGCAAACCCTGTTCGTATCGCATCATCACCACGATGTTATTTTGATAGCTTTGTTAAAGAAACATTTATTCCACTTGACTTTGGTATTGAAACAATTGACAGATTTTAATAGATTGAATGTATTCTGTCCTTGGATCTTACACAACTTAAGTAGCTTTGTACCCCTAATGTGCTTTGTTTTCTCAAAAATAGCTCTAGGTACTTCTGCAAACCAAAATACTTTGACCATCTTACTAACTGTAAGGAAAAAGCATTGAATTTCTGCTAAAAATCTGAATCTCAAATAACATTTAGAGATTAGATAATAATCTGAATAAGTGTCACTTCGCAAAAACTGGGCGTGAAAAGGCAAGCCATCCCCAAGAATTGCTGTGGAGTAATCCTAATTAAGATTCCCTCTTGAAATCCTGGGGTTTCAGCAGAACATTGATTATTCTTAAAATGGTGCTGCTCACAGCTAGTGGCAGAGTCGATGATATCGCAGCTAAATATTTTCCATGTCAAATAACATCTCATGAGGAAGAATTGTTTATTAGTGGAAAAATTTAAACCTTAATTTTTGTGATCTGGGGGAAAACAAAACAAAACAAAAAAGCAGAAATCAGTAGGATCTCCATTTACCTTCTGTTGTTGAAGCCCTGCAATAATTATGTGGAAAAATTCAGCTCAGAGTGTTGCATTTGTTTTTACAGGGGAAAATGCTAGAGGTGTGTATATATATATATATGTATATATGTTTTCAGAACATACAACATGCTATTTCAGCAGGTTACCATTTGAAACAAAATAACTGCCACCCTACTCTGTTGAGGGTAACCAAGGCGCAGGAATTAGACCGTGGTGCTGGGCAGTTGTGCTCCGAGGGCACGCTGACTTGTCCCATCTGTTAGCAAGGATCCTGCAGAGCTAGGGTCACCCTTTACGGCTGCCTTGCGGGATGCTCAGAGAAGAGTGCCAGAGGTGCAGACACTCTTCTGGAGAAACAGTTTTGAGTGTAGTAGAGGTGCCACCTCCAGTATAAAGTAAGCAACAATTTACAATTTGTTCTGCTGCCGGAGTGATGGATATCTTTTGGGAGAGGATGGGACTGCAGAGCCTCTGACAGAGTCTGGGCTGGTTGATGCTTTGGGAATGTCTGAGATCTATGTGGTACCTCAGGCTTTTCCTGCAATCAGTAGGGATTCGTGACTCTACAAACACCTTGTAAAATTTAGACTCCAAAGCATCATAATCATAGCTTGATTATGTTCCCCCAGCACCTTAACTGTTAAAAGAAGGGACAAGATAAAACCAGAGGTGCTTTTCTTACTCTGTCGCCATCGCGATTTGGGTCCAGTTCCTTAGGAGCTGCAAGCACTATGCCTAACTGTACAGCACAGGGGTATCATTGCTTTGTAAGAGAAGGAAGGGAAGCCAGGGTCGCCTTTGCGCTGCTCAGTAGCTATTGCCATGTTGTGCACAGGACACCCCGCTGCTCTGTCGCTGTCCCAACGCCCTGTGCTTCTTGACCGAGCGGGTCCGATGGAGCCGGGGAATCCCCGTGCCCGGGAGGGAGATCTGGGCAGTTGGCTTAGCGACACGGAGGCTCTTTCTGTCTTCGGTGACATGCAAAGCAGCCTTAAGGGAGAGTCAAATCCTATTGACAAGTTAACAGTCTGTGTTAATGCTCTCTGGAAAGCCAAAGACATCTGTCCTATCGGTACAATTTGCTCGGGCGGGATGAGGCTGAACATGCTGGAGAAAGAAATAGCTGTAGTAAGAAATCTATTATATATTGCTAAAGTGAATGGCAAAGAAATGGTATTAGAAATCTACCAAAAAAGAAGTTAAAACAGTATGTTAAGTATATGACATTTACATATCAAGCTCATAAGGTATTGTTTGCTACAGGCAATCAATAATAGAGGTGGAACTTGTTTTCCTTCTTTTCTTCTTTCTTACTGTACACCCTTGAAACTTGTCCCCTGCTGGGTTTGGTGTGTGTGTACCCATAATAACATTCCTAGTTAGTGGCAAAACTCTGACAGCACTACAGGTTTCTCTGTGAAAGACTTCATTAAATGCCAGCCAGTAATCCGGTGGCATTTGCTAATGTAATGCTGTAAAGCCAATCTGTTTCCCTTCCTTCTTGCTCTCTTCCTTTCAGAAGAAATTTCTCGTTCTCAGCAAAGATGAGAAGAAAAAAACTCAGAATTAATGCTGGCAAATCGTTTCTATTAAGCCCAAAAATGGAAAAGCCATAGTCATTGACAAACTGACTGAGCTGCGTTACCTGGTGATAAAGAAACATTGATAACTACAGATTATATTGCCAGTTAAAATAAATTTATAGCCATTTTGCATTTCAAAACTTTGCAAAGAATCCAGAGCATAGTGGTAAACTGGATGATATTGGAATCTGGCAAAAGGTTGGTTTTGGGAGATATTTATGTATTCTAGGTCTAGTATATTCCTTTTTGTAACACATACACCGTCTCCCACAGTTCTTGACAGCACAACCCAAGCAGCTGTTGAAAACCTGCCGTGAGACAAACAGCACGTGACAGGCCAACTCCTCCCATGATTACCATTCCAACCCGAAGCCACTTGGCACAGCTCGCAAATTGGCCAGATCTAGTTAGGGTGGGACTTCCGATCGGGGCCAGGGCAGCTGGAGATGAACATCTCTGTGCAAGCCCTGCCAGCAGCCTGCGGTAGGAACCTGGCTGCAGACTAGGAGGTCTCCCGGGGAAGGTGTCAGCACTGCTCCTTTAGCTGGCTGGAGGAGCTCATCTACCATAGTTGCAGCTACCCTGATGAGCAGAGATATGAGGACAAGGACTGCACAAAGTCCGTATCGAACTTGTTGACTTGGGAGAGGAGGGTTGTTTTAGGGACCGCATAATTTAGGTGGCACTGAGAAGTGCACTCAGTTCAAAGCCGAGCAGAACAAGAGACGTTCCTAGGAGTACAGGAGATCTGTTAAGCATGCCACCTTCCCCAAATGATAAAACAGCCTCTCTGCTCACTTTCTAAATGCTGTCACATTTTGTTACTTCAGGCAGTGGCAAAGTGCCAGGTTAGGTGCTAATCAAAAGTATAAATAAAATCAAATGTGTGGAGGGAAACAGTGCAATGAAAAATGTTTTCCCAAAACATACAAGGCCTGAAACTGTAAAGCATTTCTCTTTCATCAAGACAAGTTGGGAATTGCTTATTGCAGTCTCACAGCATTACTAAGGGGCTCAGCAAGGTTATTACTTAGCTACGGTACTGGGAATTATAGAGGTTGTTCAGGAGGTACTGTCACTTACTTGCATTAGCCGCAGTAGGGGTTTAGTATCCCATAACTTGTATTCATTTTATCATTGCCAAAATAGCTGCACATGCAGAACTTTTGGTGAAGTCCATGAGATCCTCTGTTCTTGAAGGACAGGGATTAGCCATTTCTGCACAAGATATGCACAAAGCCAATACCAGCTGGTCCTTTCTGCCATCAGGAGATGGCAAAATACAAATCAACACCTGATTTATCATTTGCAGTGGCCTTCAAAGACTTTTACATAATGGTTTTATTTTAAATTAAAAAGTCGTGGTGGGTTGACCCTGGCTGGAGGCCAGGTGCCCACCAGAGCTGGTCTATCAGTCCCCTCCTTCACTAGACAGGGGAGAAAAATATAATGAAAGGTTCGTGAGTCAAGATAAGGACAGGGGGAGATCATTCATCAGTTACTGTCACAGGCAAAAGAGACTCAACTTAAGAAAAAAAAAATCATCTAATTTATTATCAAGCAAAACAGAGTAGAGCAATGAGAAATAAACCCAAATCTTAAAACACCTCCCCCCACCCCTCCCATCTTCCCAGGCTCAACTTCACTCCCAGCTTCAACCTCCTCTCCCCAGCGGCACAGGGGGATGGGGAATGGGGGTTGTGCTCAGTTCATCACACGTTGTTTCTGCTGCTCCTTCCTCCTCAGGGGAGGACTCCTCTCATTCTTCCCCTGCTCCAGTGTGGGGTCCCTCTCACGGGAGACAGTCCTTCACAAACTTCTCCAACATGAGTCCTTCCCACAGGCTGCAGTTCTTCACCAACTGCTCCAGCATGGAGTCCCTCTCATGGGTTGCAGACCTTCAGCAGCAAACTGCTCCAGCGTGGGGTCCCCCGCAGGGTCACAAGTCCTGCCAGCAAACCTGCCCTGGCGTGGGCTCCCCTCTTCACGGGTCCACCGGTCTGGCCAGGAACTTGCTCCAGCGTGGGCTTCCCACAGGGCCACAGCCTCCTTCAGGTGCCTCCACCTGCTCCGGCGTGGGGTCCTCCACGGGCTGCAGGTGGAATCTCTACACCCCTCATCCTTCCTCCGTGGGCTGCAGGGGGACAGCCTGCTTCACCATGGTCTTCACCACGGGCTGCAGGGGGATCTCTGCTCCGGTGCCTGGAGCACCTCCTGCCCCTCCTTCTGCACTGACCTTGGTGTCTGCAGAGTTTCTTACATCTTCTCACTCCTCTCTCCGGCTGCAAAAGCTCTTTCTAACTGTTTTTTTTCCTTCTTAAATATGTTATCACAGAGGTGGTACCACTGTCGCTGATTGGCTTGGCCTTGGCCAGCGGGGGGTCCGTCTTGGAGCCGGCTGGCATTGGCTCTGTCAGACACAGGGGAAACTTCTAGCAGCTTCTCGCAGAAGTAGCCCCCCTGCTACCAAAACCTTGCTACACAAACCCAAAACAAAAGTTTTCTTCTAATCCATCTTATTACATCCCTGAAAACATTGGCCCCTATTTCCAGTAGCAGTAAAGTTTATGGATGTTTTACCAATGACTCTCCAAAGCGGACTTTCCTAGCTGCCTTGCTGTAGCATACCACAAATTGTGCGTTATTTCTCAGCTATAGTGGTGTCAAAGACTGACCTAAAGCCCATATGATTCATCTGAAACTGTAGTATGGTTGCAGAAATGAAGGATAATCTCCTAATTTCTTAGAACACATCCTCTTTGCAGTGGGTGTGATGTAACTGTTCACTTGGAAAAGATCTTTGTGCTTGACTGAATTATGGGGATTGTAGACTGGTGTCTCATACAATTCATAACTTCGTTAAAGTAAGTGTTAGTGTGCAGGTGTGTGCACACAGTTGCACACAAATAGGCTTTGACTGGTGTGCTAAGGGCTTTTAGCACTCATGTAGTGTCTAATGATGTTCTTTCACCTTTGCGTCAACTCTGCACTATCAGAGGCTCCAACTGAGAATGGCGATTACTATGTGTATATGATACACGTTCTTACACGAATATGGGTAAGCATCTCCAATAAGCTGTTTGTATTTTCTAAGTGACCATGGGAAACATAATTGTATTTCTTTTGCAATTTTGTTAACTGTTGTCTATAAAGAGAATTTAAAACAAAAAAATTTTGAAATTATTGATGTTTTGCAGGTCATAACTTTTATTATAATCATAAGTCACGTGGGTTTCTTTTTTACAAACTGTGTTTACATATGGAAGCATGACAGCAATCAACCACAAGCTACTTCTTTCACAGGCATTTAATTTTTTTAAGGAAATATTTTTTAACAATGGCAGTAAAGTAGAAACTCAAATAGTTTCAAAATACATCATTAGTTCTTATGGTTGCTTGTTTATATTTTGTTTTAGTCCTGTGCTTTCAAAAAGATTTCCTAACAGAACCTGCTGCAAAATTTTGTACAAGTTGGCACTTGGGGATTCGTAGGCCTTTCAGGAGCCTAATTGTTCAATAAAATTAATAATGATTTATAAAGATTTTCTCTACAGAATAGCCATTCTGGAGTTTTTTCCTGCTTTGGTTTAGTTCAGTATGCCCTTTAAATTGGTATTCAATTTTTTAAACATGACATTTGAAAAAGGAAATGCAGAATGTTTTCATATGATGGACACAATGAAGATCTTATGAGTCCTGTGAAAGATCTCATGTGTTAAATGCATATTGTGATGTAAACTGTCAAAGGAACACTCAAACTATATTCTGTCTTATAGGAATGAGACTTATACATCCAATTTACTATAGTTCTGATTTATTATTTATTTATATGGACATAGCACACATTTGGAAATACAGTACAAGGGTCTCGATCCCCTGAACGTTTGTCTGCTACTGACTGAATAGGAGGTTTGGGGCATGATCCCACCTCAAAACTGACAAAATGCCACAGTTTTGGAAATATTCTTTTAATGGTATATTTGTCAATATGATTTTGTAAATACAATGTAGAGCTGCACTGTATTATGTCATTGTGTGTGTATATGCGTGTGCATGTGCACATAGGCATACTTGGGTGCTGTGGACAAAATATTCAGAGTGAGACAATGCAACTCCAGAATTAACCTCAGCAACTGCTGATTTTCTAATTATTTTTTTTCTGCGTAGATGGACAAAACCAATTTTGAGAAAGGGGTACAGACGACGGTTGGAACTGTCAGATATTTATCAAATCCCTTCTGCGGACTCTGCTGATAATCTTTCTGAAAAACTAGAAAGGTATGAAAGATTCATGAAATAACATTTCAGCAATCACACTGCAATTTTCATTAAAAAGCTGTTGGATAAAATGTTTAAACAGCATTGGGTGCAAGCTGGTGGCACCCATTGACTGGCTCAAGTATGTCCTCGTTCAGCACACAGTTGTCCTTTGGAGCTGACTGGGATCCCTGGTGCAGATGTATCACCCAGATGCTCTAAATTACTGCATGCAGGAGCCTGTGACATCTGTCCATTGCCCAGTGAGGCCAGACTCACAGTCTCAATGTTAGTTCCCTGTTTTGCTGTTCTTTCTTCCCAAAATACCCTTGTAAAACCTTGTGGTTTTTTTTTTTTCTTCAACGAAATAACATTCTTAATTTCCTTTGATACCACCTTTGACAGACAATTGCTTCTGCAGAAATCATGCCCCGACTTTCCTCATTTAGGCTTCCTCTCTTCTCTACCCTATTTCAGTTGGTCCTAATTCAGAAACCGTGCTACACTTGGGACTAACTCTTACAGATACAAGTGCCCAAATCTTGTCCCTCTCCCCCAGCCTCCGGTGTAGCTTTCCCTGGCGTGCCGGGGCAGCTCACGTCTGCAGTGTTGTGCCAATCTAATTAAACTTAATTGAAGTGTGACGTACGTATTCAAAACTGGTAGAAAGTATTGAAAACATTGGTATGTTTAATGCATTTTGATAGTTTATAAATGGAATGCTCTGGTTATTTAATATTCTGTTGAAAAATGGAGAAAAGAGCTAGCTGAGGAAATTCTTAGGAGTGCTTTATTCTGTGAGTTGAATTTTGACTAAACATATGCTTTCTGTATATTGCATTGCTTCTGATCAGCAATTTCTTATCAAATAGAAAACTATTGTCCCAGCAACACAGGTTAAAAATAGTGCTGCGCAATAGAAAAGTCACATTTTTGATGCTTTTTTGGTGTTTTCTTTTTTGCAGCCTGAAAGAGCTCCAAAACGTTTATTTGCCTATTATTTGTCCTTTGGTCTTAAGTACAGCAGGTTTCTTTAAAACATACAATGTGACCTTTTCATGAATTAATTCCCTGCGGGGTGATGTATGGCTGAGTATTTAAAACTGCCAAATATGTGGCTGAACTAGGTTTGAACTTTTATAGATCTATCAAGTCAATGAAGGCCAGGTCTTTGGGGTCTCTGCAAAGCTTTCTTTCATTAGTCACCTTAGCTAAATCTCCTTGGATATACTTGAGTGAATTGAAGTATGTCAGAGCCATAGACCCATGTATTTGCTCGCGCAACTTAATGGCCTTGTTTTTTGGTTCCTTTTCAGAGAGTGGGACAGAGAGCTGGCAACCTCAGAGAAAAAACCTAAACTTATTAATGCTCTTCGACGATGCTTTTTCTGGAAATTCATGTTCTATGGAATAATGTTATATTTAGCGGTAAGATTTGTTCTTTTTTTCAGTAAACTTTTAGTGTTTCATAAATAGATCCAAGTGTTAGGGACTGGTAAGTTAATACAGAATCCTGTGAGTAGCTACAGATTTTGCTCTGTGTATTGCTTATAAAGATAATAAATACAGAGAGATACTCAGGGACCTTAATGAAAAAAAAAGTATTTTCCGATAATGTCTTAATATCTTTAGGACATACATATTAATAATTTTGACATGTACGTAGTTCTAGGTGCTGGCATATGCTTCTCCAAGTACAGGTAGAGCACCTGAATTTTTGTATCACTGCTGAACTAAAGTTATAATTTTCTCATGTTACGGTTTTTAAGACGTTTCTAAAGAATTTTCTGTCCTCACATTAAAACAAACGACAGTCCAATTTCACATGATTTAGTCAATTTTGTCAAAGTGACCATCAGCCAGCTTCATAGTTAAATACTTTATTCAGCTTTATGTATGCAATAAACAAGTTGTCTTCATTAGTGGTAACAATTCTGCATAAGTAACCGTGTGAGATATGCTTGGATCTTGGTGCCTAGTGCTCCGAAATGTATGATCAGGAGCTTGATGTGAAAGTCGGAACTGATTGTGTTTGTCACCTTTCCAACTTGTTAGCTAGGATTACCCTGACTTACAAATGCCACCTGTTTGACAATCCTATCACTGGGGTTAGGAGCTGTGAAAATAGTTTTTATTAATGATATCTCACTAGGTGTGTTGGATGACCAGACTGTAAATCTGAAAATTACTGTTAACCAATATGCACATTAAATATCCATGTTATTTTCAAGTTTCTGCAATTTAGTCATAAAAGTGAGATATTAAACTCCATGCTTCTCTGCTGAAAATGCTGTGGTATCAGAAACTGCAGCTGTAATAGCCCAAATGGCCCAAAGTGGCCAGACGTACTCAGTGTTTTCAGATGTGAGATGAATCTTTAGGCCAGATTTTTATTTTTGGAAGATTGATACAGTAACTAACTAATTCCACTGGCATTAGTGTTGAATGTGATCTAGTTTAGCAGTACTTTCAAGATCATAGATGGGGCAGAAGAAGAGTGGACAGGGAATTTGTAGAAAATAGCCCACAAATGTCTCTGAAGTTCACATTGCTTGCTATAAACTAAACTTCTCTTTTTTTCTGGCTTTCTATTGAGTATCCTAAGGAACTATGCAAACCTTCACGCCCATTAGAATGACCCCTCTCACAGGCAGGAAGGGGAGGGTAGTGTGGAGAGTTGTCATCATGCCCATGAAGTTGCTATTGACTCCTCCGTAGAAGGGAAATTTCAAGCTAGGTAGATCTTCTAGGAAGCAGATGAAGAAAGATCATAATCTGCTCTATGGCAGCCATGCCAGATGTATGCTAAATGAAACCACACCAATATCCATACCTTCAAGTTTTAATAATTTTGTATAAAACACTTGAAACATAAATAAGAACATGCTGAAAGCTAAAACACATGTCCTTAACTACATGCAGACTTTTCAGCATTAGAAGGGAACGTTTTAAGGGTGAAAAGTTTTAATGCATCAGGCAGCGTTTCAGGTCAAAGAGCATTTCTCAGGGTAAGCATCGAATTTGGAGCCTGACTTCTGCTAGTTTTATGCTGGAATGGTTCCACCCCAATAAACTTCCATGAGGTCCCTCCTGTTTACACGGCTGTGTGAAAGATGGGCTGATCTTGCAGATTACAAAGTAGGTAAATTTATTAAGGGTTCTAGGATGAAAGTCCTGTAAGATATTCCTAAGTGTATTAATTTGGACATGCAAATGTTCTGGTTTAGATCACTGCTGATTTCATTTGGATAATTAATAATGGACTATGATTTCACTCCAGATTGGATTTTCCCCTAAGAATTATGGAAAAACTGATTGCTGCTTTCTTTTGTAACACCATGTCTAGGGGAAATGAGTATCAGTAATAGAATCAGAGAGTCATAAAGTAAAATGGTCTAAAGAAAAAGGAAGAAATTCTCTAACAAAAATGGAAATTTCTTCCCTCAAAATGCAGCATTCACTTTCTTTTTAGTCTATACAAAAATTTAGGATGTACCTCAGTCTGTCATGCTGCTTCACAGATTCAAAATAAAAAAAAACCCCAAAACACCCTATAGGCCTTAATTTTTTGCAATCATATTTAGATTGTCCCCCAGATGTAGCTCATAAAGAACAACTCTGAAATTTCTCAGTGCCAAGGCTTGATTTCAAAATAAAACCTAGATTGAAAAAGTTTTTTACATTTTATCTTTTTGCTTCTTTCTCCTGGATAGATACATTCACACATGGGTGTACACAATTCTGATTAAAAAGAGGGGATTCAAGAAATCAGGTCCCCAGCCAACTTTGTTCTCTCCCAGTTTAAGTCTCTTCAGTTTTTTGGACTTCTGTCACTAGTGAAGAGCCTCAGGTCTGCTCTCACTGCCACTGCTCTCAGCCCGAAGTCGCTGCTGCTGCAGATCTGGTTCAAAGAGACACGCCGTGCTTGTCTGCTCCATACACAAGGGCTGCACGAGGAGAAGGAAGAGGAGATGATGGTTACAGTGCTGTCTCTGCTCACTCTGGAGGGCTTTTCTGCATCAAACCCCGGGCTACCCTCTGGCTGTTTGAGTGTCGTGCAGGGCTGGCAGGCACAGAACCTACCTGAGTTCTGTGGTCAGTTAAAAAAAGGTCTAAATGGGTCATTTTTCTCTTCTGAATCTTTTCATTCCCTTCTTACAGTGTTAACTTGCTCCATGCTACTCAACTTTCTCCTCTCTATTGCAGTGCTTATCTTTCCCCTTATTTCTTTACCTCTTTCTCCAGCAGTGACAAGATTTCCACACTTTTAATGCCATCTTTCTCTCCCTCTAAACTCCCCCAAAACAAACAAAAAAACCCCAAACACGACCAAACTCCAAAACCTCCAAATCCAAATAAGAACTTCAATGGGATTTCAGTTTTCTTTTGCTTCTCTTTTACCAGAATTTTTCTTATTCAAGTCTCTTTCCTATTTTCAACCCAGTTTTGAAGCATAAAGGGCTGCATAGGCTTTAGGAAAGACACAATGGATCAAAGCCAATTCTTTTGACTCTATGCCTGTGTGACCAACAGAAGAGAAATAAATCAGCTCAAGTTCATGCCTAGAACGGAAGGCAGGAGGCAATGTGGCTGGAACGGAAGTTGATGAGTCAATTAATTGTCTTTGTCCAGGTAGGGCAGTTAACCACCTAGGACAGGACGTCTTGCTATCTAAGCAACCCTTCTTTCTAAACACTTTCACTTCGTTTGGTGACTCTTCTCTGCGATGAGAGCCTTTGTGGACTCCTGCCTGATTCTGTCTTTTATTTGCTCCTGCCATCTCATTACTGCCTTTAATTTTTTAACCTTTTTCCTCATCAAGCCAGAAACTCCTTATTCATGTCAGGTTTTTATTTCTGAAAAAAACAGCAGTTCTACAAATTTACCCTATCATACACTAGAATAGGTGTTCCTGCAGAGTCTGCCAGCCAAAACTATTGGAGTCATGCATTCCTGTTAAAAGTTAAGCAGTGTCTGAGGGTTTTTGCAGGCAATATTGAGGATAACTTCCTTTCCCAGAGTACAGGTAAGTGAAGTGTGTGGGGGCATGCACATGTGGGACTGTGCAGGGTTGATTTCTCTGTGTGGAATTTTTAATGGAGTACAGTTTTAGACCAGGTGAGGACAGAACAGGACCGTAGAATTTTTGAGTCATAATCTTTTTTGTTTGTGTGGGGTTTTTTAATTTCTTTAAGAAATCACAGACATGCAATTCAGCACATAGGAAACAAAATCTGCACTTTTCACAATGAACAAGGGAAGATTAAATCTTAGTTTAAAGTCTTGATTCCATTATCATTAGTCTTCATTTTAAAGAAAGCTGTAAGAGGAGAAACTCGCTGCTAAAGCCGCTGGTGTTCTTTTCAGGCCCTGCTCACGGAAATTAATGGGAGCTTTGCCATTAATTTGAATGGGGACAGGATGTTGTGCCGTACTGGCATAGGTGCAACCAAGTTGTGCGTTCTTTTGAACTTCACTTTCCTTTCAGCTCTTCCCTTGTGTAATTCCTGAGCCATTTTCATGGCACCTTTCTTGGAGTGTGGTTTAAACTCTGCTGACATCCCTGCTGTTTGTGTAGTTGTTGTTGCAACTGGCATCACAGCTTTGCTCTCATTAGGTCTAGCAGTTTTTCCGTCTCTCCCTTTCCCCTCACGCGCCGTAGGTGACGATGTTATTGCAGGGTGGACACTTGTGCTCTGGCCCCCTAGAGTACTACGACTCTCCCTCGTAAATAGTGTTGTGTCAGGCACGTTGAGTTACTGCACTTCATGTATCTGATCCCCTGCTGCTCGAAACAGCTTCCACGCGTCACCTCATCAGCAGATGTGTCTTGCAATTTAAAGAAAAGGTGATATGACAGTGAAACAAAAATCTTGCTTTGTAGCACGATACAGGCTAACAAATTGTGTACTTTGCTGTGAGGATCAGTTTTATTCTACTTACTTTTTTCTCTTATATTCATCCCCATGAAATGTATATTTCCACTCAGGCACAGCAGCTGCTAACATTAACTTAGAAATGGTTTTAGTATCGTATCCCAAAGGACCCTAATGAGGATTTCCTGAAGTTCTTGCATATAGGTCACGGGTGTGAGTGAGGAGGCAGGGAGGGACATGAAAGTCCCAAAGCACTTCTTGGGCATACGCCAAAGCAGAGATGTGCATTATTGTCTTCAAATGCAGAGTGATTGAGCATATGGGGGATACACGTAATATAAAAGTGCTCATTGTGTAAGAATAGCCATACCAGGTCAGATTGGCACGGTATCCTGTGTCACACTCTCATTTCTCTTCAGATCTTTGCTCTTTTAATTAAGATTTCTGTGAGGGGGATGTCTTTGAGTTTCTCAATGGCCTATGATGAATGCAGAGGGAAGAGCAAGGACAGGAGAAGGAAAAACACGGCTCTTGAAAACTGGATTTTCTGTTAGATGCAGAAATCCTTTTTTTTTTTTTTTTTTTTTTTTTTAGGCAGGTCATTCTAATCAGTTTATTTATGCATGTTTATATCAGTGTGTAATTTTGAGGCTACAAGACCAAAAATGAAAAACAGGTAGTTCTGCTTTCGTTTGTATGTAGACTGGATAATAATATCTTTGGTAAGTAAACTGATAAATCTCCACTGTAAACCAGTGAATTTTCACGCCCCATGAGATAGCAAATGATTTGGCTTATTGCCAGCCATTATTCTACCCTTAGTCTGTAAATCACCTTTTTTTTCCAGCGAGCTAGGCATGTATGCAATACCTTTATAGTCACAACAAACACAGCAGCGAGAGTGTGGCATTTTCACTGGAATAAGAGTAAATACAAAAAAAACCCCAACAAACCTTGCTATTTTAAGCCTATATATAAAAGCTTATCTTGGAATCTCTGCGAGTATGAAAGCACTGTATTGTCCTTGAGAGGTGACTGTTTTGTATTTTGTGAGATTTGAGGAGTTTTGGTTTGCGGCTTCGGGATGCATATGGTCTAAGCACAGCTGCCTTGGGTCATGTGTGTTTTAATAAACACTCCTCCCTTTGCCTACTAATAACACTGAAGTCTTTGTCAAAGCTGGCTCCAGGTTTACAGCACTGGTGTTTAATTTGGGAAATGTAGTGTGTAGCGCAGGAATGCTATTTGAAATGTAAAATGTCATCTCTTCTGTGGAAAAAGTGAATGATGAATATCAGCTCCACTAACAGTGACATTCAAAAGGGGTTACAGTACAGGTTGTAGAAGTACTTGGGTTTGCTCTTGTATAAGAGACCAAAAGAAACCCAAAGGAGAAGGGAAAAAACTAAAGGGGATTTTCCCAATCTATTTATCCCTGTAAAACATTAATTACAGCTGAACTTCACTAGTTCACTTCTCTCTGAGTCTCTGTATGGTGGTCTGTGTGGCTTTCAGCTGGAAGGCAATACTAATAACTTTTGGCAGAATTTAACACATTCATACAAAAAATAATTCAATAGTTTCTTGCTATTTTTGAAGTATCAGATGCTTTCTGCTGAGACACAAGAGAGAGAAGGATAAGGAGGCACACATAATAAATTCTTAGCACTATGTATTTTTACACTGAGTATAACAATGAAGCAAAGGAGCACATAGATACTTCATACCCTTCAGAAGCTCATGCAGAAGATGAAGCAAATTAGACCGCAGTACACCGATGATTTTTGCACGTTTTGGGGAAAGAAAGAGGGGGCAGGAGGCAGAGATGGAAAAGGATGAGGTGACAGGAGTGAAAGCGTGAGAGCGATGGGGGCATGAAGGGAAATGAAAGGCAAAGGTGAGATAACACTAGTGGGGTTTAATTGCAACAGAAAAGGAGGCTGAGGGCAAATGTGATAGCAGGCTAGGGTAAAGTCAGGGCTATGGCAGATCACTTGGAAGCCTTGAGTTTAGCAGTTTGATACTGCCTCTTTTTCCTCTCCTGCTCTGGCTCTCTACCATGTTGCTCATCTGGGAAGGGAGGTGCTGGGGCTGCTAATGCAGGAGGGACTGGTTTCTGTCTGTGACTTTTATTAAACTTGCCTCCCCTATCATTTAAACCCTCTCAGCCTGCTTTTGTTAGAACCCTGCATACAACGTCTAGAACTGTTGAGTAGGATGATCCAAATTGTTCATACTTTTATTCTGTTGCTATTTTCATTTACTTTATGTTTTAGCTATATCCTCACTGTGTTGTTCTGGTGGTGTTCATTTCAGGAGCTCTGAGTGTTCCTGTGTCCTCTGAGTCCAGTAAAGTGCGGTGAGAACTGTTCCCTAGGGGCCAAAACAGAGATCCAGCCTGCTAAACTGGATTCAGTCATATGATGTGGTTAATCCATTACAACTCTGAAAAGCAAATGTGGAAGCTAATCTCAGTTGTCACTTTTGTAGAAAACGATAAAACAGAATTTACAGATTAGATTTGCTTTGGTGGAGTTGCGGGAGCATCACAGATTAAGACAGCAGTGAGGTGTCTGTTCTCCTGTGCAATTACTGCAAATTTCTGTGGTCTGCACAGCAAACAGATCTGGCTTCCGCATTGAGGATATAAAGCTGTAAATCTCAGTTGTTAGGACTTGAAATTAAAATGTTAACCATTTTGAAAATATGAACAAACAGCTGACCAAAATGATTTTTCTTGTTTCCATCTGCAGGAAGTCACCAAATCTGTGCAACCCCTTCTACTGGGAAGAATAATAGCTTCCTATGATCCGGACAACTCCGATGAAAGATCCATAGCCTACTACCTGGGCATTGGCTTGTGCTTTCTCTTCCTTGTGAGAACACTACTTATACACCCTGCTATATTTGGTCTTCATCATATAGGAATGCAAATGAGGATAGCTATGTTTAGCTTGATTTATAAGAAGGTAATTGTTTCATTTACACTCAAAGGCAAACCTCTGTCTGTAGCTTACGTAATCTTTAGGCCAGTTTGTTGAAAGATTGATAGTTTTGTACACAAAGCACACAAAAGAATAATGTGGCGAACATTAGTTTCTGACAGCTCTCCATTTCCTACGTCCAAAGAATTAAATACTTGTCTGTGTCTGACTTGAGTGAAGTCAGCCTCTGTGTGAGTTCAGACTTGCTGGATATGTGGTGAGATGCCTTAATTGTTCTACCACCGTGCTCCTGTTATGCACGTGTATTGCAAAGGGAGAATGACATATGCTGGTGGCCAATGAATATTTTCAAAAGAGGATTAGACGCGAAGATGTAAACAATAAATATAGCATAGAAGGGATTGAGTTTGAATGATACCGTGTGAGATCTCCATAGCATGAAGAATCAACAGATACTGGTGCATCACGTGTTCACAAATCCAAAGATTTAAAAAGATGTTTGGTTTTACCAATAACAAAAGCAGCTTATTTAAACAAACATGTTAGTTACTCTAGTATAAAGCTCACTGTGAAAACATCTTTCAATAATATTTTTGTCAAGATAGGCACAGTAGGAGATTTTTGAGGATGCACAGCAGTACACAGCTTAATTAAAACTTGCATTTGCATATATATCTATATACATAAAATATGCAACAGAAAGCAAGGTCTAAATCAATAAATCAATATTTGTAAAGCAATTTAATGGTTATATTAAATTCAAGTGACATACATAACAACTTTAATGAGAGTTTCTTTATAGCATAAGCAGATAAGTGAATTGTTATTCGTACTACTGTACCATAGCCTATTATTTTTATCTGTATTTATTCTGTTTTATGGGGATGAGTTACATGGCCATTTTTCTACGGTTTTGTTTTCTTTTACAGATCTTAAAACTGTCAAGCAGAGTTCTAGATAAAATAAGTACTGGACAATTGGTCAGTCTTCTTTCCAACAATCTGAACAAATTTGATGAGGTACGTCATCATTTGTTTAATCCATTTGGTGATTCATCAAATACAAATGCTATACTTCAAGCTGTTCCTGACAAATATTAAGGAAGGAAGGAGCATAAATGACGGACTGCACTGAGTGCTCATTGTGGATATAAAGTGAATCACTACTTCAAGAAAATGTGTTGGCACGTGGTCATGGAAATGCCTGTTCTGATACTTATGACATCCTTTATCTACTTTATAAGTAGAGGAAACCTAAAAACCAGGTATACCATGAAATTGTGCTTGTTCTACAGTCCAGTGAGAACCTGCCAGAAAACCTCTGGGTTATGCAGTTGGTTTCACAGAGGTCAGAACTTGCTGGTTCAATCCTTCCATCCTCTTTTCCTGACCACTGTACCTTTTTACTAAGGTGATCCAGTCTGTTCCTGCCGTTGAACAAGCGATGATGTTCAGAATCCTGTTGCTACTATTACCCACTCTTCTAAAAGTCTGATTAAGTGTTGATGTAAGACCTCGTTAGGAACCATTCCCAACACATCCGTCTTAGACAATACTTCCAGAGTCTCCTGTAAAACTTCTCTTTCATTAAAGACACAGAGGTAAATCCCTGCTAATGGGTCTGGGGACTGGAAACTCTATGAGCTTCTGTTCAGCATGTATGTTTAATTGGCCCATTGGTAGTACGAGGTTTGCTTCCTACGAAAGAAACAAGGTCAGAGGGACTGTAGACACATGGCTGGAAGCGTATGGTGTATTTACTTGAAGCACTATATTACTATATAGAGCAATGTCAGCTAGTGCTGAACAAGCTGGGACAAGTGCCCCTTCGTTGTGGCAGTGTAGCTGCAGTAACACAGACCCCTGTGCAGCCTGATCACAGGATTCAGCCCAAAATCTCCCCAGTGTGAAGGAACACTCCTGAAGTAGGCAGCAGTCTGTTTTAAATTACTTGTGTTCGAACAACAGTCATCTCTTCACCAAGGTAATATTCGCCTCCTATATCAGATTAAATCACTCTCAGAAGATCTTCTGTGTATTTTTCTCATCTTGCAGTGGTTGAAAAAGCCAGCATCGATGGCGAATTCTGTTTACTTTTACAAAGCTGGGATTTTTCCTCGTGTATACATAGCGAAGAGACAAATGCAGACTGAACTTTGCCTTACAAAAATCAAAGTTTAGGTGTGGAATGTATATATATTGCTGTGCTGTCATCATAATTAACACCCAGAATGCTATGTGCTCGGGATCACAAATCCTCCTTTATAAACTTGTTTTACGACTTAAAATATTTGTACCATTCTTCATTACATTTTTCAAAGTGTCACTTTAACGACTTCTTCCTTTTCATGTAGTTTTCAGAGCACATCTGTAACTTGTATTATTATTATTTTCTGCTGTGGGCTTCCACAGGGTCTTGCTCTGGCTCATTTTGTGTGGATTGCACCTTTACAAGTGGCACTGCTGATGGGACTGCTCTGGGATATGTTAGAAGCTTCTGCATTTTCTGGACTTGCTCTTCTAATAGTCCTGGCCTTTTTCCAAGCCTGGCTGGGACAAATGATGATGAAATACAGGTGACAAGACCGTTTTAAAATATTTCAATATATTTTCCTGAAACATGTTGGTTTAAGAAGCTTATGCTACTTGATTAAGGATCTCTAGTTATGACATTGTTACAAAAGAGGAGTCCAAAGAGTGTTGGCTGTGTTGGGAAAGTCATGGACAAGCCTTTAGGTATTTAGCAGCAGCTGTCTAAACTTAGCAAAATGAAAGGCCTAACATGCAGTAAATAGTGATATGCTTTGTAGAATTAAAACTCCTTGTTAGTGACTTGATTTATTCTTTTTAGAGCTTGTATTTTCTCCTTAGTAAAACAATTACTAGATTTCTAATAATTCCTTTCACATTCTTAATAATAATTCTGTTAAAATAAACATTTTAAGTGTAGGCATATAGGGAAAGTGTTTTCATAAGATATAACAGGATACAAACTAAGTATACGGGATGAAAAAGATGAAGATTGACCTACTGTCTTTTTACTTTGTAGGAATAAGAGGGCAGGAAAGATCAATGAGAGACTTGTCATCACCTCAGAAATAATTGAAAATATACAGTCAGTTAAAGCCTATTGTTGGGAAGATGCAATGGAAAAAATGATTGAAAGCATCCGTGAGTAAGTGTTCTCATTTGTTAGTCAAATTTTTTATGTGCTCAGAAAAAAAAAAAATAAAATTAGGTGGCTATGAACACCATCTGTGGTCTTGTTAGTTAAGAAGTAAAGCACACAAATATTAATCCTCCACAAACTAACCGTGCATTCCCACACTGCAGCTTGGTTTTTTTCCCAATTTGTCAAGTTCACTATGGAGGTGAGATTTTTTATTTTTTTAATTTGCTTCCTCATTTGGTATAATGATATTTCAGTGGTTAGCTTGTGCAGGTAAAACAATTGTGGCATCTGTGTTTGTTTCTGGCCAACCCTATCCTCATCTTACAATAAAAAGCCCTTTTGTGATGGTTACTTAAGGCTTTACAGTCTTTCCTATTCTGCAGTAGAGGAAATAGTATGAGTCCTCTGCAGCCATTTTCTAAGAAATGCAATAAAGCTGGTTTTAAACGTTACATGCAATCTGTGAAAGGATTAAAGTAGCACAGCTTCATGTATTCATCCTGCACAATTCCATTAACATTTATTGTCTGTGGATAGCCTTGTATAATGCTTATTTTTTCAATTAATATCGAGATGGAACTGGAACTAGCAGACCTGAAGCAGAGAGGAGGTAAAAGAGCTAACCTAGTTAGCTGAGAGCTATGAGAAGGTCTTTGTTACAGACAGGGAGTCCTGGGGGAAGGGAGAAGTGACATATTGATTGATGGGTGACGCTGCACTAAAGCTGTCCCATGTGTTTGTTTAGTCCTTTACAGAGAATTAAAATTCCATGCCAGGTGTGTGATTGGGAAAAGAAAAGAAAAGAAAAGAAAGATAAGTGTCATATTATCATATAAATAAAAGAAATTAAGCGATATTATTACACAAACACCTTGTCCAGCTGCTTTCTGAAAGACAATGCAGGGAAAGTGAGGTGTTCTTTACCTTTAGAATAAGGAAGATCTTAAAATTTGTAGTGATTTGCTATAAACAATCAGAGAAAACTCAGTCTGAATCCAGATCAGCAGTTCCAGCTTGAGGATGGAACCAGCTTAGGATTCCCCTGGTGTCACTGGTCACATGCATTGCTTTTAGGAAATTTGAGACCGCATCTTGTGACCAAATCCTGTAGAAATGAATTAAATAAATTTTAGTCCACAAAATGGTCACAGAAACATGGAAGAAGGACTGTCATTTTATGATCTAGATTTTCTACAATAATTTATAGTGAATTTTATAACGCTGGAATTAAATTTTTATTATATTATGCATGGATTCTTAAAAGACAAGAATGCTAGCAATATTATAAGATCAAAGTATCTCTCTTCTACTTCTCTGCACCAAAATACCATAGTTTTTTGAGTGATCTGACAGATCACTTGGTGAAGACATCACCAGAGCAGGTCAACCCAGGAATATCAGAGTTTCACTTGAATTTTGCTTGCTGAGCCAGCTCTGCAGGGCTTCCCAATCAGTCGGCTTGTTAAGCTGGGAGGAAACGAGACCTTGTGTGTGAAGCCATGCCTGTATTTTAGCAACGGTACATTGTAACTTAGTCATTACTTAGTCATTACTTCTGCACGCTGGCATTTTCTGATACAACCCAGTTTAATCAACTAATGAACTAGATATAGACTTGTACCCTTACTCTGGCAGACTTGAGCTGCAGGGCTGGCCATCCTGCAGGTGTAACGCTGCCGCAGGCAGACTCCCCCGGGGAACTGTGATGCTTCAGAGGGACCAATATGGGCTGCCTCCCGTGTGCCCTCTTACGTCTGTACTGATAATAACTGTTCATAACAGGTGTCTGAATAAACATGCCCGCACTCCTATGGGCTATGCAATGTATTCAGAGAAGTAAAAAACCACAACACCAAACCGTTCCCCTGAACCGCAGCATAGCACTGGAGAAGGTGAAGTCCAAGGTTGGAAGTGTCTGTACTTTGTCAGCAGAAGATACATCTTTATATAAAGCAAAGAATCTCAAGCTCATGTATTTGTACTGATTCCTGCAGCATCACTTCAAAAACAGACATACATTGGTCGACACTCTATACGTGCCCAAGGCTCGTAGTGTCCCTTACATCTCCCTCCAAGCGCCCATGTTGTGTTAGCAAGACCTGTCCCAAGAGTGCTTAATTTACAGAGCTCTCAAGCCTGTATCACAGACAGACCCACCTTTGGAAAACTTTCGCGTGTGGCTGGGTCAGATCGTGGCTGGTACCCGGGAGCACACTGAAAAGGGTTAGTGCTTTGATTCTCCCTCTTTGGAGTAGTGGCTGTGTGCTTCAGCGCTGAGGGGATTTTTGGTAGCTTCTACCCAGGCGTTTGTGTGGGACTGGACAAGCACTAAGCCCAAAAATCTTTGTTATCCCTATTCAGTGCTGCCACCCACAGTCTCATACAAGCTCTGGAAGGATTTACAAGGACCTTTCTCCAGGGCAGTGGCTACTCCATGGTGGTGACCTGCATGCCCGGCTACTTTCTGTAGGCCTCTCTTGTGAAATACAGACTTAATAAGAAGCACTAGGCACCCTGCTCCAAAACTGGCTGAGATCAGATTTTTCTGTCAGGTACTTTTAAGAACGCTTTGGTTGACAAAAATTGGTAAGATGCTGGATGCATGTGGAAGTCTCATGCATATGTAGTGTGGAGCTGAAAGGGGGTTCCACAGAGCCCCAGATTCCTGGATGGACTTTGCATGCAGACACTGGCTCAATACCAGAGGACACATAAAGGTTACGGTGCTCAGTCTTGCAACACCAGATATTACCATCACCAGTGTGACTGTGAACTTGTGCACAGTATCCCAGTGGTTAGAGCGCTCACCCAGGTAATGGGCACCTTGGGGTCTAGGTCCACCTCTAGCCCCAGTTAATTGCTCTTGCAGCGGAGCAATTGCTCTTTCACGGCTGCAGAGGTACCTCTGTTCAGGCAAAGCCGAGCTGCAGGGCACCTGGGGAATGTGCAGTAAACAGGGACAAAATGAGAGCAGTCAATAGAAAGCTTCAGCACCGTGAGTTAGGGTTATCAACTCAAAAAATTAATTATGCTCCCTGGATTATTTCTCTTTTTATCTAATAGCTTGCTGTAAGATGCATAGACATTGTGGAAGCAGCTAAGAGGAGTCACCAGTTGCATTCATGACTGCACAGCAGTCAATAAGCTACTCTGTGACTAAACTTCTATGGAGAAAGGAAGGGCAAGAGTAGACTCCCTGCCTTCCACCTCTTCAAGCCGTGGTTAACTGATACCTTACTTCATGAGTGGAGCTGCAAAAGGAGATGACATAATCAGATTGTGGATTGTTCCTGGGGTTTTTTTATGGTCATGTACAGCAAATCTGGCATTTCAAAGTATCTTATTTTTAGGGGAGTTCTGTATCTACATGACCAGATGAGTATGGGATGATGCTTCTGGGCAGGTATCATATACCACAGCATTAGATGTTTAAAGATGGTTGTGCCAGGAATTGTAGAGGCTTGTGGTTCATGAAGTGTCTGAATTGTGACGTAGATCATTGTTATATTGTCTGACATCTCTGAACATTGGTGCCAAAATTTGGATCCAATTACTTTTTAGGTCCAAAAATTGTTTTGAATCTTGCTTTTTAACTGTAATCCTAGAAAATAACAAGGATGAATGAGCCTCTGAGTTAATTGCTTTACCAGCAGTTCCATCCAAAATATTTGTAAGATGTAAACTCTGGAATCTTATCCTAATTATTTGTATTTGTTGTTTTTTTTTTTTTTTAACAGAACTGAACTGAAGCTAACCCGAAAAGCTGCTTATATGAGATATTTCAACAGCTCAGCCTTCTTCTTTTCAGGCTTTTTCGTGGTGTTTTTAGCTGTGCTTCCATATGCTGTGACTAAAGGAATTATTCTCCGAAAAATATTTACCACCATTTCCTTCTGCATTGTTCTTCGAATGACAGTGACCAGGCAGTTTCCCGGGTCTGTACAGACCTGGTATGACTCTATTGGAGCAATAAACAAAATACAGGTAGGGTACATACACTAAAATCTTCCCAAGTACGTAAGCTAATTCTTTACAGCATGTTATCTTGTCAGTTGATCAACAAAAGTGCACAGCATTTATGCAGACTTTCCAAATATACTATATGTTGCTTTGACTACACACCATGAAATGTCATTATAAATCTTGATATAGTTATGGTTCCCCAGGCAGCATAACCACAGGAGTTTCATGCCGCCAGCACGCTGCCTTTTTTGAAAGTGGCATTTAGTTATTCCTTCTCATTGCAGAATAAGGGACTCAATAAAAATATATCATGAATTGTGGTGCTTAGGAGATGTTTTTCCTTCCGAAAAGGAAGTACAGAATTAGTACATGTTTTTAATATAGCATGGCTTCCAGTAGTTGCAGTCACAGATCTTCTGTTTTCCTTGCTATTAGTGGCAAGAACAGCAGGAGATTGTGCATCTTATGCAAATGTGCATCTCATTCATTATGAGTAGTAAACTTAATTAAGGTACTGGTCAAATAATTATTACCTACCTTACCTACTGAGATGAATTGCTCATTTACCAGCATGAGAGGCTTATCTGCAGAGTCAAATCAGGGCAAATTCTCATTAGCTCTGTCTGTTAGATGCAGCACAAGTCTTATGAGGAGCAGCTGAGGGAACTGGGGTGGTTTAGTCTGGAGAAAAGGAGGCTGAGGGGAGACCTTACTGCTCTCCTCAGCTGCCTGAAAGGAGGCTGTAGTGAGGTGGGCATTGGTCTCTTCTCCCAAGTAATAAGCAATAGGACAAGAGGAAATGGCCTCAAATTGCACCAGGGGAGGTTTAGATTGGATATTAGGAAAAATTTCTTCACCAAAAGGGTTATCAATCATTGGAACAGGCTGCCTAGGGAAGTGGTTGAGTCACCATCCCTGGAGGTATTTAAAAGATGTGTAGATGTGGTGCTTAGGGACATGGTTTAGTGGTTGGACTGGCAGTGTTGGGTTAACAGGTGGACTTGATGATCTTAAAGGTCTTTTCCAACCAAAACAATTCTATGATTCTATGACTCTGTGTTTTATCTGCTGTTTTGAAATCACTCCGCAGGAAAAGAATTCTTATTCTATTTTGGGGAGAAATCTTAGGCTTTTTTTTTTTTTACATATTTATATTTTTTTTAAAAAATATATTTTATTGTTTTTAGTGTGGTAAAATACATAATATGGAACTTAGACATCTAAATCAGAAATCTGAACCTTAATATAAAATAAGAAGCAGGTAATAGATTTTTATGATTTTCATAGAATCATAGAATTGTCATAGAATGGTTTGGGTTGGAAGGGATGTTAAAGATCATCTAGTTCCAAGCCCCCTGCCATGGGCAGGGACACTCTCCGCTAGACCAGGTTGCCCAAAGCCCCATCCAACCAGGCCTTGGACACTTCCAGGGATGGGGCATCCACAGCTTCTCTGGGCAACCTGTTCCAGTGCGTCACCACCCTCACAGAGAAGAATTTCTTCCTAATATCTAATCTAAATCTACCCTCCTTCACTTTAAAGCCATTGCCCCTTCTCCTATCACTCCATGCCCTTGTAAACAGTCTCTCCTGTAGGCCCCTTCAGGTACTGGAAGGCTGCTATAAGGTCTCCCCGGAGCCTTCTCTTCTCCAGGCTGAACAATCCCAACTCTCTCAGCCTGTTCTCAAAGGAGAGGTGCTCCAGCCCTCTGATCAGTTTTCAACTGGGCAGAAAGTTTGAGAAATCTAGCCATAAATCTTTCTATTTGACATTCAGAAGGCTGCCTTGTTGGGTCCCGATTTAGGCAGTCCTTGTGCTCTCAGATTCCCTAGGCGTTAGCGGAGGTATCCTGTCTCTCCTGTTCCCTGGAAGAGTGTATCCAATGCCCTGTCACAGAACTGGCAAGCCCAGTTGTCATACCATTGCCCTCACTTTGCTGAACACTTGTCTTTAGGGATATTAGCTCTGTGGATGCTCCAGAATCCATAAATGATCATCTCTTTGTGGCAGGTTCAGTACAGACCCCATAGACAGACTGCACAGAATCCCAGAACACTAATGCCCTTTACTTGTCGCAAGAAACATAAACAAAAATAATAAACCACTCATACATTTCTCTGATTTAATTTCCTCATCAGTTTTGAGAGTTCACTGGGCCAGATATGTCCCTTGGGTTATTGTATTTTCCCTGTAGCTAGATCCATAGTTTCTAGACCATGAAGTATTTTGGGATCAGTGTGCTTTCTCTGACTATCACTGCTCCAGCAACTCCCCTGGATGACCCCACCACCTTTGTTATGAAAGCCTAGCTATCATTTCCTTTTTTTTTGCATAAACTGTGTGTATTTTGCCTTCCAGTTTTTCCGTTCCTGCCCTTTCAATCATCTGCTTTTTCCCTTCTTCTTGTTCTGCTTGGGAAATTTGCAAGTTTACTGTAGAGAACTGATTTCCCCCCATGTCTGCTTAGTTTGTCCACTGTACTGCCCACAGAGACCTACTTGGTTCCATATAATTTAAAAAGACAATTTAGAGGAGAGGGTACCTACAGACTGCCTAACCTTAATAAAATAATGGCATAGAGAAGTTATTTTTCCTATATTAGCATAGGCTTACTCTTCCTAATATTATCCCAGAACGTAACCCAAGTGTCAGGTTGCTGACTTGTGTCATTTGAAATTACATTACTTCAGTGCTGCACTGGCCAGGATCATGATCTGCCTTTATTTTATTTTTTTTGGTAGAGACATCATTCTGACACTTTTAAACTCTTGCAGTTTTGGAACAGGGAGACAGCAGCATGTAGCTGCTTTGTTTCACTGTTTACCACAGTGCAACTTTCCACATCCTACTCCAAACCCAACGCTTTATTTGAAAAGGATTAAGGTTGGAGGGGTGATGCTGCCTGATACAAGCCCTGAAAGCAAAGGAAATGCCAAGTTTTGATATTCTTTCTAAACCAGAACCAAATACATTTATGATTATATTTTCACTAGCAATGTAAGAATTTGTAGTTTCAAAAACATTTCCTCCTGCTTCCGAAAGACGTATAAGCTGTATTTATGCCTCTCTCTAAGACATTGCAATGTAGTAGCACCATCAGAAATATTAGCCAGCGCTCAGTGTTGGCAAGCACGTACTGCTTTGTGTGATGCAGCCGTTGTCCCTTACCATTTCCTCTCGTCTGCTTTCACGGTGTTTCTAGGATTTCTTGCTGAAAAAAGAATATAAAACCCTGGAGTATAATCTAACAACCACTGGGGTTGAGCTGGACAAAGTAACAGCTTTTTGGGATGAGGTTAGTACTTTTACCCAAACTGAATTAAAACACAGTGTGTATCTTTTTTACTGATATTTGCCTTGATGTTCTCTAAAAAAAGCTGCCCACACTCCTTCATTTTAACTGGCTTCAACTATCAGCAGGCAATGAATATATGGCAAGTAATTAATGCATGATATCAAATTATCCATGGTTGCGAAACTTTGGAAGAGACCTTTTAACAAGTGTTAAGTTCAGTAATAAGTAGTTATTTCTGATTTAAGCCAGCCTTAAAACAGAATCATGTTGTGGCATGTATAAACATGGGAAAGCATTTCTATAATAGGCAACTGTTGTTTGTGTCCACAAATTTAGGAGCAAGTCCAATACTTACATTAAGAAACATATTTATTTAAGAAAATAATAAACACATTATAGATAGGAAAAGAAACATCAGAAAAGTTCGTGTGTTTTCATAAGTCCATAGTATGATATACATGTCTGCATATGCATATTTTATGCATTTTTTTTGTACATACAAATACATATCTGTGTATGTTGCAGGGAATTGGAGAGCTGTTTGTAAAAGCAAACCAGGAAAACAACAACAGCAAAGCTCCTAGCACTGACAACAATCTCTTCTTCAGTAATTTTCCCCTTCATGCCTCTCCTGTTCTTCAGGATATAAATTTCAAGATTGAGAAGGGACAGTTGTTAGCTGTTTCTGGATCTACTGGAGCAGGCAAGGTATTTCTATTTCTGTTGTTTCAACAAAAGTCCTAATAATTTTAAGGAATAATTTTGTGTTGTTATCTGTATTGTTACCTGTATTGTTACTGTATTCTTGCTATCCTGTGCTTGCTGTAAAAATGATGTCTGTAGGAAAAAGTATGAATAAACTGTAAGTTTCAATAAAATGGCCAATAGTTATTTGAAGTTTTACTCTGTGGCCAACATGAGAAAGAGTTTGCTGGATAGTTTTGGACTTACAAGGAAATAGTAATTTAAATAACAAAACTATTTAAATGACAAAACTATTTTTCCATAGGAAGTAAAAGGAAATTTGCAGGAATAATGCAGACTGAAACCTAAAGTTAATGCTCATGGTGAGAATCCCCCTACCTTTAAAACAATAAACTGGAGAACATAGCATAGGTATCCAGATGCCTCAGCGTGCTAGAAAGTGGACTTTTTTTAAAAATTTTTTTCCTGCCTTGCTAAGGTATTAAGGAAAACATTGAACACAAGATGGTCAATAACCTGACAAGCCTTACACGAATTAGCCAGGTCCCTGTGATGCCCGACCTGGACATGTGGTCACTTGTGCTCTGGTTCCTCCAGTGCCTCGCTTGGACAGGCTCCCCGAGTCCCCTGTGAGAGCCTGGGGACGTGCTGCTGAAACTGGAGGTTTTCTGAAAAAAAACCAGTTGTGGTTTAAATTAATCATCCTTTTAGAACCCCAAAATGTTATCAATACATTTAGTTTGCAGATAACACATCCGATTCACCTCATTAATATAAAATGAGTTGAACTGTGATACTCTTATTCACTTTGAACAGCAAGTAATTAGCTGAGTCTTTCATCTTCACTGGGTTTTCTGAGGAGACGTGAAAGTCGAAATAAACATTCATTATGCATTTGGCAACTTTTCTTTTCCTGTCTAACAAATTATTGGTGAACATATTCTAATTACTTTTACTTGCATGGGGTAAAATCTTTGGTTTGTTGGAGTCATTGCAAAGGACCCATCAATTTCAATATGATCAAAGCTTCTATATTATTTTTCAGTAATGATACCAGTAGAAAAAAGCAAGGGACTCAGGACATGAGGTTGTCCTCAAGCTGATATGTTGAGGTACATTTTACTGTGATAGTTCTGAATTAACAGAATAGTTTTCCTATGTTGCTGACAGTCTCAGATGGCTATTGCTAAAACTGATACTTGTAATACAAAAATGTCAACTAGAACGTGCTGAAGAACATATGTATATCTCCTTTATTCAGCCTCTTAGGAAGTTGAGAAAAATTCAGATTACACTGAGCAGTTTATGTGAGTGTGTACATACAACAAAATTTTTTTTGCACTTTTCAAGGCAATGAAGATAAAAGGCTCATAATAGCTGAAAGACTTAAAAAATAAGGTTTACACCCCCCTCAAAAAAAAAAAATTCTCCTTACCTTACACCCTCTGAATTTAAGGTTTCCTTCATGCTGCTTGAGGCTGTTACTGTATATTCCAGGAATTGTCAGGCCTGTGAAACAGACTGCACACTTATTTTATCTATAACAGGTATGAAGCCTGACATCAGCTCTTTAATACTGCCTCAATATTAGATAGGGTTGGGGTTTTTTTTTTTTTCCATTTATGTTATATGGCACGAGATACAGTAGTTTAACATCCAGTGTGGAAAACTTACCAAGCGGCTGTCCTTTGCAAGGTCAGAAACTTCTTACTCAGCATTTCGGAAAAGTCAGATTCTGGTACAATGAAAAGAATCTCATGAGACTCCCCCTGCACATTGTATAACTTGTCAAAGAATCTCTGTGCTTGACAGCATGAAACTGTGACTTAGACAGATTTTTAGATCTTTGGCTGTTACGTCCCCGCTTTGTTGACTGTTTATTAGTAGTAAGAACGCCACTGGAATGGCTCTGTAACATTTTTCCCCGTATTTCTCAATTCTATTCTTTGATCTAGTAGCTAGTGATGTGTGACAAGGTTACTACAAGCTACTGATTAACTTTGAAATTATAACATGTCAGTGCTGAAATTGCAATCAATTCTTTTACGAAGGGAAATAGTAAATATACTTAGGTCATGTATTCACGTAAATGAGTTAGCAGTTACAGAGGAAAATTCAGATCACACTGAGCTGTTTGTGGGTGAGTGTACACTCATACACAAATAAAATTTCATTTTTCAATGCAATGCAGATAAAAGGCTTGTCAACACTAGCAAAATTGTAAACATGAAGTCTGTTGTACAAAGAACAAACAAAATAGTCACTGCTAATGTTAAAAATCAAATAACATTCTCCATAGATACCAATACCTTATGTCTGTATGTGTTTCACAGATGCTCACATTTTTACCTTGTAAAATTACTGGAAGTTTAAATAAAACTACATACTTTTGCAGCAGCATGCTTTTTTTACAAGATACCTTACATAATTTTTATCATTCATCGAGTGAAGTTTGTCTCATTTCAGAGGCCTTTCAGAACCATATGCATCATGAAAATCTCCACTAACTGCAGCTTGCACTAGATCAGTACTTATAGGGACGGTCTTTGCAACACAAATGTACCATCCAAGTGGCTTAGCAGAATGGCTCTTATTTTGTTTAGCATTTCTTATGGTTGTACAGATCTCTGCTATATTAATCAAGTGTTAATGATTTTTCAGACTTCTCTTCTGATGTTGATAATGGGAGAATTGGAGCCTTCGCAGGGTAAAATTAAACACAGTGGAAGGATATCCTTTTCACCTCAAGTCTCCTGGATCATGCCTGGAACAATAAAAGAAAACATAATTTTTGGTGTATCCTATGATGAATACCGATACAAGAGTGTCGTCAAAGCCTGCCAACTAGAAGAGGTCAGTCATCTAGGACTCTTAAGACCTGTGACCCAACCCAATTGAAAAACCCCAAAGAAAAAGTCAGGGAGTGGAGCTTTAAATAAGTGAGACATTTCTGAGATTTAAGGAACTCAGCCTGGCATCCCAATTTTGTCAAGTCAGCCTGTTGCCAGCTCCATGGGAGATGCACTGATGGTGCCAGTTCTGGTAGTTTACACAACAGGAGCTAAATAAGCTGGCTCAGATATTTTAAAGTATCTGCCTTCTCAGTCTTCCTTGCTAGTTAAAAACCTGGGTAGACATACTGATGTTAAAGAAATGATGTAGAAGGTATTGCTCCTACAAAATTTTTTGCATGTTTCTTCCCCATAAAGAAGCTTTTCCTTACAATCTTGGAAATTAACCTGTTTTCCTTCTTTTCTTTTGCATTTTAAAAATGGCTCCAGGGATAATTGGAACGCTGTGCCAGAAACCTGAATTATTTAGAGGAAAATCTTGACTGAGGTTGGGTGTTCCTGTGTGCACATTGAAAATTCTCACACTGGAAATTATTGCAGGATCAATCTTTATGTGACATGTAGCCCACAATTAGTACAATGATGTGGAAATGTCCCTCTGTGTGTTTGATGTTGCCAGAGGGTAGTGTAGGAACAGATATCTTCTCACATTGCAAGAAACAGAAGGAGCCAGCATTTTAGACCTTTCCACTGTTATTGCTGTACTTTAAGATCAGGCATTTTGTCTGTAACATAGAATCATAGAATCATCATAGAATGTTTTGAGTTGGAAAGGACTTTAAAGATCATCTAGTTCCAACCCCCCTGCCATGGGCAGGGACACCCTCCACTAGACCAGGTTGCCCAAAGCCCCATCCAACCTGGCCTTCAACACCTCCAGGGAGGGGGCATCCACGACCTCTCTGGGCAACCTGTTCCAGTGCCTCACCACCCTCACAGTAAAGAATTTCTTTCTAACATCTCATCTAAATCGACCCTCCTTCAGCTTAAACCCATTACCCCTTGTCCTGTCACTACACTCCCTGATAAACAGTCCCTCTCCAGCTTTCCTGTAGGCCCCTTCAGGTACTGGAAGGCCACAATTAGATCTCCCCAGAGCCTTCTGTTCTCCAGGCTGAACAATCCCAACTCTCTCAGCCTGTCCTCATAGGAGAGGTGCTCCAGCCCTCTGATCAGCTTCGTGGCCCTCCTCTGGACTCGCTCCAACAGCTCGATGTCTCTCCTGTACTGGGGCCCCCAGAGCTGGACGCAGTACTCCAGGTGGGGTCTCACAAGAGCAGAGTAGAGGGGCAGGATCACCTCCCTCGACCTGCTGGTCACACCTCTTTTGATGCAGCCCAGGACACGGTTGGCTTTCTGGGCTGCAAGTGCACACTGCCAGCTCATGTTGAGCTTTTCATCAACCAACACCCCAAGTGCTTCTCCTTAGGGTTGCTCTGTAGATGAAAACAATGAATATTTAACTGTGCTGAATAGGATCTGTCTTTAGGCCACACAGTGAAACATATTTTCCTTTAGTGCCAGTCAAGCAAGAAAACAATAGCCAGTCTGTGTAAAAACAAGATGAGGTTACTGTGCTTTATCTCAGAGCAGGGTATAGTTAAGTGATAATGTAACTTTTTCTTATATGTTTATGGCCATTTCATCTTGTGTTTGGATTGCGGTTTGCTGGAAATCTTCTTTGAAGGCTTCTGAAGGCAGGAGAATTAACAAACTCTGTGTCAGGCTTTCTGAAGAGAGTAGTCCTTAACCCTGATCGTAAAAGTTGTAGTTAATGCCAAAGCTCCAAGAAATAAGTGGCTTCAGCAGTTCAAAACTGTCCTTGCCTAAAGAGGCTTCCCAGCCCAGGCTCTTCCTAGAGCAGAGGGTGGTTAATGATGGCTCATTGTCTTTGTGTTGGTGGGACGGGTCAGTGTCTCAGTGTCGGTGGGATGGCTTAGTGTTTTGGTGTTGGTGGGACGGCTTGATATCTCGGTAGGCTGCAGCTTCTTTGTTCTCCAGAGAGACTCAATCAAGCCAGCTTTGATCAGTGTTGGTGCAGCTCTGTGCAGAATGATATGCTTCACCTCCTAGCAGGGCTCATTATTTGAGATTGTTTGATACTTATAAGGATATTTTCTTCTGAACTGAAGCTGAATAAATTGGGCTGGCCTGAAGAGAAGGCAGAATGGTCTGGAAGGAAGCCAAGTGCATTACCTTCTTGCTGTTGTTATGCTTTCTAGTCTTGTTAGCTTTCACATCTTAGTTACCAAACAGGACTTAGTATGGCAGATTGAAGGATGGATTTCAAATATTAATTCCCTGTTTATTTCCCAATGTGACCTTTTAGGCATTTGTTACAAGAAGGGTTAGTGCTTTGTTGGATTGGGCTTGTGTGTGTTCTCATTCTTCAGAAAGGAGAGGTACCAGAGGGTTTTTGCCTAAGGGAGTTCACTTTGCCCCCTTCTCTGCAAATTTCCTAGGTATTTATATAGTCTACCTGAATGTAGGCCTGTTGCTGTCTAGTTCTTATATGGGCTTTTCAAGGGGAACCAAGAATTGGTGATAAAAGAGAGTTTATTTCCTTATTGCACATATGCTGAAAGTCAGTTAACATACAGCTCTTAAAAGTGGCTGCGTGAGATTTACTTCCAAGCTCCATGCTCACAAATACTTTTTTGGGAATACAAAGCCATCTTCCTTGACCCAGTGGACAAATAGATGTGTTACAACTGCAAAAAGTAACATACCTGCGAAATGTTCTTTTTGCTTTGCCATCTCCACCAGTATAGAGGAAGCATACTGAAGATTTAGTCAAATTCCTAAATTCACAGTTAACGTTACTGGAAAGCAATGAAACTATTAGCAACAAAAGGATTTTCTTTTATTTCTTTTATTTTTTATTTCTTTTATTGATTTTATTTATTTTATTTCTTTTATGAGCTCACATAAGTTTATAGCAATTTAGATCTATTCTGTAATCCAAAGGGGTCAAGTAGTTAGATACTGTACTTTCTTGACTTCCATACTCAACTTAAAAGATTTCTGCCTTCAACTTCTTATTCTTGTTACCTTGCTGCAATTCACCTACTCTCCAGTTGTGCCAGTATACCTGTTCATGATGTCGTGCCGTGAAACAGAAGTTGAAGATCAAAAAGAAAATGGTTATGATATACTGGAGAACTGCATCCCTCATAAATACTCTGCAGAATAGTTTGACAAAGTGCGTTTGTGTAGTGCACAGTACATTAAGATCTCAGTCTGTGCCTGGGTTTGCAGGCTCAATTAGCGTGTACACATCTCTCACGTATCCTTTTTTCTCATGTATAACATAACAGTTGTCTCAATGCCCATTACATAGGTGTGTGACTGATGAATGGTCAGATGCAGTGAATCACATCATACAGTAGATACTGTTTTGTGAGTCTACGTATGGGAAGTATATGTTTTAATGGTCCTCCTTTGAATGTAGTCCCACTTGATTGCGGGGGGGACACCTGTGGCAGCAATGTAGTGTCATAGGTTTGATTCATGGCCCTTGGTCCTCACAGCTCTGCTCTGTAGCCTTCTCTGGCACGTGGGGATACCAAGGGCAAGGGACACCACAGTGCAGCCCCGTACAAGTGTATGAGATCTAAGTTGTTGAAAGGATGCGCAATGAAAGACGGTTGTGTGTCGAAGGCTCGGTGAGGGAAGTTTCTCAGGTCTAGGTATCACTGCTTGTCATAATTTCAGGATGACACTCTATAGATATATAATACTGAAGAAGCATGAGAAGGGTTCTCAAATGCATCTCTATGTGAACCAGTAAAAGCACGTCTAAGGTACGTTTTAAACTTCTGTTTGTACAGCTTATGTGCGTTTTTTTATGGTAGTGCAGCCTACTTTACATGTGTAAAATGATTCAGGACTTGATTGTAATTACATTTCTTGATTATATTTTTCCTTTGAGGATAAGTAGGGCATCGGGGAGGTAAAATCATGTTTTACAATGTGGTTCTAGTTACTGGAGTTTGGAAATGGGCAGAGGTTGAAAGCAGAGAAGTGGAAGGTGATAGAACAACAGAAAGACTGCTTTGGAGTTGAGATGAAGGGGTTGTAATTAAGAGGTGCCTTAGCATTCTTGATATCCTACAGACACAGCCTTACTGGCAAAAAATTACTTCTGAAAGCCCAGCATAAACTAAATATGGCTGCAGTGAGATGTAAGTGGTGCGCAGGCATTGCCCTTATCCTCTGTGATGCTGAGCTCAAGGGAATGCCAATGCATTTAAATTACATGATGCGTTCTGTGAAACATCACAGTAAAAAAAGTTTTACAAAAAGGCATCGGAGAAGTGCTGCTTGTTCTGCTCCACTGCCTTCTTCCTCTTTTTACCTTTCCTCGAGAAACAGTGAATATTTTAGCAAGCAAGCAGGGTGAGTACCTAATTTAGGTAGGTCCCAGTTTGCAAATATGGAAGTGAAGGCTTTCAACTTCTAGATCAAACCATTCCAGCACAGATCAGTAGTCCTTACCATTTGTCGTTTATTCAGAAGCTTTTTTGAAATAAATTGTTTGAATGGGTTTAATTTTGAGTGTGCAGGTATTATCACAAATCTATTACCTTTAAAATCTTAAATTGGCATGCTATGATATAGAGAAGCCAAGATGTAATTGGTACATATTCTGAACTACTTTCCTAAAGACAGATCCCATAGGCAAGCTTAAAGGTGCTCCAAAGGTAAGCTAAGATGAATTGGTGTTGCCTCGGCTTATGCTACCTTTTTCCTTTTTTTTTTTGACAAGATGTTTTACCCTTTTTATCAAGTACTTTTCATCACATTCATGATAAAAATCAATTAGCAAGAGAGGGTGAACTTTTGCCTAGCACTTCAAATTAAGGACCTAGTATGAACAAATTTAACACTGAGAAACCATCCTGCAAAATTCATTGATTTTTATTCTTATTGCTCAATAGCAAAAGCCACTGGGAGATGTGAACTGGATGAGTTTATATGTCTAAGGAAACTTTCTAATAAATTTGAAGTAATTCCACAAGTGTAACTTCCCTGGAGATTGAAGGGTTGTATTAATGTCATGGCAGGGATAAAATGAATATAAATGGGAATTTGTAGGAGTAGCCAATTGGGTTTGAAAAATCCTTATTACTGATGTAATGAAAAATGGGGAAGGAATGTGGATTGATTTTCGTATTTTTAGGTTGAAAAATTAGTATTAATTGCCTACTATACACAGCGTGTGGGATTTTTGTTTGGTTTCAGCACTTGGTGGGTTAAAAAGGTAAAACCTTTGGACAGCTGAAACCGGAATCTTCATGTCTAAATGCTGTTAACATTGAACAAAATCATCCTAAGAGAATGCGTTCCTCCAGTCAAGACTGCGGAAGCAAGCTCATTATAGTTATTCTTTTTAAAAAATAAACAAGCATTGTATCCCATTTGAAGGGGTGCAGCCATTCATTAGTTTTGAAATCATACTTCCATGACTTCCATTTTTACCTTTTTGCAAGGTAAGATGGATATTTTTCCACCTAGTTAGTTCATTTGATCCTTCAATGGTTACCTAAGAGGCCATAAACACAGAATGGCAAGTGACTTTTAAGAGATTACCACTCTTAAAGTAAACACATGTTCTGATTTGAGAGCCACCAGCTGCTCATGAATGTAATGTTTAACATGGCATGCAAACAGAGGAAGTGTTTCCATGTGAAATCAAATCATATTATAGTACTAAATAAATCTGTGGCCAGATCCTGTGGGTTATTTTGAGCTGATTTTACAGGGAGTGCAGGAGATTCATTTTCATCTAAGAACTTAGATTATAGAGACAATAACTAGAGAAAGAGAAAATCAATATGCCAGGCCCTGGTTTGTGTTCCTGTGTGTTTGACATCTCCTTGCAAAGGATGGCATCCATCCTTGGGTGACGAGTTCACTGCAATGTCAAGGATGCCCTGAAACAGAAACATAGCCTTGCATGCCACTGTACTGGTCCAGCCCCTTTTTTCTGTGCTGGGTTTTTTTGGTTGATTGGTTGGTTTGGGTTTTTTCAGTTGAGAAGTTATTATGGCAGTGAGTGAAATACTTGGTGCCCTGTTACTGTGCCTGTTTTTCACAAGGTATATTGGCAGATTACAAAGTGTGTGGAAGAGAGGAACAATAAGGATTCAAGTCTGGAACTGAGTGCTTTGTAGTAGGTAATTCTCTACAAGAGGATATGAAGAGGTAGCTTGGTTACCTAATCAGGTACAAGTCTACAGTGTAAACTATGTGAGAGCAAGTTACTCAGCCTGTCTTCATAGCTGAGGAGAGAAACAGGCATGTCAAGGTGAAGTGCATCTCCTCCTAATGTAAACAGCTAAAATAGCATAAATGCTTCTTTCAGGCAGAAAGCCCACGTAATATGTCAAATCTCCCACTACAGCCATTGCATCTCAGACACGTGCGCCCAAAAGCTGGCTATCTTTATATTTTTTTCCACCTTGCACTGGTATGATCCACTGGCATGAGCAGACTCCTTTAACGGAAATTCTTGTCTGTGGCCCAAAATCATGGGCAGGTCAGCTGTGAAGCTGCTGACACAGTGAGTTCCCTGGGGAAACTGGAAGTAAATAGACTAGCAGTTTCTTTATAGCAGGGATCATCTCGATTAGAGAAAAAAAAAAGAGTCAAACTCCAAATGCACTGACTTCAAGAAGCTTATCAGCAATCAAGTAAATATGTTTAACAGCGGCCCTCTGCAATGTTCTGTGTTGATATCATTTAGTTAAAAACCTATTTCAGTCAAGACAGCTCTACCCACGCCTTTCCCTGTCTTAGGTACAGGGCTCTGGACTGATTACCTTGGACATTGTCCTGTCTTCTGTGTCACTTCTAGAATCGTATTTAATTCTCTTACCCTGAATTTAACTACAAACATACAGCATACCGACTACTTCATGTTTCAAAAATCTGTTCCACGGGAACGTTTCACCATAAAGAAAGCAAGTTTCGCCAGCGTTCGTGTGAGTTTTGGGTGAGCCTGACACTCTGCTCAAAGTCACAAACTCTTGTGAAAACAAAGCTTATGCTTTTGGATCGTGAATCCTTCATGAATGGTTCAGCTTAAATCTAACAAAATCTTAGGCTTCAGAAATCATAGGCAGAGAGAGGAGAGTTACCTAAATAAAATAAAAATTTAAAAAGTAATTTCTAATTTGAAATGCTTTAAAGAGATCTGGTTTTCTGCCTTCCAGCCCAGGAAAATGAGGACTCAAGTATGTTCAAGGTGGTTACCCAAAAGCCAAGATATAAAAAATTCCTGAAAATTTTTCATCTTTTAAAAATTAACAGAAATATTCACTAGTACATATGAGTCTGAAACAGAAGACTTGATTTCAAAACTTTAAAACTTCAAATTTTGCAGTTTAGTTCATATCTGTCTTACTTTCAAGATAATTTCTTTTCTGAAATTCAGGGTATCTTGAAAGTTATGCTTTCTGCAAAATGACATTTCAAATTAATTATCTAAAGATTTTTAGTAATCACTGAATTAAAATCTGGAGGTTTGTTTCAGTTCCATTTCTACCTTGTTGGTATATTAGAATTGAATATGATTGCTTGGAAGTACAAAAATAATCATCTTAGTGACAAAGCAGGTAATAGTAAAATTTCCTCTTATAACTAAAGAGAAAAATTATCCAATAGGGCGGAATAATATTGCAGCTCCTGCTTGAAATCCTTGATGCTGCTTCTGCTTAACTTACATTCGGCTTTACTTGGCATTTTATACAATAAAGACTTCAGTATTTTTCTTCTAATTTATTCCAAAATGCCCATTCTACAGAAAGGGAATTGCAAAATGTATTCAGAGGCAGCTTCTCTAAAGCACAGAAAGAAAGAAGGCGGCAAAAAAGGGAGTACTTTGGCAGGTGAGAAGGAGGTAGCAACGTGAATGGGGGATTTTCTGGGAACTGTGAAAATAAACATAGGAAATATTAATGGCAATGAAGAAAAGGAAGGCGATAGAGCTGGTAAAGAAATGGACTGTAGAAAAAAAGGAGGTGAAATAGAGGAAAGGGTTAGTGAAGATGAAATGGAGACAGTCAAGACTACTGCTCTGTTCCATCAGTTTCATGACAGTTTTATCTTTTTGGAGGGGAGGCAGAAGAAGGAAGATCAAAATCCACATCATTAAGGACATATTTAAGGAAGAAAGAGGGGTCCCATAAATAAAATACATATGTTCTATCATTAGAACTGCTTGAGTAGTTTGAGTAGCTTTGGATATATAAAGCAACTGCTTGCTGAAATGCATGGTTCTTAGAAACTATTTTCTGTCATGCTTTATTATCTTAATTGTTGCTAATGATTTATCAAATTATTTTGATAACAAACAACCTCTACAGAAAAGACTTGAAGTCTAAAGTCCATTCTGAGGTTCTCTTTTTCTTTAACAAGACCATATTTCCTATTCACTTTGAGATATTACCTTATTATCTCAGCTATATTTTTCCATACCAAGCCAAAAGGTATTACGAGGGTCATCCCTTTGCTGCTGCGGTAGATAAATATGACATTTACACTGTTAAAAATGCAAACAGATATTAAAAGAGGTGCCTTTTCCTTGGGTATGCAACTTGAGATTTGTTACCTTCTGATAACAGAAGCACCCACGATAGTAATTAATGTCTGTGGGACCTGTGGGGGGTTTCTTCTCTGAATAGTTATCAATAGGTTTCTCAATTTAAGCCTTTAGAAATAGATATGTGAAAGAAAATCCAGTGGCTACTTCACTGATATGCTGGGGTTTGTGTCGTTCAGCATCATTACATTAGGTTTGGCCCTGGCTTGATTTCACTTCCTGCATAAAATGACAGCAAGGATGTATTTGGACCAGCCCTATGTACTTTTTTACAATAGGTAATGCATGTTCCAACAAATAGCATTGTGTGTCTATTGGACTTCATCACTCTGTTTATGCCTTTGAAAGAAATTACTAAACATTTTTTAATTATTATAATTACAGCCTGAAAAGTTCTTTGTCTGTTTCATGCCATATATTACCCTGAGGTGAAGGGTAGAAGAGAGCAGAAGGGGAACTCATTAAAAGTCTGATTGAAATTCCATGTTGACACACCTGCAAAGAAATATATCTGACGAAATCCCACCACCATTTAAAACAATGGGAGCCCTGGAATTAATTTCAGTAGGAATTAATTTCAGTTTTACCCTGTTTGCAGGGGAAGACACGCTGGGCCCAGTTCTTCACCTGGGCTTTTTTCAAAGAAGTAGAATCAGGAAACAGCAATGGCACCAACACCATTACAGGGAGCAGTACTGGTAGAAATGGGAAACAGCTGAAATCAGCTTAGATATCTAGATACTTAACCACACAAATCCCAATGTTCAGGTGAAGATATTGGGTAAATGTCAAAGTTACAGGTGAATAACGTGACTCCCATGTGCATAGTGTAGCCACAAGTAATCTGAGCAGGTCATCTCAAATAAATGCTGGAAAAGCTTTTATGCCAGAATGTCACATGTTCTCTCTAAATACTTAATGACCTATAGGAAGATGGTTTTGTTACATTCAGAAAATATTCCTTTAAATATGTTGCTGGCACTATTTTTCACATCCCTCTTTCTGCAAATACCTGAGCTGGTACTTTAGTACCAGAGATTTGCTCGTGTGGCTCTCCTTTTACAAGAGGGAAATAACTAGTTAACATGAGAAGAATTTAAAAATCACCTGCAATAGCTTTTCCATACAGAAGAGCATCTTGATTTTAAGGTCAGAATCCTCTAAGCCAGGAAGTAAATGCTATTATCAAATTAAAGAGTTGGGAGAATCTCCCATTTCCTGACAGACCAGGCAGTCAATTTCTAGTCCTTGAGTTGCTGGACCTTTCATCTGTCACCGATCCAGGGCTGAACGGCATTGTTCACTCTTTTCCTGAGGTCAGGCCAATTTACAGCGGAGGAAGAAGGAAACATTTTCTGGAAGGATCTTTATTTATTTAGTTATTTAGAAAAACCTCAGAGGCTCAGAATGCCAAAAGGCGGCCCAAAAGAGAGTGATTAGCCATCAGAATCACAGCAGGGGTGATCAAAATTGGATTATATCTGACTTTGCATGAAATGCGAACTTCTAGAGAGCAGCTCACCTTAGAATCCCAGGTTGTATTGCCCACGTGTGCTCCACGTGTCTTCCAGTCTTTTTCCCAGAAGCTGCAGGATTTCTGTGGGTGCTGCAGAGTGCCTCTTGGCTGCCCGGGGAAGGAGGCACCCCAAAACAGGCCACCTCTTCCAGGGCGCTGCCTAAAGCCTGCTCCTAGAAGCTCACTTTCTGCGGGATTTTGCATGCCACATTTTTTCCCCCCAAAAGTGGCACTAAAAGGAAAATCTTTGTAAAGCATGAGGACACTGGAGCCAATTTTGTCTGGTATCAGATGCCTCGGTCGGCTTCCTCGGCTGCAGGAGATCCCTGCCTTGGGAGCAGGAGGGCATGAACAGGCAGCGAGAGCGGCACTCGGGTGCTGCCAAGTGGTGAGCACCTGCACTGGGAGCTTCTGGGACCCTTGGGGCTTCCAGCTCAGTGCATGGCAAACTTCCCTGGAGTCGCACCTGCTGGAAACCTAGGCGTCCTGGGGCACAGGGAGGTAATCCAGCCCGTGTTTCTGGGAAAAGTCCCCTGAAACTACCACCACCACAGTGATAGTGGTGTCACTGTATTGGCTTAAGGACATAGGGCAGGTAAGGCTTGAAGGCAGAATTAATATTTTTTGTTAGAGCAACTGTAAAAGTAGAAAAACTAGACAGCCTTCAGGCACACAAGCCATTCTCCGTGTCTCCACTTCCATGAATTATTGTGGTTTGCGTGGATCCTGTTTTGGTGCTAAATACTCCTCTCAAGAAAATTTCTGGCCACCTCGGCCAGTGGGGCACAAGGATCTCCTTTTCTCCTTTCTCTGTCTCACATGAGTGTGAAATGGTATTTTCTGTTTTTATCACTGGCTAAAGATTCGTTTCTAGCATAGTCATGAGTTGTAAGTAACTTACAACCCAAGCAGTGGAACGTGGCTCCCAAACCTTGAGCATTCCTGGCATTCCCAGCTAGGAATTTTGTGCAAGGTTTTTTTAATGAACCTGCATGAAGCATAAATTTCTCTGGGTTTTGAAGAGCTCAGGTCCAGAGTTTGCTTCTTGCTCTCCCTAACGTCAGTGGCAAGTGCACTTATCATTTTTATTTGACAGAAAACTCGAACGGTTAACATCTTGGATTGGTATTGTATGAAGGTACATTCCTTGCTTTTATGGACATCTAGCAATTAAGACAAATATTTGTTCTTGAGATCTTGCAGCTTGTGATTGCTCTCTGTGATAGAATGATACATCATCTTTTATCACTATTTCTGATTACATAAGCAAATGAAAGAAATAAAACTCTGTGGGACTTTTTTTTTATGACTTCTGACTAACATGTCTGTACACTGCTGTGCACTACGCTTCCATCCTGTTTGTAGCTCGAGTTTCTGGGATATGGAAAACACATGTCTGATTCTTAAAAAAAAAATTTGTTAACAGGATATTTCCAAGTTCCCAGACAAAGATTATACAGTGCTGGGCGAAGGTGGAATCATTCTGAGCGGAGGCCAGCGAGCACGAATCTCCTTAGCAAGGTGAGTATTTTGCTAAGTAGTGTACTGTTTCATGTATAAGGTAAGTATGATAACTAAGCACTTAAATACATGTGGACCAAGTCCTGTTAAATAAATATCCTCCAGGAATATCAGGAATTTCATTTAACTATCAGAAATCTGAGTTTTGCTATGCAATTGCGTTTGTGATACACTTGCAAATTTATTTATTGAATTTTATAAGTTTGATGTCAGACACATGGTATGGCTTAGCTGAAGACGAATCTTTCCCTCCCTGATGCAAGATGCAATGTGGAGATTCAGACCTTTAAGTGTAGCTTTCTTAGTACTGAAGAAACCCATACAAAGATACAAATAAGAAATAATCCAGGTTCTTTCCATGCTATGACACTTCTATAAGGCAGTTTATATATTGATTAATGACATACTCCCTGTCTGCAGGTAACAAAACTGAAAAAAAATGCCGTGTTACAATAAGCGTTGCTAATAGTTTTGGTCCTTTTCTGTTGTAAAAAGCAGTGGAAAGCAATGGCTAGTCAGCACCTATGAATAATGGTCTGGCCTTGTCTATTTGACCGTCCAACGTTAATAAGTAATTCTGGAGGTCTACAGAACAATAACATAGGTGTTTGTCTTATAAATTAGCTATGTGTTTCGGTAGAATCACTTAGCTAACACCAGAAATCCAGTAATGATAGGTCTGATGTGTAAATGGCCCCATCTATATCTGTGCCAAGTACAAACTGTGCTGGTTCCCATGCTCAGAAATGCTGGGTAGAAGTAAAATCACATTATGGTGATCCACACTGGCATCCCGTGAAAGATGTGTAAGTCTGTAGTTCATTAAAATGGAGATGCTTTCGGTGTGGATCTTTCTAGCGGATTTGTGAGAGGGAAGAGGCATGGATGGTTCTGTTTTATGTGGTAAAATAAGAGAGGAGGAGCAGAAAAAGCTTTCAGAGTAAAAAACACCCCAATCAACAAAACCAACTTAGATTTTCATTTAAAATGCAAGATTTATGAGAAGTATTTCCCAGATTCTGTGAATAATCATGTCTGCTGCTTTTCAGATGATCACAGCTCATTTACTGGAGGGTCACAGAACCAATATATTTATTGTCAGCTATATAATTATTATTTTTTTTAAAACAATTAAATGTCCCAAAGACACTGGCTGTACGTGCTTTACATTTTCTTTGGGCTCTAGTCTGAGCTCAGCATACAGCAAGGTGTGCAGGTGTTGAGGTGTGAGTTGCAGATGAAGCTCTGAGAAAGCTTGAGGAGAAAATTTCAGATTATAGCCCTGGGTTGTACCCATCTGCACAGGCGATAAACTGGATGGTATTTGCTTGAACTGGCTGCACACACGTGTCTGGTGTACTCTGTGCAAAATCATGTGAAATGAGAATTTCTGCTGCAAGTGCCATCAACCAGCCATCATGAGAAGCAGATGGAGATTGCCTGAATCCATCTTGCTTCTAGAGCACTGTCAGTGCCTGCAGCTACAACGGGGGGAAGGAAAGGATCAAGGTCAAAAAGCAGTACACGCTTTTGGGTTTGAGCTAACTCTCTGGCCCGGTATCCTAAAGCCAGTCATGTATAGCTACTAAGTCCTGCATACAAATCATAGCAATAATTTGAGTTCTACCATTATTCCAGGAAAAAAACCCTGCAAACTTTTTGCTGATGAAAGCGCCAAGAACAGTATGAACTTTTTGTTGTTGTGCAGCCACTACATCATAATGTATGGTCAGTGAAATCCATCGTGACAGAGGATTTTTCAATAGTCGCTTGGTTTATTAGCATAATATACTATTATGGAGGGCTTTTTCTCCTGGTGCTTAAATATTTTCACATTGTTTAACATAATGATTTTAAAATTGATTTTTAGGGTACTTTAAAAAGAACCGAAATGCAGCTGTCCAAATTTGTGTTACTAATTATACCCTGATTCATATCACATCATGAGTTTCATACTCACGGGCCTTTTTGAACTTCTTTTGAAATTAATTTGCAAAAAAACCCTCTTAACCACAGGTTTAGCTCTCAATGAGCCGTGTCCAGGCACACACAGCCTAAGGTCCTAATGCTACAAATAGTTTTTCGTGTCCTGAACTCGAAATATTGTACAGTCCCATTTCAGATAATGTTTCCAAGATCATGGCTCACTAATACACTTGTTTTTTCTCACCAGCTATTTCAAAGTACTTTTAAAACTAAGTGCTGAGACCGAAGTTTTTTACACACTTACTTACATATGTGTAATATTACCTCAGGCACCAGTAGACGTTACAGTAGGTACTAAATTCCCATTGAAATGGTCCTTGTACACAGATGGGGACTGTCAGATTCAGGCCATAAGCAGATCTTTGGGGTGAGCTGTGTAAAAGGCAGCTGTACAGCTTCCTTTGGTAGCACAGAAATTAATGGAAACTGAGTTGGTTTGTAATGTGGTCTGCCACAAGGAAAGGATTTGTTGAAAGGTGTCTTGCAAGCACATTTAACATTCAACTCCAGCTCCATATTGATGCTGTAGAAAAGTCTATCGATCACAAGTTTTTCAGACAAAACCGTAAAGGCATTCTTTTTAACCTATATTTATTGAAATTTATGAGACTCGTGAAAGTTAATCTCATTTCCATTTTCTCTGTTCAGAGCAGTGTACAAAGATGCTGATTTGTATCTCCTGGATTCTCCTTTTGGACATTTAGACATTTTTACAGAAAAAGAGATATTTGAAAGGTACTGTATGTTTTGATAGATTGTATTTAAGAATCCCACTGAGCAGCACAAAGTAAAACCACGAACAGAAATTCTATAACAGTACAAAAATACTGAAGTGATCAAAATTATACCTTTTGAGATGTTTATTTTTAGGGATTCTCAAGAATGAGGATTTTGTGTTAGCAGTAGGACAGCGTACTGGGCTGGGAACAAGCCTGGGCCAGGTGTGAGCATTACTGCTCCCTCCTCCATCTCAATGTATTGACCCCCCTATAACCTATTACTCCCAATGTGCATGGTTTTATATCTGGTGTGTCTGTGTACCAGAAAGGCTTTCATTTTAAAACACTTGCCTGCTTTCTAAGTATGTTTTTTTACAAAAACCTATATTTTTTCTTGTTTTTCTAATCTTTGAAAGACTGGACACCTAGAAGTGTCCACTGACCAAGAAATTGGCAGCAGGTTGGCCAAAGACAGAGGCTTCTGGCTTGTCCTTGTGGTGTAGCTCAAAACAGTAAGGACACGCACTGCCATCCATGAGCTTTTCAGTCACCATAAGTTTGAAGTTTTGAAATTGAGCCAATACCTTTAAGTTTGCTAGAAAAAGATCTAAGTAACCCTAAGAAGAAATATTTCATGTTCATGTTGAACTGTGCTTTTTTTGATTGACCTGAAAATGATAAAATTATCCCCCTATTTTTTGTTCCTGCGATAAAGTAATCACCATTGACAAATCTCAGCCTTACCACCTCCTTTGTAGTTTGAGGGAGCACCCAAGACTGCTCATACTGAGAGGGAGACAGGTAAAAGCAAACAGATTGAAAGTGCAAGGGTTAAAAGCAACATTTAATCATGAAGAAAAAAGTCTAATTTTTAACACTTTCACCTTTTATAGCTGTGTGTGCAAGTTGATGGCGAATAAAACTAGGATCTTGGTTACTTCAAAACTGGAACATTTAAAGATTGCTGACAAAATATTAATTTTACATGAGGGAAGCTGCTATTTCTATGGAACGTTTTCTGAACTTCAGGGTCAACGGCCAGACTTCAGCTCAGAGCTGATGGGATTTGATTCTTTTGATCAGTTCAGTGCAGAGAGAAGAAATTCAATTCTAACCGAGACTCTCCGACGATTTTCCATTGAAGGAGAAGGCACAGGATCACGAAATGAAATAAAAAAGCAATCTTTTAAACAAACATCTGATTTTAATGACAAAAGGAAGAACTCCATAATTATTAACCCCCTTAATGTAAGTAGGAAGTTCTCAGTAGTGCAGAGGAACGGGATGCAGGTGAACGGGATAGAAGATGGCCACAACGACCCACCAGAAAGGAGGCTCTCGCTGGTACCTGACTTGGAACAGGGAGATGTAGGTCTGCTTCGGAGTAATGTGCTAAGCACCGATCATATTCTGCAAGGTCGGAGGAGGCAATCTGTGTTAAACCTGATGACGGGTACCTCTGTGAACTACGGCACAAACTTTCCCAAAAAGGGAAGTACAGCATTTCGGAAAATGTCTGTGGTACCTCAGACAAACTTGTCTTCCGAGATAGATATCTACACCAGGCGCTTGTCTCGAGACAGTGTCTTGGACATAACTGATGAAATCAATGAAGAAGATTTGAAGGTGTGTGTTGATTTACATTCATCTTGGGTTTTGATATGGTGACAGTTTAGTGCAATATACTCCTTATATATTTTTCTACCAGACTATGTCATTCCTAATGCAGTACTTCACTGTGGAATATCTTTTTGGAATATCTGTGAATTTTTTTTAACTCAAATATCATCTTGAAATCATTGAAATCCTCAAAAATTTATTTTGCCTGGTTATTTTATAGTTTTTGAGTGTTATCTGTAGAGGATTTCAATACAGAATTTTAATCTCCTGCACTTTAATCTACGTTTAAGATTACTTATGTTAAAATGAAATTTGAAACCATAACATGGAAAACATAGCTTTAAATCATTTATGTAAAACTGACATTTGAAACGTTAAGGCTCATGGAAAAAAATTAAAATAAATTTGAAGTACTAGCACAGTTTTTAAAACTGGAATTTGATCAAATTTGACAAATTTGTCAGACTGCTTAGCTCTTATGTTCTGATACAGATAATGAACAGAGGAGTAAGCTGTTTTTCACTCTGTTTTTATGGATGTGCTGGAAATTATACAATTAAGGTCTTTTATACCAAGAACTGGATGAAAATTCCTTTTTTCTAATAACTATCAACTGGTCATGGTGAACTACTTTCATTTTCAAAACTGACAGCTGATTTTCACAGGACAGAAAAATTTTCGAAAGTTATTTCCTAGGTGGAAAAAAGTCTACAAGAAATACTTAAACTTCTAATTTGCTGAAGCACTGCCCATTTTTCTTTTGCTTTATTCATCTCTGCAGAAAAAACTCGCAGAGTATTTACAAATTTACTTTAACAGCACAATAATTATCTCCATTGAAAGAAAATAGCTATGGACTAAACATTTCTGGGCTTCTAGTAGTGCTGTACAGATCTTGGTTGTTTCTTTCAGTGTTGTCTGAAAATTTCAAATCATCTCTAAATGGTGTTGTTATATCAAAGATTACTCAACCAGTCAGTACCTTCCTCTCCAGCCATCGTCAGCCAATTTGAATGCTGCAGTTCAATTATGTGGAATAAGTTAGCAAAAAGACTGATAGCATTCATGTGTCAGAAATTCTCATATATAGATATTATTATCATTCTGACTATATTCTTATCAATTCTTTGACAGGAATGCTTTACTGATGATGCTGAAAGCATGGGTACTGTTACCACATGGAATACCTATTTCAGATATATTACGGTCCACAAAAACTTGATTTTTGTTCTGATTTTGTGTGTGACTGTCTTCTTAATTGAGGTAAGAAAACCTGCACTTCATGTCATGTTACTACAAAATTATGTTTGTTCAAACTGTGTTGTTTGTGATAAAAGGATAAATGGCTAAAGCATCAAGATGTTAGCTCATGTATGTATCGCTTATTGGCAACTGCTGTTAAATGACACTGCAATTCCTTTTCTGCTGCTTAGATCAGCATTTCTCACCAAAGACAGCGATTAGTGCATGGCAGCAGAAGACTCACCTTCTCAAATTATCTCAGTTATTTTCTGCTGTGTGGTACCATAAATAAAAATTGTTGCCCTATGCAGGTCAGGTGAATAATCTTCCATTTTCCATGAAAAGATTTCTTTGCAGAGCTTTGGGGGGTTAGCAACAATAATTACTAGAATTTTTTTTTTTTATGAGCACATACATAAGTTCTAGGGAATTGCTTTCAAAAATGAGTTAGTAGCTTTGCTCCTAGTGAAAGAAGAGTGATGAATAAGGCAAAGAGCTGCATGCCTGTGACGGCATTTAAAGACGGATGTGGTGTTCCTGCAGTGTGCGGAGAAGCCTTTTTCCAAGTACAGTGGAAAACGTCAGAAAAAATGCTGAAGAACATTTGCCTGATCATGCAAGTTTGACTATTTTTCCTATAACAGAAATTGCCTGCTTTTTGTCTTGTCTCCCAATTTAGGGAAGACTTTTAACATATAGACAGAATCTCATAGTGTCCTCTTTTACAATTAATATCCTAGGTCAAATGTTTTTCTGAGGGAAGGAACATGTTTCGGAGAGAAGACTGGGAGATTAATGAGACTCTTTTCATATGTCAACTTATAAAATATGGTACCAATTTCTCTTGCAATTTTTCATCATGAAATGAAAGAAGAGAAGAATCCATTAGGAATATAGGACTGGTTTCTGGCTGGTTGTGTCACTGAAAGGTTTTTCGCAGTTCTGTGGTAGCATTCGAATTTCTAGTATCATCAAACCTGGAGAAGGATATGATTGATGGTATCCTGAATTTACACTAATGCTGTGTTGTGGGTGATTTAAATTAGTTCTTTTTGACCAGAAATAAAGCCTGGAGCTTAGTCCAGGAATGAAGCCTGGAGCTTAAATCTAGTTTGAGATCTCAATTTTTTAAACCACCTCCAGAAGCAAGACAGTCTTTAGATGTGTAGCTGTTCTTATCATGTAAGTTTTATTTTCATGGGAGTGGAAAAAGGCTGTGTAAACCTACAACAGCAAAGCTGAAAGTGAGTTGTAGGGGAAAAGGAAATTTTAACTTTGAGATCTATATCAGATTTATCCCCATATATTCAGCATGCATTTCTAATCTTGATTACAAATTTTTGCTTTTAAATTAGACTAAAACCTTTTTAAATAATTCAAAAGCCTCATCTTCTAATTTAAGAACAAATCTTAAGGCAAAGAATGTTTCCATCTAAGTTAAACTTTCCAGTATGACTATTGCTTGAGTAAAAGCCTATTGATAAATTAATGGGCTGGAAGATATTCAGCCATAGCATAGACTATATAACCTTTAGCAAACCTCTGTGCATGAGGTGAAATACCATTCTAAGTGGTTATGTGGCCTGTGCTAACAGTTTGTACCCTTCTGACCTTAGACGATGAAGAGAGGCTAGTGATGAGCATCCAAGGGCTGAACGGAGACAATAGTGACAAGTAAATTGAAAGTGGAGTTTTGACACCCTTCAGAGCTGGATGGGACTATCGTGGAAATGCTAGAGATGCTATTTTAGATTTAGAATGCATTGTTTTGTGCTGTAGGTCCCAAGTCGAGTCCACACAGATTGCCATAAATTGGGCGTTATTTGTACACTCTTCCTAGATTTGCGGGGTGTGCATGTCTGTGTGTGTAGCTCGCTGAAGTGACTCACAACTGTGTTTCCTAGATGTAATACCCAGAGACTAGGGTTGCTGAATGGGAAGAAGAGCAGTTATGAATGGAAACATGTAGAAAGGCTTTATGAAGTTATTCTGTTACAGTATTGTGTACCTTCATCTTCCCAGCTGAAAAAAAAAATGGTCCTCTGTTGTGAGGAATCAAGATCAGAGCAGAATTCTGCTGGGAGATATAAAAAATATTATTGTGAAAGAAGCTTGATCCCTATAAATGCGTAAATTCAGGGGATTGTGGTCAAGCTTGAGTTATTTACTGTAAGACCTGCAAAAGTTAGTGGCTCCCAAGAAGACTGTAATTATGAGCTGAGGTATTATGGTAATACATTCCTGTACCAGTGCCATATGGGAAGAAGATGCTAGAAACTATATTTAGACCCTTAGAAAAAAGATCATAGACAGAAATAGGGCAGATTGAAATGTGGTGAACTAGATGAAGATCTCCAGTGTCTCAGTGGACAGACGAGAAAATGTGTTATAGAGGAAGCTTCTGTTGAGCATGGAAGCATCTCACAATAAAAAGGGTTTAATTCCACATCTTAAAAATATTAATATAGATTATTTGGAGAATTGTGTAAAACTAGCAGCCAAGCAATCTCAGACAAATAGATATATCAAATGTAGATATCAGCTAGGAAAGAATAGCAATGCAAAAATAACAATGTTAAAGGTTTGACTTCATATTTGAATAGCTGCCTGTGAAGATATTGAGAGACTTACTCTTTTAGGGCCATCAAGAAATATTAATCTTTAAAACTTTAAATATGTTAAAGCATACAGTGAATGTTCCTTGTCATTAGGAATGCATTAGCAAGCCTTTGTTAATAGTATGGTAAAAGACAATAAGAGAATATTTAGAATACCTCCCTGATTGTAATACAAGTCTAAATGTAGCTTTCCTGGTGGGATGCACTAAGTGGTTTCTGTGGAAAGAGGAGCAGATATGACAAGGTTTTTGCTTCAGGGAAGTTTGACTTCCATCCATTTATAATGCTCTCTCTACAAACAATTATAAAGTCAGTGAAAGAAGGTAAGTAAGAAAAAGTATATAATGTGACAAGACAAAAAATTGACTCTGTTTTCTTTGGTCACAGGTAGCCGCTTCTCTTGCTGGGTTATGGTTTCTTAAAAAGTAAGTAGTGGTCATCATTTATTGAGAGATTGGGGTCTCCTTTATATTGATTTTTGCTATAAATCATTAATAAATTCTGCCAGAAGTCTATATGGATAGGCACTAGCTTCATTCATTAAAATGGTTCACAGATGGATTATCTAAATACCTCATGTAGCTGGTATCTTAAGCCAGTACTTCTTTAAGAGCTAACAATCAAATGGTTTGTGCCTTGTTATTGAGCACATAACAACGCACGCCAAGACTTTTCCTGGATCAGCTCACTCTCTGCATGGACTTGATTATCCTGAATACACTGTGCTTCACTGCTGTCTTTCACAGGTGCCGGTGAGACATTTGCTTAGGAACTTTTAAGGCAGCAGTTTCTGTAAGACCCCATTTGTACGATTTCCTCTGCTCACCTATGGAAAATTCCCAGAAGTTGTAGGGTCAGGCAGATGAAGGTTGAAACACACTGAGCAGCGGTGTGCCTTTTGCTGGGTTGCTGCTTTTGATCCCTGTTTGTGTCCTGCAGCGCTAACTCTGTACATTTGACTATAGAAATCATATAGTGACTTAGGTCTGATCTGGAGGAGGAGGGATTTATATTGATGCCCCCTTACAATAGGTCACTAAGGCTTTTGATTTTTGTAGGAGACCTGGAGCATGTTACTACATAACAATTCACTTTTTCCAACACTTAAACTATTTTTTTTTGGTTAAAAGAAGAGGATGCATTTTCCTTGATTAGGCTAGTTTTGTCAGTGATTAAACTGGCAGTAGATTTGCAAGAGACTACCAAAGCAGGACATTTTCACAGCAGTTTGGAGAAAACTGTTGGAGGGGTTGTAGTTATATAACAATGGCTTAATTTCTACCTTGGTAATAACCCCTCATTGCACAATTGCAATTAATTTCAGAAATTACTACAAATGCTGATAGGTGCCTGAACCACCAAAGGTACCTGAGGAGACGGATAAACCATTTATTGCCTTGACCCCTGAGCACACACAGAGTAACTTTGCCTTAGTGGAACATGGGTTAGTTCATAATTTATATTCTATACATACAGGACAATTTAAAAAATGGCTGGAAATATACATAACTAACCATTAACATAGTTTTAAAACAAATTAACATTGCAGCACTATTTGTTTAGTCGGGAAAATAAAAGAGAAAAACCCCACAATTTCCAGTAATGTATTTATTTTTAAATTTCCGTCATACAGGACAGCTTTGACAGCAAACACAACACAATCAGAAAACAGTACCTCTGACAAACCTCCTGTGATTGTCACTAACACTAGTGCCTACTACATCATTTATATCTACGTGGGAGTGGCAGATACCCTGCTTGCCATGGGAATCTTCAGAGGTTTGCCCCTTGTGCATACGCTTATAACGGTGTCTAAAATTCTTCATCAAAAGATGGTGCACGCAGTTCTTCATGCACCTATGTCAACATTCAACTCTTGGAAAGCAGGTAACTGAGATGGGAACTGATTGACTCATGTATGGGTGTCATTTCAATTAAACAGTTTTCATTCTGTTAAAGGATACTGTTGCTTTCCATTTACATTTTCAGTCAAGCTGAATGTAAAAAGTTTGCCACATAAAGTAATTTGTGAATCTTTTAATGAACCTTGATTGCACTTTAAGGGTGACATATTTCAGTTGTCAATTCTGATTCTGAAGTATCACCTTGTAAGTTGGAGAAAATTAACCGTTAACTGTTTGAGTCAATAAAACCAGAATAACTTCTTATGAATACACTTTGTCTAAAACTGCAATAAAAAAGATGCAGTCAGCTATGTGGTGAGTGACAAGGAGTCAGGTGTGGATGATAAATAGTGCTTTATTTCATGAATAGTCCTACTAAAAAGTCATAAAACATCAGTTAGTGTGAATAATGGTATGCGTATTCAAATTTGTCTCTGAAGTTGATAGAGTTCATTATATAAACTGGTGTAACAAGTTCTATCTCCCACTGTACATCAAATTCGTATCCCATACCCTTCTTACTGGTGTGTACTAGATTGCAGGAGACACCGGTAAATGGCAATACACCATAGGGTTTCTCCTTCATTTTCCCATTATATTCTTAACTCTGTTGTTACCTGGTGATTAGTATAGTAATTCTGCTCAGACGCTAACAAACTGGTGCACAAACTCATACAAATGCTGATGTGCAAATTATCTGTGTATCAGCAGATACCCTGCTGCACAAGGGGTACAGACCTCATGCTTTGTGCCTCTGTTTCTGTCCTGTTTAATTATGTTTCTTTGTTTTTATTACATTTTTCTGTTGTTTTTTTTTTTTTTCTGAGATTCCAAGACCTAAAACAGAAGTTGTGGAGTCAAATTCCTCCCTGGGGAAAGAAGCTGTAGCTCCACTATACTGCAGTGGAATTGCTTGTACTAGAAACAAATCTTGTGCTTACCCTTTGTTCAGAGAAAGTTGTACTTTTTGTTAAAGTAATAAATGTAGGATTTTTGGGGTGTTAAAATGTCTGACTTTTTTTTTTTTTTCTTAAACCATAGGTGGTATGCTTAACAGATTCTCAAAAGATACGGCAGTACTGGATGACTTACTTCCACTTACAGTATTTGACTTCATTCAGGTTTGTAGAATAAAAGTTCTAAATTTTACTGTCTTACAGCACTGTAAAGTTTCAGTTGTCCATCATGCAAAAGATTTCATATTAATAAGAAGAAATAACAACTGGAATTAAATCTCTTCCTTTTTTTTCAGTCAGTATGTCTGTTTACATAACTGCTTATCTTGTAAGTCAACTTCATTGCTTCTTTTTTGAGTACTTGCCTATATGTATACCTCCACTGTTTGTGCAAACCACTTTTAGTATTCAGGCTCAGAAACATTTTTGCCCTGAAGACCCCTACAGTGCAAGTATCCCTGCTATATTCAACTTCAAAGGTTTAAAGGGCATTCCTTAGTTTCTTTCAGTTATCTTGGCTCAAGATTAATGTTTTTTCATGCTATCCTTTGATTGCATTCAGTCATTTTCATGACTTTACTTCCTTAGACTCTTCTATTCCCAGTTTGCTAGCGTCACCCTTAATTTCCCTCTTCTCTTTTGTAGAATATATTCTTGCTTTTTCTGTTCTTTTATCTTCTGTGGAAACACTTCCAGGTTTGCCTTATTGGGCAGTTTGACCCATGATGATGTGCTTTCAACTCTCAGTTGGGCAGTTCTCTTCTGTTCTTTTCTTTGTTTCTCCCTTCACAAGTTTGACTGCCTAGTTTCGTCTTTTATCCTTCACATCTTCGTGGCTTTCCCTGAGTCTCTGGGATTTAAGCTGAGTCTGTCAGGCACTGGAGAACTATTTGTGATGGAGGAGATCTTTAGATGACACTAATCCTTGGAGGAATTTTACATCCCTAAGAGTTATAGAATTGACAACTTTTTATTTTTTGGATGGAAAGGTTTGTTTCCAGCACACCTCCTGGGAAAATCCATGCATTGCAAAATCTTGAGTTTTGAATGACCTTCAAATTTATCCACACTGAAGAGAACATTGAAGAAATACAGAGACAGAGGCAATCCCAGTGTTTCTCAAGGAAGATGCCTTGTTTGCTCCCCATCCTGCCTATTCTGAGACTTTGTGGCTCTGTGTGGATCCCAGCACCCCTCATTGGCATTCTACCACTGATGCTGCAATGCCAGCTTTTCCTCAGATACAGCTGGTTCCCAGAACATTTAAAAAATAAAAGCAAAAGCTTCCCTGGCCCTCCTGTTCTCCTCTACCTTTATTTAGGGGATATGCAGGGTCGACTTAATCAATCCAAACACTCCACTGCACAGATTGCCTGTCTCCATCTGTGAGTTTGCTCTGCTTTACAATCCTTACCAACATGACGGTCTGATCAAAACAAGTCCCTTGCCCTATATCTTTGTTAGTAATTGATAACTTTGGCTCATGACTTTAGAGAGGCCAGTGCAGCTTCATGTGAAGAGGTTCAAGGACATTACAGCTCTACTTCACGTTCTGCTGACATCATGATGATTTGCTGAATGAGTAAACATGCACATTGACACCTTCTCTGAATCATTAATGTAATCTTCAGTGTGATCAGGAGTCACTGCTACCTTTTCTGGTGTGACCATTTTGTTTCTGATATTTTGGATCTGCCATGGGGATGTTATTCTAAAACTATTTTAGTTCTAAACTCTATGTTTCAAGTTCTCTACAAGAAACTGACTAGTTTTTCATGTTTCCAAGGATAAGGAAAATCCCTAGATTTGGCTTTTCTGTTCTGATGCCTTTCAGAGGCTAAGCTGTACTCTAATGTCCCACAGGTTCACCTCTGTCTCCTCAGTATCAACTGCAGAGCTCCTGGACATAATGACAGCTGCCCTGTCTTTCCAGGTCCTTCTGGTGAAGATCATTGAACCTACCTGCTGTCTTGAATGCTTTTTACCGGTCATCCCTTTACAAGACATTTCTTCTGATCCTTCATAGATTCAGACTTGTTTGGCAGCTTCAGACTTTCACAGACTCTGCTAATGAACAAAGTCAGATTCCTCTGAAAGATACAGAGAAGTTATACATGTGACTTTCTCCTTCTGTGCTGATTATTGCAGAGTCACAGAATGGTCAAATCTGGAAAGGACCTCTGGACCTAGGGCCTGGGACCTCCCCAACCACTCTGCTCAAAGCACTGTCAGCTAGAGCAGGTTGCTCAGGCCCATGTTGGATTTTGGATATCTCCAAGGGTGGAGAATCCACAACGAGCAACCTGTTCCAATGTCTGACCATCCTCACATTAAAAATGCTTTTTCTTATGTTTAAATAGAATTTTGTGCATTTCAACTTTTGCCCATTGCCTCTTATCTTCCCAATGGGTGCCACTGAGAAGAATCTGGCTCAGGCTTATTTGCTCCGCACCAAATACCTATTGGGATTTATATAAATAGAATATAAATTTTAAACATATATATAATTTATAAAAATATTTGCATATATATATATAAATTTATAGTTTCTATAAATATAATAAATACCATCAGATACTTATACAAAGTGATAAGATCCCCTTAAGCCTTCCCTTAAGTAAACAATCACAGCTGTATCAGCCGGTCCTTGTGTGTGAGATGCTGCAATCCCTTTGACATGTTCAAGACTTTTCACTGGACTCGCTCCAGTATGATTGTATCTTGTACTGGGGAACGCACTCCAGATACAGTCTCACTGGTGCTGAAGAGAGAGGAAGGATGACCTGCCTTGAGCTTCTGACAATGCTGCCCTTGTTGACCTCCCTTGCTGCATGGGTGTCTTGCTGCCTCATGGTCCACCAGGACCCCTGAGGCCTTCTCTGCAAAGCTGCTTCCCAGTCAGTCACCCTCCAGTCTGTACTGGTGAATGTGGTTATTCCTTCCCAGGGGCAGAGATCTACAGAAAAGGTTAGCTTCTAAATGTACTGGGATGCCTAAATCCAAGTCTTGTGGAGATGGAGGCTTGGTCTCTGCTAGCCTTCAGTTTATGTTTGCATAAGTCTGTCCTGAATTCTGAGCTTTTCCCAAGAATTTGATGCAAAATTTTAGAGCTCATTCTTATTCCCTCTTCTGGGAGAAAGAGCTGGTAGATGACTCTGGCTAGCACCTTGTTTAGGGACACTGTGTCCTTCTCTGTTGCAGCTGTGGATGTCATGACATAGTTTTTCTTAGGACTTTCAGGGACATATCAGGGACCTTCCCTTTTAGGTAGCAGAGCTTTCTATTCAGATGAATGAGACTTCAGGATGAAAGAGGTCAGGGCTACTCTCCAGTCACTGGGGTATACCCAGTTGCCCATAAAAGAAGAAGCAGTATTAACCTTTACATCAACAACAACAGATAGCAACTGTGATGTTTTCTCTGTCAGCCATCTGACCTGCTTGCATCAGGGTATGAATTGTAGCCAGCTAATGATGTCAGCAGCATTGCCACTAATTTTAACATCCATCTCAGTCTTCTACCAGTGCTTGCAGTGGGTGCATCATTTTTTGGAGATCCTTCACATGACATGCTCACCCCTAGGGTTTAATATAGTCCCACTCGAAAGGTTATAGTGAACTCATTGAACATTTATACCTATCGTCATGGCTGGCTTTCCCTAAATGATAAACCCCCATTGGTTAATCAGATTGGCTGCTGCATCCATTGCCACCCTCAACTTTTGCTGAATTGCTGTCTCCACCACCAGCTGTATTTTCCAAAACGATTACAGAGGGGAAGCACTGGAACGTGCCTCCTCATCTGGCCTCCGTCCCAGGACTGAAAGCTCAGCACGTGTGGTCACTGCAGCTCTTAACTGGGCTGCATGAGACCTCTGCTGCCATTCCCCGAGCATATGCCAACGTAGCTGGCTTGTGTGTTGATTTTTGCTACTGCCTTTTTAGAGAAGATGCCATCTTCTGTTTGACTTTACACTTATTTTGTGTTTGGAGTTTACGAGATAACACAAATTTTCATATTGAACTTTTTATTGAAATAACTGTTGGACCAGCAGTGAGAACAATATGGCATCATAGTGGCCTTTGCAAAATTTGAGTAAATGATGGAAATAGGAATTAAAACAGTCACCGTGTGACCATGTAATCTCAAGCAATTTGAGTGCTGTATAACTTGGCTCAATAGCAATTGAATGGCTCATTTACTTCTTAACAATTAGAGATACAAGAGGTACTAAATTCTACAGTTTGAAATAATGAGTAAACACAAATCCATTCTTGCATTGCTACAGACCAGTGCTATACAGCCTGCACAAGCATAACCCACATGTCACCATTCTTTTAAGAGAAATGAAGAAAATCATGAAAGAAATCTTTAACTAGTTCAGCTGTTACAGAATTTTTTTTTCATAAACTTTGATGCTGCTATAGCATTGCTCAGATTTCCAATGAAAACAAAGGGTAGGAATCCTGTAACGTGCTTACCTATTCGTGAAAGACCTCTGACTTGGAGTACCAGGAATTTAAATATATTCTTGAATTTATGTGGAGGTAGTAGCAAAAGCACCAACTGCAGGTTTCTTCCTAATGTGAAATTAGTTTTGCTTTCCATCTATTTCTTTGCTGACTGGTCATTTGCAGTGATGTTTCAATGTGATATTCATAATTTTGTCCAAATTATTCATTTGCAGTTGCTTTAGGCAGTTTGAATTAGTTGTTTAGTGTGAAAGGTAACACTGTGATGCAAAGCAGAGTGTACACTGATATACTTGATTTTTCATTAGATTTAGGTATGAGACAAAAACAGTTGAAGTGCTTGAGGTGCTTCTAGAGTAAAGACCAAGGCCTGATTTAGCTAAATCTGTCTGGAGCTACTCAGGATGAGGTCTTATGAGAATAGTAGTAGTCTCTCTCTGGTGGGTTAAATAGATTATGTAATTATTTTGTTCCTTTTGAGTCACCTGTCATCTTAAAACATCTTTTTTTCTCCTGAAACTGCTAATTTTTCATACCACAAGTCCTCTTATGACTTATTTCCCATCTTCTGATCAGGACGAGCAGTAGTGCTGCTTTCATATGTAGCCTACAGTCCCTAGGGCAAGCGGTGATGTGCGACTTCCCACTTTTTCTGACCCACAGAAAAACTGCTTGGCCAGAACCTCCAGAAGACTGGTGCTCAGGTCCTGCCAGTCTGGCACACATAGTCTGGACAAGACAGGGACAGCACCATTAGGTTTGGGAGGTGGCTGCAGATATTGCAAATGTCGTTCTTACAAGTTTAACTGGAGAGTGAGGGCCTAGCTGCCGTTGTTTTTGTGTGGCTTCATAATTTAGAAGCCTGCAATACTGGTTGTACTACAGAAAACACTTCTTCCATCTATTAGAAAAGATGGCAGCTTATTCCAACAGGATCTGGTCTCACTCATGATCTTTTCATGGAGGTTTGTTCTCAGCTGCAAATTCTACTTAGGTTAGTACTTTATGTTTGTTGAAACAATACATAGTAGCCATGGGAAGGAGACTCATCACCAATCTCTAGTCTATAAAATGACAAGTTTACTATATCAATAGTATTTTTCTTTCATTCTACAGTTAATACTGATTGTGATTGGCGCTATAACAGTAGTCTCAATATTACAACCCTACATCTTCCTGGCATCAGTGCCTGTGATAGCAGCCTTTATTGTGTTAAGGGCATACTTCCTCCACACTTCTCAGCAGCTGAAACAACTGGAATCTGAAGGTAGGAGCAGTGAAATTGGTAGACTTCTAAGTCCACAACAAATCAATTGAGAAGTGATTCACCCTTTCACCTCTTCTTTGCCTTTTCTTTTGCAAGATTCCATTGTCTCTGGGAGCAGAACACGTACCTCCTTAAAGCCAGTGCTGTCACTGATCCAGCCAATACTGAGTGCTCTGCTGCCAAAGAGCAATGGAGAAGACCTTTTTAAAGCTGGGCTTTATCACCACTGCAGCTGAAAACAAATAAAGTCCTGACATACAGTTTTATTGAGAGTAAATGTAACTTGAAAAATTGTAGTCAGACTTGGTATGTGCCCTATGAGTTTGTTTCTTTATAAGAAAAATTTAGAATGTATATATCTTGATTGCAAATAATTCTTATTTCTGAATAAGTTATTTGACTGTATTTCCTTCCTCTCATCCCATTAAGAGACAAATATGTTCCCAATAAAATGGAAAACCTCATCTTGAAGTGTGGGTTTGCAGATCAGGCTCTGTGGTCTGGCTTTACAACAAACTGGCAGATCCTCAGCAAATCAGTCCTGAATCTTAAACACTGACGATCATCTTCCCTTTTATTTAAGTGTAATTCTGAAGTTCCTCGGATCTAAATCTAAATTGCTTTGATGTTCGCAGGGATCCAGCATTGGCTCACCACTCGTTATGCAATGCAAGATCTGCTTAAAATTACCATGTCAGTACAGTAGAATCAAGAGCACTAAAGTACTTTGTGCTAAAAAAACTTCACTTGATGGAGTTATCAGAATTGTAGGAATTAATTTTGGCTGGGGAGGAGCCACCTTTCTCTCATGGCATCTTACAGCAGGCCAGGAGCTTCCCCAAGTAGTATGCCAACTATGAAGATTTAATGTCATCCCTTCCTGGCAATACACTGAATGGCAGTTCAACCCGTTCACGCAAAGACTGTTGTTGTATATCCTGTGCTAGGATTACTCCAGTCATGTATTCCGACAACATATGTAGATTAAACACTGACAATAGTTATACTGCTGTGAGTTAGAGCATAGGGCTGTGTATTTGTGTTGTAGCAAAGGTATCTGCTTATGAGTGTTTATGATGTTTCTCATTTAAAAACTTTACAGCTCGGAGTCCAATATTCACCCATCTGGTTACAAGCTTAAAAGGGCTGTGGACACTAAGAGCTTTTGGGCGGCAGCCATATTTTGAGACCTTGTTTCACAAAGCCCTGAACCTACACACGGCAAACTGGTTCCTCTACCTGTCAACGCTGCGCTGGTTCCAGATGAGGATAGAAATGATTTTTGTTGTCTTTTTTGTTGCTGTGGCGTTCATCTCCATCATAACTACAGGTACGGTAACTTTACTGGAGTACTGGAATGGAAGTTGTCTGCTTCTGCTTAACAGCTCAGCTTTAGAAGCTTCTGAAGGAAATAAACCCTTGCAAAATGTAGCGTACACTGGAGTCACTGATTTAAGTATGTCACAGTAGTAAACACAATTTAGTTCAAACAGAAATTACGCCAGTACTATCTGCAATGTGATGTTGCAAAGGACTCATTAAAGGGATTAATCTGAAAATAATATCTGAAGGGACAGAACTTTCCTTTTCTTGACTGTAATTGCTGTAAAAGTAATCTCATGTATTTTGAACCACATTAATGTAACCACGCTAGTGTACTGAAAAGCTTGGGTGTTGATTATCATCTATATAGCTCAAAGGTTTTTAGTAAATTGAGGTTAATGTTCCTCTTATTTGCAAATGGCTAAGACATGCAAAGTTTTAATGATCTTTTAAAGCCACAGCAATAGCAGAAGTAGTTTGAGTTTTTTTAGTAAAACTAACTGTTCCTTGTGTTATTGTTTTTCTGACTATTTTATTTGAGCAAAGAGTTTAGAAGCACTTTTTAAAAACGTGAAAAATTTGTCATCTTGCCACCATTGTAAACTTTACTGTAATAAGTAATAGGTCCTTGGAGCAACACTAAATTCCTTTTCTTAATCTGTCAGCTTTCAGGAGCAATATTTTGCTTTTAAGGTTTATAATTACTTTGATAACGAGATGTCTATAAGCAAAACAGGAGGAAGTTTGTTGAAGAAAGCCATAGAAGAAATGGAGAAATCATAGAAAGGCATTTGACTTAAATTCTCAATTCCATTTAACACACAGTGAGATTAAAAATCAGCAGTGGAGTAGTTTAAATGCTTATATTGTCTTGTATGAACTCATAAAGGAAAATCCCATGCTTGTTACAGTAGCAATTAAAGCAAAATAATTTATATCTGCATCTTTGTGGAACAGTAAGGAGAACATGCCCTCTATTTGTCCAATAAATGAAAATGTAAACCAGTGCAACTATTCTGAATTTTAAAGTTGTTAGCTGTGGTGTTTTAGTAAGATAAGAGTCGTTTCACTGATTCACATGTGTTGGAAAAAAGAAATTGAAATCAAGATTGCAGAGGCCTGATTCTGTTTACAGCTTAAGTACCAAGATTTAATTTTTTCTTCTCCCAAAGCAAGATCAGGGTTTCTAGTAAATTCAGTACCAGGTGTTTAACTGATGATTAAGCTCTCAATCCTTTGTATAATTAACAAGTCCATGTTTTCTCCACGAAGAGGAGAGAATGTGAATATGTAATTTAAGATATACATGCTAATTTTCTGATTTCTATTGGCTTTTTATTTACATATAAATTGAATGTGTTTTTCTCTCTGCAGGTGATGGACCAGGTCAAGTTGGCATTATTCTTACTTTAGCTATGAACATCATGGGAACCTTACAGTGGGCAGTAAACTCAAGCATAGATGTGGATAGTTTGGTAAGCATAATATGCACTTTGCTGTGCTTTCTTTTGAGGAATTGCTTTATACTGTTGATTACGGGTGTTCAGTGAGTTATTTTCAGAGCTGGATATCAGACAGATGTGTCGGAAAAGTTCCCCTCATGCCTTTCATAGCAACCTATCGGCTTTGGCACAGCACAAACTGAGTTTTTCTATGATCAAAAATTTTCCTGGACTGGAAAAGGCAACAGCAAATAATTGCATTTGAGGATTCAGATTGCAGATGTAGCAGTGATGGGAAAACTTCAAAAAGGCTTGGAGTTGTTTTGTTTTGATTATATACCTTACCAAGGTATATAATATACCTTACTTGGTCTACTTAAGGGCTTTGCACAGCAGATCACGATGGATGTTTTTGAGCTCCTTCCACACAAAATCAATAATGATTTAAAATTTTGTCCTAGACTTCCCTGGTGTTCTGCTTCTGGTTTTGTGTAAAATAAATTCTGACATAAGGCTTTGGACTTGTACATGTTTACCCCTTTAATTTGCATAGTTAGTCCGTTAGTTAGGATTGGTTTTAAAACAGAATATGTCACAAGGTTAACTTATCATCACCTATTTTTTGAGATATGAGAAGCATACAGGAAACTCATAGAAAAATATGTTTGTTCTGGCAGTTTTCATCGTACTGTAGCTTAAATGTTCCTGATTAGCTGAAATGAGTCGTCATTTATAAAAAATATAATTGGGGCAGACGGTGACAGTAAGGGAATATTTGCCAGTTTGACTTTTTTTTTTTTTTAAAAATAAGTGATTCAACCACCCTCATCCTGAAGCAAATCCTTAAGAGCCCCAAAACTGGGAATTAACCACTTACAACATCTAATCTCTTGTTTACGCGTGTGACTGGTGATAGTCCAGAAAGCTGAGTGCCATTCAGGGACACATTTTTTCCCTATCCACCAGTTGTTTTGTGCTGACTCTTTCTTTGCTTGTTAGAACAGCCTATCTTGAAGGGCAAGCACTCTGTGAAAGGCTTCTTTGCCCTAACTGCAAGACACGCCAAACAGCAGTTGTGTGACTGATAATGAAGTAAAACGTGCCGTTGGTAAGGCGCGACGGCGACAACGTTCCATCAGCTCTCATTTGTAAACTCCATCTCAGCCCTGTAAGGCATAGTGTGATCGCTTTAAGCATAACAATCTGTGTAAGAATCATGTGCACGTATTATAAAGCTTAACACAAACTGTAGGTGTTTCCCAAGAGCAAGAGAAAGTCTTACTGTAGGATTTAGAGGGTGCTGGATGCTAGTGTTTTAATAAAAAGTTCCCCTTTTTTAAAATACATTGATGTTAAAATATCATCTATTAGTGGCGTTAAGGAAGTAACTCCCTTTCCCCTGAAAAGAAAGTCTCAAGTTGCTTTAGACATTTGTGAATATTTTTCTCTTTATTAAGACAAACTCTTTTACTGGAGGACCAGTTACAATAATGAGAGCTTTCTAAGGTGCATCAGTTTATAGGTGGATCCTCTGGACTTCTTTGAGCAGTGGATAGCTGCCCACCCCCATTCTATGGATTTTTAGGTAGCCCGGATGTCAAACTAATAGATATTGCTGGCGGGGTGGTTTTCCTGACATTCAAAAGCTGGTTCTGTGCACGAGCAAATAAGAATAGCTTCATGGTTTCAAGATAATAGAACTGCTTCACTGGGTGATGCAGATGTATTATTTCCCACTCTTTGTATTCTCTACATTTACCACTTCCCTCTTTAAAGTCTTTTACAATTATTTGGTTACAGGTGTCCTGCAAAGGCTTGCATGTGTGCCTTAGTAGTCTATTTGGTTATACTCTACTTTTCTCTCAGTGGGTACTTTGAAGCTCCCCATAGGACCAGATTGACTAGAATTGACACATCACGTCTCCAGTTACAGATATGTACACACCGCTCTAGATGACATCACTCTTGCCCTTCCTTGAGCAGATGTGACATCCATGCTTACTTACAAGCCTGCAACATAAGCGTGTCTGAGTGTATAGCACATTTGTAGGTAGAAGTTTTGGGTTGTCAGATAAGCTGGAGTTTTCTGCAGATGGTTGAAACCAATGTCCAGAGGCATAGCTGCTGTAATTAGTACATAACGTTAAGCTCGTACTGAGTTGTTTTACAAGATATGCAAGGTATGGGAAAACAGTGAAATAAATGCAAGCAAAAGGACAGGAAGGCAGGAGTCTAGGGAAGCAGGATCATGTGAAAAAGGGAAAATTGTACCGGAAGAAATACTGGCCAAACAGATGGGTAGGTGGCAAATTCGCCTTTATTCCAGACAATCTCCTTCTTGAGCTTTCCATGACACAGGCATACATACTGAAGAAATCTGAGTTTCTAGGTTGGATTTTGGTTTTACATACACAGATATTCTCTTTGAAGTAATTTCTGTTGAACTGTTTTGGCTTTAACTGAAAAATCCCCATTGTCTTTTAATGCCCCATAATGGTTTTGGCATTTCATTTTCTACAGCCCTGATACTTTATCTGCTTTGCTTTTTTTTTTTTTTTTTTTTAAACATGTGTGGTCACTCTGACAGCTATCCATTGTTTCATTTAAAGCTACCAGTTAGGCTAGATTTATCTTTGCACTTTGATCATTTCTGCTAATATCCCTTTAGCTGGTTTTCAGTCTTTTTCTTATCCCTCCAAGCAGTCTTGTAGTATTTTTAATGTTTTTCCTTCATAAGGAAATAGAAAATAAGTTTTCCTGTAAGTGCTGCTTTCATAGATAAACATTGGCTAGTCCCAGTGGGCTATTTTAATGCTTTTTAACCTCCTCCTTCACTGATGCGTATCCTGCAGTAGCAGCGCTATAATTGGGAAGGACAATTCCTTTTACTAGGGAAAGAGAAAATGCCATGCTTTTACTGTTGCCAGGATTACTTATGTAAGGAGATATAAAAAGAATGCCCCCAAAAGATATTAAACCCACACTTGCTAAATCTCACAGTGCCCCACCCTATCCATCAGGGATGCTGAAGAATTAAAGTAGTACATGGTAGAGAAGAGGACCAAAGAAAAAATTAGGACTGTGAAAAATAATGGCACTTTTAGAGCTGGTTGTCATGCTTTTATTTCCCCATGCTATTTCTCCTTTAACCTGTTTAACTGGTATTTTTTTTTAACTAGGACATGATCTTAATATGCTTTTTACTACTGTCAGCAGAAAACCTGAGAACACTGTTAACTTCCAAAGTTTAAGTAGACTAAACACTTGACTGGAAAATCTGCATCAGAATGACAATTCTCAAAGTGAAGTGTTGGTCATCTGGAAGGGAACAGAATCATGAAAAATCTGTTAGAACATTTCCTTTTCTGCCTGAAAAGCAGTGTGAGAAAGAGCAAAAAAATCAGCACAAGTTTGACATGAACTAAATATTTCATTTTTGCAGTTTCGAGGAGGACTATATGTCCTATGAGCGCACCCAAAATGTAACAGCAGAAGATGTGAAACCTCAGTAAAACCGTATGGTCTGCCTGCATTGACCCAGTTTTTGCAGTGACTTAATGCATAGGGTTTTTTCACAACATGAACCTCTGAACCAGCCTTTCATAGGATGTCTCAGCTGCGCACTGCGCTTTCCAGACAGCATGGTTTTGAGGAGGTGGTATCTTGCAACATGGTCGTTGAATACTATGTGTGTCTGGTCTGGAGAGGGTAACTGCTCCCTAGCAGAAGAGAACACAGGGCCTGGTGAAATTAATTTTATTAGATTACTTGTAAAAGGAATTACTTCTTCCACTTTCTGGAAATATACGTTACATAATTATATTATGAATTCTCCTTCAACATTAAGAAGAGTTTAAGTGATATTAATGAGAAAGTAAATTAAAGAATTTGCAATGTTATTCAAATCTCAGTAAAATACAATTAGGCAAGGCTAAAAATAGTGTATTATGCTCTAGACATTTTTAGATGAAAGTAGTAAATATACTTCTTTATTCTAAAGCATTAGTTAGACAATGTGAATATAGCAGGCACGTTGCTGACGGGAATAATAGATAAGAAACTTGCTGTCACCTACACTATACCTGTCATTATGAATGACAGAAGATTTCTACCTGTGAAAGGAAGAATGGATATCTTTGTAAAATGTTACTGACATTTATGCTACATTCTGCCCAGATTTAAATCATAATGCAAATTACAGAACCAGGAAAGCATCCTTCTGAATTGATTTAAAGTATTAAGCTGTCTAAAATACCTGCCTGTGCGACATGACTGATAAATCTGTCAGGGGAGCTGGGACAGAGATGAAATTTTCTGTTGTAAGGGAAGGCTCTTTGTCCAGCTGGCTTCATAGTGGATTTTAGCTAGCGTGTAATGGTAGGATCTCTTGGGCAATTATAGGGAATCCCTGCCTGTACAAAAGTTCACAGCTCTTGATGAAGCCAAGACAGACCTTCATTTCTGAAGCAGTGATATTTCTAAAAAAGATAAGATTTCTGAAAAGAAATGTACCATCAAACACTGATTAAAATAAATGCATGATGCTCATTGTGGGGATCTACTAAAGACAGTCAGACATGAAGAAAATTGTCAGTCTGATCCAAGGTCTTCCTGTTTATATCACCAAAATGAGATGACATTCATATATCATGACAATGATGACCATGCCTTTCTGTCTGGCAGAGGGATTGAGATGGAAATTGCAATCGATAGGCTTGGGTCTTAACATGCTTTTCATAACTTCTGTCACAGTTCTGTTTCAAGGTGCTGAGATGTAAGCAATTACCCCAGTATTTCTTTGCCTTATATGTGTATATATATTTGCTTCCACATGGAAAATCCACCTAACAGTATTTCAATCTGGATCAAAAAGGAGGATGGAATGGTAATATATCAAGTAGAATAATTTTGCAGAAGGAATTACAAAAGCAGTTTAACAAGGTCAAAGATATACAAAGGGTTTTCCATGATGCCACTAAAGAGAGATATATTACTGGGAATACAGATTGGAGAACCAATGCTAATAAGGCCCAGATACTCCTGGATGAAGTAGCTATGAAGGTGTCTATTTATTTATTTTGTAAATAATTTCTGACCAATAAGAATTTACACTATCTTATAGTTTACTCTTGTTTAAAAGGTCACATTTTGTTAAAATGAGGAATCTAATTAATTAATTTAGTTGGACTAAGGTACTTAGGGACCTGAATGTAGACTAAGGTCACATCTTCTTCGAGGGGCTGAAATTTGTTTCCTGCATAGCAGGAGAAAAGCAATATGAAATTTTGGAGACTGTAGGACTACCAGGATGAACATTCTCCAAAAGTATATTAGAAATGACAGCCTCCACAGAAGGGATTAGTTAACTAAAACAAACTATGCATTGGAGGTCAAGAAGCAGATAGAGAAGGGAGACTTGACAAAATCAGAGTTAGACTTGCAAATGGCCATAATTCTGGGTCGATACTTGATCTCAGTTTTCAGTAAAAGGACAGTGTTTAATCTGGGGAGTTGAAAGTGAAGCAGAAGGTAGAAATGGGATTTACAATATCGGAGGTGGAAATTATATGCAAAAACCAGCCTAGCTGCAGGCACGTAACTGAAGCTCCTAAGTTAGAATCCTGATTTCCCTAAATTTCCTGTACAGTCTGTGGAGGGACACATACACCACCCATGACTCAGTCCATCTAAAATCAGAGTCTTCAACTAAATGTGATTGGATTCTGCAGTTGGGCATTTCAGTTAAACATGTGAAACCTGGCTGGAACAATGCCGCCCCATGCATGCAGACCAGGTGGGACCAGAGCTCCCATCCTAGGGTTCAGGAAGAACTGGCTGAGAAGCTTGGAGATCTGGTAATGGCCACTTCAAATGAATCTACCAAGCTGGCAACGGTGGTGGCAGGTGATAGAATAACAACTGTCACTTTTGGTTAAGAAGGAGAAATGGGAAGTCATTGATGCCACCGTCAGTGTGTTAGTCTGATGGCAGCGGTCTTTAGAAACTAATTTGAAGAAGTAATCAAAGGCACAGTGCTTACTGAGTGAATTCACTCAGGTTTGCTGACATTAGGGTTGCATCAGACTAACCTGATAACTGTGTTCAATGATTCATTTTCCAGACAAAGGTAATGTCGTAGATCTCATTTGTTTTCAGGAAAGCACTGGCCGTGGCTCTGTTTCAGAAATTATATAAATGAAGGAGATCAGGATTATTGCAAGAACTGTAAACTAGTTAATGAGTTGGACAGAAAGGAAATGGCATTAAGCTGTAAGTATTAAGCTGTAGGGAGGCTACTCAACAAAGATTAGATTTGTGACTGAGCTCGTTTTAATCTTTTTTTAATGCTCTCAACAAAGAAAAAAAATGTGTTGAAGAAATCTGCCAATGGCACAAAGCTGAAAGGCAATGTTAGCATGAAGGATGCTGGGAGCTGAAAGGTATTAGGTGACCTCAAATGGCTGATATAAAACAGATTTCAGTAGCCAAAGTGTAGGCTTGAATTTAGGGACTGCTAAGAATAACCTCTCTTGTAAGTAAGGATCTCCTCAGTTAGAAATGGCTAAGATGGAGGAAAGTGTGGCTGACCACTGCTTAATCAGAGGAGGACTATAAGGTGTGACTGTAAAGAAAGAGCATATGATCCTAGGATGTGTTAATCAAGATATTCCTAATATAGATAGGAAAGTATCATGCCTTTGTACAATGTCCTAGTGAAACATCGTCCAAAATTTTGTGTACCTTCTGGTCAGACAGGAAAGATTAATTTGAACTGGGCTGTTTGGAGAAGGAGAACATATGTTAAGAAAGAGGCTTAAACCTGGATTTTCTTTAGTCCTGGAAAACAAAGGGTGACTGGATCTCAGGTAGCCCTCCATAAATTAATGGGGAAAGCAGATAGGAAAAAGAACTATTTAGAATTTGATTAATTTAATTAACAAACTGGCCCATAGACTTAAAAATATGGTTTCTGACCATCTGAGCTGTGAAGTTCTAGTGAAGGAGATGAATTAACTATTTATTAATTGACCCTTAAGCCATTTAAAAAAAAAAAAAAAGCTAAAAAATCAAAAGGATTCCTTTTAGTCCCATGCTCCTTTGAAAATTCACCAAGACTGCTACTAGCAACTTCTTCCTGAAGTTCATGAACCACAGGACTTGATTATTTCACCTAATATATATAGTTACATGTATAAAATTAATTATAATGGAAATTCCCATAATTTTTTTGTAAAAACTATAGATAATTTCTCATAAATACTCAGATGTTAATGTCTGATGATTGTTCCTCTTTACTTGATGCTACTGCTTTACCTCTTTCAAATTCCACACAGACTGCTGATCTTTGGAGATCAATGATTATTCAAGGGACTTCAGTTTTTTAAGTTAGGCAACCCCGTACAGGAGGAAGGACTTGAAGACTCCAAGGTTGCTTTCATGATCATACTTTGTTTTCATAAATACAGGTCATCTGCAGTCTTCAAAATACATTTTTAAAGATGGAAAGAGCTGTTGTGTCCATTTAAAAAGGAACCAAGTGGAATCACATGTTGGACCAATGTCAGTAGTCCAAGAGCAACGTTCTGTAGAGTTCTATACGAGAAGCATTCTGCCTTTGAAAATTATATCATGGTATAACTTACACAGAAAAGAGACTCACTGTTCTGGCTAGGAATTAGGAATGATTTGATTTCATTTGTTTTGACAGCTAAGTATTAATTACAATTAGAATACTGTTTGTTTTGCTTCCTAGATGCGGTCTGTTGGACGAATATTTAAAGTCATTGACATGCCAACAGAAGAGATGAACAACATTAAGCCACAGAAGAATAAGCAGCTTTCAGATGCCCTTGTAATTGAAAACATGCATGTGAAGAAAGAGAAGAACTGGCCATCCGGAGGCCAAATGACTGTGAAGGACCTTACGGCCAAATACAGCGAAGGAGGAACTGCTGTGTTAGAAAACATTTCCTTTTCAATAAGTTCAGGGCAGAGGGTGAGGCACAGTTTTGTTGTGTTTGATCAGACTTCTATTAAGCTTAACTATAGAAGTGTCATTATAAACCTATTCATTGACTACAGTATAGGTTGTGTTCAGTAAGGTTTTGTAAATGAAATATTGTCAGAAAACAAAGTAATCATCTAAAGCACCTGAAGAACAGAAAAGCCTTGCATCTCCTCTTAAATAGAGTTCATCTGTAAGATCATTGGCCACAAACAACAAAAAGGCAAGGAAAACCTGCCTCGGTCATCCTAGAAATCTTGAGGCTGTTTACACCTCAGTGAAGCACAGCGGGGGTGTTTGCTGGCCATGACGAGCAGAATATACCGATAAGACACGTATGCAGCGGTTCCCCGAGCTGCATTCCTGTGCCTGAAGTTGTCCGCCTTTTCCTCCTGGGGAGAGGGAAGCTTGCTGGTGAGCGCAGGTGCTGGGGGCAGCCTGACCCAGGTGGAGCAGGGCACGAAAGAATACCGGCCGCTGTGCCAAGGGTAATGCACCGCTGGCTCCGGCAGCCCGAGGGTGGAGGTGCCGTCTCGCCTGTTCGATGAGGGCTCTGCGCCACCCTGAATTATTATATAACAAACCATAAACGGCTCTATTCTTTAGAAGATTGACAAACTTATAATTGGGGTTGCGTTCAAGAAAGAGCTTTAGCTTCAGGACAGCAATTAGAGGTTTAACACTTTGCTTTAAGTTCATGCTGAAGTACCGTCTTCGGTGGGGTAGGAAGAAACGCTTGTGGGATTTCCTGAGCTGGAGCCATAGGGATGAAGAGATTTTAACTCTCCCATGTAGATAACAAAACAGGTTTGGTGACAGCTCCCTGGCCTTGCCGTGAGGCAGCTCTTGGCTCCTAGTTTGGATAGCACCAGTCTCTGCCAGGTTTGCTACATCTGTCTTGGTTTACACGAACTGAATGTTTCAGCTACTAAGTTTGAGGGCACTAAAATTTTGCAACTGGGGGTCTGACTTCCTGTAGCACCATCCTGAAACTGCTCTGCCTTTGGAAGAGAGGCACCTGTGATTCCTGGAGCGTGGAGGTGCAGGTGCCACTGCAGTCTGGTGGATTTACTTCCTGGAAAATCCCTTGAAGCAATGAAAGATACTTTTGTACTATATAGACAAGGGCATAGCATTTAAGACAAAGATCCTTTTTTCAATGGCTATGATTTAGGAACTCAATCCAATTTTAGTGATGAACCCTGGACTGAGAGGTAGCATTTCCAGAATTCAAGAGTGCTCCTTAAACTGGAGAGGATTTGTCTCTGCCCCGTAGGGAAGCTCATGTAAAACAAGCAGGAGAGGGGAGAGCTCTCCTCTGCTGAGGGGATAGCATAGCATAGCATAGCATAGCACAGAACTGTTTCAGTTGGAAGGGATCTACAGTGATCATCCAGTCCAACTGCCTGACCAATTCAGGGCTGACCAAAAGTGACAGCATGTCATTAAGGACATTGTCCAAATGCATCTTAAACACTGACAGGCTTGGGGCATTGATCGCCTCTCTGGGAAGCCTGTTCCAGTGTTTGACCACCCTCTTGGTAAAGAAATGCCTCCTAATGTCCACCCTAAACCTCCCCCGGTGCAGCTTTGAACCATTCCGACGTGTCCTATCACTGGATATCAGGGAGAAGAGCTCAGCACCTCCCTCCCCATTTCCCCTTCTCAGGAAGCTGTAGAGAGCAATGAGGACATTTACTCTCCTGTTGAGATCCATTTGGATTGTTCTCCACTGCTGAGATTTCTAAGTGTTTCTGCCTCGGTCTGTGGTTAATACGTGAGCTGTACTAAGTGTTTGCTTTTATGATTTGCATTGCAGGTGGGCCTTTTAGGAAGAACTGGTTCAGGAAAAAGCACTTTACTTTTTGCATTTTTAAGACTGCTGAATACAGAAGGGGATATCCAGATTGATGGAGTCTCTTGGAACACGGTCGGCGTGCAGCAATGGAGAAAGGCATTTGGAGTGATTCCTCAGGTAATGAGATTATTGTATATTTGTGTGCCTTTATTTTCATTGTTTCTATATCCATACGCACATAGTTACCTTCAGGCTGGAAGCTAGTTGTTTTATGCTGAGAAACAGAAACAAAACACAAAGATTTTGTGAAAAGGGGAATGGGATGGATGGACGGATGGATGCAATGATTCACAGCAAACTACTTTTTGAGGGTTTCTACGCGACTCACACAAGAACTCTTCTAGGAATGGGATAGCACAGCGCACTCAAACAGAAGTGTTCATAGCCTGCTAATCCCTGCACCTCTGAAACAGTTTGCATGTTGATTCAAAATAAGATAGTGCCACCTGAAGAAAAAAATACAATCATCAGTGGTGTTCTCAGCTACTGTTTTCTAAAGCCCTACATCGCATATCATGGTTAACATGTGGATACTATACATTGCCTGTTTTCTCTGACAGGCTGGTAGCAGAATTACTGCTTTTCTCATATTTTACTAGACCACTAGCTGATCCCCAGCTTGGACTTGTCACTTTGTTAGCTGTCACCTCTCATTACCGGGTGATGGTGCAGGTATAAGGGAGCACTTCATGTTATTTATGCTTGCAGCAGTCCCGGCATAACAGAAGTAATACCATTTCAGAGATGAAAAAGGAAGCAGCTCCTCACATGGGTTTAGGCACCCTAATACTCTCAAATAACTGAAACAAGAAAAATAGTCTAAGGAGGAGCAAACAATTAGACCTAGGGCTTCTGTGTCCCTTGCCAATGTCCCTGCCACTGGAGCAGTGTCCTACATTAGTTACAGGTCTGGATTATCTGTCTCAAAAATGAACATTATCAATCAGCTGCATGCAGTAACACTAAAAAGTGATCCGTCACTGTAAAAGTAGGAATGAAAACTGGTGGAATGAACTGCATAATTTTAATGCCACGTTTTCTATTTTTGTTGTTGAAAGCTGTCAGTCCTTTCCAAGAACACTGATATAGGAGTAACATGTACTGGCTTTCCCTTCTTTGAAAGCTACACACTGAGTTACTTGTGGTATCGGGAGGCAGACGGACACCAGTTGCAGATCAGCCGGCCGCGCTGTGAGGGGATGCGCAGTCTGTCCCACCTTTTTCCATCCTTGAGGGGTGGCTACTAGCCCCAGAGACTCAAGTGTGGTTTGATCCTTGGTCACCCTGGTTTGTCCACTCCTTGACACCCAAGGAGTGGGCCAGCCAGGGTGACCAAGGATCTCCTTTTGACTGTCAGTTGTCAAACCCTTATTGTGCTATTTCCCCCCTTCCATCCCCACTGTAAAGGAGTTGCCAGCTGCTTTCTGTGCATATTGGTTTGTTCCCAGATAGTCTACTGTCTTAAAAAGGTGGTTACTCTCTTAGAAAGCTGGTGAGCTGCAGTGAACGTATATATGGTACAATGCTGTTGTGCACTGACTACGTGAGGTACTTTAAAATAGTTGGAGAGACTCTGGAACAGCCAGCTGATCTACCTGAAAAATATGCTTAGGTTTACATTTTCAAAAGAGTGGTTTTCTTTTCCATAACCATCATAGCAGAGCAGAGGTCTGTCTTCACTTTCACCCTCGGCTGGGTATGTAGGCTGAATCCTGCTGTCTACCACAATACAAGAAACCAAACTAATTGTAGTGAAGTCACTAATATGACTGTCACTCAGTCACTCTAGTCACTCTTGATCTATTTCAGTGTCATGGAGGTGGGATTTAACTCTGACCAGGCTGTCCCTGGTGGTACTGTCTTGGCTTTGGTAGCCGTTAAAAGATGTTGAAATGCTTGTCCTGGAAACACAATGGCTTTGATTTTGCAAACACAAGGGGGACTCAAAATTTAATTTTTCTGCTTAATGATCAGTTCGGAGTTGTGATAGCTTCCCTGTCAAAAATCTTATCCCATAGTAGCCTGAGTGGCATTTTTCAAAGTAGGCATGCAAAGATGGCACATCTTCTTTCCTCTCTGTGCACTTCCACAATCATGCTCTGAAATTTCCTCAAAGACAGCAACTTTTTAGCACTTTGACCTTGCCAGAACAGACCCTTTCTTCACTGCCAAGCTACACCCCCAACAAAACAGAACCAAGAGAGCGGTGATGAGCCCACTAGTTGGATTTATTTCTTGCCTGAGCTCTACCAACAGCCTGGTTGGTCACACGGTGCCTGCTGAGCTGAGGCTTGCTTGGCAAGCTGCCCTTTGATAGCTGACCTGTCATCACCCTTTCTGTCCTCTCTTCAGCATTTTCAAGTCTATCTATTGCTGTAAACTTTTATTTCTTTATTATTGCTGGTTCAGTTCTGCAGCATGATTGTTGGTTGCAAGCATGAAAAATGTCACCCCTTCAGATCAAGGGAACTGCACGTGCAGCAGCATCTATGTCGTTTGGAGGACAGGTATGTTGTACAGCTGTCCTTAATGGATGGCTGCATAGGATGAAGGACGCTTTTACCAGTATAAGCTACGTCTTCATTGGGAAATTTTTCCGATATAGCTATACAGCCAAGTATAACTTTCTGTATTGGAAGGCGCTTCCCTGTCTCTCCCATAGTCATCCTTTTGCTCTCAGCCCCTTCTTCCTTCGGAGTGTGGTTGCCCAGCAGAGTTTCTGCTTTCCATCTCCAGCTGTCCTTGGGAACACATGGATTGAGGAGAAAACCGAATGCTTGGTGACAAGTAGCCTCCTTGTCCCAGTGAAAAATATGATTAATAATTCTTATAGCTGAGTACTCACTATAGAGTCACTAATGGTATAGAAAACATCATTCTGCAAACATCAGCAAAATGCAAGAGACATTTATTACATGAGCAGTTGGAACTTGCCCTTCTGCTAGTGAGTTGCATTGTTAGTTCAATGTTAAAATTACACATTTAGTTCAGTTTGGAAGTCCTTGATACATGGATCAATGCCAAAAAATCTCAGCCCTCCATTCTCTGGAAGGTCATGGGAGTTGCCAGCCTGTTTGCGTGCTTCAGCTGCAGCTCCTGTCCCAAAGGCTTGCCAAAGAACTGCACATTATGCCTCAAAAGTTCCCACATTCAGAACGAAATGAAGTTTTCACCGGCACTTTCCCAGCAGGGAAGAGAAATTGCATATGCTACCCTGCCTTGCCCAGCAGAACAAAGGGAGCTTTTTGTTCTTTGCTGTTCACCTGCGTCTTCAGAATAGGGGAAACAAAAGTTGCCTTTCCTTTCCTGGGAGGCTGGCCTACAGCAACACATGGATATTTGCCGTCTCTTAGGAGAGGCTTTGCTAACAAAAGGAGAACGGAGCTCTACCTGAGGCATGCTTCCTCATGAAAACTTTCCAACATTCTCCTTCTCTTCCTTATCCCTAAATTTCCCAATTTAGAAGAAAAGAACTGCTTTTCCTCTGTGGGAGCCTCATTGATGCGCGCCTGCATGGCACACACAGCGTCCCAACACACTGCCGTCTGCTCCATGCGGGCGATGCTGGAACGGCCTGCAGGGTGGTCAGGGATCACACTGAGCCAGAGCAAAGGCAAAAACCTACTTCTTTCAGTATCTCAGCTGTCAGCACATTGCAGTGGTGTGAAGGGGTAAATCATATAAAACACGTTTCCTGGAGCACCCACAAGGAAGTTCCTTCCTGTAGCTCCTCACACGCTGGTGCTGCTGAAGCACAGCCTGACCACAGCGCTGCTCCTACAGGATGTTTGTCATTCTCATGCATAACAATTACTCCAGCGGTAACAGGCTGTTTGATGTATAATCACAGCCCATCATCCTTGGACTTTCTGGGCAGTCCTTTCTGATGCTTCTTCTGCATCTGGTCCCCACCACATTTCCAGGGTGGGGACATCCAGCTGCACCTGGTACACACTGAAGCTCTTTAGGCCCTCATGCAGATTGCATCCTGAAGTATTTAATGGAGTCAGAGTGAGAAAATGCCTTCAGAAATTTGACTTTGAGTAGAGAACAGGAGATCTGCAGCCAATTTTCCAATAAAATAAATGAGGAGAAACCTGAGACCCATAAGGTGCTGCTAGCTTAGAAGAGGATGACTTCTGGTGTCTTCTTGAGTGTTATTCTGCTGCATCCTGGAGGATCTCACACCATTATCCCTGTGTAAATACTCCATATGGAGTTAAAAACAAGCTTAGCATGGAGAATGAGATTACTATAGTTTGTGGGACTGCCAGCTGACAAAAAAAAAATAAATAACTTTTGCTCCTTTGTTTTACTTAAGAAGTGAAATTTCGCAACTTTTATCTTTGTAGTTCCAATTTTTCAGTAGCTATCTCACTTTGTTCATGATATCTGTCTGTCTCTCTGCCTGTCTGTCTCCAGCACTGTTTCATCGCCTCTCATACCCTTCAGGGCTGTTCACTTTCGGAGGTCGCTGGGGTGGCTGTTTTGCAGTGTGCCAGGGCGCTCCTGCACGGTGCAGCCTGCTGAGCAGCGCCGCTCCCCAGAGGTGGTCCTGCAACGAGAGGGTCCCGCGGAGGCTGGGTTCCTGCAGGGCATCGAGATGAGTCAGCATCAGCATACTGGGGAGCACCTGCTGCACCAGACCCATGCACAGAACACCCGGGGACATTAATTAACTGCTCATTTCGGGCAGTATATAGGTTGTTTTCTGCATCATGGGCTCAGTGTTGCCAGGAGCACTTGTGGTTACCAGTAAGCTCTGTGGAAGGCAGAGGTTTTAGCATCTTCAGGGGAGAATGTTGCAGTGGTCCCAAAAAACTTGCAGAAGGTCTTCATTGCTCCCATGCTCTTATTCTTGTCTGTAAATATTTTAATGTCAAAGTCCCTAAAGGACACTTATGAAAACAAAACCTCTAACTCTGCACCTAACACTAAAGCATTCACACAGCAATTTGATTTTCTTTCATGTTGATATTGTTGCCATAATATATACGAAGAGGAGGGGGCTACATAGAGGTCATGTTGTTGCTACTCAACTTCTCTGTGTGGAGCTGGTGTCTTGTTCCAGCTGATGTTGCGTTTGTTCTCCAACCCTGGGGCATATGGGAACAAGGGTCCATGGGTCTCGCTGAGGACTTGCACATGTGTTGTCTTTTGTTGCAACAGCAGCTGCTCACAGCCAGGATACTCTCACTCCTTAGCAGCCTCTTGTCAACTGATTCTTTACTCTCTGTATGCGTTTGCTTAGTGCTGTGGTTTAACCCCAGCTGGAAGCTAAGCACCACGCAGCTGCTCCCTCACTCTTCCGCCGTGGGATGGGGGAGAGAATTGGAAGGGTAAAAGTGAGAAAACTCATGGGCTGAGATAAAGACAGTTTAATAGGTAAAGCAAAAGCTGTACACAAGCAAAACAAGACAAGGAATTCATTCACCACTTCCCATGGGCAGGCAGGTGTTCAGCCATCTCCAGGAAAGCAGGGCTCCATCGCGTGTAACGGTGACTTGGGAAGACAAACGCCATCACTCTGAATGGATCCCCCCTTCCCTCTTCTTCCCCCAGCATTATATGCTGAGCATGACGCCATACGGTATGGGATATCCCTTTGGTCAGTTGGGGTCAGCTGTCCCGGCTGTGTCCCCTCCCAACTCCTTGTGCACCCTCAGCCTCCTCACTGGTGGGGTGGGGTGAGGAGCAGAAAAGGCCTTGGCTCTGTGTCAGCACTGCTCAGCAGGAACGAAAACATCCCTGGGTTATCAGCACTGTTTTCAGCACAGATCCAAAACACAGCCCTGTACTAGCTACTATGAAGAAAACTAACTCCATCCCAGCCAAACCCAGCACATTTAGATACTCCAGGGTCTTGGCTCTCCACATAACACTTGAAACACTTAGGAAGCATATTGCCACAAGCTGGGTGTATCCCACACCGTAACCAATGTGCAGAGGTTCTAGCCGCTGAGGGGGATTAATGCCCTTCAGGGGTTGATTTACAATATTTGGGGTGGTCAGAACATAAACATGACCATATTTATATTCCTGAGTGTTTTGCTTGTGGGTGGATGACAGGTGTGAGAAACTATTTGTTGTATGATCACACCCATTTTCATCCTGGGTGAATTTGACCAAGTGACTGAGAGGGGAATGGTTCCAGATTTGCTGCCAGTCTCCCCAGCCATCCATCTCCCCTTCAAACACTCTCCTTATTTCTACTTCTTCCATATTTATAAACAACACATAAGTCCATGGGATTCGCTTTTGTTTTTTTTCACTTTAGACTTCTAGCTTTTCAGAATTTCAGGGGGCGGGGGGTGTGTGTGTTCTGCTTTTTTAAGTGGGCTCTAAACTGCCCATGTGACTGACATGGTATTTGCTGAAGTGAACTCTATGTGGTTTCTAACGAGCTGGGAGGAAGAAGGTGTTGATATGGAGAGACAAGTACCAGAACTCAAGACAGTGAAATATTTACTTTGTGGGGGAAAAAAAAAGTACTTTTGGGAATAGCTTGCTTTTAGTGCCCTGCTTCTTGAAAGCACAGTTATTAGCAATAACAGAAGTTTCTGAAGAAAATAGTTCCCTTTATTTCTCTGTCTGCTGCACTTCAGCAGGAATGTTATTCATCCCTATCTTCTTTAAAACTGGTTTGTTCAGTTAACTATTCTTTACCACTGAGAAATGAAAATACCTGTTCCATTAGTTAAATGTATGGTGCTCAAAGTGTGAACAGACCCACGTCTGACACTGTTTCCACAGTGTTATTATTTCCACCGCACCCACTACTTGGAAGAATCTAATCCTGCTGCAAACACGTTGTTGCCCCGCTCACACCACCTAACCAGCGCAGGGCATGGGAAAAGGGCTGCGCTGTGCTTCACCGAAGCATTCGTTGTTATTAACAATCGTCATTATAAAGGAAAGAGTCTGCTCTTTCCCCTAGTCTCTACCAAAAGTGCTTCAATGGCTTTTAGGTGTGCGCGCTGCTGCCTGGTGAAGGTATCGCCGCGCTGAAATCCACCCCGCTGCCTGCAGGGCACCACGCTGCAGCTGCTTTTCTCCTCTGGTCTCTTGAATCGGGTACTTCCTTCTCTCTGACACCAAAGAAGTTATTGGCAATGGCTTACATACTTTAATTAAGCAAACTAATTAATGCAATTTATTTTTCTCTGCCACGTTGAAACTTTTAATTAATCATAATGAAATGATTAATGTAAATGTGGGTATAAATCACTTTGAAATCTGATGAAAAAATGCTAAGTTCCCAGGTTAGGTCAAATGGAAATGGTGGTAGACTGGCCAAACTCTGGGAAAGTACTTGCTAAGTATCTTCTCAGCCATTCTCTGCCGGTACAGCTAGTCCTTCACTGCTTTCGGTAGCGTTTGACTACTAAGACTCCAAGAAATTATGTGGCTGTGAATCACTGGCATTTCAACACGTTTTTCTCTAAATAAATATTTTCTTTAGGAAAACAAAAGAGAAGAAAATAATTGTCTCACATCTTTCCTCTTGGTATTTGTTCCGTACATACGAGGAAAGAGCAAGCAAGTGGTAATATTACTCAAGAAGGCATTTATATTCTTTGAGAGCAAGTTCTCCCTGCTACAAGCAGCAGGTGTACCTTGCAGCATAGACAGCAACAGCTTGGTTTTATCTCATAAGAAATGTTGTGCAACCTCAGCGTCCCTTGAAGAACCTAATTTCCACCGGAATCTGACACACCCACCCCATGTAAAAAGAGATTAAACAAATATTTAATTTTGCCTGAGTCATTGCTTTTCGAGCTACAAAACGTGTATCTAAGGGATGTTCGCTTAAATCTGCTTGCCTAAACTGATGAGAAAAGCAGAACTGATTAGTAAACTTCAGGGCGAGAAGGATGCGCTGTCGGTGCTGGCGAATGTGCATCCTCTTCCTCTTGTGTGATGGAAGGGAGGCGCGGGACGGAGTGGGGAGAGAGCACGGGCTGTAGCATCACTCAGGGAAACCTCATATGAGAACGGGTTGTTGCTACTACAGTCGTGAATCAAGTCATCCTGCGTCACATCCCAGTGAGGTGGCAGTGAGAGAGAGAGGAAAAGAATTCCTCTTTTGAGATAGGACTGGGACGTGGTGAAATGTCAGGTAAAAGAGTGATGCTAATATACATTTGGCTAGAATGGATTAGAAAAAGAAAAATTCAGTGATGAAAAGCAACTTAGGATGCTGTCCCCGAATACTGACAAATATCCAGGAGGTTTTTTGGTGTCAAAACAAAATTGTGGGAACACACACTTTGGGTCAGTGATCTTTTTTTTTTTGTTTGAATACGTTTCACATACTAAAGAATCAAAAATGGTTTTTAAAAGGTTTATTCCAAATTGGAAATAAAGGAAATCTTTTGTCCTGAAACTGCTGAAATGTGATTTTTACTGTTTTTCAGAGAAGTTTGGGTAAGTTTTTATTTAAGACAATTGCCAAAAACTGAACATAAGGATTTTTAAAATCTGGTTTTTCGGTACAATGTCTCCCAAAATTTTTAATAACCTGCAGTAAGGTCTATCTGTTAATGGTTGCAGGTTATTCTTCTCCGCATGCTTTACAATTTACAATGCTTTACACAATGTTTCATGGTATCTATTTACTTGTGTCTGTGTATCTTTTTTCTCACAGAAAGTGTTCATATTTTCTGGAACTTTTCGTATGAATTTGGATCCTTATGGGCAGTGGAATGATGAAGAAATATGGAAAGTTGCAGAGGAGGTAAAACTGTTCAGTGTTATTTGTATCCCTCTGCTGAAGTGGCTGTAGCAGAGTGCAGTTTAGGTCAAACGATTGTCATATGTTACATTTACAGAGAGTCTTAGAAAAAAAAAGTGCTGAGGAAAGATAATGTCATGCTATAAACCACGTTTCACGTTTCCTTATTACCTAATAAAAAGGCACCTTTGACAGAGATTAAAAAAAAAAAAAAAAAGAAAAGATAAACTTCCACACAGCACAGTGCAGGTTCCTCATGCAGTGATTTATCATAGGTGAGGTTTTATGTTTGGCTCTGCAGGGTGACGCTGGGAGAATAAAACGTGGAGAAAGCTGACACAGCAAAATGTCCTGTAATCTTTTATCATTTTAATGCTTTGACAAATGTATGAAATCTCCGTAAGGCGTTTTTCTACCACAATGTGTAAAAATGACTAGTAAACATCTTGGAGGCCAGAAAAAAAATTGAAAAATGTCTGTGGCCTGTCCTAGAAATAAGACTGGTGTTATGCAGTAGGAAATATTTATATTCAGCTTAGAAAAATCTTTCCTCAAAGTACTTTCCAGCTATTGCAGTTCTCAGGCCAACGTGAAGCTAGCTGAGAAGGAGCACCCTCTGACATCGCATTCAGGCTTACGTACTGCTTGCGTCACGGGCAGCTGCCTCTTCCACGGAAAATAAGAATCATGGAATACTAGATTTTATGAACCTGAAGGTTTTCTTCTAATTTGATGTTGAGGTTTTAGGAACTTTTTTTTTTTTTTTTCCCCCTGAAGATTAGGGGCCAGATGTTTACAGTTCTGTTTCCAGGCTGAGCCGAGCCCCGCGCATTATGGTTGTCAGATGCCACCTAATGGCTCTGGTAGTGCTGGATAGGCTGCACACGTGTACGCAATGCCCGCAGAAAAGGCAGGTCAGAGTTACGCGAGGGAAAGGGCTGCAGCCTAGAAAGCAGATTTCTCTTTCCAAGGTAGGGATGACCAAATTAATACAGACTCAGCAATGAATTGGTGCCATTTTCCTTGTTTGTAGCAAATCTCAAGTACCAGAAAATGCTTAGAAATGTGGGACTTAATCCGAAAGCTTCCTCCTGCCCCTTCTGGGAGGTGAACTCTGCTCACTCGCTTGGGAAATTATCTGATTTCCTCCCTATGTTTGGAAAAGAGAGAAGTAGACACTTTCTAGGAGTAATTTACTGTCAAATAAAAACATCACGACATTTTTGGTTAAATGATGTGACAGCAGATTTTCAGCCAGTCCTAGCAGAGGGAACGGGGTGCTCAGTGCTGTGCTTCTCTGCTTCTCTGAGGCTGGGGAAAAAATGGAGTGCGGATTAACATCCCCCTTTCTTGAAAAAGACAAGCTTTACTTCTGCTTTTGAGGATTGTTTTCACTGTGTGTGTGAATCAAGCCTGGGATTTTAAAAAGCTAAACCTCATGTACAATGGCATGAAAAAAACCTTATTTTGAAGTGTTTATGATTAAAGAGTTTGGCAAATCCGTATGTTATACAGAGGTTTTCATTGCACAGGCGAGAGAGCAAAGCAAATAGAAAAGGAAAAAAGCTGTAATACTTTTTAGTAGGAGTGATTGGATCGTTTCCAAAGTTCATGCTCTTGAAACCTGGCTCGCTAGTGACAGTGAGTCGGTGTAACTTGGGGAGCGTGGCACAGAAAGAAAGTCGACTGTCAGCTTATCCCTGACCCACGCTGACTGCTGAGGATTTAGAGGATCCTGCTGAAATCAGAATCAGCTTTTTATGCTCCTCGCAATCAGCTGCAGAGAGCAAGGCGTTGTCTGAACAGATGTCAGATCTTTTGCTTTTTATTGCCCCCTTATTTCAGCACCTGAACCCGTCAGACTTGTGTCAACCTTTGAGGTGAAGTTTCACCCTTGCAGTCAGCTGTCTGGATGCTACAGGTACACGGACAGACCTTGTGCAGTTTTAAGAGGAAAGCGCCTTTTCCAGCTATTAGATGCAAAATTTTATTAAAGGACAAGATGTGCGTTCGAAAGAGAAGCGAGGCACAAAGCACTGGCCTTAATAAAATCATGAACTCTTCAGACACTCCACAGACGTACCCACACCCCCCAGTTTAATATGGTTTCCATGTAAAATGGAAACACAAAAGAGAATTTTTTTTTTTTGCCTTGGAATGCAAATTGCAGATCAGTAATATTTAAGAAATCCAAAGGGGGCTCTTCATAAACCACTCGGGTTGCATTGCATTTTTATAGCGTGTTTTGGAGCAGTGCAACTCACATATGTCTCCTAGTTCTCATATTTTACAAAAATTTCTCTGCAAATGCTGCTGATTAGGCCAAGGAGCCAAGGAGTAACAAGTAACCTGGTATCTCACCGATTTTTCCTGTCCTTTCTCTTTCCTGCAGGTTGGGCTGAAGTCTGTAATTGAGCAATTTCCAGGCCAGCTCGATTTCGTTCTTCTGGATGGAGGCTGCGTCCTCAGTCACGGCCACAAACAGCTGATGTGCCTGGCCCGGTCAGTTCTCAGCAAAGCTAAAATCTTGCTGCTCGATGAACCAAGCGCTCACCTGGACCCTGTGTACGTTTTGATCATTTCTTCTATATTCTAATTTGAAATAAGAAAATCAGTGAGGCAGCACCACCGAAAGAGACCTTTTGTAACTTGTCCGGTCTGTTACTAAGCCTGATTTCAGTAATATATGTTAGTAATTCTGCCTGGGGGATCAGGGAAGCCTAGTTACAAGCTTAGCTTTATGGCCGATAGGCACTTCCACAGCAGAAACGCAGCGCGCTGAGACACTGCAGTGTTGGTGTCCATGCACGTGACCTTTACAGCCCGCAGCTAGACTATTAAATACCATCAATAAAGTTATGAGCTGTGCTGGCATGTACGTTGCAGTCTAAGCGCTGGTGCTTGTTTGCCTTTCAGAACTTCCCAGGTGATCAGGAAGACTCTGAAGCACGCGTTTGCCAACTGCACGGTGATACTTTCCGAACACAGGCTGGAGGCGATGCTGGAGTGCCAGCGATTTTTGGTGAGCGTTTCTCATAGTGTGACGCGCTGCCGTTACGTTACATTTGACGAATGCGCGAAACACACCAAGCAGAATCGATGAAGCTGGCTGGATTGACGGGGGTCATTCAGGGCAGTCGGGCAACCCAGTCACCTGCAGGAGAGCAGTAGGCTGTGTTCAGATGAGCTGGGTCATGTTATGGGAGAGCTGGATTCCTTCTTTCAACCAGGACAGTTGTGTAGGTCATCCAGCTGCTAATTCAGGTGCCCACTGGCTCAGGAGCTCCAGACAAATCCCGGCGTCTCACAGAGCTTTACCATTGCTACTGCAGAACCAGCTGTACTTGCTCTTGAGCAGCGGGAGGCTCCATGGGGTGGAGGGGTTTCCTGAGAAAACATCGCATGCTCAGAATCACTGATTTCTTTCATCAAGCCACTTGAATATTCCTTTCTGGTTTAATCAAGGTGACAAAGTATTGAAGACCTGGGGTATTTCCTTTGTTATATAAAAATGGTTAGTAAAGGAAATAAAAGGCAAATTATGTAATTGTTCTTAAAAAATGAGGTTCCTTCCGCTGATTTCTTGACTCTTCCATAAAAGAGGACCTTCATTTTATTAGCAGAGTGAAACATCGTTTTCCATGTGTATTTGCTCGGGTGTATTAGCACAGCGGGAGGAATACGGTCTGAAGTTGCAGCAGTCTATCAGTAGTCAGGGTGTACATGCTTTTGGATGTGCTGCTCCTCTACGTGCGCGGGACTCCAGCCCTGCCGCCAGCCTGCGGCCCGTGCTGCGCTCGGCTGTGTCGGCAGGGCCCCGGCAGGCAGGCATCCTCTGCCCGGAGCCGGTTTCCCACCATCTGAACAACATTTTAGCAACAGAGCTGCTAAAAGCTCTTTCCCATCAGACCTGTGCCCTCACCCGAGACGTGCTGGCATTGCAATGCCACTGGAGGAGCCTGATTTTTCCGCCGTCTGCTGCCTGACAGGGGAGGCTGGCACAGCCGTACAGGGCAAACCTGTTGTCTCCTTCAAACACAGGCCAGCAGCGCTTCCTTGTTTGGCGAGAAAAGAGCAAAGAAGGCCTGGCACCTTGCTGGCAGCCTTCTCCCTCTGCTTGCGATACAACTTCTGTTTTCTGCAGTTAACGCTTTCTTAACCTGGCAATTTAGCGGTGCCGGGGAAATGCCACGGTACCTGGAGACTTCAGCAAACAATCTCAGAGGTAAAAATCAAGTTGCAAGGAGAAACCAGCAAGCCCAATGACAATTTGTAACTTGAGCAATAGGCACCTCTTCCACATGTTAAAATTTTAATGTCTGTTTTTATGGTTGTAATTAGAAATTGCAAACTGTAAACCGGGCTTTTCCTGTTAGAAGAAGATCTCGTTAGGTCTTCACGTCTCTTCCCTGCTCCGTCGGTTGTGCTAGCAGAGTTCTGTCAGCACCACCATTGCCCATCTAACGGAGTGATATGTTTCTTCAGGTAATCGAGGACAATAAATTGCGGCAGTATGAATCCATTCAGAAGCTGCTGAACGAAAAGAGCTCCTTCAGGCAAGCCATCAGCCACGCCGATCGCCTTAAGCTGCTCCCGGTACACCACAGAAACTCCAGCAAACGCAAACCTGGACCCAAAATCACTGCCTTGCAAGAGGAGACGGAGGAAGAAGTGCAGGAGACGAGGCTGTGAGACGTGGCGTGGACACCCTCTTTGTGGAGTGAATTGTCAGCAGTGCCCCACGATGACAGGACCAGCACTTCTGAACCTGCGGGAGCCATGCACAAACTGGACCCTGCAGGAGATGTCCACTGCAGCGACTACACGTGCATTTAGGAATGACTTCCCTTCCATGGTTAATTGTGCGCAAGTTAGTACATTCTTTGAAGTTTTGCCACTTTTAATGGTAAAACCAGACTTCCTTTGAAAAGCTGCTCTAATTTGGTACAAACGAGATGGCGAGCAGAAGTAACCTGCTTTGCCCGACATAATCGTTTCAGAAAACTTTTAGAAGTGTTCTTGCTGGGGTGAGAGGTCCAGACAGCAGGAAGAATATGAGAAAAATAATCAAACCTGGGTGGAATGTAGAAAAATCAGAATGTAAAAAGCTGCTTTGGATTCACTTCCTGCAAAGGAATTAAGGGACAATATCAGCAAGGCGCACAGAAAACTTCCTCCTCTTTGTTTTTCATGCAGCAACTGTAATTTCAACTTAGCAGAAAAGGCCAAATACCCTTTCGTGACAGCTCACCGCTCTGCGCATGTAGGTGAGAATGAAGGGAGGATATTGACTTACAAGCCAATCAACATCTGTCATGTCTCCACGGTTAAGGGAGATTTGGTATTTCCTCTTATAACCTAGAAGACTGTCAACCCGACCCTGCACACGCTCGCAGCGGGATGAGCGCAGGCTGGCAGCGGTGTCTAGGGGAAGGTAGGACTCCCGGCAGTGCAACTCTAATAGTCTGTGTAGGTCTGGCACCTTTACATGCTTTTTACTCTGGCCTAAAAGAGAGGAAAAAAAAAAAAAAAAAAGGAAGAAACGTCTCTGAAGTAGACTTTAATAATGAAGTTGATTTTTATACTCTTCTGGTTTGCAGTTTTATGATGAAACTGAACTTTCTCTAGGATATTTTATTTATTTTAATATTGTTGCAAACATTTACTAAGGAAATGATGTTTTTTTAAGAGTGATTATGTACTATAAAGAAAAATATATTTGTACAAAAAGTTTTATATTTGGATTGTCGGGTTGTTCGTTGGGTTTTTTTTGCTACTAGTCTTTGATGTCACATTATGATAGAGCTGTTAAAAATGAAGGCAGCCCCAGAGTTAGGCCAGGTACTGTCCAATGCTCTTTGTGCACTAAAGTATTCTAGTGATACAGACATTTTAGAATATTTTTTTCTTTAAATAAAAAATAATAATAAAAAAAGAAACTGCCTGTATGACACGTTACGACACACACGCCCCCCCCCCCCCGCCCTATTCTGCCACTTCCACTTCAGCCATTGCTGCCTATCAAAGCACGTGCATCATTTTTAATAAGTGATTATGTTAACTAAGAAATAACGATGTTTATTACGAGGCCAGCCGGTACGGCCCGGCCCGCCCTGTGAGCTGCCCGCGGGGCCGCGCCCGGGGCCGGCGGCACCAGGGGGAGCTGCGGGGCTCCGGAGCGCCGCTGCCGCCGGGCGGGGCGGGGGGGTTGCGGGCTGCGCTGGCCGGGCCGCGCCCGGGGGAACCGGACGCTGCTGCAGGTGGAAGCAGGCTGGTCCCTCCCAGCCGCCTTGATTCCCGTGGGGTAGTAATTCGGGAAACGAAGGGCTTAAAAAGAGCCTTTTTGAGGCCACCGCTACCAGCTGGTTAGCAGCGCCACCACTCAAATGCTTTACTAATCCCAAGCGGTTATAAGTGAGCTCTATGTCTCTCATGTCGCTTGAGCCCTAAGGCTGCAAAGAGCAGCACGGGCAAGTCTGGAAAACAAACTGCTTTAGGTGTAACGTAACAACAGGAGCTTTGCCCCTGGCTTGTGCCAGCACCCAGCCGGGTGAGAGGCACCCAGGGTGCTGCCGGGTCAGGCTGAGCCTGCGAGCACCAGTGCACACTGTGGAGCTGCTCACCCCGTCCCACGCTCGTTTTCCTCTTAGCTCTGGCCCACACTGTATATTTTCTGGCCCACATTACATATTTCCTCTGCAAATACACTTTTTTCTCCTATCTTATTTTTTTCCCCACCTGGTCCTTCATCCTGTACTTTTATTCTTGTCTGTCTACTAGTGCTTACCTGGGTCTCTTTCCTTTCTGTCTGCATGAACATCTCCTTCCTTTGCCTAATTACCGCCATGCAGCAATGCCTCTTGCTCACAGAGAGTTTTGGATACCCTTGAATCTCAATTTTTAGCATGGCACTATTTCTCTGCCCTTAAGCTCTGCCTGCTTTAGCCTTTATAACAAATGAAGCATCACTTCTGAATCCCAATCGCCATCCTTTCCCCTCCCTCAAATTGTTCACCTCATTTTTCTCACACAGCCAGCTCTTCATTTGCACAAGCCCTTACAGTGTACGCGGCCAAGGCTGGCTGGGAGACCAGGGCTGCTGCAGTGTGGCCAAGCCCAAGGAGCAATGCCAAGGATCGCTCTTTTTCAGGATGTTACTCAGAGGAGCAGACATACCATGCCGGAGAGTTTATTATCTAAATAAACAAGATGATATGGAAAGATCAGCAAAAAAACCCACGGCGTCACCAGGATCACTGCGCACTTCAAAGCTTGCACAATTAGTAGCACTTATTTTTTTGGGGTCATTGTTAGAGTTAGGAGGTGACAAGTTGGACTGAGCGGACAAGGAGACATTTCAAGAAAGGAAAAGGCAAATACAACAGGAACACATAGTAGATGGGACATACGTGGAAAGCGCTTGTACAAATACTTGGATGGAGCCCTTTGAAGGAAAAAATAAGTCAGTCAACTGACAGCCCTCCACCCTGCAGCACAGCACTCATCAAAACGGCTTCTGCCATCAGTACCCGGCTACCTCCACCGTACTGCCCGTCCCAAAGCGCCCAGGCAGGGTCCTGCAGAAATCATTCTCTCCCTGCCCTCGAGGGCAAGTGGGAAAAGCCTGGGGAAGAAGGTGCCGTTTCTTTCAGTCCACACATACTGCTGCAGCTACTTTGGGCCTCAGGCTGGAACAGGAGGTAAGTCGGTACCAGGCTCCATAATGAGGATGAGGACAGCATCTGCTTCCCAACAGCGGTTCAGAGGAGCACATTGCCATCTAGAATAAGCATTCTGGTACTTGCTGTCGGTGGGATAACGGCTCCCTGGGCTGTTGACCTGAAGCTAACGTGGGAAGTTGCACATGCTTCTCGTGGAGGAAAATGGGGCACAAGAGAAAAAAAAAAAAAAAAAAGAAAATGAGGCTATAGCCCAAGCACAGTGGAAAACAAGAACAAGCAACAACCTTCATAACCACAGGCTGAGCATTATTTAAGAGACTTTTTCTTTTCAAGTGCTTCACTGCATACATTTGATAAAACAAAACATAGATATGTATATATAAAAAATACTCCTCCCAAAGCACTTTGTTATTAAAAACATGCACTTGCACTATTAAAAGGGGTGTGTGTACAATATACGGCCAAAGAGAAGAGCATGCTGACTCTAATATTACATATGAAGATTTTATTTTACAGCCTGCTAGGAAGAAACAAAAAAAAAAGTTGAAAAGAGTGAAATTACTCTGCAGAGGATCTGTAGCTCTCCTTGAGCACAGAGGAGAAGAGAGAAGGAGGGCCAAACTGCTAATGCAGCCCTAAGAAGCTCTTAGGACAGCAATGGCCAAGCGAGATTTGCATAAACAAACTTGAACCGTAGCCATTTAGCCATCTTCGTAAACCTTACATTTGAAATAACTACACAAAGCAGCTCGATAATTGTCATTAGTGGGAACTGTTCAATCTCATCGGGCTCAGACAAGCCCACTAGTCCAAAAACCAATTTTGTTTTCACAATTGCTTAACTGGTGTCTTACCAGCTTTAGTATTTTATTTGTGAAATACCTATTTACCAAGTCTTTCTTAAGATCCACCTCCCCCATTTCACACGCCTCAGCCTGCTACACCCCTGTCAGAGCGGCTGAACACCCCATCGCCTCCGCGCTTCTGGAATTCTACCCTGTCCAAGTAACAGGTTGAAGTTATTTCTCTGAAATGTGGCAGCTCTTGGAAAAGGTACCTTTTAAAACATTTCCTCAAGTTAAGATTAATTCTGAATTGGTGTTAATTGCTGGATGCCAGTTCAGAACTATGTAACTTGTCACATTTTATTTATCTAAAAGGTATCCCGGTAACTTTTTTCTCCTCTTTCTGATATAGATTTAGTATTTTAGCTCTACCGTTACTTGGCTATGAATTAACATGTAGGAAAAAAAAAAAAATCACTTTAGAACTGTGTGTACAATTGTTCACCCATGGACAATTAATTACTGCCTAAAAACATTGCAAATTAAGCAACATGCGATGCAATACAATAACACATTTCCTTTATAATCCCTCGTGTTCTCCAAAACCAATTTCCTGTTCCTAGGATAAACAATATTACTACTATTCACCAGGACTTACTTCAATCTCAAAATATAACCCTTGTAAAGGCAGCTGGGGGTTTTCAAGTGATGTCCAACTTCCGCGCCTGTTATTTTCTCCTCTTTCTCAACAGGTTCCTTCTCATTGTGATCAATGCTTGAACATGTGAACAGGTTTTCTTAGTTTCTTCTCCCAAAACCTTTTGAACGTACTAGATAAAAATGAATGTCAGTGTCACTCTGGTATGTCCAGGGGCCCACAATTACCGCTGCTGTGTCGGTGATGAGCCTGTGAGTTTGGTGCAACCTCTGCAGCTGGGAAAGGAACGTGCCATTGACTGGACCTGCCGGTTACTTGTGCTCTGCTTTCTCCTAAGCCTGGACTGCGCTGCGTGACACAGAGGATCGCATCCCAACTCCTTTTTGAGCTAATGTTAGCCAAACTGTAGTTTGGCTACCACTGTGCTGAGGAAGTATTTCCCCTCTACCAGACTTTCTTCTGTTCCTCTAAATCCTTGGAATGAAAAGTCCTTTCTTTCCGATAACTGTACGCAAAAGCAAACTTCTGCCTTCTGAGACTGCCTGTGCTACAGCCCAGCACAAACACACCTTGTGCTGTCTCGACAGTCGCTTTGACTTCAAGTTTCTGAAGAACAGCCCACTTCATAATTCTAAAGTCTCTTAATTATGGTTTGAATGTCCTAAACATCACTTTAACCAGAGTTAGCACCAAGTGGTCCCTCATGCTTCTTCCAAACTGACTCCTTCCACAAGCATCTTACACCTGTAGAGATGATTCTACTTCTCCAGTTTTACTGGAAAGATGGATGATTTTGGTTTAGTTTGTCAATCACTTGAGCTGTATTATGGGAAGAGATGCAATTTGGGAATTCAGACCCTCTGATTTTGCTCTTGTTGATGAATGTTGCTGCCTCTGTTGAATGATGGAGCAGGTTTCTTCACACTTTTCATTTTTGAGCTCGTGCTCAGCAACTAAATAACAGATGCAAATATTGTCTGATGGTCTTGGATTTTTTTTTTAAGGAACATATTCCATGTTCTGTGTCAAGAAATAAGAACCATAGGAGATGTTGAAAGATTTTATTTTCAGCACTTACTTGGAGACCTGGGAAGTTTAGGACTTGCCCAGGTCATTGGTGGATGAGAATGACCTTTCACGTGTAAGGAGTGTAGCGCAGTCAGACAGGGGCCGAATGAGAAGTCTTTTCACTGACCTGGTGGCCTGTGGAATGGATGCAACCTTAAAAGCTCCCTGCGCTCGCTGAGATGCTCCTCCATGTAGACAGGGTCTCTCTCCCTTCACTTACCTCACCTCTTTTAAAGATATGGAAATGGGGAATAAACGGGAGCGGAGTGAGCATGGAGCGGCATGGGCCACCATAGACAGCACACTTAAGACCTCTCTGCTTAAGACACGGGAAGGCATGAAGAAAAATGATTTTGCCCATTACTAACCCAAAATGAGAGCAGTTGATATAGCAAGTCGTGTATGAAGAGTGCTGTTTGCAGCCAGCACAGGAAGAGACGGAAGATACAGTGAAGCCCTGAGCTCCTGAACAGAGCCTTGCCTTGCTTCTGCACCACCTGTCACAATCCAAGGGATAAATCGACGGAGAAGCCAGCATGTTCTGTTTGATGGTTATGTGGTGTTCACCACTTGAGGGCATGAACTGATGTGGCCTGACAAGAGAGCTTCACAGTTACTACAGAGGATAAGATTCAATTAGGAGATCTGCAAAATACCATGTGATTAAAGATGCGTGAAGATCACAGACTGTGTTGAACTGAAAGAAGACAAACGAAACGATAGCAGGTAGAAGTCAACCAGGTACAAGATGCAGACGGAGGGAGATTAGAACAGGAGGCTGAAAAGAAAGGATAATGAGGGCATTGAAAGGCAATGCTAAATTTAGCAAGAGACTCAAATGTTCAAACCACGAGCAGATGATCAAAGTTAGTCCATCTTCTGTAGATTTTCACTCAAAGTGCAGCACAGAAGGCTTTTGATTCTCACAGACAATACACAGATTCTTAAAATATATCTCAAAACACACTTTAGGACACTGTGCCTAAGATCTTCCCACACAGAAACACACTGCTAACTCTTGATCTAAACGAGGTCTGACATTTCCAAGGTGTATTTTCAATGCAGAACAAACCTAGCTTAGAAGCATGTCAGAATTTTTCTTCTTTTCTTATAGCTCTTTAAGAAAAAAAAATATTTATTGTTATTACAAATCCTGATGTTGTAACTCATGTGATCACTACAAAAAACATTTTCCATTTTGTGTTCCTCCTCACCATGAAATCCATGCCTGAGCTTCTCACACAAGCTACCACGCCGCTGCTCACGCCGCTTCAGCATGTAAGGGATGCTAATTGCTGAGACCCATTTCTCTGACCTGCAGCCACTGGCAGCTGACTCATTCTGCTAAGAGCCAACTGCACAAGTAGCATCCCATTTTTCAGCACCAAAATTACTGCCAAAGAAAAATTAAAAAATGAACCTCTAGAGAAATTATCGTTATTATGTTTTATGTTACTTTCACACAAGAAATTGAAGTTTCAGTAAAACTGGTTACTGAAAGACGTGGTACTTTCTAAATATATTGTGTGGGAAATGGTTACAGAAATAAGCTTCTAATATTCTATATCTATAGAGAAAACACACACACACAAACGAAGAGACAGAAAGACAATATGCAGTACAAAAATTTTATTGACATGAGTTTGGGATGACAGTTTTACATATAAAGTGAAGCTTTAGGAAACAGTTTGGTAATTCTTTCCTCTTCCAGACTTAATTTGTGAAAAATGCTACTTTGGAAATTATAGGCATGTTACCGTCCATAGGTCTCACAACCGTCTCCTGATAGCCCATCTTGAGTCTGATCTCAAAACTCTGCACTTCCCTCTGCCTACCGGGTGAGGTATCGAGGCAGCGAGCGGTTCCGTAGTGTTACAGCTCACAAGTGCGTCACTGCAGCTGCTGTAAGGAGAGACTGGGGAAATATTCCCTTCGTAGGCACTCTCCCTCGTGGGAACGTGAGATCTACCTCCGTAGTGGGGGGAAAAATGAAGACGACTTCATTTTAACTGCGACTCAAGTATCATTTCACAGCAATTACATCTTAAATGCACAATAGAAATTGATAATTACATAGTAACTCATGTTATCGCTACTACATTATCTCTGATAATACTGTAGTTAAGCTTGTGCTCAAATTCCTTTTCAGTAAAATCTGTTTCTGTAAAACACTATTATTTCTTGGATACTTTTAAAACACTAATGAAGTATATAAAAGCTTTTACAGTATACAAGAAAAACTAAGTTAATAAATGATCACATTTTCTTCAATTCTATCAAAGAATAAGAGTCTGAGAAAAATAACTTTTATTGCATTTTAATTTCTCAATCTCTTTCCTTTTTTAAAAGATATAATGGAAAACTGTGACATTTTAGATGAAGAGAAGCTTGGGAGAAACAAAATCACAATTCAGCAGGCAGATGATGGGGAACACAAAATATTTAATATGGCTTGTAGCTGAAAGTAATTGATCTGCATTTCCAATCATTTTAGTTATTGCCACATTCCATTAATTTTTCATTAAGTGAAGATAAAACCACGTCTTTAAAATGCAAGTACAATAGCTTTAAGCCATTGCCGTACATATTGTGCAACTCATCTGAATGCAGTTTAACACGTGAAGTTAATAGAATATATTTATGTACAGTATATACACAAACAGAATCCTGTGGTAATACCCCTGAATATTATCATTTAAATGAGTAATTTTCATAATAAAAGAAGGAAAAAACCCCCACATATATGAAGGTGGCAAAACTGCCCATTTCTGAAGTTTAAATCAATATAATTTCCAGCTGATTTACATAGAAATAAAACTGTGGTCCTGTACAAACTTTACATTACAGGGAAACAGTTTATTTTTAAAAAATATTTACATATTTGAGTACTTGGTTCTTTGCAATAGAGATTATATGAACACAGAAAATTGTATGGTAGGCAGGTTTATTTATTAGATTTTTCTATTTGTTCTTTTTTGTGCAAATTCCAAATCTCTCTTTTTGTGTTATTATCTGCGTCTATTTGCCTTGTATTACTGCTGCTGCTTTTTTTAGTATTCTGAGAAGGCTGGGTGACTTTACTTCGAGGAACAGGAAGAAAAGATTTAACTCTTGAAACACCCAACTCTGTCTTTGATTTACTGTTGCTGCTTTCCACAGTTCGACTGCTGCTGAGAGGACGCATCCCATCCTATCAATAAAAAAAAGCATTTTCTGTATAAATAATTGTTGATGTTCGACCTGAAAAACAACCAATCAACCCTACCATCCCAACAGAACCCTTGTTATTTACAGTCTTTTGCAGTTTAATATGACAGCTTCTTACTACTTGGTGAACAAACTATGCCTCTTTTTTGCTTCTTTGACTGAAAGGAAATATCATCAAAATCTTAGAATACCAAAATAAGTCAATGGGGTTTTTGCATTGCCATTGAAAAAAACCTTAAATTTGATCCTCAGATGTCCCAATTTTAGGAGAACCAAAATAAAAAATACATGTTCTTTCTTTCTTTCATTACTGTGGAAAAATGACATCTGCAGCCACAGCTAAAAGGGAAAAAAATGGAAATTTAGGTAGTTATGAGCAAAAAAATCAGCGTTACTGCTTGAATAAAGATATTCTTTTTTTTTTTTTTTGTACCATCAAGGCCATAAATAATAAGAAAATAATCATGACAAAAATAATACTTCAAGAATGGACATTGAAATGCTGGTTACATTTTAATCCATAATCTTATAGATTGCTTTCTTATAAATTAGATTTCATCATCTCAAATCATTTATGCTAAGAAGCTACATTCTTAAAAACTGGACCATATTCACCCTGCCTAAATTTAGATACCTGAAGTGCCAAAGTCAGGTATGTCGTCACTTGTTGTTCCTTTATAGTCAAGAAGAGGTTAGTTAAGCCATTTTATGATGGTCACTAACATATATCTTTCATGAGAGAAAGCATCAGTCGAACCCAGATCACCCTCTGGGCAGCAATATGAAAAAGTTCATTCTCACCATCAGCTACTGCTTTTCACCTAAAGGTTGGTGGCATGAAACCAGACTGTTCATCAGTGTCTATTCCTTATTAATCCTTGATTCTATCAATTTGTTTGTATCCTTGATCAAAGATTTTGCATCTCTTACCAGTTTTGTCTTTCTCCTTCTCATACTTGAAAGCATTTTTTCTTCCAGTCAATTAAAAAAAAATTACCGGTCTGTTGCCCAAGTAATTTGTCTCACTACTGTTGATAAGATCTCTGCTTATGCAGTATTGCTCTTGTTATCTACAGAATTCTATTCACTTTCAGAAGAGTCTGCTTTTCTAATCTCAGACTCTTTTTCAGACATCAGTTCTTACAGCTGCATAGGTTTATCATTGTAACAATTGCCTCTAAAAGTTTCACTTCTGCTTTCAAAGTGAGACTGTGTTCTTCTAGATTTTTGATACATTTTTGTAGTAATGACTAAATCTAGAAACAAAGCTTGTCATTCAGTTAGACCTCTTTCCCCTCTAGCAAATAGCGGGGTTGTGTTTCCTTCATTTTGGCCAACATTTCCTCACAAAGGTATGGGAAATCAATTTTTTTATTCTATATAAAATCTTTTGAGAAAATTCTTCAAAAACCTCAAAGGTAGCTAAGCTTGTCTACCTCCAAAGTCAATATAGTTATGCCTTACATTGTTAGAAGGAATTTTAAAAGGAAAAAAATTCACTAGGAAAAATGTACAGTAGGAATGGGAAGGTCAGCTGACTTACCAAATTATCCAGGCATCACAACTATGTGAAGCTCTGATTTGGAATGTCTGAAATTAATGTGTTTAGAGAAATATTCAAACAAGTATATCTAAATGTGGATCTGCAATGTTAAAATTGTTTCCACTAGTGGAGACTGTTCTCTGGATTTTAACTAAAATTACAGAAAATATTCTAACATTTTGAATATTTGGATATGAAAAAATATGATGGTAAGGGTGGTAAGTCGTCTCATCCCATCCAACTTTAGCTTTTTTATGCTTAGGTGTGCAAGTTAAGCTATTTTCAGGGCTACTTCATTGTACCTGCAGAAAATAGAGAGAGTATCTCTAGAAAACAATTTATCGCAGTCAGATAACAGCACCTGGATTGGACTCTAGAGGACCCCTATTGAGGGAAGATAGAGGGCCCTGCGAGGGAACTTAGACAACAGATTCTCCCCTGGCTAAGGGTAATTGAGCTGTGTGCTCATAAGCTCTCTTGATGTTCAAAAACACAAGGAGCAAGAAAGAAAAGGGAAAAAAGTGTAACAACAGGGAAAGCATAATTTTTACTTTATTATCCAAAGAGTGAAAAATAAGCAGGATATCATTTCATCTTGCCATCTTCCCTTTTAGTAGGGCTGTTAGCACCCACAAACAATGATTTCAATTTCTGAAAAGAATATGATAATAGACCTATTATATCTTCCAGTAGCATTGGGCTTATCTTCCCATTCTGAAGCTGCTCTGAAGTTAGTAAAGTTTGTTTATGTTTAGACTGTCTTTTCCCAGAATCATCAAACTTATAACACAGGGTTTCTTTGGATTTCTCATAAATGATATGGCAAGACAACTGTATATTACAACAAGTAGCTAGGTAGAAAAAATAAGCTGAATCCCCTTTTTAAAAAAATGCTATTTTTCACAAGCTCTGGTAATGTCATATCTTCTCAAAATTTCTATGACTGACAGCTTTGACACCAGAGCAGCTCAATTCTACTTAGATAACAACATTTAGGAAAACAGTGGTTTGAAATCATATATATTTGGGTAATCACTATGAAAAAAATGGTAGAAAAATAAACCAGGAACCAGCAATTTTACATAAAAAATTTAAAAAAGAAAAGTGCTTTTGCAAATTTACTGAATAACATTAATTGGGGGGAAAAAAAGAACCAAGGGCTTTTATTTCTATCAAAATCTGATGCAAATAACTTGTAATGTCAAAGTAATGTCAACAATACTTGGCCTAGGGAGATGGCTTTATGTAAACGTGAAAACTGAAGCAAATACATCCATTGTTTAATAACATGGAAGAAACTTGGCATGGTGTGTCCAGCGAGTTTCCTAAGAATCATGACAGTTTATTCTTGCAATAAACAGGGCACTGGAAAACTAATTCTTTGTATTCAATCAGGAATTCAGATTTTGGAGAAAGTGAAGACACCTTCCCTATCCTACTACAAAACTTGTTTCACCTACCTTTTGTGCTGTTGTTTTACTTGGGTTAGTGCCACTTGCTGAAAATACAGGATTGTTCTGGGAGTTATTGAACATCAATAGCTCATCCTTAGAATCTGCAATCTGAAAAAGATAAGAAAACGGTGATTTTTTTAGTTATTCACAGCAGAGATTATGTTTCAATTTGCCAAATTTTGGAGACTTGATTTTATTTTCATGTAGTTTCTGTGCAATGCAATGCATAAGTATCCAAAGAACCCTTAAAATACCTTTCCTTTACTGTTGAGTGTGTTTGTAGGAGATGGGAGATAAAGAGAGAGATTTCACATTGACTATTATCAGAGGAAGATTAAACATACGTTTCCAGGGCAATACTGTTCAGTGGAGCTTAAGGGTAGTTTCGCATTAAATTTTATGCAGCCCCAGGAACACCACAGAAAGGAACGATCCTTTTCTCATCCTCCTGCTGTGTTTCTTCCCTACTACTTTCCATCAAACCTTGTGCCCATGCAATAGCAGGTAGAGTTTGATCGGTCTTCTGTCCTCACTGAAAACTAGGTATTTTATCCTGGGCCAAGATGATCCAATTCAACTCTACAACTGCAAAAGTACTTGATTCCAAGAGAACAGGCAGCAGGAACATATTCGAGTGCAAGGGCAAATTAGAGAGTAGAAGTACTTATTTTGATGGCAGCCTGACATTACATCACACAAAGAAAACATGCAGCAGCACCCTCACTTCTGTAAGGCTCTACTAGGCAGCTAGGGAATTAACAACAGAAATTCCAGTCATGGATGGTTCCACCCATGGTGAGGAAACTGAACAAAAGACAGCGACATCTATCTCCTTCCTTATCTAACCCGTATTTCCTTGAATTGTCAACAATGAGCAATTACATTTTACATGTTATTAAACACAATTTTAAGTTGGTTACCATTTCTTTAAGCACATCCCAGTCTTTCAAGAATAGATATGGTAAATCCCTGCTAAATGACTAGAGATTAGCCAGCTTGGTACATGTGACTCATGCAAGTACTGTAAACACTTTAAAAAAACCAACCCCATAATAAAGGACTTCTTCATTTAATAGGTTGAAAAATCTTCCCAAACAGAGTCTTTTTTTTTTTTTTTTTTTAATAAAAATTGCTTGACTTCTGTGAGTAAACAGAATATTTAATAAAGCAAACCTAATGGAACTGCTGTTCAGGATGATCCTAGAGGATGTAAATGCGCAGCCTAGGTGGACAATAACCTAAGACCGACTCTATCTGTGTTCCAAAAGATATGGATCAGCTGCTCTGGTGTGAACACAGCCTGCTGTCACAGCCATCTACTTCAGCTGTGCTAGGAGGGAAGAATGAAAAGAATAAATAGCTACAGCTACAGGGAGAGCTGGATGCTTTTGGTGTAGCAAGAAAAATGAAAGAGATCCACCCTCCGCTCCAACAGGCCTCCCACAACCACCCACAACACATTCCGGGGTAGAACTTAGCCCCAAACCTATGAGCCTTGCAAGCCTCCTTCAACTCTCTTCTGCCACTGTTAAAGACAAAGAATTAGGCCAATCCGTTCTTTCTTGCTTGGGGCAGCAAAACTGAATTTTGCCTACACAGCAGAAGAGCTTTGAGCCAATCCTGTGACAGCTAATAGGATTACATTAAACAAACCAAATGTGCAATGCATATGAGGAAAAACTTTCTACATCTTTAAGACTACAGAACAGTTTCCCAGTGGAAGCAATGATATCATAAAAGATAATATGGGGAACAATAATGCAAAGAAGCCTATTGCTGCTAGTGTTTATGAACTTATAAATTTCAGCCCCCACTGCAAAAATCTCTACAAGAAAAAACAGTGGAAGTGTAATTTAAAATAATGTATATTAAACCAGAACACTTACCCTCAAATGTATAATTTCTTAGTTGACTTTGGCTTATTCCCAAATAATTTAATAATTTTCTTCAGCTCAAGCAGTGCTTGTAAATTAAAAATTTATTTCAAACACATAGAAAACAACTGCATATGGCAATGATGTAAATTATTTAAAAGCCTTGTGTTTACCTTGCTTATATCAGGCTCAGATTTGCTGGAACACATACTTTGAAGTTCCTGCACAAGATCTACTTCATCATCAGAACCAAGGGACAGCCTTTGTTCCAGATTTAACGTTCTCAATTGATCCTTCTCTGAAGATCTGGTTAAAAAAGCCCCAACAAACAAACCGAGAGAACAATTAAAATTCAGCTATGTTACAGAATTTAAAAATAAATATTATACACACCTGGAAAAAAATAATTTCTTTCCAAATGACCTTTACTACCAGATACAGAAAGAAAATAACATCTAAGTGGCAGTAATAGTTGTCAATAGTTGTTATATCATAATAGATCTTCTTTCTATTCAAATTATTCTCTCCATTCTGAAATTCTAACAAAGGATTCTTCTACTCACTATCTTCAAAGATTCTCCTCTTTTTGAGATGAAGCAATCATTTTCATTTCACTCTCCTTTTTGGACTTAATTGCAAACACTTAAAAACCCCCTGGCATACTGGAAACATAAGTATTCTATGCTCTCTGTTCCTGTAAATATGGTAGAACCAAGGTTTCAGATTGATGTAAAGTCTCAAACGCAGTTCCCTCTAGCTAATTTGTATGCTTTCCTAGAGAAACTCTGTATCATTTAGATTAAAGTGCATGCACTATACTGTTTTGAATTGCCATTCAGTAACCTAAAAGAGCCAGAGGAGTTTTTAAAATGTAATGCCAGGTGAAAAAAGCATATGGTTGGCTTTTCATGGCAGCGCGTGTTACATAATATTCTTAAGTCATAGACTATTCTGTTATATAAAAAGACATGTAGTGCTGCAAGGTTTGAATTACAGAATTGGGTTCTAAAATTATATCGAAGTATATAAATTTTATTTTCTCTCAGAAATGAAAATGAAAAAAGATTCCTTTTTTCAGATGTAGAACCAAAACATTACCAAATACAAACTCTTCATCTATTCATTATAATATGCTGGTTTACAACACAATTTTATCATGTGTTACAAATACCAGAAATTAAAACCTACTTTGTGGCGAGAGAAGCTCTTTTCTTACAGTTTGGTTGCAACATAGTTTTAGATTTTATACCTGCACAAAAGAGAGATTATTAGCGTGTTATCATGTGTGTTGATTTCTTCATTCTAAAATCTGTGATAAAAAGGGAAAATGTGTTCCTCTTTACTGGCTAATTATATCAATAGAGTCTGTCAAAGATCAGAATACATCACTTGAAACTGTTCGGAGGGCCACCTGGTACTGCTAAAATAGCAAATGGGGCATGAGTTGCCCAAGCTTTTGTGGAAGACAGAACATGAGTTTTCTGTGTGAGGCGCTTGAACCACCCTTTCTGGTTCTCTCAAAGAGAAATCACTTGTCAACACGAAAGGATTTAAGTTTGCTTCATTTAAGTAAAATTAAACAACTTACCCTTACTTGGAATCCAGAATAACATTTGATTCTGATAGTCAGAAATGAAAGGCTGCTAAAATTAAATTCACCATCCCATTTTTCACTTACATTCACAGATATTAACTGGACTTCAAGAACATTCTCAGGTACAAGATACAGTATCAACCATCCTACTTCAGGTTATGTTCATTTGATTTCTTTAATCCTCTTAATGGGATTAGATAAATTCACAATTCAAACAAAGAACTAGCAAGCAAAATCAGGACATTAGAGCTGCAGTTCAGCAAAAGTAGGCTTCTTTCTGAACAGGAGCTGAAGACATGAATACCTCAATTTAACATTACAAAGTACCAGGCATCAGATATTTCTGTCTTTTATATATGAGATAATTGAGGCTAGAGTCTTACTGTTTCTAAAGTCTGTGTGTGGGGAAGCCTCTTTTGCTCTAAATCCCTTCCTAACTCTTCTCTCTGAAGGAGTTACCTTCATATTCTGAAAGAAAAATAAGTAATTTGATTTTGTCCTCTAGAAGTTTTCCTCTTTGACATTGTATTCGGTTATGGTATTCCTAAGTTTTCCTTCTAGACAGATGTGTACTTTTAGAAGAATGATATGTTGCTTCTGCACATATCCAGACATTATCCCTGTGTAGTAAACTGCTTGTTAGATGGCTTATGATCTTGAGGTGAAAAGGCATTTCAAAAGTGCCAGCTACTAATACAACTTTCACATTTATAAACACACACAGACCCAGTAATATAAAGCCTTCTTTATCAAGCAGCATACTGAAAATGATGTGGAAACTTCTTGAAAACTTTACAGTATTTGTGACTACAAAGAATTTTTTACATTCTTTTTTTTTGCAATTAAAGTGAAAATCAAACAAAAATCTTCAATTTAAAACCCAAGAGCTCTTCCTTCCACTACAGGGCTTCTAGATTATTCTACTCAATTTATCTAACAAGATTGACCAAGGGATGCATGATCTGAGGATGTATGTATTCATTTATTTTTACTCGGATTCAGACAATAGAAATTATTGTAGTGAAGCTATAAAGTACATGTAAAAAAACCCCCAAATTAGGTATACTGTAAAGTAGGTGCAGAACTAAAGAGTACCAATCAAGTAATGAAGCTTTCTCTCATCCAGTATTGAGGAAAAGAATGCTAGAGCATCATTCCATGCAATATGAGATGGAACCACTACTCAATCTTCCACCATCTGAGCCAAATCCTACCTCATTATCAGACAACAGGAAGGGCATTAGAACAACAACAAAAAATATTAATTAGGATACCTCACAGTCACAAAGAAAGAATTTAAGGGGGAAAAAAGTAAACATTTTTTTACTGGTAAACATAAACATGAGTGTCATTTAATTGAGAACTTTTAATTCATGATGTAGAAGAAAAGTTAGATTCATATAGACACAGCTTAAACCCCCACAGCTTCTTTCAGAGTTAAAACCAGAAAGTTTTACCTTCAGTATTTGTCTCCTGCTTATTCCATGACTGGGAGGATAAATGGCCTGACTTTTTGCGAGGACTTGTGCTCACTTTTCTCCAAGAAGCATTCTCACTTCTCTTCTTACTACAATTTTTGTAGTTCGAAACCATGGATAAAGGAAAATTTCCTCCCTTAAAATCTGCTATATAATTATCTAGCTCTGAAACAAAAGTAGAACAATATTAAGAACTGACTGTTGCAAATGGTTCTTCTTTGACTACCTTATACAACTACTTAGTTTAGTGACTGTAAATGCTTTTAACTACACACCTCCCATCATAACTACAGTTATCTTTTGTGGAAGTTTTGAAAAAGGAATCAAACAGTTAAAAGCCCCACTTTGGCAATGTGCAACTACATGTCTTTCTGACTGTTCACTGTTACCTGTTCTGGGTAGAGGACAGCCATGCAAAACAGCTTTATTTAGCAAGATACTGAGAGCAGCTTTAACAACAGCCTGTTGTCCTTGGCTAGGGTTTTTTTTGGCTATTGCTTGTCCTGGTACAGATGGTCTTTTCACAGAGGCTCTGGAGAGTATTGCTTCTTGAACTCTGGGAGCTATCACAGCATTCCATAACTTGGACATCCACCTGTAGGCACACAAACAATCCCTTAACTTCAGAGACAATTATCAAACCCTAAGATTTTAGACTTTGGGTAACGTATCAGATTTTGCATTTTCATGAAGCACATATATTTTGGACTTCCTATTGTACCCCATGTCAGAGAGGAACTGATTGGAACTGATTTTATTTAAGGTGGCATTTATTTGTTTGTTTCATATTAAACTATTTGACCTAACTTTCTTTGGGTTGCTTTGGCAAACTATTTACCATCTGATGCTTTTCCTCCTTCAGATAAGGACTATAAAATATCCTTTTCATTTTAAGGCTAAAAGAAAGAATGTCCCAGAAAGACATGTGTTCATGTATATACAAAAAAATCTCCTTTCACCTCTGCCAGTGCATGGAGGAGTTTCCATGCTTGCAGGTGTTCATTCATAGCCTATCTGCTGCCAGAATGGAAAAAAGGAGGTACTCAGTTATGATTGCACCCTTTCCAGTATTCTTCCATTTCCAAACTTGTCCAGCTTACAAGACCTTTCAATTGGTACAGCTGCCTCACTCTCACCCTCCTTTTGTTTATTTGATCTACAGTGAACTATGTTTCCAGGATGCTGTGGATTTTCCAGATTGTCTGGTTTAGAGACTGGGTCTGATTACAAAAATTTGATTCAAAGGGACATGGTTCTTCTGGGACTTTTGCTTTTCTAAGAGAGAAATATTACATTGTTTTAGCACAGAAGTGAAACATTTGTATTAGGAAATAAATAAATGCTATTTCTTACAGCTTATAGTTCTCAAGGTATAAACACTAGGAGTTTCAGACTTAGGGGTCGGCTCACATCAATAACAGACACTGAGACAACCTTTTTTAGATCAAATCCAATTCCTTTCTCTTCCTTATACCCTCTCATGGGAGGAAGACGGTAAGATTGAGAGTAAGAGGGCTTATATTAAAGGTCTGTAAGAAATTATAGACTATAATGCTGTTTCGGTTTTGCAGAAATCCATTCAGAAAAAGTGAAGGCTAAAATGTCTATTTGACTTAAATGAACCATTTTCTTGGATATGTTCATACACAGAAGCCATCTTATTATCTAAAAGATTATGACAACTTTTTTGACTTTTTTTTTGTTGTTTGTTTTTTACAGTTAGAATGCATTTGATAGATGTATTTTTGGTTAGTTATGAAGCATAAGACTGAGTTTTTATGATATAGAACCATGCTACAAAGTGCTGGTATAAGCTTGATAAAAGTTAGATTACTTAGAATAATAATTAGTATAGTTGTTAAAATAAGATGTAAAATGCATATTGGAGATGTTCCTTGAAGCTTCCTTAGCATAATGTTGTAGATACCATTCCAGATAGATACAATCTGCTGCTGCTAGCTGAGTTAAGCTACCAAAATAAACAATTGCATTCATTTTAGTAAAAAAGAACTCTATCTCTCCATTTCTGCCTATCTAAGCTTTTTACATTTTTCAGTACTGCTAGTATAAATGGTCAGAAATGAATGCTGCAAAGATAAAATTAATTGAGCTCATTCTAATTTAACAGTTAACAATTGATGTGCTGTACAATGCCATCCTCTCTAAATAAAATTCCAACCTGGTGTTTAAATTCAGTCTTATGTTTGTGCTCATCTCGATCAAGTCCCCAGTTCTTTGATGTAGCTGATACTTAGGAAGGTATAGTACCCTTAGGAAGGTATAGCAAGAAAAAAAAAGTAGCTAAAATTTTCCTCATTTATTCACTCTAATCTCCAAAACCCGTGAAGCTACATGAAACAGCATACAGCAGGAAACAATTTCCTGTTGCACCTTCTCTCTCCCTTCTCAGTTGCCTGCGTCTCCCGCATGCCTCGTGCTAACACAGCCCAGAACAAACCCAGTTTGTAGCTAGCTGTCTGCTGTCTTAATTAATTGAACTGACTCAGTGAAGCTTTAACAAATGCAAAAAGCAGCAGAATAGCACAGTGGAGAGAAGGGGCAAGAGGACAGGATTGGTTAATTAGATTGAAATAACAGCAACCAGTGAGCTGCTAATTAAATCTATTTATTTCTAATTATATGACTACACTCTTAGCCATCATGCTGCTAAACTAAAAGCATCCAGTAAGTGCTCACTGGAGCTGTGCTTTTTAATTGTTTATTAGTGGACAAAAACTACATTAAAATGAGTCAGATGGCATATTGCTACAATAAAAGACATTATGAGGTTGTGCTCAAAATAAAGCATTGTGAATCCAGTCAAAGTTATACTTAGCAGAAATCCAAACTCAGAAATGCATAATTAAGGTATGTAAAGAATAGGGTTTTTGTCCTCTAGTAATGCCTTTGCAATAAATAAATGATTAAGACATTTCAGAGGACATGCTTCAAGAGGAATACAGGAGATAGATACATGGTATACTTTATTCTTTTATTTCATAACACCCATAAAATTTCAAGTCAATGCTACATCCGCATTTAGACTTTGATAATTACTCGGGATATTAGATAACCTGGCCTTTTAGGAAAAAAGAAAAGGAAAACAAGCAAGGAAAATGTATCATCAAGAACTGCAGACAGAACAAAAGATGAGAAAGCCAGTGCACGTGCTAAGCAAAGGACATTGGAAGAAGGCTCTACACAAACTTGTACAAGAGAGGAAAGTCAGAGAGAGAACAGAAGTGGCAATGAAGGAGAATGCTATTGAAGCAGAGTGAGAAAAGTAACGTTGCATCTCCAGAAACCAATGTTATTGAGTGCTGAATAAGTTTGAATCTTAATTAGGGGCTCATTACCTTTCTAATATAGCCAAGCAACATCTTAGTATGACATTAATATATTTTAAAATTCTAGAGTTATTTCTTCTATCACTTGCTAGCATTTGCAGAAAAGTTGGAATGTGAGCAGACGTTCATGCAATAAGCACTATGCAAGAACAGACAAAATTTTCATCATTCTCCTTTTATTTTACTAGACATCTAACTGTGTGTACTGCTAAAGAGTATATATCTGCCTTATTTATTACAGTAATACACCTGTGAAATTTTATGTGTGTTTAAAAATGTTACCAGATATTAAAAAGAGTGAGAAATCACTCCACTTCTCTAGATTTCCCTCATATACAAATTTCCTCTAAAGGAAACACTACCAACTTTTCAAGCTCAGAATTCTTGAACCTTACTTTGGCCTGTTTGCTAATGAACAGCTTTCTTTAAAGTGCTGTCTTGAAATGAAGAACAGAACATTTAAAGGGTTGAGCAATATTAGGCATTCCAGTACAAGTAATATTTTGCGACCTCTGTATCAGAAAATACCTGAAAGATTACAAAAAAAGACTAACTTTCAACTAGTGTTAGACACCTGGTTCCTACTTGTGTCCTTCAAAATTGCCCTTCTAGTAATTAAATATCAAACAAAAGTCTTAAACTTTCAATACCTCCTGCTAAAATACTTTCAAGGTTGCTGAATCAGATGGCTTTTAGGATAAACATAACTGCTGCATTTGTAATATGTATCTAGTTGGCACTGAACAGTATCAAACAGGAAATAGAAATCTTACTTCACTGTGGCTTGGCCATGCCCTGGCACCACAGGGCAAGAGAAGAAATGTTTTGGCCCCATAAGTGCTTCAGGCGCTCCTAGACGTGATAAGCAAGAGTTCAGCTGGTGCCACACAGCAAGAATCCAGTCTATGATCTTGCACACAGGATCACATGGAGGAGGTACTTTGCCTCTGAACTGCAGAGAGAAAAGATGTTTGACACAACATAAGACCTCTGCTGCAAACACTTTCCTTGAAACCCCAATAAGGGCTGTGGGGTTTTTTCCTGCTATATTGCTATTATGAAAATCAGGAAAAATTGGTCAAACTTTTTTATGGAGTATACTGAAGTGTTGTATTAAAACTTATTTCCCCAACTACAGTTTAAAAGATATCTCCTTATCAAGAAACTGACATGTCTCTACTTTCTTCTGGGAAACTGAGACACAAATTTGGCAGCCGTACTTTTTCTGTGGTGTTTAAGATTAGGATTGCAAGAGGCATCTACTATATCCTATGCAATATATATGATATAAATAGGGTATATAAAAGAACATGCAATCACACTGAACAGGAATGTCTGATTCAGGCATGTTCTCAGTGGATGTCTGTATTGATTTTATACTTAGTAGCAATGAAGGAAAGAGGCCTTCCTCTAAGACAAATTTTTTAGCATGCCTTGTTAAAGGCAAATTATTTGCTGCCAGAAAAATCTTCTACTTTGTCTGACTCCAGATTACAGTCTTCATCATCCTAATCCTAGGATTATCCTCTGGAACAGTTTGAATTAAAAGAAGCATTAAAAGATGCAGTACGGATAGTATTTGCCAGCACTGAAGCCAGAGCTTCTTGACAGTCTACAGGTGAACAATTTAATGTTAATGTAGAAAAACATTTAAACTGTTCCCATATATCCTAATAGCACAAAATAAGGGAAAACCAGCTTTTCATCTGAAAACAAGACTATTAATGCACAAGCAAGGATCTCAGAAATAGTCTATTGTTCAAACAATAAATGTGCTTTTTCCTTTAGATTTTTATAATAGATTAATCCTTCTTCTATTTTTAACATTGGAATTTACTATTTTAAGAGACACATCAACTGGCATTTGAGTTTGGAGTTTGCATATGGCATATGTATTAAAAAAATTTATTAGCACACTGGGCATTTTTATTCATTATTTAATTAGGGAATATATGGGAAGACATATGGCTTTTTTCTCCAAATAGCCACCATCTGCATATATGCTGTATAGATAATAAATTTAATGAGCTTACTACCCAAATTCTGTTCAACTTCAGTCAGAGGTAGGAATCTAGTACATTGTTAAACTCTAACCTATGAGATTTGTCTGTGAACAAGTCAGAACACCACTTCTTCTGCAATTCTCTGCATTGCTGTATTTCTTGGCTTTGTGCTCAACTGAAGACAGTCCTTTGATCTTGAATGATCTACTATCAAAGTGTTTCTGTCCAAAAGGATAAAGATAAAGGGGCTTAGATCACTAGATATTCTCCAGTGTAGGCTTCAGAATACAATCTTCCTCCTCAAGAGGATGGAGGACAATTCTGCTACACACTTCCATTCCACTGGCCTCTGGTCTATACCTCATTCCAGCACTATAGCCTATCTGCAAGACACCAGCTTCAACCTACCCACCTACCTGCCCTCCAATCCTTTGCACAAGGATTCTGGAAACCATTCATATCCTCAACCAGACAGCCACTCATAATGGTTCCAGCTTACTATATCAGTAGAGACTTAAAGATTTAAAGCACATGGGGGAAAAAGTAAATGAAGTTTCACAAAGAAAAAAGTACTTATAAATAACTATGCACCTGAAAAAAAGTAATCTAAGAAAAGCAATCTATTAGGCATTTGATTGATACATTTCATATGGTTTTTTTTAATATATTCTGTATTCTTGTTCTTGCTATTAAAGAATACCTAGGAATGTTTCTAAATTTCCTCATTATCATAACGGAAGTGTTCAGTTACCTCACATTTCCTCTTTAGGATCTCTTTGAATCAGTAAGCTTTTGCAGATGAGAACTGTGGCACAGGGTACAGGAGATGACATCCCCAAAGATAACAAGACACATACAGCTGAACACTCAGAACTGACAGTAGGTCTGTTGTCCCAGACCAGGACTCTTTACTACTGACAGTTTTTTTTCTCTTCCTAAAACAATCTCCCTTTTTAAGCCTGTTCAAAACTCTGCTGCCAAGATTATTTTCCTTTGCAGCTGTTTTGATTAAACTCCACCTCCCAATGTCTAACACTGCCTGACTGTCTGCAATAGCTGCTATCACACTGGAATGGTTTTCTTCCAAATAACTTCCAAAATACCACAATTCTGCTTTTGCCCACATCTTTCTTTTCATTTACTGTCCTCCATTTATTTATTCATGTTAAAACAGACTTCCCATCTTTATTCTCTTTTGGACTTTTGTTCCAGCTTCAGCAGGCCTATTGGCTCAGAACAACTTCCCTACTGATGCATTTTCACCCCTCTTTCTTCTTGCATTTGAAAATCATTCAAAAACTCTTTTTGCTGCTTAAAACATAGACAATACACACAGGACATATAACCATCTTATTTTTGATATATACAATAAATTCCTTGAGAAAGGGATTTTACATTCTTGAACAGATTCTTACTAGCATGCCCACACAGAAGATGAAAAAAATTACTGAAGGACATTTTCATACAGTGGATAAGCAAGTATCCACAGTATCATTATTTGCAGTCAACCAGTGTGTTTATGCTAATCAGCCATGGCCACACACCTTCCTATATGACGCCAAGCACAACATTTACAGATACACAGCCTGTATCTTCCCAGAAATAAATGCTTTTATCCTGAAAGAACTTAGTTATCTGCTCAGCTTTTGACATTACCATCGTACATATTTCACAGACCTGGTGATGAACAAAAATTGCTGAAGCCGATTCAAGTTCCTACCTTGTTTATAACTTTTCTTCTTAAGAACCTTTGAAGCAAGCCACGCATTGGTTCCCCATCCCACCTGAGCTGAACCCAACGGAAATGCTGCTGAACCAGCAGGTCAGAGCCATGAAGATGACACTTTGCGATTGTCCCCAGTAAAAAGCAGTTCTCATGAAAGTAAAAGGCACCAGAAACTCCATTTGCTAAAAATGAACCACAAAAAATTTTACTGAAATATTCAAAGTTTTGACATGATTTCATAAAAAAGCAAGAAGCAGTGACATAATTAGAAAGAAAAAAAACTCTCCTAAATTAGCCTTAAAACGTGCTATATTCAGTTAAGAACAACTGTTTGCAATAAAATATAAAAACTGAACAAATTATAATTTTCTCCTCTAAGTTCCCCATTTGTCATGTATTATAATACAACTGTACTGTGGTAAAAACATTTCTCCATCCCAAAATTCTTTAAATACCTCTCTGAATAGTGCAAGGATTTTCCGAACTGCGATTCTCAAGAGGTGCCAGAAAATCTCCTAGTAATTCAGATAAAGAAGCTCTCTCCAGATTTTCTAAAATCACAATGGTTGTCTTGCTTACAGGAGGCTGTTTAACTGGGACAAGACAAGCTGAAATATAAAAATTCCATTAACTTCTACTTATGAAATTTGACTTTTATTTATGTATACAGCTTTTATAGCTGCTAATGCAACAAAGGATTTTTTTTTTTTAATTTTTTGCCTTTTAACTTGTTCACAGAAGCAGACAGACTGTATAATACATTCAAAACTGGAAGCATAAAATCAAACAATGGAAAGAATATCATATTGTACAATAAGAAAAAATTGAAAACTATGATTAAAATAAATTCTTGAAATGGCTGTAATGGGATCTTCATGGATAGGAAGGATTTCAGCACGCTGAAAATAAATACAACAGAAAAGATAGTAGAGATCTCTGGAAATATTTCCTTCATTTGCTGTAATAGATCTTAAACTTTTAGCATATACTTTTTATACCATCTAGTGATAAAAGGATTCAGAATATTCCATATTTATAAGAAATGTAATCCTTATCTTTAAGAATCACCCAAATAATCAGAGCTAGTTTGAGGCACAAACAGTAGCACCTGAACCTAACAGGCATTAAAATCACATATTTCTATCTCTTCTTTTCACATTTCAGATCTTTCCCTTTATTTTAACGTCTTATTTCCTAAAAAACATACAGCCTTTGCAAGTGTTCCTGTAACACTAAATCCCAGATGAATGCCTCTGTAATACAAATATTTAACAAAATGGGGCTTTGGGCAACCTGGTCCAGTGGAGGGTATCCCTGCCCATGGCAGGGGGTTGGAACTAGATGATCTTTAAGGTCCCTTCCAACCCAAACAATTCCAAGATTCTATAAAAACAGTCTTGAGTATATTGTGCCTTGCATTGTTTCCAAACTCTTTCAAGGTGGCACTACGGGTGGTCATTAAAGAAAATGACGAGTAATAGGGCAAAACTTAGAGCAACTGACTGTAGCTGATGATTGCTATTTATTTGCAGTTTCCTCAATATTACTGCCCTGTTTTACTCAGAGGATACAGCTGGATAGCAGGGAGGACAGGTACTTCCTCTGTGTCTGATGGAACCATATAGAGAGAGGAGGAGAGTGCTCTCCTAGGAGAGGAGATGTGGCAGAACAATGGGGCAAGAAGCAGGCAGAAAAATGAGAGACTCAACCAGCAGCACAATGCTGAAATGCAAGCACAAACTATTAAGAAGTTACAGACTGAAGTTACACAGGACGTAAGCTAACAAACTGAATGGAGCCCTGCACACCACCGTATGAGCCCATGGGATGGCTCTGCTTTAGTTCATGAGAACAGATGTTGTCAGAGGGGACTGTGCAGAGCTTGTTGCAACCAAGAAAGCCAATGAAAGCTACAGGATGAGAAGCATACTTGAAGGATAGGCCCCACATTGCAAAGGCACAGCAGGTAGAAGACAGCATTCAGTCTCAGTCACTGAATTGTAGTTTTTCTATTAAAAAGTTAGTAATTCTAGTTTTTTTGAATAAAACATTCGCTTATGAGATTCAAATTCCTCTTCACGTTTCTGGTCTGCCCATACTGAGAAGGAAAAAGGTAGGGGCTCATCCTCTCAAAGCTTTTGCTGTCTCAGAGTTTCATGATGGTGACATGTGAGAATGCATCCAGAGGTGTTGCACTGGTAAAATTTCAAATGCCTACAGCCCAACCTCTTTCAGTACAGAAAGTGAAATGTGAAAATCGTAGCTCCTGAAACACAAGGTTATTCAGAGTAGTAACGACATTTATCACATTTATTTTTAATGTGAATGACCATATTGAATGCAAGAGAAAGTTAAGATCCTAGAGCTGTAGAAGAGACCATAATAATAAAAAAGTCCAACATTTTTGGATGAAAATCAGGTCTTGTTACCAAGGTTAGATTCAAACTATATTGCTATTTTTCATCAACAAAACCCCCCAAAACCTAAACACTCATAAAACAGAAATGGAAAAAAAAAATTAGAAAGCGGCAAAGGGCTGAAAGCAGCTACATATCTGAGAACTGCTTGCAAACAGCAAAACTATATTTGAGCCAAAATTAATTTGAACAATACCGAAGAAAAGGAAGCATCATATCACCCTTCAGGCTCTTATATTATTACTGCATGTGTAATATTATACATTATATTATATATTCTTATGCTATTTTATACATTATATATTTATACTATATACTATATTATTACTGTATGGTTAATACTATGGTGAAATAAATCAGAGTTCGAATGCATGAGTATGGGAAAAATGCAACACAACCTGCCCATGAAAAAGCCTTCCACAGAAAAAATTACTTTTTCCTTCACTTTTAGCATTATTCTATTCCTCTTTTTTATGTCTCCTTTCTACTTCTGACTGACCCATTTGCCCCTATTCTTCTGCTTCCATACTTAATTTGCCCATTTTCACTGTCATTCATCTTTGCCTACTTTGTCCTTTTTTCACTCTTACCAATTAGTCATCGTGATTTTACACAGGTACAGTCTACGGACCCACTCTGAGAATACTTCATTGTGGAGACCCAAGTAACAGGACTTTAATCTACATGTAGCTATTCACATCCATTAAGAGAAAACTGTTCATTTTAACAGAAATTCAACTTTGTCCTGTATTAATGGGCTAGAATACACACACACTAACATTTCCCTGCCTGGCTGAGAAAATTTGGCTCAGTTCCACAAATCAGTATCTAGTAAACAAGCATATATCAAAAGCAAGTGGTCTGACTTTTTAAGAACTCTTTCACTGCTTGTTTTATTCCTTCCCTTCTCATATCTTTTAAAACCCCACACATTAGAACAGCTAAAATAAGGCAACAATAACCTTCATTTCTGATTCAGTAGATCTGAACCATAGCAATCAACTCTTAAAGGCTCACAAACAAAGGGAAAAAGTAATGATATAGAAAAAATATTAAGAATATTAATTTTACTTAAATCACATGAATTTTTGACAGAGCTCCCTATTGGACTGTAACACGTAGTTCTACCTCAGTTTAGACTCTTACCATTATTCCCCAAGCACCTGGAAAACTATGGGTTCTGTTAAAAGATGCCACCCACTATGCAAAATGTTTTAATGTATTTCCTTACTTTGTACCATTAAATATTTTCCTACAAATTACCAAAATCAGTCTTGCTGAAATAACCTTACCACTACTGATGAACAGTTCTGCAAGCTGCTCCTTGGAGAAACCAGCATCCACTTCAACTTTAATGATTTCACATGTGGATCCTGCAGCCACTTGCTTTTGCTGTGTTGAAAATTTATAGATTTGGTGAAATAGTGCAAACTTTAATTTATGAACTGATTTACTGTACATGTTTGTGTTAATACCTTCATGCAGACCGCTATCTGGTATGCTATATAGTCTTGCAGACTTCCTTCTGGACCATGGAAAATGACATTACGGTATTGTTCAACCTACGGAGAGACAATAAATTATTCTTGAAATTTCATAGACTTGGATTTTTTTTTTAACCTAGATGAGACAATCAGCACCCAAAAGACAAAATTCTTTGTTTTGCACTACTGGAGTTGATAATCCTTACTATATTAGTTTCAAAATAGGCACTATTGCATATGATATCTTGGAAATATATTGATAAATTTACATCGTAATTTGTAAAACTACATGAAAAGGTATTTTGTCATTATAACAATCATTAAAATTTGACAAATACATGTAGGAAGGATGACTTTAGGAGCCACAAATATATTCTTGATTTTGAATTAAAATAGATAAACCAGAATGATGTTAAAGTCATCAAAGAGTAGTTTAAGTCACTGCTAACTTAAGGACTTAGTCTAAAGACTTTATTTCCAGTTGAAATGGGATCATGTTATCAATACAGCAGAATATAAATGATTTAATCTATCTCAACTGCAGAATTACTGTATCTCTAAAAAGTCATTGTGCAATATTGTTGAATACAGCAGAAACCTATGGCACATAACTGTTCTTCCAACAACATAAAATACTATCCAAGGACACAGCAGAAATTATGCAGATTTTAAACTAATTCTGATTTGATTAGCAATGTTAAAACAAATGATCTATGAAAGTTAACTCATATTATCCAATTATCCTTACATTTTGAGGTATTAAATAAATTGTAAGAGTTACAGGAGATATATATATAAGCTAATAATAAAATTCAAGACTCAAATAATTGTTTATATGAATGTTATTCTAATTTACTTTCCCCTCAAAAAGTGGAATGAAATAACTTTGGAAAGAAATAAGAAATCTTTTAATATCTTAATAATAATAAAGATAATAATTAATATACTAATAAGAAAGCTTTTAATATATTTTCTTGAGCAGTTCAGTTAATCAAATGGCAGCTATTTAGAGAAGAAAGCTAATGCCCTCATGTGACTAAACTTCTTGGGGTAAGATTTAGGGGGAACTTTATTTTAAAGTAACAGCTTTCATCTCATTTAATTTTTAGAAGTCTTGACATTCTTCCACAAAATAGAAGATCAATTTTTGTTAGTCAACACTATTACAAAAGTATTTTCACGTATCAATAGCATACAGTGAGAAGCTAGCTTAGTACTTACCAGGCGGAGGTAATTCTGAAGTGTCTGAAGATGGATCATAGATGCATAAGTGACACTATTTAGGCAGCCTTCTTGAGGTCCTTTAAAGAGAGATACACAAATAAGTTTTCTAAACCTCTTATGTTTATAAGCATGTATGATGGGTACATAATGCTGTTCATGCAGTATTCTACAGTGATCTCTTAAAATTATGGGCTATGCAAATTGAAATGGTGAAGAAATGCAAGGCATTTATCTAGCAACATAGATTCATGGGCATCCATAACATCAGTAAAATGGATACTACTGTATAACTGGAAAAAGGTAGTAGGGTTTTTATGTGCCAGCATATTTTCCAAATGTTGTAGACCCTTTCAAATCTAATTAAACCATTAATTGGATATGATATTTCTGAGAATCTAGCAACACTGAAGAACAAAAATAGTAGCAAATTATTCTCAAATTATGTATCTCATATGGAGTGTCTTAACATTCAAACCTTAAAATTATGAATTGAAAATTACCAAACAAAAACACTGTGATATGCTCAGCTCTGTTCTTCTTCAAAAAGTCCCACGGTGGTTGGGAAAAAATCTGACCTGTTGACCATGAAATGTTTCCTGTTAAAAAGAAAAAAAATAAGAGAGTGAGATATTCCCTGTATCTATATGAAGTGTCCTATGCTCAAGCATATTCAGCTGCTTACAAAAACTGCCCAGTGCATACACTGATAAATTTGACAAACAAACCAGTCCCATCTACTAAATCATATCATTGTTTGATACGTGACTGAGGATGCTAATGTTTTCTGCCAATTAAGACACAAGTTTAATAGCTAGTCTGTCTTTACATCTTTACATGTAAAATTAAGTAAAATAAGATAATTTGTCCCATCTAATGTGAATAGGGTTTTTTGGGGGTGGTGGGCAGGTGCAGGGGAGAAGGGGATTTAAGATGAAGCACATGAATTTTCAGTATCCTATGCAGCTGTTACTACTACCATGTTTTGGACAATTTTTCAGCATTTTAAAGATTTTTCCCTTTTATGTTGATAAGTGAAGTTACATAAAAAAGGAGTAGTTCTCTTCTACCTACGCTCCTGATTTACAGTGTGGATTTACTGTACCGTCTGGATATACTGTAAATACACAGCGTGGGCTTTGCTTTGACTTGTTTTGTTTCACCTGTAATACAGATTCTGGACTACTAAATTAAGTAATTAACATAGGACCTCATGGTCCCTGAGACGACATTAAAATGCTTAAGGAATTGTAACATACACATAGCTGAAAGTAAAGAATGCTTTCATGCCAGCATTGTGCAAAGTTTCATAGCTAGTATTGGTCTTTCTTAGTCTAAGTTTTAAAAGATCCAGAAATCTAAAGATATTTTTATCTTTCTTACAAGATTTCACAAATTCAAGAAAAAAATCCAATTTTTAATTTTCTTATTATACCAATATTGATACCTAGTTTGACAGATAATATACTGCTTGCACTGAGGCCAATGTTGGATTCTGCAGCACTATTAAATGACAGGTCTTCTAGGCTCCTCCATCCATCAGAAGTGATTGCTTGGAAATGGTTTGTCACTGCCTGACTCACTGCTTTTGAAAAATCATCCCATGATGTCTGTTTCCGGATATTTAAAGCACATATTGTGTTTTCTGTATCAAATTCCTCTGTACCACAATGGGCTGGTTCAATGCCACTGACTGAAATCCTTACAGGTACATTAAGAGCATCTGTTGAAAAACAGAAAACCAAGAATGAGAAAAACTGTAAAACTCAATTAAAAAAATCTTATTATTAAAGACCAATAACATCTAATATTGCAAAGGAAAGCTGCAAAATAACTCCTGCTACAGAAAAGCAAAAGTTAAAGAGCGGCACAGATCACCACCACAAAATCAGAACAGTGATGAAAACCAAATATCAAGGTATCTATCTTTTTTTACATTACAAAAAAAAAAAAAAAGTATTATTATGCTTAAATAACAGGAAGCAAGACAAAACTTACTTAATCTTTTATTTCCTCTTTACAGACTAATTTCTTATAAATTAAGACAGATGGTAGATGGTATCTTAATGTGTCAGTTGATTGTGGTTGTGCACATTTTTATATCAATGCAGAAACGAATTTTCTGGCACTAGTGCACAAGTGGAAAACACAGTTAGCTGAGCCAAATATCTTTAAATAAAAAGCTAAGAGTTAAGACAGAAAATTCCTAAATGTAGGAAATTTACATGCACATTCTAGAAACAAAATTAATATAATGAAGTTATTTTAAATCTTGCTCTTTGAAAAATGGCATACAACTCAATGGAAGCAGAAGTAATCTATACAGATCATTTAGATGACTAAAAGTGAAACTATCTTCTAACTTTAATGCCAAAACAATACCTTTCAGAAATTATCCCTGAAATTAAAAATAGGTGCACCACAAAAAAAGATATCAGCTTATGAAATCTTGCAACATGATCTTAGTTTTGCTTTTGAGTTCAGAAGCCAAATCTTCAGCTGATACAAACCAGTGAAGATTTTCTGATGTCAGAAAAGCTGATTTAAACCAACTAGTCTACCATAGGGAAAAGATTACTCAAAGACATCCTTCAGATGTGGGATTGTGAGAAATGTATCAAAGGCTTGTCCTTCTGATGGTTGGACCACAGGGAAATGAGCAATGATTACAAGAAATACAGATGATTCTCTACAAGGAAACAGGGCCCTAGGACAGAGGTACAGTGTATGTCTAAATTTCAGTGCAGGTGTCCTCTCCAGCATAGCTGACAATCCTGGGCCCCAATCTTTCAGCTCTGTTGGAGCACATCCTCCTGTCCTACATGCCTGTAATTCCGCACTGTGGAAACCTTACTGAATTGTGAGGAAGGTAGAGGATGGTACCTACATGATTTACCCAAAATGTAGTCTTGGCCTGTTGAGGCGTATACGCAACTGAGAGTGGTGTTTCCAAGCTTCCACAGATCAGATATTGTGGGCGAGGGAAAGCTAACTATGATTGCACTGACATTAACTACAGGCTTAACAACTGAAAGAGAAGAGAAATGGAGTCCAAAGGTTCTGACCTGATGAAAGCAGATGGATTCATGATAAGCCTGACCAGAGAGACAAGGTACTAGGACTGATGAAAATAATACAAGCATCAATTTAACAGGCTACAGATTCAGTCTGATAAAGAAGTAGACCACAGAGAAGTTTCTAATAGAAAGTGAATTGTGTTCGCCTCTGCACCTACAGTAAAATGGTAAGAATCTAGATATTATAATAGCTGAAGACAACAATCAGAAAGCTTCCCTAAGTTGTTCTTAATTGCTGAACTTGACCACCCACAGCCCTACATCCGACAACACAAACACAAAAAAAGTGAATAAGTACAAAGCATACAAATCTACCAAGACCATTCTTCTGACTATACAGAGAAATAAAAAACCACAGAACTTGTGAGTGGATGGACTAAGTTCTAACTTAAGAAATACACAGGTCAGCCTGCTCTACTGAATTTTGAGAAAACTTACACAGAAGAAAGACAATGACAGGTTCCAACAGAAGAACAATCTTCTGACAGAAGTTATTGATGTTGGAAAAAAGTTGTTTGATGTTGTCTCTAAGACTTTTTTAAAGAATAAACCAAAAAATTGCCTCAACAATAAACAAGTGACAAATAAAACTATGCTCTAAAAAGAGATTCAGATATGACTAGATGATTGTCTTAGCCTGAGGAAATTTGACAGCTATCCACCACCAACTGATTTTTCTGAAAGAATTTGAAGAAAAGATAAGAGGAGGAGAATAGCTTTGTAAAAAACTAATTACTAATATTAAATTCTTAAACTTTAAGAGAATATGGATGTTTGCATATGTACGAGATATGTGACCTTTTCAAATGGTTTAAAAACAAAGACATAAATAATTTAGTAACCTCCAACAAAATTTTATCATATAATTTTGCAACACTTAGGGAATAGAAACTTGCTAGTTTAAGAAAACTTGATTTTGTGGTGCTAAAAAAGTGACAGCTACCCTTTTAATATTTCTCAATTTTGTCCCACAAGGTCTTTACTAAAAACATTTTTATATAGTGCTGATAGCATTTACTTACTTAAGTTTTCTAGGAGATGTTTGCAATCATCAGTAGCAACATCATGCAATGTTCGATTACACTTATCTTTTCTCTCAGCTTCTAGTCCACCATGGCTACAAAGGATTTCTAGACAGTTCTGCAAAGGTAAGAACTGTATTATTTACTTGTCCATTTGCTGCATTAAAGAGTTCTCTCAGTATGCAGTTAGACTCCTAATTGAAATAGTCTTTGAATTGAAGATAGGCAGCTATGGAGTTTCTATATACGAGCATCCAGATATGTTCCTCACATCCTCACTCCTGAAAGCCATGAGTAAAAATATTTTATAGCAGACTTGAAAGTCTCAAATCAAGATTTTGAAAAAGCAGAATACAGCAGCCAAGCTTCTACAGTCTCCAAGCATCAAATGCTGATCAGTTGAATTGAGAAATTCTTAACATCTGGCCACTAGTTTAGGTATTCACACAAGGAAACAGAAGCCCAACTATGCATCTGGTTTTGAACGTCATGGCCTCAATGTTCAAGCAACACTAAAAATGCAATTCTGAAGGTTAATACAGACTAATTAATGAATCTATTCAGATGGCATACAACCAGTTTTCACTTTGCTATTCACCAAGTAGGAGTTTCCATCTAGCTTGACATCTGAGTAGTATGCAGCAAAAGAAAACCAATCATTTTAAAATCATCTTGCAAGCCTCTTGTTTGGCAGGTAAACCTAAATTTCTACAAGCATAGTAACAATGCAGTGAAATAAAAATTTCTATTAAAGTCAGAGCACAAACGTTTTGTGGATGCCAACAACATGACGCCCTCTTAAAATTCAGACTTAAAAAAAGTCATATGATCAACAAAAGCAAAAATTCATTTCAGTTCATTAGAAACAAACTACTAGCAGATAATTTTTGATTGGTGCAATCATACTATAGCATGAAAAAAATCAATTATATAGAGCTTCCTAAACTAGTGAGGGGTAAAAAAAAAAAAAGCCCTCACAAAACTGCATTCAAATGTTGGTTGATCAGCAGCCAGAAGATTAAGTCCTGATTTCTAATGATCACCCATTCAGCAACAATATAGGTAGCCTTCATGAAAGCATTGTCATCCTCAGACATATCTTTCAAGGACAGATATCCATATTAAAAAAAGGCACCATCAGAAATTATACTAGTTAATACTGTATTGATAACCTCTGGGCAGAATCAAAGCAGAGAAACCAAACCTTGAAAACACAGACAAGCAGCTGTTAAGTATTTCGATTCAGAACAGTGGCTAGTTGCAGGTTTGGCTACTGTTACCTCTTTTGTAGCTGTTCTAACAGAAGGACTTTTGTCAGTATATCTGATACTCTGACACCTTTCATAAACATAACAGTTGTTCAAGCTGTATTTCCCTGTGAGATGAAATTTTAACAGATTGTGGTTCCAGCACTCGTAAGAACTTATAAAAAAATCAATTAGCTCACTAATTTTGCCAGAAGAAAATTAACCAGAAAAAAAAGCATATTTTCATGTCAGGTTAGTAAGTTAACTGTGTCTCTCAAATGGGTGCAATGAATGGCAAAGACAGCAGAAGGCAGAGGACTGAACCGTGAGGCTGAAAGTGGGAAGTAAAGAGGGGGAGAGAACAAAGAAATGAGGCTTATTTTGTTAGTAAAATGAAAAGTTTTGTTGGCTCTGTTGCCTATGAAATAGCAGCTAAGATCATCTGTAAAGAATGGCACCTACCAATCTCAAATAAAAGGGTGCAAGTGCCAGAATTGTTTATACGTGTAGTGTCATGAATGACATGCAGCACAGATAAAGGATTAGAGAAGGAAGTCAAAGTGTTAACAGTTCTTGAAGATGGCTGTTAAGCTTTCTTTAGCTTTTTAATATCCAAAACATCTCTCGAGTCAATAAATGCATTTAATCAAATACAATTATATAAAGCCTTGGCAACATCAAAACCAGGAATCTGACTGCCAGCTATATATCACCTTCATCACCTAAAAGAATACCCTCAACCCTCAGTGGAGATCTTATTAAACAGTTGACATGGAATGTGCTCAGAAACTCAAAAGCATGAGTTATTCATGAAAGGTATATGTGAAGACTTCCAGTGTCAGAGCCTTCAGAAAGAACACCTAGCCAAAGCCTCTTTTAGATAATAAATAAAACCTAGCTTCAAAATTCCTGAGGATTATATTATTGCAGAAAAAACCAACATATTGCACATTATTTAGGTATTTGCAGACCATAACAAATACCTTAAACACCATCTAAATTGAGATGAGTGGAAACTGAAGTAAGAGTCTGTACCTGCTTACAGACACTGGTAATGGAACATTGACTCTGTAATGCAATATGCTGAGTAAGCAGTGGCTAGTCCCTAAAAAACCAGAATTTAATAAACTGAATCTTAAATCTGTGCCTATTTTATCATAGTAAATATATTAGGAAAAAAAGCAAACATCTTGAAAGATATTGAATTAGGCATGTAATCACAAGCTGATTTTCAAAGTCTTGGGCTATATTTTCCTAAAATTCACTGTCTTCTGTGTTTAGCATCCTCTATTTTCTCCCTGGGTAAAAGTCTGACAGTAAGACTTGACTGACATCTGTCATAAAAAAAAAATAAAATCCTTTAAACAGCCAGTGTTAGAAATGTAAAGCTTCTGATGTCAAATCATTCAAGTAATATTCAATTTCCAGAAATCTTCCTGTTTATCATCAGTAAGACCTCTAAGGTCATTCTCCATGTCATAAGTCATCCCAAACCCCAAAAAACTTATTCATTGCCAGCTAAAAAGGCTGCAAAAAATAACAAATTAAACAATTAAATAAATCTGATTCTCAAATTCCTTGTCTTACCCTCCCTCCCACAGGAAAAATTGTTCATAGTTAAATCATCCCTAACCGTAACTGGAAACTATGTCTATCTAATACCTATATTAAGTACATGACATCCAATGAATTGGCATTTAGAGTGGGATTCACCTCATCTTAACTTTGAAAATCTGAATCTCAGGTAATCATGTTTTCTCTTCATATTGTTGTCCCAAAAGAAATAGGCATTTAAATATGACAATTCACCCCATTTGACACCTAACTTCTGGGGTACATTATCCACTGGAATTATATCTATGTCTCTGATAAATCAAGTGTGACAATAAACTACATAGCAAACTTAGATTTAACATCTAAGTTTTAGCTCTTCAAAGATAAAAAAGAAGGATTTATTTTGCCTAATTTCTATCAGGTTACTGTAACCTGTTCACATAGACTGACCTTAAAGCCTTTTGATGCTGCTATGTGGGCAGCAGTCCAACCCTCTTTGTCAGCATGATTGATGAGATCTGCAGAAATAACAGGCTTTACTCTACTGCTACAGTTGTCTTCTCTCTTCTCCAAATCAAAGTAGTCTAAATTAGGCTGTGCATCAGTCAAAGTGTTCCCATTGTTTGGCTCTCCATAGTACATAAGGAGCTTGAGACTGTCAACATTTCCAGAATCCACTGCTGCGTGAATTGGTGACCAGCCATCCTAAAAAAAAACAACACAAAGCACACTCCCACCAAACACATAGAAAAATGTTTGCAGAACTTATATCAGCAATGAATCTAAAGGGAAGGCTCTGTTTGGCAATTAAAAAGATAAGCAAGAGTGACATCATAATCCTCTGGAAAAACAGAGTTGCTGTATGTGTTTGGAGTGGCAGAAAGAGAGGGAAGAAAATGTAGCAGAAAGAAAATTTTACATCTTTTCTGTAAAAAAGCTTTCCTTTCTCCAAGGACAGTACAACAGACAGAAACTTCAAAACTTTTAGGAGAGTCTAAGTGATACAGGGCTTACATGCTGTTAAAAGACTGTTTACTTATTATATATCAAACTAACATGATTCTAATGACCAATAATTTGTTTCATGTTGCATTAATCAATTTATTAGATATTTGCATGGTTTTGACATCATAACTTTCTCTCATTTCAAGTCAAATATATTTACTTTCCAAATCCAAAACAAATGAATCAAAAAAATTCAGTGTACTAGAGGAGCAGAATATACTGTGAAGTTAATACTCTTTGTTTCTGGACAGCCTACATCCCGCATGGCCATGTTTATGTCAAAGTCTTAAGAAAAAGGTCCGGAAAACACCTGAAAAGGCCAATACTTTGATGTTCATTTTGAGACAGTCCTCCTCCCTTTCTCCTGCATATACAATTTTCTTTTGCCATATTCTCCCATTTGTGATATATGAAACTTTACAATACTGGCTGGCAAATTTGGGGGTGGGGGTCCCCTCAAGGACAATAATAAAGCATCCTAACGTAAAAGGTGGAAGCAAGATCCCTATCTCCATTTCTTTGCCTTAAAAATAAGTCAAACCAGAAGAATTCTGTTTTGCAAATCCAATGCTGAAGAAAAGTCTGTAGCAAACTGCAGGTGGAATCTGACATATGTAAAACGATATGCAAGTCATGTAATTTAGGAGATTTTAGAGATAATACACAGCTTTAAAAAAAACACCAGGAAGAATGATGAAAAGAACAAAATACTAATTTCAAATTACATGGTTTAGTCCAGCTTTAAAGAAAACTTTAAACGAATATTTTAATGTAAATATTTCCTTGCTGTTTGCAGTTATTCATTACTCTACAAGGTTCTTCAACTTTACAAGCTATTTTAACTTACACTGTTTTTTACTGTTCGATCTGCTCCACCTTCCAACAATAGCTTAATACAATCGTTATTTCCATTTTTACAGGCCAGGTACAAAGGTGTCTGTCCTCTTTCAGCAGCATGGTTAATATCAGCCTGATACATAATTAATAATTCTGCACACCTACAGCAAACAATAAGGTAGTAAAATTATCTTACAGTCAATATCCAAAAACTCTTTATAACTTACAAGATTTAAATATTTTTAATAGGTTATCTAGTGGTTGCTTCCAACTGTCAGTTCTAGTTCCTACGATTCTATGGTACACAGTAAAGTTTCAAAACAGAAACACAACATCAACCTTCAGCTCCTCTGATGAAGGGAGGAAAAGGGAGGAAAAAAACAATCATCTGGATGACTTGTGTACTGGTTCTCAGTATAAAAAGAAGACACAATTTTCCCATCATACTGTCATAAACCACCAATCTTTATAAAATTAGGAGCTTCAAAAAAATAAAAGGAAATTATTCTAACTACATTTTGAAGAATAGTCATAGACATATTCTTTGACTCATATATAATTTTCTGTTTTTCAAAGTTACTGATACAAAAAACCCCTAAACCTTAAAAAAACCTGTTTAAAGTATTTTATTCTGTACCATTCAAGAGAATATTCAGATAAATCTTCTTTTGCCTCTGAACATGGTATTCATAGTTCTCTATGCTTCAAAAAATCAGTGCAAAAATAATTTCTTTCCTCCTTCCTCTGTTAATCCTGTATTATGGCTGAGAACTCAAAGAAAATTAAGAAATTGAAAGGTATGACACCCATGTAGACCACTACCATATTGTGGTTACTAATAATACACATTCAGCAACCTTAAGAGCTGCAATTAGAAACAAAACAAATGGAAAATATTAAAACCAGAATGGCATATGAATATGAGTTTCAGTAGATGCTTCGAATAAATGATAGTTAAATGCATTTATACCTAAGAATGCAACAGTAATGTAGTGAAAAAAGTATATAATATAATGTAAAGAGAATATAAAATCAAGTAACAGCTGATGGGCAAAATCTTAAGATTTCACTTACTTGACATGTCCCTGAGCAACTGCTGAACACAAGGGTGTAAAGCCATTTTTATCAGCAGCATCAACTTGTGCTCCTGCAGTCAGCAGCAATCTCACACAATCTGTAAATTGAGCATAAACATAGACTGATGCAAGAAAAATGAGTGGTTAAAACTACCAGAAGTTAAAACCTACTCAAGGGGCAACAGCAACCGGTCTTTTTGACTATACGTCATACACCTCAGCAAACTGAAGTAGAGGCTCAGGAAGCAGTTTGCAGGAGAGAGGTGAGGATGCCCAGGGGGCACCACCACTCTCTTGCAAAAAGGGCCTGGGTTGGATTTTTCTGGGATCCAAATAGGTGCCCACTGCTGGCAACTCCCACAGCGTTGGCTAATTTATATACTTCCAAGGTGGGGAATTTGAATTATCCAGCAGCCCTCAAAGGCATCACCGTCCCACTGGCAGTCATGTCACACATCCAAAATATGAGCGCCATGGGGAAGATGCTCACAAGCTACACATAACTCAACAGGCTGGCCAGTCTTGTTTTAGGATAGTTTGACATGGGATTGCAATGACAAATAAGATAAGCTGACACACTCAAACCTCCCCAGACCATTCCCATTCATGCATTTCCAAAATGACATGCTAAAAATAGTACCAGCCTTATTCCACCATCCTCCAGCTAAATTAAGATAATTAATGACATAGTAATTAGACTGCTTTTCATCCACAAATTGGAGTATCATTTGATGCAATTAAGTTTGAAGAAAATACTCAATCTGCTCTATATTCTTGAAATTGGTTCTAGACCAAAATAAAACAAATCTTTTGTAGTTGAAACTACTACTTTGAAAATAAGCTCAGCTAGAACACCAATTATAAACTCCTGACCTGATTTCTGAGCAAGTTTAATGCACTCTGTTCTAGCACTGGCTAAGATCCTGGAGCCAAGCTTTGCTAGTGAAGCTTATCTCTAGATATCAGAAACATACATTTAGAATTACTTAGAAATGTGACTAATCTAAAACATTCCTGAATGTATTTACTCCTGCTATAATTCTTTCAAATATTAATGCAGATATTGTGGAGTTGATTGAAAAAATAATTTAACATTAAGAAATAAGATTTTAAAATACTGTAAATTGTTATAATGTAAATTACGATTCTTAAATAAGCAATCTGATCTGAAATGGCTTTTTTTTTTTTTTAATTTGTTTGTCAGGATAAGCTACCAGGACTTCATCTGTAATAATTTTTTTAAGTCATAAAGAAGCTCTCAGTTAGCTAACTTACCTAGTAAATCCACTTGTAAGATAATACCAATAAAAATCAAATTATATTTTAACCACTTCATAACAGAAAAAATACTCTGCTAACAATGACATATTTTTTTTCCTCTTTCCATTGTCAATCCCAGTCTCTACATTAAACAGTTAACGTGAAAATACAGATTCCCGCTTGACATCCTAAAATATTTCTAAAGTTCATGAAGGATGTTGAAAAAATTTTCTTCTAGCAGTTTTAAGTCTTTGGCTAGAATACTCTCTGGTTTCTTCACAAAGCATATATTAGCCATGCAAAAGCCATGAAGAACGCACAGAACAAGACCACCTTTCTAGAAAGGTATGGTTAACTCATGGATTGACAGATCGTTCAGGTGGTAGCTTATCTATGTGAAAATACCGTTTCTGATGAAGATGACTGAAAAGAGCTTTTTATTCTCAAGGACAGGTGCAAGCATGAGGAAACACAGATACTTTCCTAAGGCATACCATGTGAGCTAGTAAGCTCTACATGACCTGTTCTGGTGGCATATCAAGCAAAAGAGCAATAATCTCTAAGAAGCCTGGGTCCTCTGGATGGACTTTTGATTGGGATTTGGAGAAGGGTAATTTGGGTCAATACAGGCTCATTAACTCTAGTTCACTGCTGTGTGCCACAGAAGTAATCAGCAGTGGAGGGGACTGGGTGGAAGGGCAGGCACAAGACAGACACCGATGTTGTCACTCAGTTAAAGGCTTTGGTCAAAGCAAAAGCAAAACATGAAAGCTTATTAGCACAAACACCTGGAGACTTTACTGCTCTCCACCACAGCTGGGTAGTTAGTTCTTCCAGAGTGCTGGCAAACACAATGCAGATACATCCAGTGGCTCGGCAGAGCTGACTCCATGTAGCTGTATGTCTCTGCACCTCACTCCTTTCTACTTTCCACATCATTCCAGTTTTTCCTATCAATCAGGGTGCCACAGCCTCCAAGTACTCAGGATAGAACAGAATCGATGATACCATAAATGCATATGATTAGCACATAGCTGAGTCCAAAGGATGATATTATTATTATTATTATTATTATCATCATCATTATCATCATCATCATCATCATCTTCACATTTCTCACTTTCAGGAACTCTTATTATTTCATTCTCTCTTTCTCAATCACCTCGTGTGTGGCAGGGAATGGCCAGGATTATCAACACAATACAGATATGCAGATATATTAGCAAAGTGAACATGCTATCAAGTGTGTAATAGACTGAAGAAGCTCCTGCTTTATTAATGGATCAAACCAAGACGGCCTGACAAAACAATCTGTTCAGCTATCCCAATCTAGAGGTTAAATCATAAAATCAACAGTTCCCTTGTGTCCATTAAAACACAAAGAAAGCATTTAGTGTATATTTTTAGGGTGACGTTCTCTCTCTCAGATCTACAAAATTGGGGACAGTGTGTGCAGAAACAAAGCAGCTGCTATGAGCTTCATGTGCTGGAAAAACCCTCAGCTGCAGCTCTCAAAAGGCAACTGTTTACGAACAGGACGACTACACATTTTGCAAATAGGACAGATTAGGAAAGAATATTTAAGCACTCTCTTTTCTTGTGTGACTCAATTTTCTCTACAGACTGGGCTGAGAGCACATAACAGCTGCTGCCACCATGCTGGTTACAATGTGCTCTACCTTTCTCCAGTTATCTACACATCTAAAATACTGTATTTCTTCACTGAAAACGTGTGGAGATCATTCACTTTCCACTCTTCCCAGACCATCTGCAACATGGTGCTTGTTTCTGAAGGGAAGCACTCACTATGCTAGCTCCTAACAAGTCTAGAGCTATTCTTTTCTTCTGGCCAACAATTTCCCAGGAGAAATTGGAAAATCTGGTTAGCTGACTTAAAAGAAATAAGGGTTTCTAGAAATCTCCCAATCTATTTAGTCACTAATGTCAGGTTGAAAGTATTCTCTATAAATTAAATCATTGGTGTGATTACCCACCAGGGTAAGCTTATGTGTTAAGTCTTATGGTTGGATTCAATGATCTTAAGGGTCCCTTCCAACCTAAATGTTTCTATGATTCTAAGGGAAAAAAAAAACAGCCAAAAGACAGTAACATATCATTGACAATCTTAATGCAGTGAAAAAATTTGTACAATAAATTATTTTATCCTTCTTAAAATTACATCAGTGTCAATTCTTTCCCCTAGTTAGTTAAAAAAAGCTATTAAAAAGGACTTTTTCAAATAAGACATTTATTCCTATACTTCCTTTCTTAAGCCTATATATTTTTACATAAATTTGGTTTTAAAAGTCTGCTTTGAAGAGCTGCATCTATCCATGCACTTGGGAACAAACTGAAAGTTAAAAAGAAAGGATTATATATTAAAGTTAAGCACAAAAAACTTTCTCCAAAAATATTATAAATCTACTACTGTCAATTTTCATATACGTATTAACGAGACAGCGATACTGCTGTTGTGTGATTCATTCGGAATGCATACAATCCATTTAGTCACTAAAATGCGATGATTTGTACAATGAAGTGTTTTTCACATCCTGTCAACTATAAATAGAAATGCAACACTAAAACCTTTGTAATTTTTTTTTGTCTTAAAAAATAAAAGATACTAAACAATTACGGGATGCATATGCATGTGTTTGTTTTTATTATTGTGTTTTCATACCTCTGGCAACTGCCTCTCTTATTTGAAATTTTGACAATACAACAAGAAATCAAATTGCCTTTGCTGTCAGTAAGAGCTGCTCAGTACTTATAACTAAAAATCAGGGCATTTGCTTGGAAACATATTAGGAATACAAGATGAGCAAAGAAAAATTGGGTCAATTATGGTCTCCCACAAACGCTTGCAATGATAAATGGATGTAAGCCTAGAAGAATCCACAGAACATCCATTCAGTGAGGAGGGGAAAAAAAAATTCCCACAATATAAAAAACTTGGACTCTTAATACTGAAGATAAAATGTTGTTAAAAAAAAAAAAGATAAGTGCCAAAGAAAGAAAACAAAAGAAAGGACTTTTCCAATATTTTCAGGTTCTTGGCAACAGCAAAGAATCTGTCAGATGAAAAGACCCAGATGTTCCTATGAAGTAAACCACCTAGCACCTAGCAAGCAAAGACAAAATATACCATTCTGAACAAAAGGAAAATTCCTCCTATGCCTAGCAGCAAAATTAACCCTAAGCATGTCAGAAAAATGTGTACTATCTGCCTAGCTATGGATTTTGGATCCTAACTTTACTTTGATTTTTAAAATACTTGAGAAAAATAATGGAATAGTCTCTATAAATACTATTTTAAACACTGGATCGGATTGGGGTTTTGTAATTGTGTCACTAACAAATAGGTTGATAAAACCACAAAGTACTCTTGAAAGCAGTGGCTTTAAAGGCACTATGTTCCACCTTTTACTCTGACATAAATCTTGGTTTTACTAAAAATTAATTGATTTTTTGGTCATTGGTATTGGTGGATTTCATCTTTAGTGCCCAAAACAGCATAATTATATTATTTGCAATATAAGAATCTAGGAGATTTTTACATCAGTAGAAAAAACTATAGTTATGTGTACTGGAATGTTAAAGAAAGTTGCTGTTCAAGAGCCTTATGTTAACAGTCTGAAAATTATCGCCTGGTGTTTTTATCCGTGAAATTCATCTGTTATTAACATATTTCCCTCATTTCATAAACATATTCGTACAACATGAAGATTGACTGTTGAAAGGTTCAGAGATGTTATCTCCTCAAGACTGAGGGTTGGGATAGGGAGGAAAAGAAAAAGAAAAATGTTAACTGTCTCAGCAGATCCTAGAGAACACACTAAGGCTATTTCATCTAGTTCAAAAATAAAGACAGTTCATTTTATTTCCCAAGTAACACACTACTCTGAAACCATCTTCCATCATTTTCACTGCTACTGCAGAAGATCAAAACGTTGATGATGACCTATTCTTTCCTGCTTGCTCCCTGTAGAGGAAAGTTCTTTCTTTCAAGTTGCCTTTGCTACAAAAGATCTTCAGTCTGTCACAGAACATGGGATGATGATATCCGATGACTTTTTATAGGAAGGGAGTGGAGAATTAGAATGGATGTTCCTGCAGAATGTTACCACAAGCAAGAATGCTTTCTGTGTTCCAAAATTCTGCCTCCAGAAGTATTGCTTATATATACACTATACTATTACTTTTGTCACATAATCTATATATCTCAGTTTCAATTTCACATTTTTAAAAAACATGCATTTGGCCTAATTTAATATTTAAAACTTATGAAATAAGCTTTCACTATTTCACTGGAATGTTATAACAAAACTTAGAATCACTTACCTGTATGTCCGTTCGTAGCAGCAGAATACAAGGCAGAATAGCCATCTTCACAAGAGTAATTAATGTCCAGTCCTTCTTCATTAAGCAGCATTGATAATAAAGTGACATTTCCCTGGGCAGCAGCTTGGTGAAGAAGGGTGGACCTGCCACCCAGGGGGACAGGACCACCACTTGTTAACAAAGGGGTTAGGGAGGAAGACCAGCCTGTGAGTTAAAGCAACAGAAGTTAGATGGAAGACACATAGGTAAAGCTCTGCATTTTCTGTGTTCTTTTAAAAATTAAAAAGGATCTTCAAAATGACAGGATTTGTTAGTTTAGCACAAGTTTTGTGATGATGCTTTGTCTATGTATCAGAAGGTATTCTGAAGAATAAGAACTGTGTACAGAGGTGACAGTTGTTAATGAAAATGAACAGGATTTCATTACAAAAGGTTAACGTGAAACTTGTTATGGACTGTAGTAGCAGCTGGATGTCTCAAAAAAATTTATATTATTAAAATTCAGAAACTACTAAAAGTTTTATACAAGTTTTAATTTAATTGCTGATATGCTGGGAAGGTTTTTTAAAGTATCTAAAGAAAGGTTTCCAAAACAAAATACTTATTTTCATATGAAAGTTCATCCTCCTTTATAGCCTTAGTGCAAACTTTAGTATTTATATCTCACCTGTAGTTATACAGATAAATCTCACAGAAAGCCCTTAATAACTTCAAGCGCCTTTCAATAAGTTCAGAAAAAAAAGTAGAAATCATTTACACAAATAATACATAAATAAATATATTTATTATCGAACCATACCTTAAGGTAATGTTCCTTTTACTCAGTAATACTTAATATATTTTAAGATGCTCCAGTGTGAATGAATAACAGGTTATATAAAATTTACAAGTGAAAGCTTTCAAGTCACCCTGTTAAAGAATAGTATTCAATTCAAAGCTTTGAAAGCTTAGGAGTTATCTTGGTTAAATGTTCTGTTCATTACTTATCAGCTTTAGTAGGGAGTTTGTTAAGAATATGAAGTTTGCTGCATAAGGCATAGAAAATTTTGTGCATTCTTCCTTGATCAAGGACTGCAAGAGAAAATAGGAGAAAGATTTTTTTTTTCTTATTTTCACTATTACCTTTAGAAAGTCCACATTATATTTCTCTCTTGAATCAATAAATTTGTATTCTGTGGCCACACATAAGCTATTATTTGAGGCTGAAATCTGACAATACAAAGCAAGCTTACACAGCTTTTACTGTGGTTCTGCAACACCCAAGACTGAAGAGGAGCTGCCAGGGCATTACCTCCAGCTCCATCAAACTAATCAAGTCCTATCCAACCCCCAACACCTAGAACTAGAAAAAGCATGTGACAGTAGCTCTACCATGCTGGGATGATCTGCTCCGCATTTTGGAAAAATAAAATTAAACATGAAAGTTCCCAATAGAATTCTACAGAAGCAATAGATTTGGGAACCTTGCAGGACCTGGGCAAATTTTAATCAAGGTCCAGACTTACACAAGAATCCATCATCTGAGCAGCCCCAATGAAGAACATGTAGGTTGATCCCAGTTCAAAACAACAACAACAAAAAAATAATGCTTGGAGTATTTTCTTATTTGTTTCTAAAGTAAGCTAAATTTGTCATTTCAAATTAAGTTTACTAGTTTAGTACATAAAGGAAACATATTTGCAGTATTTTCACAATGTTAGCTTATTATTCAACTTATTTGATACTGACTATAAGAAGTCATCACTGCAGCAAGTTAACTCTATCCATCTTCATATAACTTTTCAATTCTGAAGCTACCTTCTGATTACTAATACTTTTACTAATATTTATTTCTCCAATATTTTTAATCAGAGGATTTTGGGGGGTTTCTGAAGTTTGTAAAAAAATAAGCAATATACAAAGTAAACTGCATTCTTTAAGTGGTGAACTATATATATATATTTTTTCCACTTCCAATATTTGAGAACAATTAACTCTTACAAAATCCCCAAAGGTCTGAAGAATAACTTTTGTTCTTCCTTTCCATTTTAAAAGTGGTTTGGTTTTTTTTTCACAACCTTTTGTCGTTCTCTGAAACTAAAGGTGCCGGAGCTGTTGCTATATAGATCGATGTTTTTTAAATGGTACTTGTGTAGTTTTTACTGTCTTGCCATGGTAGTTAACTGATAGTGGACATTGCTTGGGTGGCACTCCAGATGCTAATATTCTTTGTCCAAGTTATATTGGAATTATTTGGGGGAATATGGGGAGCCTGACACTAAGCTTCAAGCATGAAGTTCACTTTGCCAAGCAGTTTTGTAATATGAATGGTATTTCTGGGTTCCCTTCCTTGTTGAAAATAGTGCAAGTTTTTTGTCAGTTTTTTTTAAAGCATCATTAACAGAAATGCCAAAATAAAAGGAATTTTTGTGCCATATGTGGTATCTTAACTTTCATTTCAGCTCCTTGAAATGAAAAATATATTGTTGCAGTTCAGTGATGAAATTCATCTAATTATCATTACGTGAAAACTTTCTACTGAAAAAGATACAAAAACCAGGTAATAACATAAACATAACTTTAGCTTCTATTGTCAATGTAAAGCAATATAATCAAACTGAATTCATCCAACAAAATACACCAACGTTAGAAAATACCAATAAATAAGGTACACCATTACAGATGCAAAAAGTTAGGAAATGTGAAGCATCTGTGAAAGCTTGTAGGGCATGCAGTGATGAAGGGCAGAGGGATAGACAAAAACAGCTTCTGGCATCAGCTTCAGAATGTGAGATGGTTAATTTCAGAACCCAGATCAGTCCCTCACCCCCCCCACACTTTTAACTTCTAAGCCAATTGTATAGAAAGAATAAATCAATCATTATAGAAATGAGCAAAATAAAAAACATACTTCATTGAAGAGTTACATAAAAAGCGCAAAACCAAGAAGAAAGTGAAAGCAGAAATCCCAGGGGTATGGAAATCCAACTGCCTACATTCGTTTCCATTTTGAAGTCTTACAGCCATTGAAATGTAGAAATCCAAACAGAGCAGAAGCATTTTGGCACCGGTTCAAAGGCTGCTGAAGTTAATGAAAACACTGTTGCAGATTTTGAATCAGGCCATAAATGTTCATTGTAATTTCTCTATGTGCAGTCTGTTCAACATTAACGACAAAAGCTGGTGTCTTTTCCCACCAGGGATGAAAAGAGCAACATGCAGTACAATGCCCCATCTCTAAAAGAAGGTATTGTTGCATAAATTTAGCAGAACACGTAACTGAATCGGTGCTCTGATGTCAAGTTTGCTCTTAACAGTTGCTCTTTCTGGAACCAAGACACTCCTCTACTGAAAATCAGGCTATTGATATGTTCTTAAAGCAATCTGAGCTAACTAGAAAACTAATTTAAAATTAATAAAAAGGAATACTTTAGTGATTAGGCTATTATCAATTCTCCTGACTCCACAGTAAGAAAAAAGAAACATGAATTTATCGACAAACAAAAAATATAAAAATGTAAGATTGTTTCAATGTCTTTTTAATGTGATATTTCTTTTCCACTGTTGTTTAAAAATATTAACAAATTCTGACTGAAGCTCGCTACTTACTATACAATAAAATATGAATAAGATTTCACCATGTTCTTCTTTAACTGAAAGTAATATCGAAATTCTAAATATTTTCTGAAAAAAGTAAATAAACTAGATTAAAATCAAGCAGAACATTAATAAAACTAACTGAATCTGTGCCTAGAGGGCATGAAAATGCAGATATGGGAAGCAGGTTTCAGTAGTATTTGTAGTATGTTTGATGTTCACCTCAAGAAAAGTCATACTTAAAAAAGAAAGTGAATAAGTGACATGAATTCAGCCATTACTGACCACATTATCTTAATAAAAACAGTGTTATTAAATTTGGTTTATCACTTCGTTCCTAAGACAAAAACTATTTCCATATATAAAATCTACTTTTTTATTTTCTCAGCATAAAATTTTAAAGGAAATGTCTTTCCATACTTCCATAACATCTGTTGCTCAAAGTTTTTTTAGTTCTGCAGTTTGTCAGAACAATTAGCCAAAATAGATTAACTTCCCTTAAAATATAAATAAAATGGGACTGGAGAATAAGTGCAATCAAATATAAGCTCCATTGACAAAGGAGCTCCTCAATATTTACCTAAATATTGCAGATAAAGTTATTAAAGTTCTTTGAGCCTGTTTGTAGTCAGTAAAGGAGGGATATTAAAATAACATCTCTGTATTAATAAAATAAAGCAGCAGACCACTAACTAGAGTTCATGCAATCTTTCTTTGTATACTTCAGATTATGGGATAAGTTTCCCATTTGCAAAAATTCACAAAAGCAGTGCTACTTGCAAAATATGGACAGCGTCAAATGTTCAGAGCAAGGATTATAAGGAGATTAAATGCACCCAAATGTTTCCATCCCTTCCAAAAACCAGGGAAAGGAGTATAAATGAAGAAAGTCAATCTGAACACATAAACTAGCACAATTTAAAAAAACTAACAGTTTTTAACAAAAATCTTATCTTTGAAAATTGGCTCTGAGAACTGTCACAAATTTAACAAGAAACGAAAATTGACTATTTGGGGGAGCAGTCCTATTTAAAAGGCTGATTGTTCTCCTAAGAAAAAAAATATACTTTGAAGCACAAACTAAAGCAATAACAATACATGGAGTTATGAAGTCAAGTGGTAGTAATTTCATTTTTAAGATAGAAGATTTATTTTTTTTAAGAATAATCAAAAACTGTCTTAAATAATTACCAAACATTATCTAGTTAATGTAAGACTAAGTGAAATATACAGCCTAATTCATGCTGATAGGATTTGTGCAAGACAGCCTCTTGCCTACAAATAGTATTTACTTTGAAGCTGATTTTGCCAACAATTTGTTGTATGTTAATAAAATCTTAGAATTTTTTTTAAATTAATTTTTAATTCCATTATGGAGCCTAATAGCACCTGAAGGCAAATGAGGTTTGGAGAATATCTGGAATACTGGGAGACTAATGATCTCTCTGACATGGCAATCAGACTCAGCTATGAATAAGAATTTAAGATGAAAATTCAGGACATCCATATGAAAAACAGCAAACTAAGAGGCAGCCATCAAATTCCACAGTTGTTGACTCTGCGAAGTAGTAGACAAATGGAAGATAAGACTTCTGAGCTCATATTTTTATGGCATAGTTCAGAAAGGAGAGAGGATTCTGACAGTACAGTGCCACAGCCAAATGTTAAAAGCATGACTAGGTTACTCCAGAAACATGCAGAAAGTCTCCAACAAAGTGGAATGGGAATAAAAATTCCTTTATAAAGTGAACCTTGGAATCTCCTGCATATACAAATACAAGACTGCCACACACTGCTTTTGGAACAGCTTCCCCAAGACTGGTGAGTTCGTTCAACTGCCTTATTAGATGGTGGTGCAGCTACCAACAGCAAGTGGTTGGTTGTGGGATGGAAGCACACCAACCATGCAGGCGTTTTATATCCTATAGATGACCATACAGGGACTAAAATAATGAGGGACTGAAGCACCATAACTGATCTGAGAATAACTGTTGAAAATTTGAGACCATTCAAACATTCTTCAATGCTGATGGAGGTCTAAAGTGTTCCAAAGCTGTGTGTCCGTTTTCCTCACTGCAGAGCAAGTTAGGCTAAAGAGGGGCTACTATCTAATGTTGTAGTGCTATTGATCCCAGCAGGGAAATATGTTGACAGAAAGATTTACAGGAGATCTACAATTAACTGAAAGGTAGATCAGGGCTGCCTTTGTTCATTTAGCTGCCATCAAGAAGTTGTCAGCACATCAGGCACACAAATATGTCCTCACCACAATGCAAAATGAATAGCAGATACACGCGCTGACTCCAGACTTAGACTGTCAACATAACATTTAGATTTTAATTCTCCAACAGCAATCATTTGCTGATATCTGTTGAAGTAAACCTGTGAGATGCCACACAAAAGCATTAACAAAGCCTACAACTAAAACCAGAAGAACTACAGAAAAATGGAAATAAAAATGAAACATATTCTATAGGTATGAAGGGATATATTTGAAACTGCACTGTCATCCAGGCATTTATATACCTTAATGTGCAACTATCTAATGCCATAGGAGAATGCAGTAGCCCCAGCTATGCCCTGTTTTCTAAGAGATTCACAAAGTACTGAAATACGTATTCCATGGAAGATCACCAGCAGAGGTAATTTTCAAAACATTATTTCAGACTGAGAAAGCATTTTGAAGTCCAAAATAATAGCATTCACAAAAAAAAAAAAAAGTATTTACTTTAATATACCATAATCTGCAGCTCATCACTTTAAACATTAGTCCTCTTTACCTTTAAAAAATAGCCTTCAATTTGGAGACCTCCTTGAGGAAGCAAACTAATTTATGGCATTACTAAGTCAGCAAAAGAATTCCCATACCCCTGGAATGCGGAAAAAATATAAATGAAAATTTCAGCTTTTAGAAAGTAAAAAAGAGAAAGGTATAAAAAGATAAATAAAGCAAACGAGAGAGGTATAGGAAAACCAAAAACATTATTTTAGAGGGAGACATTTTGTAGCATATCAATCCCTTTACCTGATGCTGTTACCAGGAGGCTGTCTGAATCACATGGTCTACAGGATGAAGCACTAACAGGGTTTATGGAGGAGCTACAGGCAATGGTGGTGGGAATGACAAAGGAATTTTCTGAACATGCAGGTTGGTTCAGTCCAGGGAAGTGGGAAGGCCAGGCACCCACCTGAGATGAGGCTATGGCTGGTATGGCACAGCCTGCAGGTGCCACAGATAAATCTATAGCAGGTTTTGGTGGCAGCTGAGGTGAGGATTTAGAAATAATTTCCTCATTTATTACCCTGATTCCTTGTGGTGAACTTGAAAGAGGTGAGGTCACTGTTTTGCTGTCAGTTTTTGCACTTGTATTTGGGGATCGACTACTATCCATTAAAACTTTAAGCTGTGGGTGTGGTGGAGAAGGAGTTTGCGAAAGCCCTGGTTTTTTAGGAGGAATAGGAGGAGGATTTCCTCTGTCAATTCTTGATACACTGGGAGTCTTTAAATTCGTTCTACCGACAGGAGGGTAAGTGCCAACTTCCATTGAATGTGACGTCCCTGACCGCGGCGGAGCGCCGCTCTGAGGGCTTGTAAATCTCGAAAGGACTTGGGTAACAGTATTCCGAGCTACCTGCTTGGCAACTAGGTTGTCACGACTAGTGGGGGATACATCCCTTGAGGGAGGGCTTTGGGTTGTGTTTCCGTTTTGGTCTTGATCATTCGCATTCGCTTGAAATCTAAATCTAGCTGCTTGGATTCGTGGATTTAGGCCTGGATGCCCAGTAGTGTTGGCAGATGGTGAATGCAAACTGTGCATAGATGAAGTTAGCGAGGAATTCTGAGCTGCAGCAGTCGGTGCTGCAGGGGTGCAAAGGGAAGTACTATTTGAAAAAGGGGAAGTGCTACTTGGTACATCAGGTGATGAGCCTGTACTTTGTCCATTTTCCTCAATTCTGTTTTGATTCTGTGTAAGAACAGGAGTGGTGGGAGGGACAAGTTCACTAGATGAAGATTGCCTATCAATTACAGGCTTCACAAATGCTGCATTGGCACACACATTCATTTTTGTATTGCCAGACACTAGTGGGTTCACTGTAGAAGGCTTTACAGATACAGTCAAAGGCAACTTCTTAACATTTTCTGTGCTACTGTCCATCACTACGGTATCTGTTTGGCAGGCAACAGTTCTTGAACTTGGCTCTTCTGTTTCAACAGAAACAGAAACAAGACTCCTATCTTTATTTTTATCTTTATTTTTAAGAGAGAGATTAGTTTTACTTTCATTCTCCTTTTTTAATTGCTCAATCATTTTGATCATTTTATCTCTCTCTTCTCTGAGGTCGCTGGTGTGCACTTCCTCTCTATGAAGTTTTGCACGCAACTGCTCTCTCTCTGTGTCAAACTCAGACAGCTGCTTTTCCATTTGAGCTTCCATTTGTGTACTCCTTTGTTTCTCAGCTGCAAGAGACTCCTCCAATTCAGTAGCCTTTTTCTTTTCCTCTTCAAATTTTGACATCACTTCTTCCAGTTTCTGGGCTTCCTCTACAATTCGGCCAGACAACTGCTTACACTCTTTCACTAGCATCAATACTACATGCTTATTCTTTCCACGTTCTTCTTCGAGACGAGCGGATAGCTTTTTGTGCTCCAGCTCAAGATTCTGTAACTGAGATTTTTCCATTTCCAACTGTAAGAAAGCATAAAGAAAAATTCTTGTTAACAGGACGGAGACTTTCAACATAACCTAGTATTAACTAGACACTGATATTTTAACCTTTGAGAGTATGCCTAACATGAACTTGTCCACCCCAGGAAAGCGATTTGTGATATCTAATGCAAATGCCTACAATCTTATACAAGCAAAAGAAAGAGACAGGCATCTCTGAAGAGCAATTCAGAAACTAAGTAAGCCCATCTACTTTCCTCCGTTGACAACACATAGACTCTCCAAAGTGATTAAATGTTTGTGATTCCTGAGTGAGGAGCTACATGTTCTCCAGAAAGTAGATATAAGACATCACAGAAAGTGCTCTTCTCAGTAAAATAACCAGACACAAGCAAGAGATGAGCTTTGCAAAATATCTTTGAGCCCAGAAATGAAAGGTTTAGGTTTCAGGTCTTCCTCAGACTGAAGGAGATTAGGCTTGAAAAACACAGTTCATCATGCCTATAATAGGTGTCTTACAACTTATTTTAACATTTATAAATAGGACATTCATTTCTGAGACCAACTTTTTGGCACAGGCACAAATACATTCCTGTACTTAGTAATAGCGGAAGGTCTCACTGACATCAGTGATGTTTAAACTATGTTATAAGCTAGAATCAAAAAACTACCTACTACGTACAGATAATGGATAAAAATATTTTTCCCCTCATTCATATAGTCATCGCCTGTAATTCACCTTGTGTGCTGATTACGCTTTTACTCAAAGATTTTGTTCTAGAAAAGCACTGGAAAAATCTATGTTAATGCACCATTTTATAAAATAGCTACTAGTAATAATGCAACCCAAACTGCTTTCTATTTTCCCAAGCAAACTTTTACACAAGTCAAACAACAAAAGAAAACTTGATTTCTTTCTTCCTACTCCTCCCTTCACATACTGATGCAGTAGCTTCCTATATGGCTTATCTGAATGACTGATAAAAACCCAAACAAACAAAATGCCAAGAAACTGCTGAGCATTCCTTCTCCTTTTTATTGGTTTAGCCTTGTCAGTTCTGCTTCATATTTACATACAGATTGAAATAGAAATAACAATTCAGAACTGTACCACTAAAGTGCATTTTCTAAATAAGCAATTTTTCTAGAAAAATATGTTCAGGTACCTATGGACAAAAAAATATCAGGTGCTCACAAACATGAATAATTAATTTTGACTGCAACAGGAAACTGGTTTATGCTTCTACAATATAAGAACATTTCACAATGCTCAAAAAAAAAATCTAAGAAAAGCTGTGGCAACTAACAGCACATGTAAGGTCTTACTTGGAACCAATGTTTTACTTCAACAGATGAAGGAAGAATCATAGATTATAGATTCAGATTATAGTGTCATCGTAAAATTATACTAACTTCAGAGTTTAAAGACAATACAGTGTCGTGAATATATTTACCCTAAACTGTAATGTGGGAAACAGGATCGACAGGGGATCGACAAGAGCTATGGAATACCTCCTCTCAGTCAATGATTAAAATTTGTCTTGGTTGCTAGACGAAAACAAACAAACAGACACACAGGCGAAAAAACCCCCAGTGTGGTGGTTTAGTCCCAGCTGCCAATAAAGCACCATGCGGCTGCTCACTCACATCTGGTGATCTGGTGTGAATGGGTAGGAGAATGGGAAGACAAAGGTAAAACTTGTGGGTTGGGATAAAGACAGTTTACTGGGACAGCAAAGGGAGAGGGAAATAACAACAATACTAATAAAAGAATATACAAAGCAGGTGATACACAATGCAATTTGCTCACTGTCCAGGACCTGATACACAGCCCGTCCTCAAGCATGGATCCCTCCTCCCTGGCTAGCCCCTCCCCACCCCATTATGTACTGAGCATGACATCATATGGTATCAAATATCCCTTTGGGTCAGCTGTCCTGGCTGTGTCCCCTCCTAACTTCTTGTAAAAATTAACTTTATCCCAACCAAAATGCAGGACATCCAGGCATTACAATACAATAGCTTTTCAGAAGCCTGTTGCTACAGTACACTATTCCCTGTCCTCTATGATAGGAGATGAAACTTACTAGCTCTGGAAGCTTCTTCCACGTCACTGTAGATGTGTCTACAATTAATTTTTAACTAAACTACGCTTAAACAAAAGTTAATATAAATACCATTTTTAAATAACAGGTTTTTTACTCTCCAGTTATACCATGGAGTTGAAACTCATGCAATCAAGAGATAAGTACAAGAGGGAGAGAGTCTGCAGTTGTAATAGAAATAAATCCCACCTGCTATAGCTCACTGTCCCAAGTATAATTTTTTCCCACATGGTAAGTAGAATTCAAACACAAGAAAGTGCTTAAAAAGGAAGGGAAGTGAAATGACATAAAGAGAGCAAACAATAAATCCTGCGTGAATTTACACTTATAGATGAACATATGTCTCAGTCTCCCAACATTTCTAATCATGTTACCTGACAGTAAATTTCTTTTCTGTTTTCTTCAGAGGTGATGGCAATATTGATGTGATGTATTTTATAGTAATAGAATTTTTTTTTTCCTGAAATCATACCATTATTATAAGAAACAGTGAACTAAGAGGAAGAAATCACTATGGGAAATTATACCTACATTATAAACATCATCTTGGCTTCAAATATCTTAAAACCTGTTCAGCAGTAGAGGGCCTCCACTGGGGTTTTAGAGCTTCATCCCAGGTTAACCAATACACTCTGCACAATGCATTTCACAAAACCAAGTGCATCCTTTCTTAAAAACAGTGTTAAATATATAAAAAATAAGGTATGGCATTATCATTCATTGCTAAACAAACAATATCAGCAACACCTCTTCAGTTATGTTAATGACAACACAGTTACAAATTAAATTAACAAGCTATTATGATGACACTGTATTTAGGAATGGTCCCAGTCACAGTTCTTCACATGCAGAAAAATCTTTTTTTTTTCTTTCTTAAGCATTTCATTGTTTTCTTCACAGCATCCAACAGCATTTGGATGCTTTCACAAACATTTCAAGTAAGTGGAGCATCCAACAGTTCCTTTTTTGTTAAAACAGATAAAAAAAAATGAGAAATGTATACAATTTTTAAAGCTTGGAAATGCAATAAGACTATAGTGAAAATGTTTTTATCAAGATTTCTATATTTTATTATTCCTCCATTTTGCTTTCAGACAAGGGACTGGTTCTGTAAATTAACAGTTGTGAAATTATATTACTTTCAAATAATTACAAGCAGATTTTAACATATAACTGGGATGAAATCAGCTTACTATACTATTATAGTATCTTATTTGTAAGCATTGCATTTGAATGAAGAATCTCTGATTTTATATATATAACTCCTCTATTTGATTTCAAATTGACAAGAGCAGCATTAGTTTCTCATTTTACGTTGTGTCCTATGTCTATCTCTCCCCGCCGCCTTTGTTTTGGCTGCATCATCTTGAGTAAGAAAAACCTCTGAATATTTACACTGCATTTTTGCCTTTAGATGACAGATTTGGAACTAGCTGTAATTATTTATGAGTTTATGAACTAACCGAGACCTGATTTTTGTGAAGTGTACTATATGCATGCACTAAATCATAATCAGTAATGTAAACACCTAGAAATGTGTCCAAGAAGGATTTGAGAAGGGGTAAAGAAGGATATTGAGAAAAATGACAGTGTCCCACAAAGACCTAACCAGCAAAGGGCCTTCAAAGGTGAGAGAGAGTGCATGCCTTGTGAGAAAAGGTCGAGGGAGCTTGGCTTGCTTAGTCTAGTGAAAAAAAGACTGAGGGATGATCTAACAAACAGCAACATACCACTCCTTTTGAAGGGCCCTTACAATGATGACAGAGTCAAATTCTTCTTGGTAGTGGCAAGTGGGGCCCCATAACAGAAGGTTAACATAAAAAATTGCCCTTTAAGAGTCTCAGTCCTGGAAAAATGCTCTTCACAAGGTTAGTAGTGCAGAAAGGCTGCAGTATTGCCATTCCTGGGGGTTTTCAGGACTCAGCTAAACAAATTCACAGATGACCAGATGTACTGCTGGGGACAATCTGCTTTACATACAAGGTTAGACTAAATCACATCTACGGGCCTCTTCCAGCCAAGGTGTCTGTCTGTCTTTGAGCATCCATCCCAATACTAACTTCTCTGCAAACACTTGACAAATCAAGAACTGGCATTTTGATTATCTGGTTTTGAGTTCCCAGGACACTTCAAAATTAATTTTGATAGCAGCTCCAGAAAAAGCGTTCAAAGAGATGGAAGAGGATGGAGACTTAACACAAAGCAGATGACATCTGGGTATTAGGTGTTTGGTATATGGTAAGCCTATGACTGACAGTCATTTGTGCACCTCTTTCATTTTTCTACATTCTCGCACATTGTTATGACTTGCTTTCTATGATCAAATAAAATACTTTTAAGGTCACTATATTTACAGATAATAAGTGTCCAGGAATAAGAGTTCAGTCTGAGCCTGTTTAGTCCAGTAATATCCAGAGAAAATAAACACAGCTGCACACAGACTCCATTACTTAGTGTAAGAGTGAAACAGTGAGGCAATTCCAAACATGAAGATAAAAGCATCACACATTTAGAAAAGGAGGAACCACTCTTGGGGGGAGGAGGTGCAGCTGGCTCTGTATTTAGGTCACATTCTTCTAGGCTTAACTTTTTTTTTCCTTATATTTGGCCACCCTACTTTGTCGATCATTTCCAGTGATCCTCAAAATACCTTCATTGCCCTCTTCCATGGAGGGGTTTGAGAGATGAAGAATAGACAGACTGAAAAATGTGGAATTAAGGGACAGTAAAACACTGAATGAATGGTGTGTGAATGAATGGAGATGCTTTAGAGATATGTCATCTGTTGCCACAAACCCAAGAAGTTTAAGAGGGTGTCCTGTCCAAATAGCATTTCTAATTGGCTTTAAAAGAGGAAGATGTAAGTTCTCTAGAGAGTCATATATACAGCTGCTCAACACCATGCAGTTTGTTTTCAAATCCTGTGTTATTTAAATTTCCTATTTGTTATGAGGAGTAAAAATGGTAGAATCATAATGACACACATTCAAAGCAACACACGTTAGTCCAAGCGCAGTGCTTAAAAGTTTAGCTTGAAAGTTACAGACTTCAGAATTGAGTGTACTAGAGGTTTAGGTACTTCTCAAGGTAAGAATCAAACTGCAAAATAAATTAAGATCAAAATACTTAAAATTAAGATTTAGAGAAAAAACCTCATATATTCTTTTAGGAAACAAAAGACAAGAGCATCATTTCCTGTACATGCAGACTTGTAGATACAGACTTTGGTAATAAAACTGGGCCAAAAAAAAGGACAAAAATGGAATTTACATATCACTACCCTGACTTCGAGGCATATTCTCAATATGTAAGCCCATCTTACATGCATTTATCCGTCCATATACTAAAAGCCAGAGATAGATGAAGATTTTAGGTACAAGAAGAGACTTGTGGCCATGCACTGAAACAAGAAACTAATCCAATTGTCCAGGCAGATGTGTTAGGGTCTCTCCCAATATAATTTTTCAGTCAGAACAAGCAAGCTTGCTCGCTCTTCTATGTTGAGACAACCTCCTCCTTAAAATCTCAACTCTTACTTAAAAAGCATATGAAAAAGAAAATTAACATGTAAGAGTCCTCAAAAAGAAGTACTAGATAAGTTCAAGTAACAGTTGACTACATTATACTGTTTTAAGACTTACATATCATATATACAGCCTTGTATTATTCTTTTTTTTTTTTTAATATCTGCGGTATCTGTTTTTCTGAAGTCTTAACAGAGCAGAGATGCTTAAACTAAACTAAAAAAACAGAGCTAAGATAACAAGTAAAGGTTTGCTGATTTAATTTACAGATATATCTTCAGCATGCTTGCAGTACTTCTGTATGCATATTATTTCCCAAAGAGCAATTACTAACAAAATCAATGTTATGTCAATTGCCTCAGCATTGTCTGGTGTGTTTTTTTAAACACCAATATGAAACTGCCATCAAAAAGCTATTTCACAGCTGCTGAAGACTTTCTATCCATCATATACCCGGTGAGGATGATTCAATGCCTAGCATGCATTTCTCTTCTAATTATTCAAAAATAGCCGGTCTGGAGTCATCTATTATATTACTGTTCCTCTCTTTCTTCTCAGAAACCCCTTCCCAACATATTCATACGTAGCTATGCTTTAGGGATGTATGGCTTCCATATTAGTGAAATATGTGCAACAGACCAACCACTGACTTTCAAAATAACATTGTTTTATCTTCAAAATGAGACTTTTTTTGCAACATATTTGTTCCAAAATAATTTTCTCTTTACAGCTAATGTTCTAAATATTCAAAAAAGTATTTTTGGAGTTATAATTTATTTTTACTGATTTACGAAACACAGCCACCTAATATAAAATGCAAATAAATTATTTATTTTATGCTATTTAGGTTAGAACAAAAATAACAGTAGCTCTTCTAGGCTTCAGTGGTGTTGGTTTAAAAATATATTGATGATGCTTTCTCAGCTCATGTTGAGCTATACACTTATATACTGCATTGACTTGTACCAGTTATATTTCATTTATTCCATAAGTAGAGCTAAATTCATAGAATGAATGAGGTGTGCACACAAAATATCACCAGAAAACCAGCACTTCACTATGTATGACAATTAAATCATGAAATTTTAACATTTGTAATGATTATCAAGTTAGACAAACATGTGAATTAGAAAAGTGGCATGAAAGAGCAAATCAGGAGAGGGAAAAAGAAACATGTTGGTAGCAGGATACCTTCTTTTGTCTGTTTTCAGCAGCAGCCAACTGAGCTGACATTCTTTCTTGCATTTTCCTGCAGTGAGCCATAACAGCTTCTAAAATGGACAGAGGGTTCATGCATATTGGCTTCTTTTCTTTATCACCAGCACCTGCCTCAAAGTCTCTCTGAAGAGCCAGAAATGGGTCACTCAGATTAAATCTTCCATATCGCTCCTGGATAAAAACCTCTTTGCGCCGGGCCTAGTAAAAAACCCAAACAAACAGACAAAGAAATAAAACTAAATGCATTCTTTGGAGTACATTCACACACAGAAGAGACCTAAACCACAGGGAAAGTTATGTTACTTATATTTTTAAAATATTTCTTTAGGTATTCGTTTACAATCTCTAAAAGAAGTAGTCATATATATTGCACTCAGATTTCATTATAGTCAATACAATTCACTACATAAAAAACCTCCTTCTCTTTCTCAATTCAATACATAAATATCAATTTGGAGCTGTTTGAGAAATATCACAAAAATAACATCTTATATATTGGCTGATAGAGAGGAAAGGGAAGAAAAACATTCTAAAGTTTTCTTTTTCTGTGTATTAAAATGATGCTAGTAAATGCTTCATGTGTTTACTGCAGTACCAAAATAAATATTTTTCAAATAAAATAACTGACAGTATGTTTACACATACAGAAATTTTCATAAGTAATAGCAGACTAGCAGAGAGCAAAAATGCCACCAAGGTTTTTCTGAAATTGAGACACTTCTCATATCTCTGTTCAGGAAGAACTTCATGATCATGTTTCGCCACAGCATTATTTTAAAACATAATTTTATTTCCAAACTACTGTACAACACTTTATTGTCATAACAAAAAATACTACACAATAAAGATCAGAGGTAGCTTTGCTTGATAAATTTTTGGTTCCTCAGCCCAACATGAAAACAAGATCAGTTTCAGAGAAGGCATTATTATACATTTACTACACAGTACACAGGAAGGCCACAGATAAGTACTGACTTCTAACAGTCTTCAGAGAAAATACTGTTCCAAAATCTCGGGCTTAAGACCCTTCTAATTGGTGGTGGTGGGAAGAAAACCAAATCAAATTAAAAAAAAGCTCACACCAAAAAACCCCACTAGAAAGATCCAATGACTTCTAAATTTTTGTTGTGGTGTTTTTGTGATGGCACATATAACAGAAAGCAGAAGGAAGTAAGCCAAACCATTATAGCATGAATTTTGGAAGAAAATGAAGGCTTCTTACCTTAAAAATTAAAATAGTCACCAGAGCAGCTCTTTAAAGAAGTATGTCTCAAATAATCAGAAAAAAACCCCATAGTGCAGAGGACCACCAGAAAGAGGAATCCCTCCAAAAACAGATAAAACATTTATCTAATTTTATTAAAATCCAGTTTTGAAGAATAAGCAAAAAAGAGGAAGAATAAGCCAATTCTGAGATACAAAAGAGAAGGAACAGGCCTAATGGTTACCAAATGGTTCATAGATCATTTGGAAAGCTTGAAGTTAAAATTGTAACATATGAAATGGTTATAAAAGGTAGCACGCATTTCAGGGCATGAGAAACCAAAGAGGAATATAAGAACTATGCTAGAAAAACTCTCCAGAGACTAACTACAAATAACATACCTTAATGAATGCCCAACTTTTTCCTATATATTGTCTACAAAATTAAAATGTTGTGGAAAATTAAAAGGCAAAAGAGAATTTGACTGGAACTGAAATAAGTGTGCCTACATATTGTGATGTTTGAAATACTTTTAGTCTATTTTTCAATTTGATAGTATAAATAGACCTTCAAGATATTTATTTTTAAAAAAGGCCTTTGGGGCATAACTTCAGAAAAAGCTTACAGACTTCATTCAGACCTAAACTCTAGCTAGGCTTACAAAGTCAGGTAGCGATTGAAGAAATAAAAATAAGCTGATAGAACCTAGTTATTTTTTATAAATTGCCTTGCAAATAACCCCTAATTAGTCTAATATTTTAATCCTTTAGTTTTTAACTTAGATTTTAAAATGAAATAAAATAGCTAGTTCCAAAGGTAATATTACAAAGCCAGATGGGGAGGGAATATATTTGTAGTTCCTGGTTCTATATATTGAAGTTACAGGATGGTATGCAGCTTAGGAATTCAACCTTCCTGTAAAGGAAACAATCAAAACCAAAAACTTGACCCTAAATGTATTAAAGTGCTAAGCAACCAAACAAGATGACAAAACCGAAGTCCTGGTTTTGGCTGGGATAGGGTAACTTTCTTCCTAGTAGCTGGTCTAATGCTGTGTTTTGGATTGAGGACAAGAATAAAGTTGATAACACACTGATGGTTTAGTTGTTGCAGTCAAGGACTTCTCAGCTTCTCATACTGCCCATACTGGGGTGCACAAGAAGCTGGGAGGGAACACAGCCAGGACAGCTGACCCAAACTGGCCAAAGGGATATTCCATACTATATGACATCATGCTCAGTATATAAACTGGTGGGATTTGGCCGGGGGGCTGCCACGGCTCAGGAACTAGCTGTGCATCAGTCAGCAGGTGGTGAGCAATTGTGCTGTGCATCACTTGTTTTGTATATTCTTTTATCATTATTATTATTATTACTACTACTACTGCTATTGTTATTTTCCTTTTATGTCCTATTAAACTGGTTTTTACCTCAATCCATGAGTTTTACCTTTTTTTGATTCTCTCCCCCATCCCACTCCAGGGTGCGTGAGCAAATGGCTTTGTGGTTGTTTTAGCTGCCTGCCAGGTTAAACCACAACACCCAAGCAGGTTAAGAATTTAAATGGAGGTGGAGGCACAATCCATATATAAATTACCAGCAGTATAAAAGCCACTTAGTTTATATAAAGAAAGTGAGCCATAAAAGTAAAGGAAATAACACTGATGTAAGAGCTCAGCTGTAAATAAAAAAAAGACCACCAGAGCCTCCATCCTTAAATCCAGAGACCAACAGCAAAAAGAGCAGCCAAGTAGATTAACTGATCTCAGAGGCAAAGGCAACCACTCATGCTTTTAAGGAAACACAGGTAGACAACCAGTGAAATAATGTGTATTTTCCAGTTTTTTGTATAACCCATGACCAGGTGCTATGCGAACAGGTCATAACCTCAGATAAAACTAAACCAGCAAAATTAGAAAACTTAAAGATAGGGGATGCATCAATGATGCTCTCCTGCCAGAGGACTTTCCTCCTGCTTTTTAACAGTTTTGGTGCTGCTGCTTTGGAATTGGAGCTGTTTAATAATGCCTCTGAAAGTATCAGGCAGATAAAGGGGAAAAATTATCCCAGAAGTGGGTTAGAATAGCTCTTCAGGGCCACTAACTTCAGCTAAAAGAAAAAAAAAAAAAGAAAAGCAGTCATCAGTGGTGATCATTTGATTATCAGACACGCAGACAGTTGAGCTTGTGCTGTCAGTCTGGACTGCACAAGCAACTTGTCCACAACCATTGTACCCAGCAGACACCTTAATGATCCCAGGAAGTGATGGGAGGTTCATATGGATAATGATGACACAGAAACAGAAAAGACTTTTTCAAGGCAAAATTTAGGCTACCGTGTAAGATGTTCATTACTACATGCTGACACATTATTCTCTGAAATGTTCTTTAACATGCATAGCAATTAACAGAACAAGCAAGGCAAAGGTTCAGTGTGCACCTGCCAAAACAGTAAAGAGACTGGGTATTTGGATTCATTAACTAAGGAAAAGATGACACTATATAGAACGGATGAGCTCCATCTGAATGAAAATCAAAACAATTTGCTGGCATTAAGAATTAAAGTGGCTACAGGAAAATCTGAAAGCTAAAAGCTGTGGGAAAACCAAGAGGTCTCAAACAGCACGTGGTTTGGGATGACAGACCCTGTAGGGCTGAAGCCGTAACTGTACACCCTCAAGCACAGAGTAAAACAGACTGGCCACTCTCAAGCCATAAACAGCAAAGTCATCTCAGGATGCTTCCAACTCAAAAGGGAGCTAAATACAAAATATTAAAACAAATGTTTCCATGTTTCTAAAAATATATGATAAAATGATGGGATGAGGATGCACGATTTCAAATGAAGATACCAGAATAAAAGATAAAGCAGAAGCTTGGCACAAGGGAGGCAATGAGTAGTTCCCTGAAACTTAGGCACAAAGTTGCAGAAACACAAGCTAGGCTGTACTGGTAGAGCAGTGATGTTATATGCCAGGGAAAAGTTACAATTCAGGTTAGATAAATACAATTCCCACGATTTGAAATTATTAGCCTAAACAGAAGTCTCATGTAAGAGCTACACTATCTACCAGTCGCCTGATTAGACTGCAATTGCAACTATGATCTGCTGAGGAAAACTGTAGGAGGCTGGAAACCTTACAGTGATGGGCCAACTGCAGTTCCTTCCATGCAGCCTGGACAGATATCCCATCATTATAGAAAAGACTACCTTTTTAGACAACATTAGTGATTGTGTCAGGAAACGCACAAATCCAGTTTGTTTAGGACCAAAAAGCCAAGGTTGACAGTGAAGAGCTGCAAAGGGCCCCTGGATACTAAATGACTGGATGACAAAATGACAGTTGAAATTCAATGCAGAGAATCATGAAGTCGTGCACATCAAACAAATGGATATTCATTTTACAACACCACAGGCTAAACTCCATGTTATGAATAGACAAGGCTTTAGTTATAACAGAAACTGGGTTAGGTTCTGTGATGAAGCTCATCTGCACACCCACAAAAGAGCCCAGAGACACAAAGGCAGAAGTGAGAACACAAATAATACCTGGGTGGATACTCCCAGGCCCATCACAGGACCATCATCCCATCTCAGGCCTGTCTCCATCAGCCCAGAGGACCACAGAGGCACACCGTGGCAGGCAGACACCCAAACTAAGGACTTCTGAGGAATGAACACCTTGTCTGGCCTCTTCCCAGGGTGTCCCAGGAGAGCCTCAGCTCCACTGGCCACTGAAAAGGTGAATAAGGAGTGACAGTTTGCTTATCTAACACAAGGATTATGGAGCATCCAGTAACTCTGTGTATCCACAGGATACTTGGCTGGATGGACCTCAGATCTGAAGTAGCCTGGCTGCTACGTTCTTAAACATAGCTCATAAAAAACAAATGACTGGAACAGTAAAGTGAGAACAGCAGCATTTTGACTATACTGAAGTCTCAACAGATAACATAACATCCATCAACATTTGTCTGTATTCTCAATTTTTATTGTTCTCTCTTAGAAGCCATAGTGTTGGTCCTAAGACCCGTCTAATAAAAGACACTACAGTGAACTCTGGCTATCCGTGTTCTGTACTCAAAATGACTTTTTGATAAGAGCTGAATGTTAACAGCACTTCATGTTCCCAATTCACCTCAAACAAATCAGCAGGAGTGAATAGAGCTACATATGGTCTCCATCATCTGCTCCTAGCTGAACATGTGTGTCAACAGTCATCAGGCACTGACACAGCCTTTCATTGTACATACGACATGGCACTCTGTTAAACCAAAACCCACTTATTTCTTGGGTATTTCTGGTATTTAGTTGTCATGTCACAGAAAAATAAAAATACAAAGTAGTTTAAATAAAGATGCTTTGAATAAAATAACACAATAAAAATACATTGCAAAGAAAAACACTGAACGAAGAATGTCAAAACACTAATTGAGGGTGCCAAGACACTAAAAGAAGTGCAGCAAAGCACCAGAGGCTTTCACAAATATGGCATTGTACCATTTATACATCAGGAACTGCAAACCAATACATGAATATTCAGCACTGAGGATATCTGTAAAGATATTTTTAATGCCTTTTCTGCCTTTCAAAAAAATATTCAATTATTTTTAGGTCATAAGAGGTTTGGAAGCTAAATGCAGTTTGATAGGAAAATTTAAAGATTTGTTAACTTTAACATGAAAATTCTACTTAGGTTATCTACTTTCCTGTTACCTTATTGCTAATTGGCTTTTAAATTTAAAAACTTTTAAAAGCTGCAGAAATATACTTTTTTGGATAGTGCATCATAGCATAGTTGAGTGGGGTTTTTTGAGCCAGAAGAAGTTAATGCAAAATCTTCTTGTAAATCATGCTATTTTAATTTCTTCTGAATCATGCTAAACATCACCTACATACTTTACAATATATTCTAGTGACAATGCAAATAGCAAGGGTTATTAGGTCATATTTAATGACTATCCGTGGTGAAATGGAAGGTAGGTGCCTATTGACTCCATCAGGCCCCAGTTCCACGAGGCAAAGTCTTCCACAGTAACAGCAGATTAAAGAACTTATGTCCTGTGTGTTAACCCTCCATTGCCACACAGCACTCACTCACTGATACCAGGAAAGCTCCCTGTGGGACAACTCTGGTAACAGGGCGAGGGGAAGACACAAACACCACCACCCAGGCTTCTTTTCCTTGACAACTTTTCTGCAGGATCCATTCCACAATCTTTTTCCCAGGGCAGCCGACAAACAAATGTGCCAATGCATTGAAGGGGGAAGGATGTTGCAATGTGGTAACAAATTGGGGAAGAAAGGGAAAAAGAAGATAAATTGGAATACCTTAAGTTAGTATTGTTACCAAAGATTATCTCTCATGAAGCTAATGTTGGATATGTGTAATCTTTTGAGGTTTTTTTACATTCTAGGCCCTAGATAATACTTCTGTCCCTTTGCACTTCACTAAAATACATCAGATGTGAGAAACAGAAATACTAGAATCAGAGAATTTTCCTCTTACATCATCTTTCAGCACCGAATTTCAAGTCATAAAAGCTAGTAGCAATATCAAGATATCTGTTTTTAATGGCACTCATTATCTAGGGAATGTACACTCTAATGTCATATGGGTAATTAATCCTTTAAAATAGTTTCTGCATAATTTGGTGGCTGTGCTATAACAGCATTAGCAGTATCCCACATATTAACTTCAATTGCACAGCAATATATACAGAAAACATTTAAAATGTTGATTTGTGAATAATTAACTGAATGCATTTTCAAACAGAAAATTTTCAAAAACAGACAGAATATGCACCCACTATAGGAGGTAATCATGACTGCAGCATTGTGAAAGGTGGTATACGAATTTATAAACCATCAGTTTTATTTTTCTGTACATACCCATTTGCACAGCAACTAGCTTTTTAATGGAAGGACTGAGATTGCAAGTATTTAAAGGTATAAAAAGATGTCCATGGGAAATGATACTTTTTGCAACTTATGCCAGTGGTACACAAAATTATGACTTAAGCTAAATCCTCCAAGTAACTGCTAATAAAAACTGACAGTAAGCACATGCAAATCAAGAGAAAATGTCTAAAAACAAAGAAAAAACCTTTAAATAGTTAATTTGTGAAATTCACTACTGCAATAGGGTAAAAGCTTTAACTTGTTCACAACAGCTTTTGAATTCAGTCCAGTAAGAATATCACATTTATACAGAGCTTTTAAATCCTTACACAGGATCTGAAACATTAAACAAGGAGACTAAAATAAGAGTGCAACTGCTACTTAAAAAGAACGAAAACCCGAAGTTTCTTTATGGACAGACTGGTCTATAGCATTATGTTAGATCAAGGATGAACTACAAGTTTATATTTAAAAAAATACAGTAGAACTGAAAAACATCTTCAGAGAGGAGTAAAAGATGATGAAAAGGTACAACACAGCTTCTCTTCAAGGAAGAGTTAAGTAAAAATAGGACTTTTCAGTGTGAAAAAGAGACAACCACAGAGAAACATGCTGGAGGTCTGTATGCTGACAAGACAAGTAGCAATCGTCCCGTGATCTAATGAGGGAAATTTGGACACAAATTCTTCTCGGTGAGAGCAGATAAGCACTGGAACACGTTGCCCAGGGAAAACATATAACCTCTGTCACTGGGAGATTTCCAAAACTAGATTGGATAGGGCCATCAGCAATCAGATCCATGTTTGACCTTAGTCCTGCTTTAAGCAGAAGATTGGACTGAATGATCTCTCCAGGTGACTTTCAACCTAAATTACTCATGATTTCTTCTAGGACAGTTATTTTTTATCTTGTAGATGCTAGCAATCTTCTCAAGTAACAAATGACAGAAATGAATTCTCACAGGAAGGAAAAACAACCAAATCCTTATTGGTGGAACAAGTCTTATGTCTTGCTTAGGATCATGAAAATAATGTTTATTACTCAGAAAACAGAACTTTTAGTCTGTGATATTTTCAAAAATAAAAAATCGGCACTGAACAATCCTAGGGATTACACAGCTGTGCAACACAAGGGCAAGGTTTACTCTCAAGTTTTCTCTTCTAGGTCTGCAGCCAACAAGAATCTGGAGGATCAGGCTGTAAGATAAACTGTTTCTTTTATTACTCTCTCAGGAAGCCTGTCTCCTACCACATACAGCAAGACACCTCATTCACCCCTACACCAACTTTTTTCACACTGTTCAAGTCACCTCTGTGCATCTGTCTGTCAACTCCCTCCTGGAGACTTCCATCTCTCAAGCTGACCCTTTGCAGTCACTGACCCCATTTATCTACTGGTAGATGAAGACTGGCAGCGGGGTTTGCAGGGAGAGGAACAAAAGGCGTGGAGGTATCTGGATGATGGGCTATGGGAAATGCTGCAAATCCAGTATAAGAACTGGCCTGCAGTCACTTGTTTCTTATGTTCCATTTCAGAAGAAAAAAAAAATTAATCTATTTTCAGTGACCAAACTGAGAATTATTAAGTTTAATTAGATTTTTTTCTCCCTGTTACTGAAACAAGAATGTAAAGGGGCAGGGAAGCCTTCAAATAGTATCCATCTTACTGTGGACTTAAAGCTAAAAGCATAAAAAAAGCAAGGAAAACCAAATATGACTAATTAGTCTATAAGTAAGAAATAAGCCCAATAAGGAAAAATGAAAAATTAATCACATAACATAAGTTATATTGCTAGTTTTCTTTCGGTAATAATCTGCATTGATATAAGTTGCACACATTTGCTGAAATGAGTTTTCATAATCAGTAACAGAATATATAAGCAACAGTATTTTTAAGGTTAATACTGCATTTTTCCCCCAACGTATCTCCGAGTTTCCTCTTCGTTTACCTGCCAAGTTAAGAGTTCAGCAAGGCCAAGTCTTCCATGCAGCAACTGATGATAAACATCAAAAATAGGACTGCATGTCCTACAGTGCTGTGGAACAATGGAACTGAATTAAAGCTGCCCCAGAACCCTTAAACAAAATTTCCTTCCTTTCAAGAGCATTTGTTCCTCTGATTAATTTCCTTTTCCACATACACTAAAATTGTTTCAACAGATGTTGATAGGTTCATATTAATATTTTCCCTTGACATATGTATTAGGGAGTGGTAAAAAGTTTTCTAAAACTAACCAACACAGAAGAGGAGGCAGTAAAAGCTTATTTTATGTGTTATGTTAAAGATGAGGGTGAGCCCTTCATTCTAAATAAAATTGAAAGGGTAATAAATTTTTTTTAAAAGAGGAAGGTGGCTCAAAGAGAACATGTTTATAAATCTTATTCAGTGGCATTATACAGTGTCTTCAAATGATTTGCTGGAGCTATTCATTTAAGCAAAAGAGAATTATCAATGAGTACCTACTCATAATAAAAGCAGTACTTTCAGAGATACCTGCAAAATACTGAGGTGGGGGTCGGGGATATGATGTCTTACTATGATTAATTGACTCTTTAAAGAATGCTCGCAATTTTGTTACATAATAGGGTTTGGGGGCTTTGTTTGTTGGCTTTTTTTTTTAAATGCAGATATAAATGAATGCTTTCAAAGTATCATATATTACTTCCATATAAAGTTTTACAGAATAAACTAAAAATGGAAATGTAAACATCAATAACTGCTGAAGAAATGGTATGCTGCAGCATGATTTCTGTCAATGAACATGTGATGCTCAATTTCTCCTTACAGTGCAGGCCCGCTGGTGACAGACAGGGTATGCCCGTCTCAAAAAGGGAAAAGGATCTTTGCACAGGAGTTAGCAGGGCTCATTGAAAGAGCTTTTAACTAGATTTGAAGGGAGAAGGGATAAGAGAGAACTTGGGGGTTGCATGCCAATGTTTGAGGGATGGTGTGCTAGTGAGGTCCTTCAGTCTGCTGTCTCAGTGGAGGTAGGGGATGGAGATCCATGCAGCAGCAAAGATGCAAGGGTTATTGATGTGTTAGAAACCACGGAAGTGCCTGAGAATGGTCACATAAGAATTAGGACTTTTCCCCCCAAAAAGGTGGTGGGATCAACAGCTCAACTGCGTGTGCACTCAACAAATGCATCTACACCGGTGCATGCAGCATAGGCAACAAACAGGAGGAGCTGGAAGCCATTGCACAGCAGGAAAACTATGATATAGTTGCCATCACAGTAACATGGTGGGATGACTCGCACAACTGGAGTGCTGCAATGGATGGATATAAACTCTTCAGAAAGGAAAGGCAAAGAAGGAGAGGTGGTGGGGTAGCCCTGTATGTTAGGGAGTGTTTTGATTGTCTAGAGCTTAATGATGGTGACGATAGGGTTGAGTGGTTATGGGTAAGAATCAGGGGGAAGGCCAACAAGGCAGATATCATGATGGGAGTCTGTTATAGACCACTCAACTAGGATGAAGGAGCAGATGAAATACTCTATAAGCAACTGGGAGAAGTCTCACAATCGCTAGGCCTTGTTCTTGTGGGGGACACCAGCTTATCAGATGTCTGCTGGAAATACAATACAGCAGAGAGGAAACAGTCCAGGAGGTTCCTGGAGTGTGTGTAAGATAACTTCCTGACACAGCTCATGAGTGAGCCAACTAGGGAAGGTGCCCAGCTGGACCTGTTGTTTGCAAACAGAGAAGGACTTGTGGGTGATGTGACAGTTGGAGGCTGTCTTGGGCACAGCGATCATGAAACTATAGTTTCTGATTCTCAGAGAATTAAGGACAGGGGTCAGCAGAACTGTCACCTTGGACTTCCAGAGGGCAGACTTTGGCCTATTTAGGAGAATAGTTAACAGAGTCCCTTGGGAGGCAGTTTGGAAGGGCAAAGGAGTCCAGGAAGGCTGCACATTCTTCAAGATCAAAATCTTAAAGGCACAGGAGCCGGCCATCCCCAGGTGCCAAAAGACAGGCTGGCAGGGAAGAAGACCGGCCTGGCTGAAGAGAGAGCTTTGGCTGGAACTCAGAAAAAAAGGAGAGTTTATGGCCTTTGGAAGAAGGGGCAGGCAACACAGGAGGACTACAAAGATGTCGTAAGGTTAGGCAGGGAGAAAATTAGAAGGGCCAAAGCCCAGCTAGAACTTATTCTGGCTACTGTTGTAAAAGACAATAAAAATATATGTCTATAGATACATGAGCAACCAAAGGATGCTTAAGGAGAATCTCCATCCTTTATTGGATGTGGGGGGAAACATAGTGACAAAGGATGAGGAAAAGGCAGAGGTACTTAATGCCTTCTTTGCTTCAGTCTTTAGTAGTAAGACCAGTTGTTCTCTGGGTACCCAGCCCCCTGAGCTGGAAGATAGGGATGGGGAGCAGAGTGAAGCCCCCATAACCCAAAGGGAAATGGTTAGTGACCTGCTACACCACTTAGACACATACAAGTCTATGGAGCCGGATGGGATCCATGCAAGGGTGGTGAGGGAGCGGGAGGAAGTGCTCACCATGCCACTTTCCATCATTTATCAGCAGTCCTGGGTAAACAGGGAGATCCTAGTTGACTGGAGGTTAGCAAATGTGATGCCCATCTACAAGAAGAGCTGGAAGGAGAATCTGGGGAACTACAAGCCTGTCAGTCCGACCTCAGTGCCAGAGAAGGTTATGGAGAAGATCATCTTGAGTGCCATCATGTAGCACATACAAGACAACCAGGTGATCAGGCCCAGTCAGCATGGGTTTATGATAGGCCAGTCCTGCTTGACTAACCCGATCTCCTTCTATGACAAGGTGACCCACTTAGTGGATGAGGGAAAGGCTGTAGATGTTGTCTACCTGAACTTTAGTAAAGCCTTTGACACTGTTTCCTACAGCATTCTCCTGGAGGAACTGGCTGCTCATGACTGGGTACTCTTCACTGGGTATAAAACTGTCTGGATGGCCGGGCCCAAAGAGTTGCAGTGAATGGAGTTAAATCCAGTTGGTGGATGGTCACAAGTGGTGTTCCACAGGGCTCAGTACTGGGGCCAGTTCATCATTAATTTTGTCCTTTAGAGTAATGAAAATCCACTATTTTGAGATTATGGATTTAAAAATGGAAAGGCCATATTACAAAGCTAAGATCATTTACTAACAGATCAGTACCAACAAGAAAAAACAATATAGTCAATATAAAATATTCTTCACTTCTTACAGATGTAAAAGGTGAAACTCAGGCCTTGCACTAGTTTCTAAATGAGGAAGGAGAAAAAACTCAAGTTGTGAAACAACATGTGGTTTTAATCGAGAAGAGCCATCCAGATGTTCTATATAAAGATGACATTAGACCTATTTTATGACAGCTTTGTTGTCTGATGCTTAAACATTTGAAAATTACAGGCCAATATTTTGTGAGGAAGTATCAGCGTTCGATGCTCTGATTATCTAACCACCCAGACATTTATTTTGGAAAATAATACAAATTTTCATACTGATAATGAGTGTCAATGAATAGAAGAGTCTTGAGCTTTCTGCTGACTTTAAATAACCATTTGTCATCTAGACTTTATTGCATGTTCAAATTTATAGTTCAAATTCATGCAAATCAATTCATAATTCTTTGCATGGAAATCTGTCAGCCATTCTTTTGAACTACTGAAGGAAATCTGACTTCACCTCTAGCCAAAAAGAGCACTTTACCTCCATGCCTAGTAAATAAAAAGTTTCTCCAGCTCAATAACGTACAAAACATACCAAAGGCGTAACAGAAAATCTTTAACTAAATCTGTGTTTCTTTTTCATTTACAGCATTTAGCTTTTCATATTTTCAAGCTATTAAAATCTCAGTTAAAATATCATCCCATATTACTGCATGGCAATTACACGATTACCAAACTTTACTTTAATGAAAAGGTATGCAAATTTTGAGTTTACAATGCAATCATCAGGCACAGTCAACATGGGTTCACAAAGGGAAAATCCTGTTTAACTAATTTGATATCCTTCTATAAGGTCACCTGCCTAGTAGATGAAGGAAGGCTATGGATGTAGTTTTTCTGGATTTTAATTAAGGCTTTTGATACTGTGCCTCACAGCATCCTTCTGGACAAGTTGTCCAACTGTGGGATAAGCAGGTTCATGATGCACTGGGTGAAGAACAGAGCCCAAAGGATTGTAGTGAATGGGACTACATCTGGCTGTTGACTGGTCACCAGTGGTGTTCCTCAGGTTTCAATTCTAGGGCCAGTTCTATTCAATATATTTATTAATGATCTAGCTACAGGAGTTGAATGCTCCATTAACAAGTTTGCTGATGATACCAGATTAGGAAGTGCAGTTGACTCTCTTGAGGGACAAATTGCCTCGCAGAGGGATCTAGATAGATTGGAGCATTGGGCAATGATTAATGGGATGAAATTTAACAAGTCGAAATGCCAGATTCTGCACCTAGGACGGAGTAACTCTGGGCACAAGTATAAACTGGGAGAGGAGTGGCTGGAGAGCAGTGCTGCAGAAAGGGATCTGGGGGTGCTGGTGGGCAGCAGGTTCAATGAGTCAGCAGTGTGCCCTGGCAGCCAAGAGGGCAAACCACACCCTGGGGAGCATCAAACACAGCACAACCAGCTGGTCAAAGAGTGATTATCCTGCTGTATTCAGCATTGGTGCAGCCTCACCCAGAGTACTGCATGCAGTTCTGGACCCCACAATTTAATAAGGATGTGAAGGTCCTTGAATGCGTCCAGAAGAGGGCAACAAAGCTGGTGAAAGGGCTGGAAGACATGTCCTATGAGGAGCAGCAGAGGACTTTGGAGAAAAGGAGGCTGAGGGGCAACCTTGTTGCTTTCTACAGCTTCCTGAGAAGGGGAAATGGGGAGGGAGGTGCTGAGCTCTTCTCCCTGATATCCAGTGATAGGACATGTGGGAATGGTTCCAAGCTGCACCAGGGGAGGTTTAGGGTGGACATTGGGAAGCATGTCTTTACCGAGGGTGGTCAAACACTGGAACAGGCTTCCTAAAGAGGTGGTCGATGCCCCAAGCCTGTCAGTGTTTAAGAGGCATTTGGACAATGTCCTTAATGACATGCTGTAACTTGGTCAGCGCTGAATTGGTCGGGCAGTTGGATCACTGTAGGTTCCTTCCAACTGAAACAGCCTATTCTATTCTATTATCAATATAGATTTATTTGAAGTATAGTAAGAAATCAATGTTTTCAAATGATTTCCAGTATTCACTGGAAGGTAAATTGTCAAAGTAATATGCATTACCTCCAAGAAGAATTTTATTCATGCTACTACCCCTATTGAAGATGCTGAATAAGTATATTTCATAGAATCATAGAATGGTTTGGGTTGGAAGGGACCTCAAAGATCATCTAGTTCCACCCCTCCTGCTGTGGGCAGGGACACCCTCCACTAGACCAGGCTGCCCAAAGCCCCATCCAACCTGGTCTTCAACACCTCCAGGGAGGGGGCATCCACGACCTCTCTGGGCAACCTGTTCCAGTGCCTCACTGCTCTCACAGTAAAGAATTTCTTTCTAACATCTCATCTAAATCGACCCTCCTTCGGCTTAAACCCATTACCCCTTGTCCTGTCACTACACTCCCTGATAAACAGTCCCTCACCATCTTTCCTGTAGGCCCCCTTCAGGTACTGGAAGGCTGCAATTAGATCCCCCCAGAGCCGCCTTTTCTCCAGGCTGAACAATCCCAACTCTCTCAGCCTGTCCTCATAGGAGAGGTGCTCCATCCCTCTGATCGGCTTCGTGGCCCTCCTCTGGACTCGCTCCAACAGCTCCATGTCTCTCCTGTACTGGGGCCCCCAGAGCTGGATGCAGTACTCCAGGTGGGGTCTCACAAGAGCGGAGTAGAGGGGCAGGATCACCTCCCTCGACCTGCTGGTCATACCTCTTTTGATGCAGCCCAGGACACGGTTGGCTTTCTGGGCTGCAAGCGCACACTGCTGGCTCATGTTGAGCTTCTCATCAATCAATACCCCCAAGTCCTTCTCCTCAGGGCTGCTTTCAATCCATTCCTCGCCCAGCCCATAGCTGTGCTTGGGATTGCGCCGACCCACATGCAGGACCTTGCACTTGGCATTGCTGAACTTCATGAGGTTCGCACGGGCCCACCTCTCCAGCCTGTCAAAGTCCCTCTGGATGGCATCCCTTCCCTCCAGCGTGTCGACCCCACCACACAGCTTGGTGTCGTCGGCAAACTTGCCGAGGGTGCACTCAATCCCGCTGTCCATGTCACCGACAAAGATGTTGAACAGTGCTGGTCCCAGTACCAACCCCTGAGGAACACCACTCATCACTGTTCTCCACTTGGACATTAAGCCGTTGACCACAACTCTTTGAGTGCGACCATCCAACCAATTCCTTATCCACCGAGTGGTCCATCCATCGAATCCATGTCACTCCAATTTAGAGACAAGGATGTCTCTACTAAATACTCTCTAACTAAATAAATTTTATTTCTAAAATTGAACATTTTAAAGTAAACCGAATACTCATCCACATTGTATATTTTGGATTTTTACCCTTTATTAAAACTTTACAGTAATATTCCAGCTAGTATTCTCTTTACAGATACCATTACTTAAAAGTTAACAATTTTAAAATTGTCATATAACAGCTTATAATTCCACAATATCTAGCTAAAGTTTTACTCTGCTATTTCAGAGAGAACTCGCTATAATCACTGTCGCTCTATTTTCTCAAACTTTCCATTTATTTGTACAAATGGAACGCTAGCTTTTATAAGGGACCTGGTGTTAAGTATTTTTGGTACACGGCCAGAGCTTCTAAGACATGCCTATCTCTGGGAGAACTGCAGGTGGAAAGACCTATCCACCAATCAGAACAGCAACAAAACAGAGTGGAAGGGAGAAAAGCATGGGAACACATACACCCAAGTAAAACAAAAGTAATTGCTGCTATGTGAGCACTTTCACAAGTGTTGAATTTGAAAAGGAGTCCAGTCAAGTCTCTTATTCATAATTATTTTTTATAAATTACTATCATAATTTACTTTGAAGAACCAAGAACAAACCTCATGTATTTTTTCTTCAGCAACAGTAACAGAGACACACAAACAAAAGAAGTGTTATGTTATCACTTGCACTCTAGTGTTACCATCAACAAAATTAACTGTACCGTTTATTGGCACAGAGGAAACATCCTGTGTATGTCCCCTTAACTAAAAATGGAAAATTTCAGTTAACATAATAATACACAAAGGATGACCCAGTTACATTTCTCATTGTGAGCAATGTGAGTAATGATGGCAAACAGATAAAACATTTTAAATAAGTCACTCTAACAATGAAAGTTGCCGGGGAGGGAAACCTCAATCCATCCTACTCCTACCACTTTGATGCCAGTTCCAGCAATAGATGCCCAGAGCTGGGAGAAGGATCACAGGTCAGCAGGAGAACACCTGAAGTGCAGCACAAATGAATTCAAGCCAGTCAGCTAGCTTCATCAGGAGCCCAACTGAAATGCCTCTATGCAAACACACGTAGCATGGGGAATAAACAAGAGGAGTTGGAGACTTGCGCATGTGCACAGGGCTATGATATTATTGGCATCACAGAGACGTGGTGGGACGGCTCCTATGACCGGAGTGTTGGGATGGAAGGATACAGGCTCTTTAGGAAGGACAGGCAGAGGAGATCAGGAGGGGGTGTCGCCCTCTGTGTCAATGACCAGCTGGAGTGCATGGAGCTCTGCCTGGGGATGGGTGAGGCATAAGCCATCCAGGAGGTTCTTGGAATCTGTTAATGATAACTTCTTTCTCCAAGTGGTAGAGGAGCCAACGAGGAGAGGTGCCATGCTGGACCTTGTTCTCACCAACAAGGAGGGGCTAGGGGAATGTGAAGCTCAAGGGCAGCCTTGGCTGCAGTGACCATGAACTCCACCGTTTCAAGATCCTCAGGGCAGTAGGAAGGTGCACAACAAGCTCACTACCCTGGACTTTGGAAGAGCAGACTTTGGCCTCTTCAGGGATCTGATTGGTAGAGTACCGTGGGACAAAGCCCTGGAGGGAAGAGGGGCCCAAGAAAGCTGGTTGGTATTCAAGGATCACCTCCTCCAAGCTCAGCAGTGATGCATTCCAGCAGAGGAAGACAGGCAAAAACACCAGCAGGCTTGTATGGATGAACAAGGAGCTCCTGAGCAAACTCAAACACAAAAAGGAAGCCTACAAAGGGTGGAAGCAAGGGCAGGTAGACTGGGAGGAATACAGAGAAACTGTCTGAGCAGCCAGGGATCAGGTTAGGAAAGCCAAAGCCCTGATAGAATTAAATCTGGCCAGGGACGTCAAGGGCAACAAGAAAAGCCTCTATAGGTACATCAGTGATAAAAGGAAGACTAGGGAAAATGTGGGCCCTCTCTGGAAGGAAATGGGAGACCTGGTTACCCAGGATATGGAGAAGGCTGCGGTATTCAACAACTTTTTTGCCTCCATCTTCACCAGAAAGTCCTTGAGCCACACCACCCAAGCCTCAGAAGACAAAGGCAGGGCAAATGAAGAACTGCCCACTGTAGGAGAAGATCAGGTTTGAGACGATCTAAGGAACCTGAAGTTGCACAAGTCCATGGGACCTGATGAGATGCATCCGCAGGTCCTGAGGGAACTGGTGGATGAAGTTGCTATGCCACTATCCATCATATTTGAGCAGTCCAGTGAAGTTCCCCCTGACTGGAAAAGGGGAAACATAATCCCCATTTTTTAAAAGGGGAAAAAAAGGAAGACCCAGGGAACTACAGGTTGGTCGGTCTCACCTCTGTGCCCAGCAATATCATGGAGCAGATCCTCCTGGAAACCATGCTCAGGCACATGGAAAATAAGGAGGTCATTGGTGACAGCCAACATGGCTTCACTAAGGGTAAATCATGCCTGGCAAATTTGGTGGCCTTCTACAACAAGGCTACAGTGTTGGTGGATAATGGAAGAGCAACTGACATCATCTACCTGGACTTGTGCAAAGCATTTGACACTGTCCTAGCACAACATTCTTGTCTCTGCGTTGGAGACACATGGATTCGATGGATGGACCACTCGGTGGATAAGGAACTGGCTGGATAGTCGCACTCAGAGTTGTGGTGAACGGCTCAATGTCCAAGTGGAGAACAGTAACGAGTGGCATTCCTCAGGGGTCAGTATTGGGACCAGCACTGTTTAACAACTTTGTTGGCATCATGGACAGCGGGATCGAGTGCACCCTCGGCAAGTTTGCCGACGACACCAAGCTGTGTGGTGTGGTTGATACGCTGGAGGGAAGGGATGCCATCCAGAGGGACCTTGACCAGCTGGAGAGGTGGGCCGACACAAACTGCATGAAGTTCAGCAATGCCAAGTGCAAGGTCCTGCATATGGGTTGGGGCAATCCCAAGCAGAACTACAGGCTGGGCAGAGAATGGATTGAGAGCAGCCCTGAGGAGAAGGACTTGGGAGTGTTGGTTTATGAAAAGCTCAACGTGAGCCGGCAATGCATGCTGCGTGTGTATCTCTACTCACTACATTATGTTGGATTATGCAGAAAGATCAAACGAAGGTAGGAGGAATCAAGTGGAAAAGGCAAGGCAATTATTCAAATAAGCAACCAGCAAAATACTTTCAGCTTAATTAGTAGTTACATGCCTGGCAACAATAAAGATATTCAGGTCTTATGTGAAAAAACAAAAAGAGACTATTATCAGTTTGATAGTCACTGCTGGAAAGGACAGTGAAAAGGATGTTTGCAATACAAGGCCATAGTTTTCATAGCAGAAAACTAGTCTCATAGTTCCATACTTGTAGTCTCCAATTTTAGGACAGCCTGGAATAAGGGTATCTACCTGAGTAGTGAAGCTTAAGCTTAGTAAAACAACACATATGCAGGACTGTTTTGACATGGTTTACCAAAAGTTTTGCTTTGCTCAGTGCTTACTATCTCTCTTTGGCAAACAGCAAATAACTACCACCAGATGTGATGTAATACTACTGAAAACTTATTTTGTCAGTAGCCTCTAGAAGACGCCTTTATATGTGTCAAAATACCAGGATCCCTCAGATCAAAGTTAATCAGTCCAAGGACTCCTGCTGCTACATCTCCAACATCTGTTGGAAAAGGTAAGACTTGGTTCCATTCATAATGGAGTGCAAGAAATAAAGGTGTTAGTTGAAGGAAAATCCAAATACAGTTCACATGATACCTTTCACTGTGCAAAGAAAAGTATTTATTGTTAGTTATCCACACTTACAAAACTATTACTACAAAAAACACTGAATATAAGAAAAGTAAATACTTTCATAGGCATCTGAAATGATCTTTTAAATAAGATACTACATATAAAGCCAACCCACCGATACTATAAACAGTATTTCCAAATTATTACGTCATGGACTCTGGCCCTCTCAAGGATAAGGTATAAGACTGTCCTTTAATTTCACAGCATTTCCTGAAGTACAGTGTTAGGTTTTGCTGTCCTAAGCAGGCTTGGTCATTTTGTTATCATGCAATAAAAGCTATTTTCATACATTGTAACCAGTCACACAGTTCTCAAAAACTGAGGTCCACAAAGATATTTAGTGGAATAGTGTTAGTTTCTTGAATTGTTTGGTAATACAGCAGTATATCAAAACATGCTGAGTAATTTTGTAAAAATAAATTTAGCTGCCATAACATAAACTCAAAAAAATACAATATATAAGCCATGATTGAGATAGGAAAAAAAAAAAAAAATCAAAATTTGAACATTCTTTAAGGTTGTGTCTGACAACACTTTTTCAATTAGGTGAATAAAGAGCATGTTGCATTACTTTAAAACTTTAAATAAACCATAGATAGAGAAATCATTCCAAACTAAGCACTGAAAGATCATTTCATCTACTAACCTGTCTGAGGTTTATTCATATCTCATAGTTTCCTTGCAATCAATTTTAAATAGTTTGCAATAGTGAAATAATACTTTTTGACAGCCATGTTCAGAAAGTGACAATAAACTAACATTATGAAAGTAAAAGCTTTATCATAACCAGAATCATTGGACAGGTAGAGACAAACTAGATTTAAGAGCAGGGTAAATGCTTACACAACCATAATTAAAGTCAATAAATCAAAAGCAGTGATCAGATGAGCAAGGACACAAACTGCAGATCATTACCCCCAAAAAATTTAGTAAAAATTAAGTTTTTGCAAAGAAATTGCAACATGAAAAAATGACAATGCAAACAAGGCATTATCTGACTTCTATTTCGTGATTCACTTCTGCCACCAAGGCCAAAAACTGCCACCATACTGTCTACCACAATAACCTTCTGTTACATACGGTTTAACATCCTCTGCTCCTCCTTCTACCTAATCACCATTTTTCAAAGACACCTGCTACAAAACAGGCTGTCTTACTGGCTGCCAGAAACCTCTAAAGTTGCCTTCTGTGTGCTCTTAGCTCCATTCTTTGGTATGAAAGAGCCATCGGATTCATAAGTATAGGAGAAGTTCACATTTGCATTTTGAATTCACAACAACCTCGTGCAATTACTGCAGGTAAGGGTCTTCATAAGTTATAGGTGGTGTAGCTTCCTTTAACAGATTACACTTCATATACACGTAATTTTTCTACCTATCAGTCAATTTGAGAACAACTAAACTATATAGATTCATTCCCTTTGTCCTGATAGCTCACAGGTTTCTTCCCCTCTAACCCCAAAGTTCATTCTAGAGGTACCAAGTCTTATAGTACAAGTCTTGATGTCTTTGAGCAGTAGTTCAGGGTAAAAAACTTTATCCATACACAATTGACAATAGTCCTATTTTAACCTGTAACTTACAGAGTACAGGCAAAACCAAGTATCACCTCATCACAAGATGCAGAAGACAATAAATAGCATAAAAAGGACATGAAAACTCTAACTGATAAATCAAATTTTCTTAACTAAAATCTCAACCTGCAGTAAGCAAAAGTCTGCCTCGGCCAAGTGAAGAAAGTGCTTTTGCTAGACAGAGCTCACTGGGAAGCAGACAGCTCAAATTAGGCAAATATAGCTTGTGAGTATCTACAGCTCCCCTTCCAAATATTCTACTTAATATTTACCTGATTTATATTTTTTCCCCAGGGAACAGCTAATTAATTACTGAAAATGCAGAGCCAGGCATGAAAGGCTCCACATTTCGCATAGTTATTCCAATATACAGGCCTGCAGGCCTGTCAAAATGCTTAGATTCAGGAAGATAGACTGCACTTACAATTCAGGCAGAACTAACTCCCACAGCAGAGATCTTTTTCTTCTCATCTTTTTATAAACTTAGATAATCTAACTCAAATTCTCTGAGCAGCTAAACTAATGAACTCTGATTTTCCCTACCAACTCTGTATTCTACAGTGCGTATACAGTGCTCAATAACAGACACCACAAATCTCTGCCCTTCCTTCAACTAAAAACCCTAACAACAGTCTGACTTTTCTTACCCAGCTGTCTGGTTTTATGTCACTACCTATTTCTGAAATGCTTAGCATTTTGCCAGATTTTGCAGACACTGGCTAAAAGATTCAACAGACATTGGCACAAACACATACATAGAAGATAAGCTTTCCTTCCTTAGGAAGTTATGGTAAAAATTAAGTACAGTAGGGCTTTATAACATTGAAGAAACACCTACAACCAAATTCACTTTGCTATTCTCATACTGTCCTCCTGATCTGGCCATCACATACACAGAATCTGTTGATTTAGAGCTCACTTAAGCGCAGAGAAAAGACATTGCTCCATAGCAATGTCATTGATATTGTAGTCAATTTTAATTAAACAAAAATATATCCATTGTTGGTATTTACAATTTTTTTAGCCATTTTGTTATTGCATTGGTGATTTTTCCCAACAATCCAAAGAAATTTTTCTAAATCTATGCAGTGTGGTATATTAAAGGATCTAGTATGATAAGAATTTGTATTTTTTGTTCACACTAATTAATGCATACCATAGAAGCAAGAATAATATAAATTTTCATTTTACTATTCACTACTTAATGAAATCTACACAGGCAAATAAAATTATTAAAAAATAAACAAAAATCCCAACTAATTTGAGCTTTAAAATTTTAGATGAAAAATAACTTACTAATGATTTAACTTTGTGAGAGAATCACCACTAAAAGCAGCATTTAGTGTTTGTAATTCCATGCTTGACAGCTAACACTAGCACTTCAATTCATCATATGAGGGTCAATGTACTTTAAAAAAACCCTCTAGAAAGAAGGCAGATACAGCAAACACTTTATGGCTCGAGAACAAAAAAAAAAAAGAACAAAAAACCCCCACAACAAATGAACGCTGTATTTGAGGTCACAGTTGTGGGAGGCCAGACCTGTGCTTTGATTATGTGGCCACACTACCTCCACATTAGGAATATATTATGCCCTTATTACAGGCAGACAGTTTATTGGGATAATTGAAACAGATGGAGGCAGAAGCTATACTTAAGTCTCCCTCCTTTTTCAGCTATATGCATTCCCAATAGCAATTAAATAGCATGTTGTTTCTCATTAATGGAAAAAACTTTGATGATTTAAATGTTAATCTGAATTTAACTTTAATTGCAGTGCAACCCTGATCATGGAGCTACTAAAACAAAGAATTTACAGATTCAAAAAGAACCATCTTAAAGTCATTTGGTGCAGGAGTTATACAAAATCAGAGTGCTAATGAGAAAGATTTACACAAAGATCACCTCCTTTGAGGTGAATCCTGACGCTGCCCTCCACAGCAAATTAACTGTTCACTTGGAGAATAAATTTGAAAATTTGACCCCTAAGTATGACAAAGGTCTGCTCTTCCAAGGCCGTTGGTCCTCACAGAGCTGAACTTGTCCAGCAACTTATATTGCTCTGGTTGATAATTACTGTAACTTTTTCAAATCTGAATTTCTCCAACTTCCAAATTCCAGACAGCCAATGTCCCCCAAAAAAGAAATAGTGTTCAAATAGATATTAATTCAGCAAAATACTGTGAGTTCTGTATTGTAGAAATCAGAGTATACTATAACAAACTTATACATGTTAATGGCAAAAAATCCCCCAGCTTTCTCTGTTTATATCAAAACACCAAACTACTACTTATACAGCAATAGTAGGAGACATTGACCCAGTTAGTTTCAATTGCTGAAGCAGTAAGCAATAGCCCTTTTTTAGAAACAGGAATGGTATGTGTCCTTATGTATCTGCAGTTGTGTATATCATAAAGGAACAAAGATGTATTGTGAAAACGTGGAAGTATACAGATGTCATCTGCATATTTCTTACGAATGCAGTTTGGATTTGAAGTTTTGTTTTTGTTTCAAAAGCAGAGTTCAAGGTATCAAAACTTTATATAAAATACAATGGAAACTTTACAATACATTATGCCCAAAATGCAATAAAATGAGTTAATTATTCTAAGTGACACCTTGGGTTTGATTCTCTCTAATTTATCATGTGGCACAAATTCAACTGCCTTAATAAAAATTTACCACATCAATGCAATTAACTTTACTAACTAAACTTATCTTCCATCCCCCCTACCTCTGTCCTCGGGATGAATAGTTAATTTAACTAGTTAATTTAAGATTGCTTCCCATAATCCCAAACTACTGGCCTTTCTCATTTTTACTTTTTTTTTTTTATTATACAGAATAGACAGAATGGACACTGCACTGGAACAATACCCAGTGCATAGACTTAAAATTCCCTAGTTCAATCTTTTCAAAGCAGGCTAACAAACACTGAAGCCTTTCTTCTTTATTCTCATTGGACTGCACCTTTTTGAAACTAAGTTTTAAATAAGCAGAAAAAAAGTTATGCAACATCTTAAAAGTGCTAAATGAGGAGTTAGTAGCCTTCTTTTCTGATGGCTACTAGCACCACGGGAAATTAAACTGAAAGTCATAAAATACAAATTCATTTTATGATACAATGAATACATTGTAAATGAACAGCCAGAAGACAAGCATCTGGAGAAAATACAATTCTGAAATCCAAGGTCATTGTCTTCCTGTCAGAAAAGCAATATTACAGCAGTAGTAGCTGATACAGGGTATTATTTTGGAGTTTAATTTATTTCACTGACACCTCAAACTGCACATAATTTTACTGCTATTTTTTAAATAAGAGAACAAAAAAAACCCCCACCAACCACAAGTCAGAAAACCACAACACATTCAGAAGGCTTATCTTAGATTTCTATGAGCTATTAAGTAGTAGAGTTTGCTCCATACATAGGACTGAGGCTCAGTCCACAAAAACAAAGATGTCATAAGTGTTTTCTGCTTAATCCATCAGGACCCATGCAGGCAAATTACACTTTTACAATATATCAAGAGGCATGAAACTGTAATTCTGAAAAACAAATTTCTAAAATAAATGAAAAGAATTCATTGAAAAAAAGATTTTTAAAGCTATTTGAGTGAGAACTCCATAATATATATATACACACTATAAACACGGCATAGATAAAACAAAAAAAGTATGGCACAAGTTCCAACTCCATATCTTATCCAAAAATACTGTTCCTGCTCCCTAGTTCTTACTCTCTGTCAGAAATCTCTGTTCCATTCCACCAGGGAATACTGTGGATAAGATGTGGATTGTGGTGATGTGACATGTTTATCAAGAGAAAAAAACATTTGGCACTGTGAGAAACATACTCCTGTAAGACTCAGCCTGAAAAGAAATCCTACCTACTGATGTTGAAGCTAGGTGTGGGTTTTTTACATAACTGGCTTTATAGACAGAGAAAAAATAATCAGATCTGTCTCAGATCTTCAGTAAAGCACATCATGTGGCTTCACACAAAATTAGTTAAGTGGGAAACAAGAGAGGTCAGTGTAAGAATTTATACAATGAGAAAAGCACAGACTAACAGATGCATCAAACATGTCTTGTTAAAACTAGAAACTTCATGCTGGATGCAGACTAAGAGTAGTACCATGTGAGTCAGTCTTTAATTATATTCAGTATTATCAGTTCTTTTGTAATCAGTCAAGGCTGATTCACTTTAATGCCAGAACTTTCCAGGAAAGGTATTTCCAATAGATACTTAAGTACTATTTATTGCAAAAATTTTACAAATGCACAGTTAAACCCTGCAAAATGAGTATGGATAAGGGCACACATGTTTAGGAATGATATAGTTAAATTATTGTAGAAAAAAATCTGAGATAATCACCAGAATGAACAATTACTTTCTAAGAGAAAATTAAAAGATCCAGTTCTATAGTCTTACAAAAAGACCAAGAACATATAAAACTGCTTAATAAATGTGTATACCACAGTGACTAAAAACTGACAGGAAGATCACTTAATAGGAAAAGACAACACACATATTATGTGGTATAGGGCTGGAAATGATCAGGCTTTGACATATCAGAGAAATTAGGCTTTGAAACAGCCTTGCAGTACTAGTACGATTAAAAACAACAAACTCCCCAAACACACACTCACAAACTTCCCTAATTTTGCAACAGAGCTTGATCAGCTCTTGAAACCTACGAAGTCTTTTCACTTATATGAAAACCATTTCCTTCTTGCTTTAAGGATACACAAACTATACATGCCGATTTGTTGAAACAAATCAAAATACCAAATCTGACACAATTCCAATGGAATTCTCTTGTTATTCACTTCTATAAAAAAACCTATATTTGGCTATCTAGTAGCTTATTTTGTGCACTGCTTGGAGACTCCAGCTGCTAATACTGCTGACTTGTGGCTTCCCATTTAAGAAGCCAGAAAATCCAAAAGTATTGTATTCTAAGATACCAGGCTACAGTTTCTTCAGCAGGTATAACTTTGAAGTTTTCCAGTACTAGTATAGCTAACCAGAGAAGTTGCCTGGAGGAGTCCGCATGGATTTTGTTTAGAAGATTTTACTACAAAATACAGGAACTGGAAATTGAGATGCAGGAGAAGAAAAAAAAAAACAAACCCCACAACACCAAAACCAATTTTCAACATTTATATACCTTATTTGAAATTGAGCTGTTTTTTATATTGATCTATATTCGTCATCAAAAACTACTGTGTACATACTATCCATTTCAGCAGGTGCATGAGAATCTGATGTAGACTTTTTCTCTCCTGGGACTGAAGTATCCTGAATGTTTAATGTTTATTATCATGAAATTCCAAAGTTAGAAGAGTAAAAAAAAGGAGATTCTGGATGTGGCGTGCACATTGTTTCCCCTTTTACAAAACCTTAACTGGCAGTCAGGGAAAATAAAAGGTCCTAGGCCAGGCAAATGAGATGTGAAACTGTAAAACAGCTAGATGAAAAAGCAGCACATTTCAACATACGCAAATACCTGAAGGCCAAACTTCAAATAATTCTGAAGTGCAATAAACCCCCAGAAACATATTGCTTCCAGTGTCTTATTGTCATTACAAAATGAAAATTGTATTTTATAAGACAGGTCTATACCTATAAAGTCTTCAGTTATTAATGCAGGTACATCAATGACAGCTACTTTAAAGCTCCATTTGCATCAAGCAATATGAAGCCATCACAAAACAAATTAAAATTGAATAAAAATGCATTTACAATTGTTACTGTGACATTACAAGTGGAAAATGTTCCCACACTATTCGATAATCATTATGCATACTACTAAAAACTAGTATTAGATATATTTTGTTACACTGAGGTTTTGCTTTAAGAGACCTTAAAGGGCATAATTTCCCTCTATCCAGCTATGAAGCTATAAATATTTTCAAACCATGTAAGACTGTTTTGCCCCCTAAACCTGCAGTCTGTTTGGCAGCTCTGTTAGATTTTATTCTGTTCTGGATCAATTTTAATGTCATTACAGTCATAAAAATTTATAATCTTTTGATTAAAATACAGTTTTGTTTGTACATTTCCAGTCAAATTTCTAGGTTGCCTTTCAGACTGCAACCTTCTGAAGCAGAAAACCAATCTTCGTATCTGCCTAGCAAAGCAAAATCTAATCAAGTACTTGTGAGTGCTGTTAAGAGTATATATCCCATATTTCACCTTTTATTTTAAATTAAAAGGTGAAACAAAAAACCACCACAAAAACTTTCCCTAAGTGGATTTGACCATCCAATTTTGTCCCTCCTTCCATCTCACAGAAAATGAAAGCATTGAATAGACTAGATGCAAAATTATATAGACCATTAGAACAAATGTCTAATGGACTGAATTTTCCTTTGAAGTTATTCCTTCCTTTCACAAATAACAGACTTTACAATATTAAAGAATTTAAAGAGGAAGTAATTTTGCAGTTTTCTCACTTATTTCTCTGAAATTTTGTTGGTGTTTTATAGCAAAATTACATAGAATTAGTGAATGGCAACAGTTAAAGTTTGTGATTACTGAGATTTAGGCAGCCTAAAACTTTAAAAATCACAATTTACTCTTCCACTAATAACATTGTATGCACAGTATAAAGGAAGTGGCAAAAGAGAATTAAAAAAAAGAAAGCAAACCACAACAACCCAGTAACTTACCCGCAAGGCTTCAATTACAAGGTCTCGTGCTTCTAGTTCTCCTTCCATTATACTCAAAAGCATTCGCAGTTCTGGCTTGCTCAAATTATCCACATCAAACTCTCTTTTCTGTAAGAAACAAAACACTGATGAACACACTAACTAACTGACTGCAATAGTTATTGTAGATCTGAAACATAGACATATCAGCATCTTAATTATGAATTCCTCAAACATCTACAACTGTCAAAAGTTAAGGTGGCTTTATTTGTAGTATTTGAAGTTGAAATTAATAGCAAATAGTCTGATGCTTTTTGTTTAAAGTGAAGAAATTAAAAGCCCTCCAGTATGACACTGTTTCAAATCCTGTACTGTTGCAAGGAATCAATCCTGCAAAACTTGTGAATGATAAGGGTGAAATGGTAAAGAAATTCTGATTAACAGTTCCCATATGCAGCCTCACAGAGACAATTAAGCAGACCTGAAACAGCACATCAGAGATGAAGGCAAGAGAGGGTGAAAAACCTAAACCACAGCACACCTAATCCAGCGTAACCCATGCCTCACTTGCAAACAACCACCAAGTCATCACAGTATACTGGGCTGAGTGTGAATTTTTGAAGCACAACTTGTGAAAAGATAGGAAATCTTATCTGTATGCTTCATTTGCAGTCCTATTTGTTTGGACAGAGGGTCCAGTTCAGGTTTAAGAGGCACCGACAAACAACAGTTCATAGCAACAACATCTTCTTGCTCCACAGTTGCCTAGATCAGTATGAGTCTGACTTCCACCCCTAGCAACTCAGGAGAACGAGTTTATACTGACAAATAAGATTGCTGAGCACATGCATAAACACTATATGCTGGGAATATCAGTATGGTTTCTGTAAAACTAAATCCACCTCATGAACTGCTACAGTTCTGTAACAATGTCAATAGACACGTTGGTAAAGGGAATCCACTGGACATGAATATATTTGGATTTTTGAGAATTTTTGGACAAAATTCTATATCAAATAATTATTACAGAAACTCCTATCCAACAGTACTGGATGAAAAGACACTTCATGGATAGGAAGCAAACGCTATGGGTAACAACCACTTTTCAGGATTGAGACAGGCAAGCAGTGGGGCACCTCTGGAATCAGCTTTATTCAACTTCTTCATCTATAACCTGGAAAAAGGATAGAGAAGTGGCAGGGACATCTCATATGGGAGTTGACACATAATTCCTCACTTGCAAGGTTAACATCCTCATTTTGCCACTATACAAAACTCTGGTAAACCCACATCTCAAGTACTGCATAAAGTCCTCATCTAAAGGTATAGAATTGGCCAAATAAAAGTATGAAGAGAGAAGGAGTAACTACTATATGAAGAAAGACAAGGCTGGAAGTCTTGATTTTGGAGATGGAATGCGGGGAATGTTATTAATATTTACAAAATCACAAAGGGAGTAGATAAGATTCATACAAATGTCTTGCTCACCAGTATCCACAATGCTAACACAAGTAGACACTTAGTGAATTTAGAAGGAATCATTTTAAGGGAGAGAAAATAGTATTTATCCCATGTGCTAGATTCAGCCGACCAGCTTGATTTCCAATATGCTATTCATCACTGCAAGGGAAATATTAGGGTCTTTGCTATGATGTAGATGTGTCTCCTAGCAAAGCCCTGAGATGCAGACACTCAGCTATCTTCAGTATAAAGTAATTAGTTGCCAAATTAGCTGAACTGTGTATCTAGATATACTGTCTATTTTCCCCAAAGGACGTAAAAGCTGAGTTCAGCTACCCAGGAGCTAAACTTCATCACAGAAAAATCCAATAAAAATTAAAGCAAGTACCATTTCTGCTTCGTCAAGGCAAAAGTAGGGCAAAACAGGTATTCTTCCCTCATGCTAGAAGGCCATAGATCAAAACTGCCCAAAAGCTATAACTGTATTACATTCACTCTGTGTTCCATTTTTACTTTGTAGTTAAAACACATAGAGGTGCACAAATGGCTAGTGAGAACTGTATGCCAGAACTTTAGCTATCTGCATTTGATGTACATTGGATTGAGCATCTTCATTTAATCAGAACAACAACAATGATTTCTATTAAGCGTAACTGTTTTGGGGACAGGGCCATCCACTCTAACCAATATTTCTAGACTGAACAATAGTTATCCTCTATTTTTTGCTGCCTGGGTCAGCTATTCCTCTAATCCAAAAGTTAGCTCTTACCCCTCCATTCTAATGGATCAAGAAAAACAAACGGTTTCTCTGAAGGCTTTTTTTCCCAACATACGCTGCAACAGCCTCTCACAGTGCTCTTCACAATTCTATACAGTGCTCACCGCTCTATGGACATGCATAAAGTGAAAAGTTACTAAAGGTATACAGTTCCTCATGTAATCTAGTGTTAGTAGGCTAGATTTTACCTTATAGGCTGCAGCAGATTTCACTCTCAGAACTTCTAACTACTAAATTTAATCTGGTCAGGTAGCAGGGACCCACTTATCCATGCTCCTTCTTCTATGAACCACTTCATAATATCTAATAGTTCAAAGGCAGCAATTGATTTATTCATGTAACTTCCTTTATAATAGAGAAAAACTGTCTCCATTTTTCAGATGGAAAACCGATGCAGAGATATTTTTTTACAAAAAACATAGAAAGCAAGTAGTATAAACCACAATATTCAGTAACAGTCTTTTAAGTCTCCATTCAGTGATTTATCCACTACCTTATTTTCCCTTTCTGAAATATGCTTGACTCCTCTGACAAAAAAGGCACCTAAGGTTTTTAATAGACAAGGACAAAGTTAAGAGAAGCATCCACAAAAGTACAGTGAAAGAAATGTGATCCTACTCTTTTTTCCAAGTGAGTAAATTCAGCTCGTCAGGAGGTATAACATGGGGCAGCTCTTTGTCAAAAGGCTGATTGTTCATCACAGGTGAAACTTTTCATTTCTGCAGTCTTCCACAAGACATAAATGAAAACACTCTTACATTCTTAACAAACCAGAGGCATTCTTCAACATATGTGATGTAGTGATGAGCTTTTTTAACTAAGCATCTGATCAAGCAAATAACATAAATTTTGCTCAAGTACACACCCTGAACTAGAACATACAAAAACATAGCAACAACGAGCAATTAAAAAAGTGCTCTCTGGTAATTTATAGTCAGATATAAACAAACACAAAAAAATGTTAATAGACATACCGCCAACATATGCAACTTAGTTTTTATATTTTTCATTTTAAAAACTTGAAATAAGAACTAGCAAAACCATTTCATATACGAACAGTTCTAGCATATCAGACTAAAAATGCACTTAGTCGAGCATCCTGTCTCCACAAGCAGCCAATAATGGATGCCTTGAAATCAGTACCAGAGCAAGACAAACACATAATGGTACTTCCCAGAAATACTCTCCCAGCCTCCAGCAATTTTCAGCTTATGCACCTTCTGAGAAATTGTGATTTTGCGTGTCACAGTCCTTGGCCGACATACCTGTTATGAATTTGCCCTGTGTGTAATTTTAGCATCCACAACATTCTACAGCACAACTACACATTTTATGAAGAACCACCATCTTTGTTGTCAGTCTGCCATCAGCTACTTCTGTTTGATGCCTTCTGATTTATTAAGCACAGAAAGCATAATCTATTATTACCCACACTCTCATGTTACACAGTCTATCAGACAGGTCTTCACATACATACACAAAACAAACAAAATTTGCCAGAACTGATGTCCTAAATCAACCAGAAAAGACACACCAACAGAAAAAGTGAAATACAGAATTTAAGAGCATTTTAGGATGAAAGAGAAGGCCATCATTTTCAAGTCTTTTTATGAAAAATTTTATGTCCACTGAGAGTTTCTTATTATAACTTTATCCAACAAATTCCGAAACTGGAATCACCACTTTTTTCCAGTACTTTAAGCACATCTTTGATTTGCTTACTATGGATAAGCAACCCTGAATCCCCTCACACAGGGTAAGAGTGTGCATGGCAGTTGCGGCAGAAACTGCCTACCCACACCTTCTCCCCATGCACATCTCTGAATCAGCATGTATAGAGCTACAGTGTAGCTTACCCTAACTGGACCAAAATACATAGTTTAAAGATTTAATATATTCTCAAGCATGGTTGTAAAAATATTTTTAAGATTTGAATAAATAAAGCATATGATGAAATAAAACTATCCTTCCTCTTAAAGACTCCCTGCCTTCTTCTGGGGATCAAGATGTCAGTCGTAGCAGGCTTGCTTGAAGTTTTTATTCAGATGGAGCACCATTTGCCTAAATCATAGAGAAAGCTGTTGTTTATATCTAGAAAAGTAATCTTCCTAACATCTTCCAGTGGAGCAATGTCTTAGATCTCCAGAAAATAAAGGCTGTAATATTAGCTCATGGCTTATGTGTCATCTGGGGTTTAGCTACAGTACCTCTGGTAAAGTGCCAAGCTGTAACAATTTAACCAACAATTTAACAACTATGTAACCGACCCATCCATTATATTGGTTTTATAAGAAAGATACATGAATGTGCTGCCCCAGGGTGACGTTTGGCATACACAACCAAAACACAAGAGGACTTTTTTATCTACCTCTTTCAGATTTTAAAATGTCTGGTTTATTTGATTTATAACAATAAAATACCTGAAAAAGACTACAACTTCAGTCCTCTGTGTCTCTAAAACTCCACGTTATTTTTCAGATCAGTTTTGTAAGGGGGGTGGGGTGGGGGGATGTTGCCTGGCTGCAAGTGCACTGACAATAGAGCAAACAGCTAATTAGCTAAAACTCATTCAACTACCTGTGTACGCACCACAAAAAAGAGTACAGGCAAAATGATAACCTGCCTTGCTAAAGATAAAAATAAGCTCTACCACGAGCCAAAAAGAAGACAAAAGCAACTCTTCTGAACAAAAGAAAGATAACTTAGGACTGCAGTGACCAAACTGGACAGGCATTTTCCCACCTCCATTGTCTTTGGAAAAAACAGAAAGAGGATGAAACTGGAAAGTCACCAAGAGGCACAGGAACAGAAGGGACTCTTTCCCACATGCATAGCTATTTAGAGCAGAGATGGTAAAAGTCTTTAGGGTGAAATTTATCCCACCACCCTCCCTCAAAAAAAAAAAAAAAAAAAAAAAAAAAGAATTCTTGTGAGGGATTGGCAGTGCCAATAGTTTGGTTTTGCTGACCTAGCCCAGTTGATAGTACTGGCAACTTCAGGAGCTGAGAGCGCTCTTCACTGTGCTACCACAGCAGCTGTTACAAACTGCTGCCTCCAGCAGAAAGTCTGAATAGGTGAAGTATAAAAGCCCCAGTTTTGTACTTTCCCTAAGTAGAACAGAGGCAAAAAAACAAGTTAGCTGTGGATTAATCACAAATGACTGTGGAAAACAAGCTCTTTCCTGCTCAGAAAGCAGCTACATAGCCTTTTTAAAGATGGAGCTTGGTAATAACACAGAACTTGGGAAAGAAACCTGTGGAGCATAATTGAGGGCTGAAGTGGAAAGACTGGGGGGGGGGGGGGGGGCGGCACGAGAAGTATAAAAATTATGTACAGGAAAACACATAGGGAAAAGGTGTAAAAAAAAAAAAAGTCCTTTCAGAAAGGAAGGGAAAGCTACGTATCTACATTTGTTACATATTTTATATTGAGTTCCATTAAATACACACAAGAATCCTCTTGAGGATTCAGAAAGCAGACTTCCAAGATGAGTTTCTAAAAATAAAATTTTTAATATCATGATGGCCTCACATCTGTCAGACCCATGAAACAACTGCACCAGGGAAACACAACCCTGATTTATACATTTTACAACATCAAGTATGCCCCCCAGGTACAACTCATCTGACCAAGTATAAAGATCTGTTTTGACTAATTCTATTTAGTTGTGTACATAGAAGTATTTAGCGTGATTTGAAATGTCCAGGGTATCAGAGATATCTTTTGGGGACAGGTAGATATGATACAGGACTTGAGAAAATCATCCATGCCACCTGGACTGGTAGCAGAAGGCCAGCTGGGATACCCCAGAGTATCACATATGGGCCACTAAAGGAAGCCCTCAAAATAAGACTAACACCTAAAGGTGGGTGTGAGCTATATAAGCTAGGTACCTATGTCCCTTTATTTTCAACGGAGAACTGATCAGCTGAGTCAAAACAGCCAAGAAAGCTATTCAGCTAATCAGCTGCCACAACTATTTGCTCATGGCTCCACTGACTCTATTGGTCAGATTTTCACTGACTGTAATAGGATATTAAACACTATACATACATGCAGACACCTAAATTTAAGTGTCTTGAACCCCATCCATACCTCCAAGAGTCAGCTGCCTAAGTCACTTCACTCAAAAACAGAGAAGCTCACAAACTAAACCAAGTTATTCATTCTAACCACTTACTTCACTAACTATAAAAGGAAGTTTCAAGACCTAGTTCAACATAAACATGAGTATGTGGTCAAGTGAATCCTAATCCTTTTCTAATAAAGAAAACTCTGCAACAGAAAGAGTACTAAAAGAATTGGTTATAATATCCAGACAGTATTCATGAATACTTCAGGGAAAACCACAATTTATTGTTTTGGCTGTGGAAGGCTGCTTCTTTAGTCTGAAACTAGGGTAAGAGTCTGTGACCTCACGCTTCTCCAGAAATTATCTGACTCAAAAATACATGTCCCTTTCCCACCCCATCCAAGATGAACTTAAGAAGTAAGATGTGACCTATAGGAATGTTCTTGGCAACAGAAACAAATATGAAGGCAGAAAAATATCTTTCAAGGAAAAGCAATGCTGTGGAACTTGCTCCTCAACTAAGACCAAGTTTCTTGCTGAAGAGAATATAATCTGGTAAGTGTCCAAGACTTACATAAAATTTCATATAATCTTATCTGAGGGATCATGAGGGGACTGTACATGCATTTAATTATGCCCATCCATTAGGTCATTGACTTGTATTGGATTGTTCACCACATGATGTTACCTGCTTATTCTGCACTCCTCTTCCCCAAGAACAGCTCCCTTGTTTTCTGGGTTTTTCAAAGGTTTTCTTTAAAAGGTATGGGGGAGGTTTTGTTGAGTTGCTGTGGGTTTTTTTGGCTTGAGCTAACTGCAAAACTTTTAACAGCTTCAACATTAACCATAAATATACCTCAAAATTGGGAAATTTATTTTGGAAACAAAAAACCCAGCCCCCAACCGCTCCAAAATTAGTAAGACACTGACCTTTACACATACCCAGATATTGTCATAGCTGTTAAAACATGTTTGCCATCTATTAACAGCCACAAAGGTACTTAGTCATTTTTTATTTCAGTGCAAGTTAGGTAACTACGTCTTTTTTTATGAATCTAGGCTCACAACCCTTAAATAACCATGTTTAAACTCTTAAATTTAACAGGTAATTTCTATTCAGAAACTTGCTTTCAGATAAGTCACTTTTAAGGCCAATAGTGTATGATTAGATCCAGATACAGGTACACATTCTTGAAGATATCTTCAAGTCTTCCAGAATTTTACACCTTACCCTGTGCTACAATACAACCAAAAATCAACGCTCAAGAAAGCTTTAACTCACATACCACAGATGCAGTACCTCTTCCCTAAGCCTACTTGACAATTTACTGTTTACATATTCAAGGATTACACAGCTACTGTAAATCAATTGCTCCCTTTCTTGGTAAGAGTGGGTTCAGAGGCCCACTGTTATCTTCCTGAGCTCTTTCCTTCCCATCCCAATTTCCATCTCTATTCCTTTCTTGCTGTATCAACTCTGAGGGCAATGCAATGCTTACAAATGAAGTCAAAGCAGTTGGGAAAACAACAGGACATACGGCATCCTACAGATTTGCACCTCCATGCTGCTTTCACACATCCGGCTCATAGCATTGTCCCTCTGCACTTCACCTTTAATGACAGTGTGACAAGTCCACATTTGGAAGATAAAGAAACATTTACAAAGTGGACTACATTCAACAGCTTGCTTTTCTCATTCCCCGGAACCTTCACAAGAAGGGAAGAGGGGCTGTGCTGCAGGTTGTGGAGCAGAAGGCACAGAAAAGGCAATGTTGTAGTTTGGGGTAGGGAGAGGAGAGGCAGAACAGAGGTTTGAAGATCAAGACCAATCTCTCACCACAGAGGAGCAGCAGGACTAAACCAGACAGAACTGTGCTGTCTCTGCATCTCACCTACATGTTAGAACACCACAACAGCATCACACATCTGACTAGATGAAAATAACTTCTCTGAACACTAACACTACACTGAGAACTTGTATTCAGATGAGGACAGTGGTAGTTAATCAAAGTCCTTTTGCAAGTTACCATTTTCCAGGATGTAGTCCCTAATAAGAGACTTTGCTTTTCAAGGGTTATGGTCTCACTTTCTGCTACTTGCAGATAAAGGTACTAAAAGGTACCTTTTTTATTTTTTTTCAGAAAATCTTTCCAGCTGATCTAAATCAGCCTGTATAATTGATCTGATCAAACCATTATTTAGCATTTCACTATATTGACCAGAATGACAGTTCTACTACAAGCTTTCTTGCAGATCGATAGATAGTGAATATACCAAGCTAAGCATAAAATCCTACACAATGTCACCACAAAGTGTCATGGAATTTCTCTCCACTTATTTTTTTTTTTTTTTAATATTGACAGTTTTTTCTGTAGTGTAACTTTTTTGTACTGTTACTTGACCCACAGCAACCCAGACTGATCCTTCTGGGTATGCACACATCATTCTCAATGACGTTTTGACTGATGAACAGCAGCAAAATCCCTACTCATTTTAGAAGAGTCAAGATTCCTCTCTACCAATATCTTCTCTACATACAGCTTTACAGACAGCAGAAGGTACTGTATTTCAGAGAAAAGTAATGTTTGTGCTTTTGATCACTGGTCAAGCAAAATCAAACCCAGAAATTTTACTGAATAATTTTAACAAACTTCATATTTGATATAACAGGCTTTTCATAAGCTTTTTTAAAGCTACACTGAAGCTCTAATGTGTGACAAGCCAGCCCTCTATGCACAGCAGGCTGATGTTCAATGTTTCAACAAAAAGACTGTCAAATTGGATTATTTCTTGCTATTATATAATCATTATTGGTAGACATTATGCAGATGGAAGTAATTCAAACATGTTTTAAAATACACACATATGTTTTCTCTCAATTCTAGTCCAAATTGCACCAACACAATTTCACTGGCTTCAGTGCAATCAAGCTGTGCAGGTATGAAAAAGGACCAGAACCACTCCCCTGCCATTTTTCCTTGTCATCCTTACCATGATAAAAATACCAATATTTTGTGGGAAAGAAGCGGTGGGCTTACCAAATGCTGTGCTCCATCCAAGGAAACTCAGAATGATAAGATTACTGGCTTTGCTCCTAAATGTAACACTATAGAACAGTCTAGGCTTTTTCAGTCGAATTCCCCGGTGAATGTAAAAAAAGGAGGGAGGCACTTTTAATCCTTTTCTACAGTGCTTCTAAAAGCAGCAAAAAAAGTCTTATTTTCCAGTGATGTTACTGACAGTGTACCAAGATGCAATAACAGCATTTAGTATCAAGGAAGCCTACTGTACTGTCCTGTGTTATACAACTCCTGCTTACACCATACAATTTATACGTTAACTTATTAGTATTACAAATACTGTTCATAGAGTTTTTTACTGCACCATTTGTGCAATCAGGATTCTGAGAACTGAAAAAAAAAAAGAAAATATCTAAAACTGTAGTGAAAACAATATTTCCTTATAAGTGGAAGTTTAGCATGACTTATAAGATAGTCACCCGAATGCTTACTGTCATCCTAAAAGTAAGGAAAATGATCCAATTCATAATTCTGTACCTTGAGTTTAAAGACAGAAAATAAGCTATTCATACTAATCCTTCAAAAGGAACACTGGAGTATAGTATAAATATTTTTTAAAATATTTTTATTGCACAGAGGAGTTCTTTTTACTTTCCTGTACAAGACATAAAATAAAATCAACAATACATTTATATTGGCAAGGAAAAAAAGATGAAAAGGAATATTACATATTTAATGACTGAAGGCAAATTAAAAGTAATAATTAAAAAAAATCTTTTGTTATTGCTTATGTATAGCTATTACTTTTGTTAGGGAGCAACACACAGGTTACTTGCTAGCATCTCTTCAGTTTAAAAAAATACATTTTAAAAGCAGTGTGCAGTGTAGAGCTATTGCTCCTACCTTCTACAGTGAGAACACCAAATTGCATGTGTGGCTTACACTGCACTGCCTAACAGGACAACATTGGAGTGCTACTTGATTATGAGCTACTTGGCTGAATTTTTAAAACTGAAACTTAAGGCTTAATAATAATATGAGTATACTAAAGAATTCTGTATAAATATTTTTTTACTCAAAACTAGGGCTTTAAAAGTATTTAATATTGTGCTTTTATTAATTCTTACCTTAACAGTCATTTATGTCATGGTTATGTTATTTTTTTAAGACAGTGATGTTATAAATATTCACTGTGTAAGGTTTACTTTTTAAAGTAAAACTTAATTTCCACAACACTGCAGAAGTTAAAACACGCAAGGAAGATTAAGCACACAGTCGGAACAGGGTTTCAGATAAGAATTAGTGCCTGTTTGAAAGAAAACAAAATAATAATAATAAAAATGCCAGCAATACCCTCAATTTCACAGAAACTAGTGTCCCCTCCCTTCGGGGGCCATCACCTTCAGAAACGATCCCACGCAAAACGTGCACCACAGCGGTTTTACTGCCCTAAACTTTGCATGTCGCTACGAATCTGATTTTGGACCTGGCCACCCCCCATCTCACGACGGCTGTCAACCAGGCCGTTAACACGGGCTGATTAACCCCGGGCAGTCCGCAGGCAGGTTTGACCACGCCAGGTCTGGGATGCGCCGGGCGACGGAGAGCCGCCGGGCTGAGAGGGGTCCGCCGCCGCACGGGTGAGGAGCCGGGGACCCACCGAAGGAGCAGGCCGCCCGAGGGGGTGAACCCCTGCTCCCCTGCCAGGGGGTCGAAGTGAGGGGAGCCAAGGGGAGCGCAGGCTCCACCCGACACCGTTTTAACCGGCTGGCACCACACCGCGTCCCTCCACCTCCCCAGGCGCCTCACCCACCCGCAGAGAAGAAACGCCGGGAGGGGGGTTTCTGCTCGGCTTTTGGGGATATTTTAAGCGGGGAGCCAGATCCTGCCCCGGGGCGCAGGCCCGGGGAGTGGAGACGTCTCCACACACCGGCGCTCGAGGCGGGGACGGGAGGGGAAAGGACGCTGCCCCGGTGCCGAAAACGCCACACGGGAGGCAGGAAGGAGAAAGCAAGCTCCTTGCGGGCCCGGCAAAGGGTTAAAGATCAACATTTCCCCCCCCGCCCCGGTCTGACAGGTCCCACCGCCCCGTCCGCTGTCACCAACTCAGCCCGCCCGGAAAGACGGGGCGCAGCCGCCCTCGCTGTGGCAAGCGGCGGGAAAAGGGGGGTGGGTGTGAGAGAGGCGAGACCGGGGAGGGACACCCCCCCTCTCCGTGCCCCCTCACGGGCGCCGCACGCCGACCCCGCGCCAGGGCAGCGGGAAGGAACAATGAGGGAGAGAACCCGCCGCCCCCGTTGAGGGAGAAGATGGAAGACGGCAGTAAGGGAGACTCCGCAGCCCTCTCTCTTCTCCCCCGGGGCGGGACGGGGCTATGTTGCGGCTGGTCCCGCAGCCGAGCCCCGTCCCGCCCCGGGGGAAAAGGAGGGCGGAGGGACGGAGCGGGGGAGGCAGGTCTCCAAGCGCCGCTTCGTCCCATCCCCACAGGGAGCCCTCCTCGCCCCGGCTGGGTCGAACCCCCGTCTCCCGCCAAGCCGGTTACCGCTGCCGTGGCCGCGGAGTCCTCCCGTCCGCCAGAGCCCGGCTCGCCGCTCGCGCCCTCCGTCGCCATCTTCCCGCTGTAACGGCTCCGGCGCGGAGAGCGGCGCGGAGCCGAGTGGCGGCAGCCGTCGCCGCCGCCAGGCGCTTAACCCCCTCCCCGCCGGCAGCGAGCCCACCGGGAGCGGGGGCGCTTAACCCCTGCGGCGCCGCGCAGGCGGGGCTGCCGCAGCCGAGCCGCCCCCTTCGCCGGCCGAGGCGAGCGACTCCCGCCGGCGGGCGCTCAGGTTTCCCCACCCACCCCCTCCCCGTCCGCCATAAGGCGGCCCAGAGCCAGGCGGAGGAGGGGGAGCGGGACCCCACTGCGGGCTGCTGGCGCGCAATGGTGACTGAGGGGAGTGCCCCTGCCACCGGGCTGCCCGGGCCCCACGCAGGCACCGCTCTCCTCCCTTCCGTCCCCCATGGCTTGGAAGCAGGAGAATGAAAGGAAGGGTTATGGATGGGGCGGGAAAAAAAAAAGATTAAAAAAAGGTTGTTTTTTTTTTTACAGTGGGCTTGGCTCACCTGATCGGTGAGATCCTTAAACCAGCTGAAGCATTTGAAGGAAGGGCACCTCTTTGCCTCTTTCCTTCGGGGGCTGCTGACAGAGGGAGTCACCTCTCCCTCCCCATCCCCCGTGGAGGGGCTGGGGAAGGACATTTCTGCTGCCAGCCGTTGCTTGCTGGTTTATTTTCAAGGCAGGGTGGCTTCAGAGCCTGTGAAGGTGGACTTTCATCCAGGCCCGGTGTATCAGGCCCAGCACTTTGTCCCCTCCCAGCCCCAGAGCCCACCCTGGCCTGGGGCTGCTGTTTGCCGTTCCAGGCCAGCACCAAAGTCAAAGCCTGCTCTAACTCCTCCAGAAGAAGGTTTGGGCTGCTGAGCTGAACCCACTACCACACAGGCTAAACGTTCCCCTCCAGGAGCACTCCTCCGTCTGCGCCACACTGTGTGCCTCCAGGGGATGTTTCTCAAGGTCCTGTCCCATTGCTTTCCCTGGCAATGGGAACCTACCTGGTGAGCTATACATGGAAACCAAGACCAAATGTACACTCTGGAAACAGCTTCCAGCCATTATAAGCTGAACTTGCAACACTGTTCACAGCCACAGATAACTTCTACCAACTGAGGCTCCTCTGAGCCTTGCCAGTCTCCTCCTTTCACAACGCTGCTTCAGGTCTAGGTTCATGCTGAGCTCCCTTGGCACCATGACCAGACAGAAATGGGCTGATGCCTTCCCTTGATCAAAGACAGCAAATGTTCTTCTAAGTATGCTGTACCTAAGTATGTAAGTAAAAACATGCATGAACTTTTTCCCCTTTACATTACTGGAAGGGGAACTGACAAGCGATTAGTAGAATAAACTCCAACTGTAACATAAATGTACACTGAACAGAGTGAACAGAAGGCAGTGTATAGGATCCATTACAGGGCACATAAAATCCATTCAAACAGATGCTTTCTGGTTTTAGGGTTTGTTTTTCTTTTTCCTTAAAAATCATCTAGCTCTCCTCCTACTCAAGCTTTACACTTTTTATAACTATAGTGAGTACTTGCATCCTTCCCACCGCCAAAGCTGAGCAACTCCATTGATGACACAGAGCCTGAAACAACTTGTTTTTCTCAGTTCCCAGAACTCTAATACCATTTAATTGGTTTTAGGATATATTTTTGCTTGCTTACTTTATTAACAGCAAAGTACCATACATTACTCATATTTATTATTTATATAAATTTTGAAGAATATGTGGTGCTTTGCCATTGAGAAACTCAAGCCGTTTGTTTCCTATGGACTTTGTCATGCTTACTCCTTTCCAAAATGGTTTTAAACACTGAAGTTTTTAAACTGGTTTGAGAATTTATTTTCTCTTATTGATTCCTGTCTACCATTATCATTGCCAGTATTTCCCTGTTGCGTTAGAATCATCTGCTGATCATCACAGTTACTTATGTGTCTTTCTAACTGAGTTGGTGCAAAGCATGCATATAACATACTGTATAAGTACTATTTAACTCCATCCACATCACAGCGATGATGTAGCAAAGGCTGCACCATTTATCTCTGGCTGTGCTGAGATCATAAACTCTGGTTTAGCTGATATTTTATCAATTACCAAGTGTACATTTATCAAAATAACAATGAATATTAGATTAGTCATAGCTTTCCATCTCAGACTTGAGAACTGATCTCTCTTTCCTCATCTGGAAATAAATTTAGAATGTTTTCTGAGAGAGATGGGGGTGCTCAGATCTCAGCCAGCAAAAAGTTAATAGGATAGACGGACCAGCAACACTTTAGTTAAAAGCCCGCCCCCAGACAACTAATATCCAGCACATCATCCAAGCGTTGGCAGCAGTTTGACCTGATGTTGTGGTCAAAAAGATGACAGGCATGCTTTGGAAGGAGGAATGATCTATATTTCTTTATGCCATAAAATTAATCGTCACAACATTTTGAAAATATTATTGATGTTTGTAATTGTATGAGCCTGTATTGCATGTTTGTGTTTCTTCACTCTTTCCTCTAATGACAGCAACAAGGCTGACTGTTGGCATGAGAGGACTAAAATCCCTATTAGATATTACCAGTTGCTACTGGGAGTAGATTCTCATGCTGCATAGCAATCATTGCTGCATTGTCAGTGATGGTGGTAGGGCCCAAATGTCTGAGGTTTTGCTGCATGAAGAACACCTTTGGACTTGGGATCATCTTCAAAGCAGGAAATGCTTTTTCCTTGATTGCTAGTACTGCATCACCAGACAAGGTCTTCCTTATTCTCTGGTTACTCTGTTTATGCTACTGACATCCTCTCTCAGAACTGGCTTTAAACCCTCAGTAATATAACATCTACACGCATAATAAATGAGTTCAGAGAGAGGGACAGCATGATTTCGTGACTGATCCCATAGTGCACTGTCATTGCTATGCCTGTATGATACAGGGTAAAACACCTCTTTAACGCATAGCTAAGCCAGAACCCTTCTAGGATAAGAAATTGCCCATGCTTTTACAGATAAATTTATCACTACTGTAAGGCAAAGGAGTTGCTTTTCTCAAAGGAAGGTGCTCACTGTTTTACTACTAGCATGTAGCTGGCAAACGGAATGCAATTAAATCTTTTTCTGCTGTTCCAGTTTTATTTGGCTTTAGTGACATAAAGGAAAGGCCAAGCCTAGGAGCAGGCCTTACAACTAAGCTTTAAATGTATTTTTTTCCTATGATTAGAGAGCTGGCACACTGCTGCCATGGTGGAGTGTCCACACCTTAGAGGATGCAGCTGCTGGACTGAATGGTGCTCATTCCCTCCATTAGCACGCAACTGCTGTGATAGAAAATGCATGCCCTGGCTTTGCACTGGCAGGGAAGTAAACTGCTATGTGTCTCAATCATACAGTGTATTGAGGCTTTACCACCTTGCTACTAACCATTTGCATGAAACAAAAAAATTTAAATGGCATTTTATTCACACTTTTCTAAAAAATAAACCTGTGTCTGAATTTAAAGCAAGCAGGAGATGCTGAAGTCCCAAGATAAATTTTTACAGAATATTGGATATCTGAGAAAAAGTAATTAATCATTGTACCATCACAATCTTTTTAAAGGTTACCACAGTGTTAACTTAGGGCATTTCTGCCATCACCCTCATCTAGGTCTCATCAAACTAAGCCAAACAACAAATACTACACTGATTATGTCTTCAGAGAACTTTGGTCTTGTACACCTATAAGCAATACAGATCCCTCTGATAACTGAACCATTAGCTTGTGTTTTGTGAAGAAGGGGTTGCTTTCTCTGGAAGATAGCACACCGTTGTCTGAGTGAAATTCAATAGAAGAAGAATCAATATTCTAGAAGGCATCTGGGCTGTTTCTGAGGATGTTAAACTAGCATCTACAAGAAAGGTGAAAAGGAGATAAAAATCAAAGTGTTGAGAACAAAATGGAATCTCCAGTAGGCATCACTAGAAGAGATGCTTTAATTGACTACACACAAGGAGCATAGCTAATGAATAAGAAGTGTTGGAATTGTTGATTTATGAGCATAAATTCAAAAGTACTGCATATTACTATGAAGTAGTGATGTTATTCACATGACTGGAATGTTGAAAACTGGCTATAGTCTGTTTAGAAAGGCACAAATGGACAAAAAGAAGAGAAAACACTAATAAAATAGTTCCGTGTGTCAGCATTACTGACATCTCAGGAAAGGTTGTTAGAACATTTATGAGTTGTGTTTTAATGTTTAAAACATAAAATGAAGTATTAGATAGCACCTACTGAAAACCTCATATCATACTAAACAAAATTACAAGATCCTTAAGCATCTCTTTCATAGAGAAGACTGCTATCATTGAGGCTTCACCTTGAATGACATCATTCTGCCAATACTGTAACGTCCTGGAAATGTCTAAAAATTACAGGTGACAATTCAAAAAGTTCACCTTGAGCAGGAGGATTCTAAATGAGACCTCATTTTAACACACGAAGAAGGAAAGCTAGCTCCAACTGGAATCTAAAATTTGAGCATTTGCTGCGCCTAACTTTCAGAAATCTGAGCCCAGAATGGAATCCAGAAACTAAAAATGGGCACAGCCTATGAATTTGAAATGTTTATTTTAGAGAAGTCTTGCAGTCTGTGTTATGCAAAAAGAAAAGATCACACACTGATCTTCCTGGAGTTGAAATCTATAAGCCTCTACTAGGGAATCAATGTATTGCAAGTCTATGCTGTAGTGTCTGAAAAAGTTGGATATTTGATTGTTTTGCACGTGTTTCCCTATAAGGAAGAAAATGAATTATCCCCATTTTCTGTCAAAGCAAAAAAGAGAGTACAGCTTTTTAAATACCAGAAAGCTATAGGACAGTTAAAATTATCAGACTGAAAATGTATGAAAATATTCAGAAAAGCTAAAAGCCCTGTCTTATTTCTCACTTTCACTTATCTTCTGATGGGTACCAGTAAGGAATGTGAAGTAGATCCACAAGAGATTGCTAACTGAAGCAATAAAGGTGCAGGAATCAAGAATTCTCAGAACTGGTTTCCCTGAGCAGGGATGATGACTAATGTACTTTTTCAGGCATCAGCACTTCCAAGAAAAAAAAATGCATTTTTTTCTGGACATAGGAGAAATGCATTCTGCTGTGATCATATTGGCTGTAGTGGCAGCAGGCAGGGGAATTCATGCTGCAACTGCCAGACATGGAAGAGTTTGTTCCTTCACTGGCAGGAGTTATGCAGTGATCTGCGGTGCTGGGAAGTACACTACCTCATTTTGGAATTTAATTCTTAGCCCACAAATCACCACACTGTGAAATTAATTTTTTTCAGTGATTGTTAAATCACTTCATTGCAGAATCCCTTTTTTTTTTTTTTTTTTTGACAAACTATCCATTGATTGCTATCCCCACTGTTTTGGCATTTCTCCCTTTTTGTTATGCAAAAGGTTAATTTTTAAATTTTCTTATGCTGCTGACACCCTATGAACAAAATTGGATTGCTAAATGCCCCCCTGTAGGGATGAAGCTGTACCGCTGCCAAAATAGACCTCTGTATTTTAGAAGAAACTCGGCTGGAATTGAAATGATAGTGCACATAGCGGAGGCTGTCCTCTCTGCCAAAGCTCAACTATTGCTCCGAGAGCTCCCTGTGCAAGTGCAGCACTGTATGCAGGCATTCAGTGCATGAAACAGCTTCAAGAGGACCTTTACTCTGTAGCTGTAGAAATAAAATCTCAAGGGAGTTTAGTCAATTCATTGCCAAGAAGGATCAGTCTCAGTAAGGTGGTAACTACCTTAGCGCTTGGATTGAACTTCCATATGGGGACTTGGTAATGAAATGTTGTTTGTATTGAAATACCCCACTGGGGAGAAATTCCCTTGCTAATGAAACAAAACTGCTTCAATCGGTTGTTAGCTCCATCACTGACACTGTAGAACCACAGCCCAGGAGAATTAGCTCCTGCGCTGCTGACACAGAACAGAAATCATCATGCTGAGGAGTTAACTCCCTCCTGGAAAACAAGCATTTGCTAGAACAAAGGAACAAATTTTCTTGCCTGTAGGAAAGTGATGCACTTACTGATGCAATTCAACTCTTGCAATGTAACTTTATTTGTACTCTCTAAGGTGAAAAATAATTCTGTGAAAAGCTAAGAGATCTGAGAGTGTCTGTGTTCCATAAACGGAACTAGTACGATCCTATTGCCAGGACTCACAGTGACCTGAAATAAAGATAGGGAACTCATGCGTACATCTGTGGTTCAAGTTTATAGGTAACACAAGTGCTGGTGAATGTTTTAATCAGAAAAAAAAAAAAATCAGTAAGACTTTCATTGTGAAATCACAAGTAAAAAAGGTGACATTATAATTCGTGTGGCATTCAGTATGTGTGCAAAATTCACTTATTTACATGTAAATGAGGCAGACAGAGGGAAAGCAATGAGCAGGAGATAACCCTGTCTAGTCTTCCCTGTCAAGCACAAGCATCTTCCAATGTATAACTGTGCTGAAATCTTTAAGTCAGGGATTAGGGATTCTGCTTTTGCCGTACTGTTTAAATTCTGGATATCCATAAGATTATCTTTCATTAGAATTTTGATCAGCATATACCTCAAGACTGAGATCTTTTACACCATCACTTAGATTATGTGGGACTTTGGTCCCCAGTGTGTCATTTGCCTACCTTACTGGGAATTAAGTGGGAATGAGATGGAAAAAATGAGTATGAACTGGCTGTGTTGCAAAAAAAAAAAAAGAGTGTTTAGGCTCCTGAGTTTCATCGACTCTCAGTGGATGCTGGGGATTCTCCTGCCTTCTGTGCCTTGACAGTTTCCTCTGAGATTTCAAGACAGGGCATGAATATAAAACCAAAGCTCTACAGAAGATCTGCTGCAGCCAGAAATCTATATGAATATAATGACTTTACAAAATATCTCAAAAGACTGAATAATCTTGCTGCAGGACAAAGGCAGAAAAAAAAGGAAAGTCAGTGGATTTGGAATGAGGAATATTTATGTAATATTTATCTTTGCTATTTTAAAACAACTACAAAATATGATTCGTAGGAACACAGAACTGGATTGCTGATCAGTTACCCTAACCTCTTCCAGCTCCTAGCAAACATATTACACAGTTCTGTCAATAAAATGACTACTCTAAACCAAAATTTTTTGCTGTATCTTTTCTATTGAAATAGTGCTGAATGTGCTAACTTAAAACTATTCTGCATTATTTAGGACAAAATGAAATATGTCCTGATATTGGTGACTTCTCCTAAGGGCTATCAAATAACACAGTAGCTACTAATTAAACACCACAATATCTTTCCAAGTCTGAAGAAATTTAAGCTGCTATTTCAATGGAAAAACAAAGATGAAGGAAAGCTCAGTGACTTCCTAAGGACCACAGAACAGTTCAGAAACTGTCACTGAGAAAGGAAACCCTGGAATTCTGGTTTCCAGCCTCTTGCTGTTATTGAAGTGACCATCTGAGTAAATATATACATTGAATGAAATGTGCCAAGATAAAAAGATTGCACTGGAAATGAACTGGTACCTAAAAAAAATGGCACTATCAAAAAGGAATGCTTTCACAGCTGGGAAAGACTGCATTTCAATGAAGTTTGTTCTGCTCTGCACTGTATATACCACTGAGATACAACAGTATTTGTATAAAAACACTTCCCAGCCCAAGTAGTCTTTTAAATTTAATGTATGGTTCACCCAAAAAAACCCAGTTTATTGTAGAAAAAAATCAACCCTGTCACGAAAGGGAAACTATTCCAATTAGAAGTAGAACTGAACCCACAGAAACACGTCCTTTGGAAACAAGGCTCTGTTATTGGAGGATAACAAGAGGATAGTGGTTGTATTTCTGATCGTAAAATGTATCCCAAAGTATAAAAAAATAAGCGTGTGCAGCATTTGGCTTCTGTTTAGCCTTTGAAAAGGCTTTTCAGACATGCAACCTCTTAAGGGAGATTTGTTTTGCAGAGATCACTCTAGAAACAACCAGAACAGAGTAGCAGCCTAGAACAAAGCTGCTTCTCACCCATGGTGCTATGAAACAATCCCTCTCCTGCCTTTATTTGAGGCCCCTTAGGAAGCCTACGGGATGCTGGTTGCTAGGCAACACCCAAAGCAATGGTGTTTATAGCACTAGGTATTAATTATTGTCATGGGCCTTTTCCACGGAAGATCCTGAAAATATGCAATTAGACACGTCACAGGATAAGTCATTTTGCATTCTGATGGACAAGCATTATTAATCTGCAGAAAATTCAGAATTTGACAAATCGTTCAAAGGTGACTGACTGTGCCAAGCCTAATATTTTCTTTTTGTCATGCTGTTTTTTTGTGATTGCAGCAAGGGGATTTGAGCAACAATATAGTTACAGTAAGCTGTTTAAAGGTTCTGAAGTAGAATATAATATTGCTTCATATGTTTCCCTGATTAAAGTGCCTAGCCCTAAACTGATCTTTACCAGCACTTTATTCTGACTAGTTCAGGTCAGTGGTTGAGCAAAAAAAAAAAAAAGAAAGGAAGGCTTAGAATGTGAATATGAAAGTTATAAAATAAAATATTTCATAGTAGCTGCATGTTGCAACACAGAAGTAGAAATAAACAACAAATTAAAACTTGTGAAAGAGGCAAGGGTTAGTGTGGTAGTGTTGTCCTTGAGATACATTTCTTCGTATCATTCATGATACTGGACACATAATAGGCTCATATTTATGAGAAAGGAAAGTTAGCGTAAGAGTAGCTGCTCTTCCTTCTCTAGGATCACCTACCTAGGTAATCATCACTAGCAAAACAGGACGTATACAAGGTACATTCCAGTGTTAAGGGGACGTTTATCTGTTATATGAGACAGGTTATACCCCCTGGAATGTATGGGGTAGCCAAGAAGAGACTCCAGTCAGTGCAAAGAAAAGTGGAATTCACGCTAAAGCAAGTAATTACCAAAGGTGAAAACGTAACCAGCAGCATATTGGAAACTCCTGTGAAACGACAGTGACAAAATGTAACCAACACCAAAGCAAATAAATTACTGTCTCAGCACATGAACTGAGTAATAAGAAAATTAGAGAAAGAAATGATTAGACTTTTATCAATTACTGCAAGAGAAAAAGTGCTAATTATTTTCCAGTTGAAGAAGTTGAGACTGTGGATGGGAGGCTCAGGGAGACTCTAACAAAAGGTCGTGTGGCTGAAAATCTTTGTACGCACAAGGATGCTTTTCCCACGTCTTGAATACACTAACGTTTGTGCAGAGGGAGAGTGAAATGCAGCAAAAGGGGCTAGGAAGCACTTTGGTTTGTCCCGCCTGTAGATGAGGCACGTGATAGAGGGTAAAGCTCCCATTCTGTTTTCTAAGTCATGTCTGTTTAGATGGATATGTGGCAGAAAACTGTAATGACTATTGATGTCTGATGATTTGCCTCAGGATGCTTCAGAAATTGGAACACTAGTCAGGCTGGTACTGTGCTGCTTCAAATGCCCAGAGAGCACGCTAGTGAGCAAAATTATCAGGCAGGCAACAAAAACGATAAAATCAGAAAAAGTCCAGACCTGTCTTCTGCCAGTAGGTAGTGAAGAGTCCAGACATTCAATTTTGATCAAATGGGGGCAGAAAGCGTTAAAATTTCACAGCTATTTCCATGGCAGTTCTCAGCTCCAAAACATGACTACCCAGTTGTTGAGGCCACTGGCTATTTTCACTGCTTCCGACTGGGAAGGTATGAGGAGCAGGCATTTCATTCACCATTTTGATGGACACACAAATGAGATAAAATTACTGTCCTTCAGCCATTCATAGTGACAAATGTACTTCCATGAAATCTAGAAGAACATTATTTGGAACCCTTTTTTTCAAGCATAGAATCTTACCAATAGTATGTATATTTTTTAATGAAGTGTTATGTCAAGGAAATCAGTTATTTTTTAAAAAAATGAAAAGATAGTTTGACACAGACGTGCTACAGGCAGAGAAATGTAGAAATGAAATTAGTCTTCTTGAAGAAGAAAACTAACATACTGTAATTTTATAATGAATGTGAATGCATATGTTGAAAACATCATATTGCTCAAACATTTGTCATATGGAATATCTATCAGCTAGCAAAGATTTTCCTCTGGTTGTGCTTCCAAAGCAGGTGGATTTGCTGTCACTGCCTAGTTCTGAGGAGCCAGGATGCACTGCAGGATGGCAACCACAAATTTCAGGCTTGCTCAGGATGTGTATCTGTACTAGAACCTGACCAATACAGTTTGTTTACGTGACAGAACTCAGACAACAACCTACAAATAAGTGTGACTCACATCCTGCCTTATTTGCAATACTGATTTTTGACTACCTGCTGCAATCTTATAAATCTTCATAAAACCTCCTCCTCTTTTCCTGATATTTGTTTGATCAATGTGTTTGTCTTTTCTCTCACTTGTCTGATTTGAAAACATTAAATAAAAATGGAAATAAACTATGTATTGATGTTCTATGTTTTTCTCACATTTCAGGGTGTAGCTATATTACTTTGAGTTACTCTGCAGCATTGCTAGTCATTTGACACAGTGAACCATGGGCCTCAAGTTATTTATTTACTGTTGTATATCTTCTTTACTTCCTTCATTTTTCTCATTAGAAATAGCTTAGATTCATTTTATGATTCTTTGATCAGAAGTTTTCCTGAGTCAGCTATTGTATTTAGTTACAGACTCTAACTAAACTCTTCATCTCGTTTCCACTTCAGCACCTATCTGTGATATTGTTATCCTTAATCCAGTTGTCTTCAGCAATGTTTTCTCTCAGGCCCAGATCCACAAAGAGACCCGAGTCTTATTGCCCAGCAAGCTGGAAGCTAGCTTTGGAGCTGCCTGAATCCAACAGCAAAATCACCTTGGGTTGGGAATTTACACTTATGAAACTGGTTATTTTGGGGAAGAGGCAGCAGTGACAGGGCTTTTTAAGGTTCTAAAGCCTCAGTCCTACTTTGTGGATATGGAGTTTAGAGAAGCTGAACACGAGCTGTTCTAGGCGTAGAGCAATTTCACCTTCTTTTCTATCCTTGAACCTTGTCAGAGTTAATGTAATAAAATTTCATATTTATTGGACACCAGATTCTTGGCTGTTGCATGAAATGGACAGCAGAAAGAGCAAAATGATGCCAATATACATCAGCTGCAGACCTGACCCCAACCTGCAATATTCTTAAGTCCAGTACAGTATTTTTCAGTGACCTATTTAAAAAAAAAAAAAAAGCCCGTCGAAAATTTCAATTCAATGTTCCACAGTGTTGGAAAATAAGAGCTTAAACCACTTGTCCCCTTGAGTTCACTTTTTCTTAGAGTTTTGCTGAAGGTTATAGTATTATTTAACAAAAAGACCCATTCTTGCACAGTTTAGCCAGCAAGATTACAACAGGAAAGAAATCACTTGTTCCTAGAGCTGAGAGAAACACAAATGCAAATAATAACTGGTCCCCACCAGGAAAATCCTGAAATAACCCTTTTTCCTCTTGTCAGAGAGGCTGCTTTGGGGAGAGGCTTTGTAAACTCCTGAAGCCTGTTTCTGATGGAAGTACCTTTAGTAAAACAGCTAGCAACATTTGTGGCAGGGCTAGAGATGGACTCAGGTTCAAAGTCAGATAACCTTCTCTGGGGTTTCAAGTTGGTTTCACAGGTTCATATTAACTGAAGTGATACAAACATGACATTCAGTAGCTGTACCTCAGCTTCTATCCCTGCAAACTCATTAGCCTTTTTTTTCCCCATGCATGTTACTGAAAAGTAGAGCACAGTGATCATTAAGGAATACACTTGCATTCATATTTACCCATTCTCACTACAAAACTTCACTTTTTTCTAGTTGTCTTCCACTGAAATTGAAACATTTGCTACTTGCTTTGACTTCCTTTGCAAAGGTTTACCTGAATATAATTTAGAATTCCAACACATTTATTGAAATCTTGATTTAAAGTCTGAGAAAGTAAACCAGACTTAAATAAACTGAACAACATCCCTGTTTTCATACTCAGTCATAGCTAAGCTACATCAGTACATTTTGTATCACTTCTGCTGGAAGAACAATAAATCATTTCTAGGGAAAGTTTTGTCTTTATCTACTAGCTGTCCCATTCAGTGACAAATTCTTCTTGAATTCCCTCCTTGTTAGGAAACAGAGGCCTCCTTCATCATACACACTCATAATCCAAGAGAACAAAAAAACATTATAGTGGCTACTGAAGGCTGAAAAGACAGATTGATGTAGACAATTGTGAAGTGTTTTCAGTACATAGAATTAGAAAAGCTCATTTATCTGATTCACAGCTGCCTTCTTAAAAGGTAGATGAGAACATGAGGTCTGCCCTGTGTTATACGCATGTTACGGTGAATAATAGACAGAACCTCAACTAAGCAGAATCAACAATAATGGATTTTCTGAAGACTTTCTTAGCTTTCTTTTTTTGTTCTTGCTAAGCCCCTGGTGTAGCTTTTAGGACTCAATACTTCTGTCTCTGTAAAACTCACATGCTCTGACTTTTTAACTCTCATATCTTTTAGAATTTTGTTTCTGAGTGCTGTACTGAAATTGTCTAATTTTACTACCTATTTTCCTAATTAGTGTTTACTTATGCTCTGTTTTCCTAACATAATGGCACATTAATAGGCAGGAGCATAGTACAGTTTGTCAGACTGTTCTAAATCTTCTGGCAATTTCAGAAACTTGTTGGTCTCATTGGCTGCATATAAATATAATGACCTACATGATGCAGGAATGAAAGAAACGCAGTTGAAAATAATGCGCTCATTGACGTAAGAAAACCATGACTGATAGGAAATGAGCCTACACTAGTGGTGCCAAGATCACTATAGAAACAGAATGATCTTGTGGCAAAATTCAAAATGCTAATCAACTGAACAGAGGCACGAAGTCTATGAGTGCAACAGAGGAGAAAGAAAACAGCTACCAATGCCCCTACTTATAAGACAGTAAGGAATCCATCACTTAAAATGCCATACCAATGTTTGTGGCTCCCATGAGTGGAACCAAAGAAGATAAAACTTTTCATGTTGGAATTACAGTCACTCACCCTTCTATATTTGTTCCAGCTCTAATGCCACGAAGCAGGTATTGTAAACCTCATGTGATCATCTGGAGAAGTTTGTGTGTATGTGTGTTAAACCATAGGTTCCACTTTGAATATGGAACTTCTCAGCCTCCCGTGTTTCCCTGTCACATGAGGTAATGGGAAAGATCCTGTATCCTGCAGGGAGATGAAAAGATGTGGTCTCTGAACTTCCATGATGATCCATTCAAATAGGATAACCTTGAGTGAAAGAAATGGTTGCTACTTAAGACAGATTTTTCAAATCTGAACAGAGCAATGGATTTTTTCCTGAGAGCTTTCATCATTTCATCTGGCCGATCGTAAAACACCTGAAACAGAGGTTTAGCAAATATACAAGGTAGGTTTTCCACAGGTTGCTTCAGAGGAAGCTTAATCAGGACAACATAGAGGGAGGTGGATGGACTGACTAGAGGTGAAGCCATATATTAGAAACAGAAAAAGAATCCGATCTAAGTTTTGACAGTGCTTACTCTGAGGAAGAAACTGAGAAAGAGAAATCCATCCTAGTATTTAATTTTTTCATTTTAAGTGCCAGGTAAAGGTTAAAATTGTAAACGAGGGTCCCAATCAGAAGAAACTTTTAGAAAGGGAAAGCAACTGGATAGTCAGTGATAGCCACCAACAGCTTTGAAGCTCTAGGGCATGTTGACCAAAATATCTTTATAAGAAGGTTTAGTAGACACAAAGGAATTGTTTCAAAGAGGCTAAAGAAAAGACACTGTGCTGGAACATGCGTACTCAGAGATGAACTAGATATTCTCTGCTTAAATTTCCATTGTAAACACCTTGACTTCTTAAGTAATGGAATACTAGAAAATCAATAATTAATGCTAGAAAACCATCATTCATTTCCGTTGAAATGAAATCTTTCGATACGTTGAGAGACTCTCATCTTCACCATCTTCTAATAATAACTTTCAATAACTGGTAAAGTTACATATTCAAATACAAAGCAAGAACTTCCTTCAGCAAAGACCTTTCTTGGTTAGATGCATTGGAGACAGTGAAAGGACCATCATCGGTTGCTATGCAAAAAGCCTTGTTAGTACATAGACTGGTATATGAGACAGAATCATACTTCTGCTTTCATCTTATTTTTCCCTCCCCTCCTATGCTCATCTGGGTTCCAAATTTAATGAAGTTAGGCCTTTTCAAAGGGAGAGTAGACTGATGCACCTGTAACATTCATATGTGGCCAGAGCTTTCTAGGTGGTCAGCAGAAGTTTGCAGAGGTTTGAGCAAACGATTGGAGATTCAACTGCTCTGCTCTTCCTTTGCTGTGCAATAAAGGTGAATCTCAGCCAAGTTCTGGCTAAATGTGAAGTGAGTACTGATAGAGAAAAAAGAATCCCTTTATATCATCTAATTTGATGTAACAACAATATGACGAAATTGCTAAGGCACTGCCCAGAATATTGCAATTTCAGAGATAAATTGTGATTATTTCGTTATAGCCTGAGTTCTCTTCCAAGGGAGACAGGGTGATATTTAATATAAGTAGTCTGTACAATTGACTTTCTTTTTATTCCTTGTGTAGAAAAGTCATACCTATATATTTGCCTGATGACCATTACCAAGGAATAGGAAGTCAGCAATGGCCACCCTTCTGATCAGCTGCTTTGTTGCTTTATTGATCTATTTACTCTTCAAGTGAATTGTTGGTGAATGAGTGCTTGTTGAAAGGCAGATAACACGAATACTTCCCAGCACTAAGATATCATGTATGCACAGTGCGGAGAGAAAAATATTTCAATGGGGGGGGGGGGGGGGGAAGACAAGTAGTAATATGACTTGACTGCAAATTACACAGCTTGAAGCCCATCACTTGAACTGTATCAGGAAAGATGCTGGCTGCCCGCATCATCCTGTGATGCTATTAAATCTAATAAGAATAATTGCAAGTCTAGGAATGCTTCCAAGTAAATTTGCTTAATGATCTTAAACTCTAAGGAAGAGATGTCCACCTATTGCTTAATTATTTAATCTATTAAAGGGCATGTGCATAATGCAGCAGCTTATCTGCCCATCAGTACAACTCAGCAGGAATATAACTCTCTCTAATTGTTCTGTTCTGCTTTCCCTTTTCGCTGATGAATCCAGCCAAGGGCTGTTACAGCCTGCTAGGACACTGGACCTGCTCAGAGAGGTAATCACCATCTTATCCTGTAGTTCAGCGGCGCTGACAGATTACCTTCATTGGCAAAATAAAATAGTTCACAAACAGTAAAGCACCTTAACTGCATGGGACTAGACTTATCCCAGTCCTGTGGCTTCACTGATGGCTGAGGTGAACAGGTGTCCAACCTCACTACACTGGGACCTGCATGCAAAAACACTTATTTTGACTTCTCTTTTCCATAATCATACTTGCAAGCATCACGACATTTTCAGATTTTTGTATGTGCGCATATCTGTATTTATATGCGTACAGGCACACACACACAAACATGCACGTAATACGTGTATACATAAACTGAAATCTGAAAATTTAAAAAGCTTGCTTTTGATGACAGGGCTGGGAGGACAGTTTTTGCAGATTTTTCTGTATCAGACATCATACAGATAAGTGATCCATAGATATGTGTTGGTGCATTTTGTAAGTTTATATGCATACGCTATATATTAAAGATCAAGCATTCATAAACCGCTATAAGCTTGGATCTGAATCCCTCTAAATGAACTCCTCTGGATGTTCAGGTGGTGATGCAGATCTTGTGTGAATGCTCACATTAGGGAGCTATTCCAGCATGAAGGTATGGGTTTTGTCTCGTTTCCTCTGATGTTTTTGAAAAACTTCAGTTTCAGTCAGATAAGATGTGGGGAAGGTTGAGGATCCTGCAAGACTGGAAAATCATTTCCTGTTCTGCTGTTCCCTGTTCTCAAGTCACATCCATGGAAAATAAGAAGCAATGTAATTACACAAATTAAGATAGCAGAGAATCAATCCATGAAATCAAAACGGAAAAGCAATGAGCCAGGTAAAATTTAGTCACACAACATAAAAAGTACACAGTCTAGTCCCAGATCCACTTTTCTGAACAGGGAAAATAAAAAGTGATTGTTTTGTTTGAGGTTTCTGGGATCTCTTTAAATCAGAATGGTTGAGGCTGCTCCTGAACTTGTTTGTAGGGTTTCTTGGTCCTGCCTGCCTAACAGGAGGAAAGCCTATACTGCAAACTCAATTGCCTGAGTTCTGTCAGCATCGCCAAACCATGGACTCTTCTTCACTCCAGAAGTCCTGGTGAGGTAACTATGCCAAAGCAGTTAATCCACAGACAGTGGAATTGGTGAAGCTGGGTTTCTTGTGGGCCTGTGTAGTATATCCTTTAAAATACCCTCACCACAATACACTTAGCTCACCCTTTGCCTCGCTGCCGTGATGCCTATTGTCCTCCTAGCTTACCCTGCAGTACACACAGCCTCCTCCCAAAGCCCCATACCCTCTCTTCACACCCCAGCGGTCCTCCAGCCTGCGGGTGTTAACCTAGCTCTTCCTTCACCAACGCTTCTTATGAGTCCAAGCTATTTTTTCAGCTTTTAGCTCTGTAGCCTGGCAAAATGTGCATGCTCTCTGGCCGGTCAGGGCATGACTGCTGATTGACCAGCTAGATGCTGCGAAAGAGATCACATTAAATTCTCTCTGCCTTTACTTCAGAGGAAACACTAGTAGGGTCTCTTCTTCAGTCAGCATCTAGATTTCAGTGTAGACATTTGTTGTATTTGAGATCTCTAATCATCTGCTCTACGGGGCTGAAATTGGTCAAGGAGTACCAGAAATAATGAGGAGAAGGGAGAGGGGGGGAACTGCCTACCGGGCAGCTAAAAGAAGAAACAAAGGGTATAATTTTGTAAACTTCATGTCCTTGGAAAGATAGACTAGAAAATAAAGTGAGGATGCCTCAAAACAGACAAAACTAAGTCTACTGTATGATCAGAGTTGCTTAGGAATGATTCTTTGGCTTTGCTCCAGGAGCCCTGCAGTAGAAAACACAAATCTAGGGAGGCAATAGCTTATTCCCAAATGAAAGAGAGGGCTGAGAGCAGACCCACTCTACATCTTTTATATTTATGGAAGGACAGTGAAGCGGTAGCCTGCTGCCAAGAGAGCTATTCGCCAGCATGTGGTATTATTTGAAGTGTCTCATTAAAGCAACTGTTTTTTTCTGTAAGTTTGAAAAGAAAAAGCCTAATTGCCACAGAAGCCAAAAAGCCAAAGGCTAGGCTGTGTCTTCAGTGGTAGCTCTGTGCTGGGTACCCTACTCCTTCCAGGAGCAGCCCTTGGAGGCAGTATGTCTCTGACACACCATGCTCTCCTTCCTCCCCTTGAATATGGGACAGAGAAAATTATCGCAAACATCTGTGTCTAGTAGCTGCTCTGGTCTCTCCCACGTGGGAAGGGAATGAGGTAAGGAGATCTTACTCTTGTGCAGCAGCTGGAGCCCAAGCTGAGAAGTGCTTCTAAGGTTGGAATGAAGTCTTTTCCCATTGGTGTGGACCAGTTGGGTCAAAACAGTATAATATATGATAATAAAGATGTTCTACAACATCTCAAGTTACATTCATATTTTCATCTGAAACTAAAGAATCTAATTTTCCACTATAAGTGACCCCTGAGAGCCATTTCACTATTTTTACTGCTGTATAATTGCATCTCCTCTTTCCTTTTGTTTTGCTTTTCCTTCTTTGTGTATTTTGCTTCCCACTGTCTATTCATCTGAACAGAATGCCGCCATGTGGATTTAAGCTATGAGTTTTCTGTTCCCTATTCTTATGTATTCTTCTAGAGCTGAGAGACGGTATTAAATAATTTGCATTTAGAAACTAAAGCTTGCCTTTGACTGTGAACGCATAGCATAAACCCGGCAATCCTGACAATAATTGCTTGCATTTTTGCTGTGACCAAAGAAAATTTTTGCACTTACTGTGAACCTCATGGGTATTAAGGAAAATCTTTAGAGCTCCTTTTTTTGAATGTCTTCTGTAACAAGTGGAAATAGTCAATCGGTCAGCAAAATATTATTCTAAGATTTATAGCAATATATAAAAAGAAGAACACATTTCAAAAATAAAAACGATCACTTGACTTGCAGAGAAACAGATGGGCATGAATTACACAACTAGCTAGAATGAAAAATAGACTCAAAGTGAATTAAATGCTGGTGGGATGAAAATTAAGCATTTTTTTTTCTGCTGAAGTGAGAAAACAGTCCTACTTATAATGGAAAATTATTCATTCTGTACTGTAGTGTAAGACAAAATCTATCACACTGGAAGAAGATATTACTAGACTGTAGAAATACATGGTCTCACCAGTAGAATGGATTGTCTCACTGAAGGGAGAACTACAAATATAACTTAAAATTCAGCAATTCTGGACAAAAAAAAAAGTACTTGCATATTTAAAACTTTCGCTGAACATGTAGAACAAACAGAACAAATGCTTTTAAAATGTGTTAATGTTGCAAATCTTGTTTTATGTTTTTTAATTGTAAACTTGCTGTGAGATTTCATCACATTTTTGTCTCAATAGATCTTGCTGTTATCATTAATTACAGTTGTGTTTCCACAAGCATCGAATGTTCCTATAGAATCTATCACTTCATCTTTGGCTTTCAAAGGGCAAGTGCTGTAATAAAACTGAAATTGCTAAATATCAGTTAATTCCCACAGTAATTATTTAAGCATTATTTATATCACTGTAACCCAGAGAGATGTCAGCTGAGACTGAGGGCCTTTGTGCTAGATATTATCTAAGAGCAAGTTTAATATTCTTAACTACATTAATCTAGCTCAATTGAGAATGTCCACTTCACAATGTATCAGCTGTGCTGCAATGATCAGACTTTTGTGAGAGTAGTTTATAGAGAATGATCTAATGTTTATAGAGAATGATCTATGTGCTTGGGGCAGCTGAGCTGCTCTAAGTTCCCAGTGAACTGCAGGAAAACATCTTTATTCTTTCTGGGCACCCGGTGTAGTGCTGACTGTGAAGGTGTGGGAAAAGCACTGGAGGATTAGCCGTAGGACAGGACCACTTGCATGCCACAGCATAATCATGTAAGCCTCTGAAATATTGTTAGCTGTATTTTATTACCCATTGGTGAGCATGCCTGATTTTTAGAAACCTATGGTACTGATGTTTGGGCCATCAAATGCTGATGTTACTTGACTTGGGGATGACACAGGTTATTACTGACATTAATTTTACAGAAGAACCCAAATTAGCAGGATTCTTAGTCCAAAGGGATTATAGTCTAAATAAAGAAAAAATAGACAGATGTATTAGGAGAAATGAAATATCTTCTTTATTTACTAGATGAGGAACATGAAGATTAAGAATGAAAATCTCTCTCTGTGCAGCTCAGTGGGAATTTTGCCAGTGAGAGCAACTGGATTAGACCTTTACCCACAAGGATGGCACTGCAGTGGTACAGGCAGTATATAGTAAAGACAGGAACTGAATGCAGGTTTTCTGAATTCTGGACCAGAAAAGGGACCATAGGAACACTTGTCTTGATTAGAGTTTGGTAGGCGTGTGACCTCTGTACTGTACACCACCAATATAATTACATTTATACAGTAGTGTGGTCAACTACAAACATTTCCATCTCAATACCAACATCTGAAACTTGGAACACACCAGAAAGTGCCTTCAGGAACCTGTGAGTGCTTCAGGAGGATCTGTCTACCATTTTAATAATCACTCCAGCAACCTCATCAGGGCATCAGTTGCAAATGCATTTTTTACCATCTGGTTCTAATCAATCTTCGTGTGGCACCATGCCTACCATACACAGGTTCCCTGCTGTAAAATGACATGTTATTGCACAGCGGCTACTCGTTATTTCAGTCACTGTGTCCTCACAATGTCATGCAGTGCCTGGGGTGGTCTCATAAATGTATGTGCTACAGTGAGGAGTGTGCTGCAAGAGAAATGTTCGTAATGGATTTCACTTCATTACAGTTGGCTGCAGTGGCTTTAGATATGTTCCCCACATTTTAATAACATTTGAGCATTACAGAGGGCATTTCTTAGAAGAATGACTGCCACCCTGCAGCACACAGTTAAGGATGTGGAATGAAGAGCAGTAGGATGCCATACTGGTCAAGGGAGGGATGATGCTAGTGGAGTTACGCAACTCACTTTTCCGGTGCAGACTTTTGTTTTGACAGGGGACTATGTTGCTAATGCAAAAAGTGTAAGGAAAAGAAGTTCCCGTACAAAGATGCACAGTATACACTGTGTTTGTCCATGAATGCTACAAGCTAAGCATGACAGAGGTTAAAATGTCATCTTGGAGCCCCTTAATTAAAATTCCGATAAAATCATCACCCATACTGAAATATGCAAAAACCAATCTTGGTTGAAAGTCAAGTACTATGGACTGAGAAATTAAAAGAGAAAATCTCAAAACTATAGATTACTGACCCACACATTAGACAAAAGACTACATGTAATGCATGCTTTGTGAGAAAGGGTATGCATACATAGGAAAACCAGGTAATCTGCGGAGAGCAATTCTTTTTGCTAGTGGAATTGTACATCTAATGAATCTCTGAATGATGTATCTCACATACATCTGAAACTTTCAGCATAGTGATTTCAAACTTTCATTTCCACAGAGGCTGTTTATGGCCCCTTACACACAACATTTAAAATGTGTACAAAAACTATGGTCTGAACAGTCCCAGTAATAATTTTTAACCCACAAGACGAAAGATCCCCTCTAAGATCTCAATACTTCAAGTCTGTTGTAAGGGACCCACTCTGGCCTCAAACGTTATGGTGTAAAATGTCTCCTGAATTAACTGGGATTGCAATAGTGTAAAACAGATAAATGGAATCACGTGTAAAGCAATACTAGAGGTTTTGTTCATGAAAGTGAATTTCAGATGCAGTAAATGCTCATGGATTTTCCTCTCTCCCCAGATAAAATTATTTTAATAAGATAAATTAACCGAGCACTGATTATACATAGGGCTTGCAGGTCTGTGCACAAAGCTGTTTATTGTATTCAGAAAGGGGCAGGACATTTTGGTACACCGCACATGTTTGCTTTATTCCCCTCAGTGCTCTGGAGCTCTCTCCCCCCTGGTCTTGCTTCCCTCTGTGCTCCTCTCCGCTGCCAGATGCTTCTTCCAGAGCCTGCCCTGGACCTGCGGAGCACCCTGAGGTGGTGGCCTTCACATCTGTCACCATCTGGTGCCTCTCTTGCCCCACTGTGGTCATGACTCTGGTTGTAACACACATCGCATGTGCTTGGAGCTGACAATTCATGTGGATACGGGTGTTCTGGACAGAAAATACCCTGTCTACAAATAATGTTTGTCTTAACCTTTTAGGATCCTTTGCTTTATCAAGAGAGTTTCACAGTGAGGATCAGGTTTAATCCTGGGTAATACATAGAAAAGATTTTACAAAATCTTGCTTATGCCCCTACAGAGGAGATGATTTCACAGTAATTATGCCTTTGAGATTACTACCAGACCTTGAGTGCCATTAAGACATCGCTACGGGATACATTTTCTATTTTATTCTCAGCAAAGTGGTCATCTGCAAGGGGGATATTACCCTTCATCTTCTGGCTTACTTTTGCAGTAAGGACAGAACATTGCACAGAAGAAGGAGAAGCCTCTTGTTTCAATATTTTAAAATATCTTCTGTAGTTACAATAGTTACAGTAATAATTTACAAAGACTGCAAAAATCTTTAATTTGTGCTCCAAATGTAGTGTTGTCCTCAGATGTAAATCAAGGGCTTCTGGGGTAAGTATCACATGCCAGGAACAACCACCCTTGTCCTGGAGTATTTAGGTCATTTGCACTACATGATTGTGGTGCTGTTACTACATTGGGTGGCACTTTATTCTGCAAAAAAACCCCCCTTTGATTTCACAGGGCTTCTTCCAGAAGAAAGTGCCTAGAAGTATATGGTTGTCTGAATATATTTCTTAAAATTATGAAAGTAGTTGGCAGATGTCAAGAACTATGTAAATATTGCGACAAAAAAATACGAATCCTCAAAAAGATTTTGCACGTATAGAGGTAGGCAGTGACAGTTCACGGTGGGAGCAGTAAAATCATTCCCATTTAGAAAGCAGAGCCATTGGGAACATCTGAGCAGGGAATCTGTGCAGTCACTGAAACACAACCCGTCTGGTGTATCATTTGAAATACACTCTTCTGTAATCTTGTGAAAATGAAACTCCAGGGGAACTAAGTGCCCAGCACCCACTTTATAGGCTTTCTAAGCGTTTTCACGTTACACAACAAAGCCACTTTGGTTCCTTTGGGTTCTTTACTTACTGCAACCTTTCCCTGGGCCATTCAGATGTGTCTGAAGTATTGCAGAAAGAGCAGAACTCAGACAGAGATTGTCTCAAAATGAAGGAGCCGAGGAGGAGGGAAAGTGTTGTTACGGAGGTACGTCTCAGAGTCTAGTCTATTAGCAAGGGCCCGAAATTCAAATTTGCAATTACCATTTCAGCAGAATCTGAATATGAAAGATAGCTATATATCAGCTGAGAAAATGACATTTCCATCCTTATTGCTTCCCAGTGTTAAATCTCATGTAGCCAGGTTAATTTAAATAAATCTGCTACCAGCAGTTCAGTAATTCTTGTAGAAAATGTAATTAAATTTGCTGTTCACACTATATATGCATGCACAAACATATTTTCCCCATTTTATGTGTTCAGTTCATTGATATACTTTGCTTTTTCATTATATAATTAGGTCACAAAATATTCCAAACATGTCAGTTTGTAAATACAAATGTAAAGAAAAGGTACATGCTATTGCATTTCCAGTTTGTATAGAAAGTTAAATTTCAAAGCACCAACCAGGAGAAAACCCCTTAACACCTACTGATAGCCACAGGAGTTTTGCAAATACATGAAGACTAAATTTCAAAGGTAAAAAGCTTTTCCTTCCCTCATAAGCTGTCCTAGGTAAAGATCTAGTTGCAATATTCTGCTAGTGTACCCTTTCCAGGTGTTTAACCAGGTAACTGTGCTAGAGTTGGGTCTGAAGGTGACAGGCAAACCCTGCTAGCTTGCAGAACCAGGCAGCCGACGTCTGCACTCGAGGATAACTCCCCAGCGCCCACCATTCTCATTCTGGCTTCACATCCTCTGTGAATGTTGAGCTTTCAGGAGAGTGAGCTGTGGTGACTTCGGAGGGGACATCATCACCCACAGTTCACGTGGGGGAGTGCCAGAAAGCTGCACAGGTGAAGCCCTTGAGAATGCAAATGGTGCTGTTCTTGGTGGGCATCCTCAGAGAGCTGCCGAAGAGGCCAGCGCTCTTGGAAGGCGGAACCTCCTGCCTGCCACCAGCGCCAGCCCAGAAGTGACTCTGGTCAATGTTCACCAATAACATTTTCAAGGGAAAGAAATTCAAGACTCGGTCCTGCTTTCTCTTATTCAGGGAGGTAAAAAAACCCTACAAACTAGCAAATGTAGAAATAGGAACAGCAGCAGTTCTTTAAATCAAGCTACCATGTATGTTAATTATGAATTTTGTTCAACAATGGCACTAATTAAGTACATATATTCTGACTCCTTATTTTATTTTCTGAATACAGAGCAGAGAACCCAAAAAATATTCTCTGCTGACAACTATGAATGCATAAGAAGGCTTCCACCATACCCTATTCTGTCTTACAGAACCTAGAGCAGAAATATGGAATTAATTAAAAACCACAAAGTACAGCAAGACATCATCCTCTCCCATTTGTCCTCTGCAGTCAGCTGGTGGTGTGTCGCATACTCAGCACTGAGGTGCTAAGACGGACAAACCCAAAACTGGTCGTCCCCAGACCGTAGGGTGCCGCAGCAGTGTTTCTCAGGTATGCTGCTGCAAATCAAGAGTTACACAAGGAAGACCCCTGACTTATGAGTGTCTGAGTCCAGAGCAAGTGTAGGAGTCACAGTCCCTTAAAAGAGTTTCAGATCAGTTTCTATGAGGATAACATTTGCAAGTGTTAGTAGGGTTTGGGACCCCTTCCTTGCTGCCAGTGCGCAGGACAGCGTGTAGCCTGTGTGCTGTGGCAGGGCGGGAGCCCCTGCATCACCCCTCATACACCCAGCCCGTGGCAGCTGCATCCCTGCCTGTGCAGATTCAGCAGCTGCCTTTCCTTGGCACTGATTTGCGGTGAATGTTGTTCGTATTCTATTCAGGTTCTCATAACTTGTCCATCACATTGCTTTCTGTAAGCCCATTACAGCAAAGCTTATTTTACAGTCTGTGTCAGATGCTGGGTTTTTTGCACGTTATGGAAATGTACTTTTTGGGCTGCTCAGTATGTGTGTGAATGATCCCATGTGCAATAAAAGGTTCTCGTTGCATGCTCTACTTGTAACCACATTAAAGAGCCACATGTGTCTGCAGCAGTCAGGATGTGTGTTGTGGTTATTCTCTCTTCTGAGGTTTTTGTGGTTTGGGTTTCAGTGAATTTCTCAAGGTTTTGCTTTGGGTTTTTTTTGTTTTGGGGTTTTTTGGGGGGTTTTTTTGTTTGTGGTTTTTTTTTTTTTCTTTTTGAATGTGAATTTTTAACTATTGAGGCCTTTTGTCCGTATAGTCTTTCTGTGGAATAAAAATGTACTGCACTGACCCCAAATTTCCTTGCTCAGTGTAAGAAGGTGGATTAGATGGTTTCTTGAGACCCTTGCAACACCTCATTTCTGTAGCTCTATATTTTTACTGGTTGGGGTGTGGGAGCCATATGGGAGGTGTTGATCTGTGCTGAATGCTCGCCTGTGAATTATAGTCTGTATTTTGCCATCTGGCTGCCTGATAATTAGTCCATCTTTTTATCAAATGAATGGCACATGTCTTCCTTTCCTCAATACATATGCAAAACTATATATTTTGGAAAGGATTGTTTTCAACTTCAAAAAATGGTCAGAAAGCAATGTCTTTCTGCAGTCATGTGTATGTCCTCAGACAAACCTCGCCCACGTTTGGACCTAGATTAACCCCTGCATCATACTGTGGTATTATGCATTCCAAATACTGGATTACTGATTACGTGATGTTTTGAATTTGCTACGTACATATATAAGCTGAGATTCGAATGATATATTACTGTACTATATAGCTGCAATGTGTAGCTATATTTTCCTACATTCAATAAATAAAAGAAATATTGAGTTTGACAGCGTGTTCATTCTTCCATGTCCTCATCACTGCTCCAAGTATATTTCCATGAGATCCATTCCTGATGGGACTTTATGAGTGGGGACCCTCAGGAGAAGCAGGCTGGTCAGCAGGAGAGCCTAAAGAGGACAAGGGGAGCATGAAGCATCCCACCTCAGCTCCTGTGCTACCACTGCTAGAGGAATCTGCGATTTATTACGGCATGTGAAATCAGAAAATCATTAATTCAATGAAAATTGAATTTCCTCCAACCCCTGGGGAAAAAAAAACCCCAAACATTTTCTGAACCCTTTTTCTTCTCGTTTATCAGGAAGCCCTTGGAAAAGGTTGTGCAGAAGGAGACGGAAGGCATTTTCTCACTCTAGGGCTTGCCTCTCTATTTTGGGATGTTGGCTATCCAAGTCAGTGCTCAAAAGCTATAATTCATGAGTCACTAGCTATATATTAAACGCACAGGAGAAATGTCTTTTATTGATATATATTTGGAGAAAGATATTTTTGATTTATAAAATTGAAGAATCTGTCTATTTTTTGAGAAGTTAAAAGTTTATTTTTTTTAATTTTTCAAGAATGTAACACATTCAAAATTAAAGATGCGTGCTACCTTGTCAATTGTGGCAAATTATTTTTTCCCATCTAGAAAGAATTTTTACCACAAAATATATTCATTCATACAACTTTCAACATGTTGACAATTGCCAAACTACCTGAAAAGACAACCTTAGGGACCACTTCTGCTCAGCCACTGTGATTTTGGCAGTGTGAAAATCATCTGCTAGAAACTGGTTTGAGGCAACAATATCTACCATCAAAAGGAAGTGAATAAAAATGTACCATAAAGTCAACATTTCTCACACATCTCATGCACTGAATGAGACTTTTAGCTATAACCAATCTAAGCTGTATTCAAGTTGACAGTATTAAATATGTATAAAGAAAATTACCATTTTCCTGAACTATCTAGTCCTATCTAGTGGAAATGAACGTGCATTAATTTTCTAGCAAATCTGACTGTACACCCCCTTTCCTTTGGAACATCTTTGCTTTTCAACTGCCATTTGCATTACCATCTTTTGAAATCTAAAATAGTATTTATACAGGAAGACTCCACTATTTTTTTTTTAAATTATCATGATTATGTGGATCAGAGTAAACCCTTCTCTTTGTAATATGTACATACTAAAGTAGTAATAGTTCTTCTTTTTGTCATTGATATCACTGACAAGTAACGATGGCCAGAAAGGGGAATGACCCTTCTGAAGGGATTTCCTTCTACACAGTGTGAAACAGGGGTGTATGAAGATGAGAGAACACTTTGCCTTGAGTAAGCACTGCAAGATCGGTCTTTGGCACTGCGTCTCCATTTCTTCATTCTGTTCTGGCCTGTTGTATCCACTGTTACCTCCCATTAACTGTGCAGATGGTAAGGTTTTGGGATAGGGCATGCTTTTTGTTATAGATGTGTACAGTGCATGCCAAGTAGGGGTCCTCATCTCCAGTTAGAATTGTAGGCACTACTGCAACACAAACAATATTCTTTGAAACAAATATTAACCCCAATAAAAATAATGGATGTTTTCTTCCCAAGTTAGAAGAAATAAAAACAATTTGTTCTTTTTGTTCTTATTATCCTGCCCACAAATGCACACACGCAGATACACACACATACACAAATGCATTAGTCTAGATTAGGGTAATATCTTCATCTTCCATAGGTTCTATATCTAATTAACCTAAGTAATCAGATAGGAAAGGATAACCTTAATAAACCATAAAAGCAAAGTAATTGCATCAGAAAAAAGGTGCTCAGGCTGCTACAGAAATAAAACAAAACTCTCATGTCCCCAAATACATATAGATCATATTTTGTTATGATCCCCGCTACCACCCCCACTACTACCATCTCTTCCTGCTGCTGTAAAATGCCTCTCATGACAGAATTTAAATGTGGTGCCTAGAATGTGAAACGAGACTTCCTAGAAAGCCGGTCAAGTACCCAATCCTACTCATACATCTTCCTGTGTCCTGGTCTTCTGAGCAATAGCATGTCAAAGCGATGAATCTTAAAATGTGATATGGAGACAGAAGAGCACAGACCTTTTGTGGAAGGGTTTTGCAGAGCACTGCTCAGGCTGCTGTGAAGCCTTTGCTCCCGGTTCCTTTGCCGGCACCTCTGCTCTCCAACTCCATTTCCCAGGTCACTAGCTACCAGCAGGTTCCAGACACAGGGTACTTATTTTGCCCACTTCAGGATTCAAAATGTCTCTTTAGATCAGTATTTAGTTCTGCAGAGATAAAAGCTTCTCTTTTTTCCAGAGAGAGAAGTTATACTTGCAGAAAACTGTTTTGAAAGCTATGCCTTCCAGTACCCAATGCAGCCTTGGACAGACATGAATGTTTGGGTCCAAGTCTCTGAGCAGTTCTGAAAGGAAATTGGATCACTGCTTGCTCACGACATACATCATATTATATTAATCCTGTGCTTCAGGGCATTCACTGGCTGCCTCTGGGCCAAGAAGGAGGTTTTTTTTCTTTTCTCTCTTGATGTATAAATTGGCTCCTAGTTTTTTTGGTTTGACTGTTGTTGTGTAGCTCTAATGACCAGCCAACTGGAAATAGGCCACGTGTCTAGACAGGATGTAAAAGCACAGTGCTGCACTGCTCCCGGTGCCACTTGAAGTAAGCTTATAGTTAAACTGGTAGCCAGATTTAGGATCAGGAAGAATTTTCCCCCTAATCCAAGCAGAATGGTTAGGGGGGGTTTTTTGCTTGTTTTGTTGCGTTCCTCTACATTGAGGGATATGGGCTGCATCCTAGATCTCCCATGAATATGCAAAAAATAAAATAAAAAAATAATCCTGCTATGCTGGACCCTACAATATTAGCAATAACTTTATTTATCCTGCTTCCTTTCTGTAGGTCATTATAGATTTTTTTTTTCTGTAGATATTGTTTGTTCCCAATAAAACTTGGGCAGTGTTATAGCAGGAAGCAGATTTATTTGGGGTTTTAGCCCATTCAGGACTCAGCTGCCTGCTAGTACAGGGAAATGGATGTCTTGACCCAGGTTGCCGTTTCAGACCAGTGTTCCTGTAGAAGCTGAATCCCACTGGCAGCACCATCATCACAATTGACTTTAGATCCATTTATTACAAAAGTGTGTGGCAGAGCAGAATTCAGGCTCTCCATACATAGATGCAAAAATGGCAATCAGTTTTTCAAGGCATGAGAATGTAACTCCAATAACCAAACTGATCACCGTTCTGTCAGCTTATTACTTAGAGTGACTGAAGGACATTTCTCTAAATGAATGATCACAAGCACTAAGTCAGGAAAGACATCCAAGCAGTTAAGAAAGAAATGTTTGAAGGCATGTTCTGGTTTGTTGAGATCTTACATTTAATCCAGGCAATTTTTCTACAGTGTGTTTTCTGAATTGCGTAAGATGCAGCTAGCAAATAGAATGGACTTTCATAATTTGCTAAGGAAAAAAACCCCAAACCAGTATGTGAAATGTGAGATCATTGGCCTGTTCAAAATAAGCTTATCTGGTTTGTAATCTTCTTGTGCATACACTTACAGCTCTGTACTGTGTTTTTTCGGCTTAAGGAAGATTTCCCCCTTGGAAATTCAGTACAACAGAAATGGCAATGTAGCTGCTCAAAAGGTATATAGTATGTGTGGATTTTTGACATGGGAATGTCCCAATTTTGAATACATAAGGTAACAGATAGAACCAGTCTGAAAATAAGATTTTTCTTTTACTTTTTTACTTCATAACCATGTCTATTTTTCATTCACAATCTTATTCTGAATTTCTGTCAAGACTGGAAATATTTCAAGTAAATTGAGCTAAACAAAGAAATAACTTTCCTTTCAGATAAACAGAGATTTCTGCCAATACCAATACCGTGCAGTCTCTGGCTGGGACACCACTCATTGTGTCCATTTTATGCAGCTAATGCCCATACGAACTCCTGGCAATTGGATAAAGGTGTTGTATTTTAAAAAGTCTTTTGACAGAGGATTAGAATAATTAAGATCAGGCATTTCAAAATACATGCTTCCTGTTATGTCATTGGAGTTGCAGATGATCTTGAACATAAATCAGCACATTAAGTAGTCAGATATGTTTAGTAAAAGCTGGAAGTCCATGACACTTTTGAACTTCATCAAGGTATGAATTTTGTACCATCCAGATTATAACTTCTTATATTCTCATCTTTTATGAATGCTGTAAAAATATGAGGCTTCTTTTGATTTCATAAAGAAAGGTGTGGATCTCTTATTGTGAAAAAAATGGAAACTTACGCATGCTACCAACAGCACGACCTTAGTTTTGCTTCAGCCATGATATGGGATATAAAAGCAGTGTCACATAATACTACAGTACAGAAAGACGTGTTAGAACAGGGATCTGAACCTTTGATGCTAGTGCCCAACTTGACATCGACAGAAAGGGCTGACTGTAACAGCAATCATAGAATCATAGAATGGTTTGGGTTGGAAGGGACCTCAAAGATCATCTGGTTCCAACCCCCCTGCTGCACGCAGGGACACCCTCCAGTAGACCAGGTTGCCCAAAGCCTCATCCAACCTGGTCTTAAACACTTCCAGGGATGGGGCCTCCACAGCCTCTCTGGGCAACCTGTTCCAGTGCCTCACCAATGAGCCATATGCTTGTAGAAATATGCTTTAGATTAGAAACCCCAAAAGATTTCCCTCATCTACGGCAAGAACCCGCAGGCTGTCCTGGAAGGGAATGGGAACCTCTACCCCCTTTCTCATCAGGTCAGCACAGTGTGACACCTGAAGACATTTTTTCCCTCTTTAGGTGCTGCAACATTCCCATCCCCAGCTTTGCCAGCAGCAGCAATCTGCCTTTCAGATTACTATATTTGCCACAACCTGTCATCTTTTAGTAAACCATGACTACCTGCAGCGCATCTCCTTTTGGTTTTCTGAGTTTTCTAAACTGGATGGCAAGCGTGGCACTGCCTCTTCCACAGCGTGTAGCAGAGTTTGTGGTGCATCAAGCTGTGCTAATATGGGGCTATAGGTCTGCATTTGCCCTGTCAATCCATGCCTGGCTGATGGTAGATATCATACCCAATATTTTAGGATGCCTATTATCATGACTCATTGCTGGCCTCATAATGGCTGCTAGGAATACTATTTATGGAAACAGGTCATTAGCCCTAAAAGTGTTTATCAAAAGTGATTAATAGGAATGATTGCCTGTTAGGTAAACAAGAAGTTACAGTGGCTTATGAACTCATTTCTAGTGATTCATAGCTCCTGCACATTCAGACACAAAGCCAGAGATCAGACTAATTTGGTGGTAAGGACAACCTTTACATGTTTTGTGATGTTCTAATTTAATTAAAAAAAAAAAAAGCAGTAGACACATCCCTTCTTACTTCCCTGCTCCTCCCTGAACCAGGTCACAGAGCTCCAGAAGCAGCACAGAGAGACCAAGCGCTGAACATCACTGTCCGTGATCCGCTTCAGACTGTGAACCAAAGTCTCTCTTTCAGCACATACAATCTCAGGATCATCTGCTTTGCTCCCAGAGCAGGACCATTCAGAAAGTGGAGACCCATTAGCCTAGGTAGCCCAGATACAAACTCAGACCTGATGTCCCCGCCACCAACGGTGCTGAATCCTTTCACAGCTCTTCTTCCAAACTTGGCTGCATCAAGCTGCTCCCTGCTTGGAGACCACCCTAGTGACCTTCACACCAGAGTTCAGCCTTCAAATGGCCAGACTGAACATGAATAACCCTGGCCTTCCCCTGTCAGCACTGTCCAGTACGTAGCTAATTTGTATTTGGAGGGCATCCAGAGTTCACATATATAAAATACTTATTTTCTTTACCTTAAAAAAATCACTTAATATCCAGAACTGTGACAAGGATGACCAAGGGTCAATATAATGTCCCACTTTTTATTATGTCTTTGCCTTTTATTTAAACTTAAAACACTTGAAGTTGGATTCTCAGGTTACAAAATTTTAGTCCCATAAAATTCTGAAATCCAGCTAAAGGAAATAAAAAATGTAATCTTAAATTCTTTATTTCTCTCTGCACTCTCTAAGCTGTCATTTCAAAACTGCCTTGGGCAAACCCCTTAGGAAAAGCAGACTGGCAAATGACCAGGGTTTCTTTTTGTTCTGATTAAAGTCAAGTCTGAAAAAAGTGTTGCATTCTGCTTTGTTAAGAGCAGGAACTAGACAGTAAGGTGTGTGTTCATCAGGAGCATCTATTTGTCTTATTTGCTGCTCAGCCATTTTAAAGGACATCTATTCTAATCCCTCTGATGCAACACTTGGGTTTTCCTGACACTCTGTATTTATGATGACCATGTTACTCATCACATAAAGAAGGGAAAACAAAGAGTTGGATTCTGATTTCCGTTGCAGTGACATAAATCCACAAAGGCTAATGGAATTATTGTAGATTTATGCTCTGGTGAATGCAGGATTTGGCCCAGCAGCTCTATAATTTCTCCAGTTTCCAGCATAGCAGGACAGCTATACACACGTCGTAAGTCCTGAACCATCTGGTTTCTCTGAGAGCACAGGAGCTTTTTAGGGAATTCTTTCAGGCTGTAATTGAATATGGCTAGTTATTTCTTTCCTCATTCCTGCCATTGACTACAATGATCCTTTTCTTTCTTACAAATTTTAATTACTTCGTGAGCTGTACAGCGCTTGACTGGATGTTACTTCATTAAATTGAAGAGACTATATAAAAGGTTGAACTGATTGCTGCTCATGTGAAGAGAAGGAAGCAAAGCCACACGGTCTTAATTCAACAGATTGGGAGAAAGATTTGTGGCAGCCAGGGACTGCTAGCCAAGGAAGGTCTTTGGAAGTAAACGTGAAACACAAGCTGAGATTGAATTTCTTGATTGTAAACCATCAGGGGAGCAATAGAGTATAGCAAAAACGATTGCTGATAATAGACATTCCCTTTTTGGAAAATCTTAGCTGTATAGATCACATATAACCTAAATTACAAATGCTATTCCCTTTCGTGCAAACGTATAACCAAAACTGCACAAGTGCCAGGATTAAGAAGAAAAAAAAAGAAAGTTTTTTTACAACAGATGTTATTTCACAGGCATGTCAAGACCACATGACTTTCCAGAGGTTCTTTGGGAAAGCAAAGAGACTTTTTTCCGAGTAGTCTACTAGTCTTAGAAAGTTTTTTGTCAACTTGAGGAAGTGCTGAGGTTTGAAGGGCACTGAGCTGTATATCAGAAATACTTGCCATGTTTGCAGTTAGAACCGTAGCAGAGCTCCTGATGTGTGTCGCTCTTTCATGGTTACAGTAATGCAGGGTAGGCTGAAGGGGTCGACAAGTTCTGGAAAGTCAATAGAGTGCTATAGCATGTTAGCCAATGTTCAGTCAACCAAAATCTTTGATTAGCTCAGCCCGCCAGTATTCTTTTTCCAGAATAAATTATTTGATGGCTCTGAACAGCTTTGACCTTACTTTACCTTTAGGATAACTTTACCCTTCCATTGTTTATCTTCTAAAAAAAAAAAAAATGCTCTTTTCAGAAATGAGACTTGCTTTTTTAGAATAATAGCCATCTGACACAAACTTTCTCAGCACATTTAGGAAGGTACATGATATTTTACAAGAGACTGGGGTGACAAAATTAACACACCAAACACATCATCCTTGATTAAGGAAAATCCTTTATGTCAAAGGCAGTATTCATTGTGATATTTGTAATATATGAAATAAACTCTTAGCTTTCTAGCGTCAGCATTTCACACAGCACGAAGCATATGTTGATCTTGGTTACCCTTGTGAAACATTACAGACTTTAGAAGTATGATGTAACAGTAAAAGCAGTGATTAGCCCAAAGTCTTTTCCATATCTTGTAGAACAGTTTATGAAACTAGTACTTTTCCTTTATATAGCAACTTTCATCAGTCTTTCATAGGATCTGTAGAATAGTTGAGTTATTTAGCCTCATTTTGGGGGCGGGGGGGAAGCAGGGAGAGAGAATGGGAAAAAAACTTAAAGAATCCATAAGAACCCACCTTATTGAGGAGAAGAGTAGCACACAGCAGTGCTCAGAGCTTTTGTTTCTTCTGTTAATCTTTTGTCATTACAACATTATTCTAAATCTCACAAATACAGGTCTTTATTTCGAAAGCATGCCTCCGTGAACTCCAGCAGTGCTACCCACCCCAGCCAGTGCTGGACCTTCCTTTCAGGCCAGCTATACCTTTTGAGAGGCCAGCTGTTGAGGCATCTGGAGGTCAGCAGCCTGAGCATGAGACTCCCTCGCTTCCTCCCTGCTGTGTGTCCTTCCAACACACCCCATCAGTACACAGGACCAACATAATCCAACTGTTTTTGGCTTTGTCCCCTCATTTTGCTCTGCAACAGAACTCTGTTGGTAGCCAGTCACTGCTGATTTTGTATATTTTCTTAACTGAATGTGTGTTAGAGAGTTTGAGAGAAGTCCACTGTTCCAGTATATTGAATTAGGCCAGAGTATATGAGTGTTTCTCACAGTGGTATGCATTGGTAGACTAGAAATACTCAACAGAGATTGTGCTGGATAGCATAAGGAAATATGCTGAATAGGTGGCAGCGTAACTTTGTCTTTGAGGTTAAACATACAGCCTTATCTTTTTAAAAACATCATGCAGCAACCAACATACACATATCCGGTTCTTAATTACTTGTGCGCAGATGACACTGTTGCTAATCGAATGCCTTGTGCCTTTTCTCAGTCACCCTCTTTCTCTCCTCCAGAAGAAGGACAACGCCACACCTTCCTCTTCTTGACGAAACTGAAGGGTCCGTGCTGCCCACGCGCAGCCACAGTCTGCCCACTACTGCTTAAAGCTTCATCTCTTGCCTTCAGAGACCTACATTTTTCAAAAGTAAATACGCTATATATGCTGCTATAACTTAATTTGTACTTCTGGATTATCCATGCCTTTGCTGAACACGTTTTCTCCTCTGCTGCTCCTTTGCGCTGGACAGCTGATATATAGCCACTGCTCCCTTGTAACACATGTCGGTGTCTCAGTGAACAGTAGTCCCTCGGGGAGCACATGGGACTGGACTGTAGAGAATCAGCATAAAGAGGGGGGCCAGAAGGCCCTCCTATGCTCCTTCATCTGGAGGCACTCGCCCAGGGCCCCGTCTTTCTCGGTCATCTCCGGGAAGCCATAGCACAGATTAGCCATGACACATGAGAGATGTCAGCCCCTAGCTTCATGGTGGTACATTTTTATCCATTTGTATTTGTGTAAATGTTAGGGGTTGAGCAATGTTAAAGAGGAGTGTTTGAAAGCGCTCCAAAAAGGTGCTGGCAAATGATATGTTCTTTATTGCTTAGCTATCTCAAAAACATCCAGAGCTTCTTGTTTCTCATTTTGGAAATGTAATATTGCTTTATGTTTGTTATCTTGGCTCTTGCAAAACACTTTCCTTCTTCATCTTGCTTTTGCTAGGGTTTAAAATTTCATAGCTTTGTTTATGTATTGTATTTCTGCCATTGAATGTAAATCTTATTCTGTCCCTCCCAAGATACTTCCAGATCAGATTTTATGCAAAACAGTTTTTATCCTCTGATTTACTTTGCAGATATGATTAACCTAGAAAAGCTAGAAATATTTTGAAAACAGAACAGAATATTTTCCTTTGCTAGGTCCTTTGCTTTGGTAAGCTGTGTTGAACTGACTGCAGCTGATCAGAGTATCATCTCTTCCCTCACACGCTCACAGATGCTCAGATGCTCAGCTCTGATCTGTTGGCGTAATGTCACAGACACTTGCACCCTAACCTGGTTCTGTCATTATGACTTGGGTTAAGGGAAACACTATATTTAAGCACCTTTTTTTTTTTTTTAACCTGCATCATCCAGATAGACTGCATCAGAGAGCAAGGGAGTGACTCCTTGCATAATCATGTCATTAACTCTTTAATCCAAACTTGCTACAGAAGAAATCATTCAAGCAACTGGGCTTACTGAGCCAACGTGAGTTGCTCTAGCCCCTGCAATAAAGAAGATAAAAGTGCTGAGAAAGCTGAAATGCTCAGCTCTGATCTGGACTGGGTTAGAAATAGTTTTGCTCCACGGGAAAGCAGCAAGAGCACATCTGATTTCATAGTGCTAAACCTGCCTTTTGCAGGGTTTTTTCCAAATTTCGGTATGAATAAATAATTGAATTACCTTCACAGAAACTGATGTAAAGAAATCTGAAGAGGAGTTATGCCACAGCCCCCTCAATAATCCTGTATTGTAATAGAATTTAGTGACAGCTTTGAATATGGAACAATTACTCACGTTTCTTAAGAGGCAGAGCTTGAAATACTGTTATCTGCATCAACACATTTATTCAAATGCAGAAGATTTTGTGTCAGTGTTTTCTGCATAGCACTCTGAGGGGTTTTTGTGACTATGCCAATGTGTTTTCCACCTTGAGAAAGCGGTCTCAAACAACAAAAGAACAAACTAATAGAAAGCACATTTTGAAGATCCTAGTATCCTGAAACTTACTGCTCCACTAATTAAATGTTTAGTCTGTGCTCTGTGTTTTTGTTAAATTTCTCTTTATTTAATCTCTCTCTACATAAATCCTCGTCATATTAAGTAATTATAAATAGTGCAATGGCTAGTCTCTAATTAGGGGAGGAAAACACTCAGTGATGCATGAACTACAGGTTAATGTAGAGCAGTCTGTAAATGACTCTGCCCGGGGCTCAGCAGATTGTATTATACTCCTTAGGCGATGGCTTTAGAAAGCCTGTGTAACATAATGAAATCAAACCAGTGTATCATTACATGCATATTTGTAATTAATAAGAACAAAACAAACATTAACTGAGCAAATCAGTGAAGTGATGTGCTGTTAAAACACCACATGCCTGAGGTTTAGAAGTTTTTTACAATACCGAATATTTGGTATGTAAAACGAACACGCAAAAGAGCTGAAAACAGCAAAGAAACAAAAGATTTCTAACTTTACTATCTCCCATTGTATTAAGACAAGATAATGTAAGTTACATAACAATTTCTAGGGAATAGCTACTTCATTATCTCACCAATTAAGTGAATCTTATCAAGGAAGAAATAATTGCATGTTAAAAGAAACCAGCAAAGGTTGCACATTAATGTTACATCTTAAATGAGTAAAATGCCTCATTTCACTTCTACTCTCTAAAGGGCTAAAACCAGAACCTTATGGTGTGGCCATAATTTGGGGTGGAAATGAATAAAACCCATTTGTGTTTCCTTGCTGGGATCCTGCTCCCATTAATGCCTGAGATGGGTTCACGTAGGAGTGGATTTTGCACACCAACTTGGCAGCAGCTGAACCAGCTAGTGGGCTGTAGACTTAGCTGCTTCTTTTGGGATTATGATTTTGTTTTGCTTTTGTTTTATTCTAGGCTATTTGATGGGTATCATGCTCTCTATATGTTTTTTGTTGGTTTTTAGGGGGGGGTTTGTGGGGTTTTTTTCCCCCCTAAGAAACCTCCCCTTCACAAATCAAGGAATTACTTCAGCACCTCAGTTTCCCGTTTTCTTCCAGCATTTTAAGATTTACAGCCAGAGCTGGGTATCGTTACCAAAGACTTCATTCCTGTGCCTGGTTTACAGAGATGGGGGTTGTCCAGCCAGCTGGTGGGGCATCCAGTGAGCTGAGAGCAGCTGGGGCACATTACTTGTGACCTTTGAAAAGAACGCTTGTTGGCCATGATAATTCCTTACTTGGTTTTCCACTGCAAAGCTCTGTCAGAGTTGTGACAGTGCCTTGTTTGCTATAACTGTTCATGTTTTCAACATTCATTTACCGTAAGATTAATTATTTATTTTTTTCCCCCTAAATCTTGATTTCAATGATGACTGGTGGTGATGAGTTCCACTAGTGTCTGTGGTGTCACTGACCCAGTTTTGAACCCTTCTTCTTCCTGTTTATATCTCTGCCAAGGCAAGCTGAGCAGAACTGAACACAGCATTCCAGGAAAGATTGATTTACACAATATTAGATTACTTTCAGTTGTATTTTCTGCTCTGTTCCTTCAATATTCTCACTTTGTCTGCTTTTAGGACCTCACATTGGATAGCAGTGACTCCTCTGACCTGTCTTCCATGGTGCCAAATGCTATTTTCAGTGCCGATACAATTCATTTAATATTCAGCCACACTGTATGAATACTCAAGAACCTTTCTTTCAATGTATATTGCATTTCATTTGTTAGCTTTTAAAAAATATTACGGCTCCATACAGTTTTTTTTCTAATATTACCTAATTTTAAAACACAAGTTTTGCTATCTCATTTTACTATCTGAAAAAGGAAAATTTATGCCTCTTATCTGATTTCTGATTCAGGATAATACTTTTCCTCTTGCTTCAAACCATAGTGTAATGACCATATGGCTTATTTAACAGGGATTTCATTAGAGAATATGCAAATCCCCATGCTGATTATAAACAAGAGGGGTTTTAGCTGTTACTTCAGAGTCTGCCCACAGGGAATTCTACTGTTTTAGAAAGGTATGGTTTTTGTATGCACCAGCTTTTCCTCTATAGGGCATTTATAATGTCAGTACCAAAACATATTCAATATTTCTCAGCTTGAAATATTTTACTCAGTTCACCTGGCACTGAAGCAAAGCTTATCCCCAGATAATCTATTATGCTTTCTTTCAAATGTTTCCTACACCCCAGCCCTCCACATCATTGAAGTACCACAGTAGCTGATTCTACTGTAAGTTCAACATTCATTTTAAATTCCTGGCACCACTCCCAGTGGAGCTATGTTAATTTGCAGCAGCTAAAAATATGGCCCAATAGTGCTGTTTTGCTGCATATCCTCTCCTCCCCAAACAAAACAAAGCATTTCAATGCTTAGAGAACACATTTGTCATATATACAATGCTATTTAATAACACATCGGCAGAGAATAGCATGATATCTAGAACGCTGTGATGAGTGCCTTTAATCTGTTTCAATAACAGCTTACAGTGCACTGAAATACCCATTTGATTTTATATAAAGCATGTTAATAACACTTCCCAAACTAAATTTAATAGTGTTCCTTTATACCTGTTTTTTTTTTTTCCTCCTACTTCAGAGGCAATAGTAGAAAATATCAGGTATACCATCTCAGCACATCCTAATTATTAGTTTTCCAAAGTCAAAATAATGTTAAGAAACTGGAGAGTTTCACCTACTGAAAATCACCTTGTCAGGAATGGTTCATTACTGTGGTAGGAGCAAAGCAGCATCCTAGCGTATCACAAAGAATGCCAACCTGGGTCAGGAAGCAAAGGAAGACCTCAGCTGCCCATTACCTGTCTCTACACAGGTCAGCCCTCAGCTCTGTGAAGACTCACTGTATTGAACAGATGTCACCCGTGTGTGGGACCTGCCTAGGCAGAGGATACATCTTTAAGTGCCTTTGCATCTGTAGACAAGTATAAAACTCATGAGTAGAAATAAAAAATATTAATGAGAACCAGGAAGATAGTTAAGACAAAGAACTTCACAATTAAAAAAAATATATACCCTTTTGTCTTTAAAAATAGAGCACAAGAAGAAGAAGAAATCTAATTATTTTTTGGGAGTAATCTATTCCCAGTGTGGTCCATTCCTATTCATTAGTTAAACCTTTGTACATTCTTCCTGCTGATGGTCTTGTGATTTAGACAGATGCCTGAGTTTCGTCCTGAGCAGGACAGTCTTTGTGAACCGGGACTGAGTAAATGTCAGGTCGATCTTTCATGGACAAGATGAAGTAGTATTTAGCTTAAACTTATTGAATTTTGAAGTAGTGTGACTCTGTTAAATATCAGAAGGTGTACTATTAAGGAAAAATAGCACAAGTATAAAAAAATATACTCTGTGTGCATTGCTGACGACACTTCACTCATAATCAGTCTGAAGTTCACTGTACCTAGGTCTTGGTGGTGAGCATGGGAAACTCCCAAAGCTGAATAAAAAAGCAGAAGGACCGAGCGCCTTTATGTAACAGTTTTGCAGTTGGAAACAGCGTCAGAGAACAAAATGAATCATTCATCCTACATGGAGAGAGAAGCAGAGGTAAATTCAAGTTTTCAGGCTAAGAACTTTAGGCATCTATGTCATTAGAGGTAGAGGAGGAAAATGCCTCACAGGCTTCTGTGTTGGTGGTAAATCTTCTGTATTAAAGGGGAGAAGCCAATTCCTGCATTTCTGGCTGCAAAATCACTGCCTCAAGGACAACATCATGTCTAAATCCTGCCCTTCGGTCAATCTGTGTGGCACAAAGTATTAGAAAGAGAGGTAGGTTTTAGCCTATGTAGTGCATGTGAAGAACAGCCTAAACCACACATTACTAAAGCAGCATGGAGAGGCACTCTAGCAAGCATTCAAATTCGGTTAGTTCCTTATGTACAATTTCTTTCTCACCGCCTGTCATGCACCTATTTCCTTTGGCTGTTTGATAAGTCAGTGCACTTTTACTCTGCAGTCTTCACCTCATGAGAGATTTTGCCTGATGAATGGTAAGACCTTGTCCTGGTTTTGGCACGGATAGAGTTAATTTTCTTCCCAACAGCTGGTATAGTGCTGTGTTTTGGATTTAGGATGAGACTAATGTTGATAACATATAGCAATATTTCAGTTGTTGCCAAGCAGTCAATGACCTTTCAGCTTCTCATACTGCCCTGACAGCGAGGAGGCTGGGGGTGCACAAGAAACTGGGAGAGGACACAGCCGGGACAGCTGACCCAAACTGACCAAAAGGATATTCCATACCATATGATGTCATGCTCAGCATATAACCTAGGGTTGGCCAGGAGGCCGTGGGGGTCAGAAACTAGCTGAGCATGGGCTTTGGGTAGAGAGCAATTGTGCTGTGTATCACTTGTTTTGTATATTGTATTATTATTAGTAGTAGTATTGTTATTGTTATTATTAATCTTCCTTTTATGTCCTATTAAACTGTTTTTATCTCAACCCATGAGTTTTACTTTTTTTCTTTTTGATTCTCTCCCCCATCCTACTGGAGTGTGTGTGGGGGAGTGACTGAATGGCTGTGTGGTTGTTTTTGCTGCCTCTTGGGTTAAACTGCAACATGGAGAACTGACATGCTAGAGAAAACATCATTATTCTAAATCTGATCGATCGTTGCAGGACGGTGCACAGCTCCTATGTGTAAAACATGCATCTTGACTTTGCAAAGGTCTGAAGTTCACAGTAGTGTACTCCATGTACAATAAATTGCAACACTCCTCGTACCCCTTGGACTTCTCCACAGCATCGTGGGATAACCAAGGTGCTTAGTGGGCACTCTCTCCATGCTTTGTTCACCCTCTCAGAAGTTGGTACTGCTGTTTGTATGCAGTGACTGCTCTCCTCTCTAATACTGTCCTTCCCCACTCACCACCTTTTCCTGCAGACTTTTACAAAACTCTTCCCAACAAACTGAATTGTCTGTCCTTCATGCGATTGAGTTTTCAACTGTTCTTATGCCTTCATTCTCTTCCTCCACCCTTGTACGTGATGGCTTGTGAAAGTGCCTTGCCTGAGTCTTATGCTTCTTTATGGTACCACAGACAAGCTAAACCCATCTAATCACATTGTTTGACCATTTACTAGCTTTTTCGTTCTGGAGAAGTTTAACCATTACTACTTTTAAAGGATCCCTCTTTTATTGTTCTTTCTTCTGCATTTCATCTTCACCAATATTTTTTTCTCTTGTCCTAAACTCATTTCCTTAAGTCACCCTGGTGCAACTGCTGTCCCGCAGGAGTGTACAACAAAGCTCACAGGTTTCATCTTAACACTTCTACAGTCCTAACAGTATATAAGGTCCTAAAAGACTTTTAAAAAATCATTGTAAATATGTAAATACAGTGTGAAAATGTTCAGTCATGTCTCTGATGGTATTTGGAGATGATTTGAATGATATAAAGGTAGTGGGGATATTCCCTGGACGTTTGCTTACCTCTTTACCTCCAGGTGCAATAGCTATATTGCTGAAACTTGCATTCAAGTAAAAATTTAAACAGTTAATCCTTCTGTAGTCTATATCATTACCTGAAAAGCTACTTATTAAAGTACATTCAAAGATACAACCCATCCGTCACCTTTATGCAGATAAGTCAAGAGGAAGCCAAAAGTTGTTTCAAAAACTTCTACAAATGCTGACAGGAGCAAAGACTCCTGAAAGTGACAGATGATGGAGCAGTAAAAAGCTGATCTCCATTCAGGACTGCGTATTAAGATACTAATGAAATAGTTTCACATCATACTTAGTTCTAGACCCTAGATCCTCTTGAAACCTCCTAGAAGAGTTTGTTCCAATTATATTTGATGTTTTTATCAACGAACCATAGAACATACGGTTCATATCCGTAGAGTAAAGATGCCACCAAGATGAGTGAGGCAGTAAATAATGAGATTAGGGACAAGTTATTGATCACAGTCCAGCAAAATGTACTCTAATATGGGTAAGTGCTGGGTAGTGTATTTGGGTACAAAGAGCACCAGCTCTGCTTACAGGCTGAGACTCACTGGAGTAGTCACTAGAAAAACCGAAGTGCCTCTTCACCGATCTGTTTCAATGTTGTGGCCATGGCATTTGATAAGGTGCTTGCATATGCACCAAGGGTCATGCTAGAATAAGCCAGGAAGGCACTTTCTCTCTGAACACAGCATTGATAGGACCATTACTAGATCCCTGTTTCTGACACTTGACAGTCCCATTCAAGTAACAATGTGGAAACTGCAGAGTGTGCAACAGTGCCCGCGAATAATTCAGGTCACAAAAGACACAATTTACAATGTGGAGACTGAGGAGTACTACTGGATTTTTTTAAGATCTGATCCATGAACAAAGCTTTTGTTCACACAGTGGTGGGTTTTCCAGTCTTGCAGGTAAAGGCATTGGAACATCCAATAGCCAAAACTGAAGATAAAGGGGGAAAAAACAACTTTGAACCCTAAAATGAGATGCAATTTCCTGGCTGTGAAGGTAGTTAGCCATTGGACCAGCTTATCAGGAAGCTGTAAATTCATCGCAACCTTAGGTCTTCAAGAAATGATGACTGTCTTCCTATAAAATGTGCTTTAATCCAGCTTCTGAGCAAAAGTCTGCAGACAGAGAAGGTCAGACCAACTGATTATACTGGTCCCTACTGGCTGTCACCTCCATGAAAGAAATCTGTGAAGAACAGAGCTGACATTTAATTAATCACGTTTTTAAACTAAAAGCTTTTTGTTCATGTTGTGTTTTTCTTCTTTCGTTTGCTCTTGAGAGTGATTACCAATTCCATAGAGAAGAGTTTATTTATGGTAAATACGAATAAAAGTTCAGCAATAATAGTTTAAAGCTGAAGTATCATTTTACCATAAATACTTAGTGTGGAGCCTGTGGTGGAATTATGTCATTTGGAACAAGTAATGCCTATAATCCACTTACTGCCTTCATTTTTTGTTCCTTTTAGTATTAATTCATATTTTAATAGTATTGGAAAAACACAGCTGCTTCTTGTTGGAAAGATAGTTATTTTCTCTATATTTACAGGAATAATTGATTCAGTGAGATGTAATCTATAAATCTGGTTTTTAAAAATGAAATTATATAGTAAACCATGTCTGTCCAAGCTGTTTCCAGGGAAGATGTGTCATTAACCCTTTTTCTCATCCTGTGGATAGTTTTGTTCCAAACATGATTAAAAGGCTACTGTCAAGATTTAGACACAAGCATTAATCTTCATACAAATTGCTCAATTCCGTTGCGGAAGTTTCCCACATTGTGTTCTGTGTGATCTGGAGCAGAACTTTTACTGATAGATGTTCATGCAGTGACTGTCAAGGGACATTTGTGAGCAAAATTAAAGCCTAAAACAAGAGAGGAAACGCATGCATATGTATTCATACATCAGAGTTATTTTTTCAAAGAAGAGTAAGGACTTCGTGGTTCAATATAAAACTATCTGTAGTTCAATACAAAATTATCTGATGACAAATAATATCAGCCGGATTTTGGACAGTTATCAACATGTAGGTGGCAAACCATGAATCAGTTACGTAATTCATACAAAACTTATGTCTGCAAAATTCTCACACCCCCTGCAGAACATATGATGCTGGGAGATGTCACATACATTGGGGGGGGGGGGAAGGGGGGCGGGGAGAGAAGCACAATATTTAAGGGGATTTTTAGAAATGCTACTGGAGCTACTTTTCATATCCTTCTCCTTATAAATTGAGATGATTTGTCTGTAACAGTACTGTATAAAATATCTGAAAACAACCTACCTTGTGCCTTCCAAGTGCATTATCTTGAAATCTAGGCAGACAACTAGCTATGGGTTCCATCGGTAGGCTGCAGATTTCTTGTACTCAAAAGGATAAAGCTTCTATTTCTGGGCCTGTAATGTTGTGAGATATTGCACTTTATTCATGGAAAAACTGTTATCATTTTATGTACAGAAAATCTGCTACTAAAATTATGATGTTTGCTGAGTATCTTTTTTATCTGTGTTTGTAGGAAAAAGTGTTTGCTCTGGCAAGAGTTGTTGTTAGCTAATACCAGAAACAAACGAAAATATGTTTCCCATATCAAACTAAAACTGATTCCCATATTTACTAAGGCTGCAATGTAAGGAGATATGACTAACATTTACAGGTATGCATCTTTGGAATGACACCATGGAAGACTCTTAAAATTATTCCCACCTAGATCTACTCTAAACAGAACAAATTCAAAGAAGATGAATCTGTTTTGTGGCATCTACTGGGGTTTTACAGCTTAGTTCCACTGCACAGTAGAATGAAACTAAAACCTTTCAAAGAAATTCATTAAAGCATATTTGAGTGAAAATACTGACAATTCCAGCAAGAAGATGGATGTCTAAATGGTTAGGACATGGCCCAGCATATGGGACAAAGCGTCAAATCTGGTTCTACATGCAGCTAGTGAAAGTTCTTTAACACAGATAATCTCGAAGCAATTAAAAGGCCTTGGCTGGACACCTCCCACTTCCTAGGGTCAGTACTTCAGTGACCACACTGCTGAAATCTTTCTCTTTCTCTCTCTCTTTTCTATGTCAAACTGTGCTGATACAGCTTTGTGAAACATTTGCATTTGATAAATCGTCGTTTATTCAGAAGTGTCCCAGTCAGTTCTAACACAAATTTTCTTTATAGACTCTACCAAAAGCAATAAATAAATTCCTCTACGCTGCATTAAACATCTCCCAGCCACACCTGACTTCCATGTCGTGTTCCAAGACCTGCACTAACATCAGTGATCCTTGCCCAGGAGCATGAAGATTTTGCAGTGCCTATCCTCTTTGAACACAGAACAGTTATTTCACCTCTTTTTACAAAATGCAGGGAACTAAATTAATCCATGATTGTGAGAGAAAAAAGGAAGGGTTTGGAGAAGGAAAATAAAACTTTCATTTCTATGATTTTTTTTTTTAAATTACATCACAGCAATATTTTAAAAGTTATCCAAAGATATCCAAATAATGATTGAAAACTATTTATATCCCAGCTTCCCCATCACAATGGAATGCCGTATGAAAACACAGTGATCAATATTAATTAGTACAACCCCACTGCATGCAAAAACATACAAAGCACCGTAGTGTTACAAAATATTCATACAAAAAGCCGCTGGAGGTACTCCAAAGGCAAAACGAAAAACCTGTAAAATCTAAGCAGCTTTTGCCAGTCTAATTCAATAGGTGACTTTGTTACTTTGCACCGGTCTTGGAGGAATGCTCCAGAATATGGGCTCTCCTGATGAGGACACCTTCCCCCCCCCATGCCTCCCATGTGTCCCCCTGCGCTCTCGGCAATCACAGCAGCAATCCTGGGGATTTGGGAAACTGGTGCAAGCAAGAGCAGCCCTGAGGCTACTGTATTGAAACTGGAAAGTAGATCACCACACAGCTGGTCTAGGACCAAGCAGCACTGATATGGCTTTGAGCCACCACTGCAAACTGTTCCTGAATTATACTTTTGCCCTGCAGGTACCAGAAGAAGATTTGGGCCATTGGCTCCTATTCTGAGATAATCAAGCCAGTTAATAGATAAACTTCCCAGTCTCAAAAATCAGAATTCTTAAAAACACTGTTTTATAATTAAAGACATTTGAAAACAACAGTTTCTACACAAACTGTGCGCATGACCTCCTTCCCCCCAGACATTAAACATGCTATTTTAAAGTACCTTTGCATATCCTTTAAAGCTATAGAAAACTACCTGTTAATAAAATTAAATACTACCCAAAGAGCTATACTGCAGTAAATACAACTTTTCCTAACATGGTAAGACTCTTCTGCTTTAAGCAGCCTTCTTTGCATCTTTATGGTACTGTAACTCCTGGTGTTTGTCTAATAGCAAATGTATTAGATCTGGTTAAATGCCACAAGTAAGGCTTCAGTGGAAAAGACAGCATAATCTCACAGTGCCTAAGGGATGAACAGCTTATGCAAGTGGGATATCATTTTGCCCTTGAGTAAATCATTACATTCTTTCAGTGTCCTACATATGTATAGATGCATAGTTATGTCTGGAGAATGTTGTAAAATACCCTCTTTTAAACTTCAAACACTGAAAAAGCTGCAACCACATCGTTCCTCCTTCGGGAATCTGTCCGTTGTGCCGTGTGTGTTAATGCGTAGGTCTTAGACCAACATTTTTTTCTGTTTCCTTTCAACTCCCATCTAATGTGACTATGAACATGCTGTCAGAGCTCAGTACTTTATTATCCAATACCTATACGGAATCAGTTCTGGTGGATTTTTAACAGCGAGCTCCTCAGAAAAATTAGCAGCTGTTTTGTATACTTGTTCTGTGTACACTGTCAATCTGGTAGGTGGTAGGCACTGAATACTATCCACTGTGGATCATGTATGGACTGCAATGGACCATATTCTGATGGAGTACTGTAGAAATGAATGCTATCCCGCGCACCTAAAAGTGGAGATCCAGTCTGAATTAATAATGCAATCTCCCTAAGGAATCACTCCAGAGGGACAGGCAGCTGCAGAGACAGATTCAGATCACACCAAAACAGGTATCTGAGGTAGATGAGAAGAACTGATCCTGGAGGTACCTATATGCCATCACTGCACATCGAGAGAGCTGAAATGATTAGTCAGGACCAAGCATCTATCTTCCAGATGGTCTAACGTGGGTGAGATGAATCCAACCCTCGCCTTCCATTTCAGATGTTGAAATGATTACAAGAAAAACACTTCAGTGCAACAAACACAGAGGTACCTCAGATGGCATCTTTAGCTCCTTCTCCTAACTCTGTAGGGTGCTGAGGAACTTGCATGATGGAGTGATCCTGAATGTTGTGCAGGGAGATGCCAAGGGCTAACCCACAAGAAACCCCAGGCACAGGCTGTGTCTGAACAAGCTCTTCTCTGATCTCTTGGGGGAATAGGTGCCAAACTAGGAATAAATTAGAGGATAGCAGGCAGCAATCACTCAGCCTGGTAGGATAAATATTTGGTCTGGAGAGAGCTCTGTTCTAAGCATTCCTCAACCTAAATAGTTTCCAATCCACCTCCTAACTGTGGGTGGTGGCTCTAATGATACAATTGTGGCGGGGTTATTTTCCAGCCCCATTTTTAAGCCGGGCCACTGTACAGCTAGGAATGCAGGATGTGAAGGGGTAAAAAGAGCCTAAATAAGAGGAGTACTGACTTAACCGTGCTTAAGTCTCAGTCCTGCTGGTTAAGACCCAATCCCATCCCTACTCCTAGGAGTTGTCATGCATTTTCTATTTAAGAGTTGCTGGATGAAATACAGGCACAGAACTGGGAGCTTGGATCAGAACAGGTAGTCCTGGTGTCTAAGATCAGAAACAAAACAAAAGTCCTCTCAGACCTTCTTTACACAGATGAAAGTTATCAAAAAGAAAAATTCTATGAAAATTATCACAGACCTAGTAACATTCAAATAGAATTGATGTGAATTTTTTTTTTTTTGTTGTTATTCTTTTGCATTAAGGACTCACTTTGGGACCAGTATCTGGGCTGACGATAGCTCTAATAATGACAGGTTTGTGAAGCAGGGATATCAGGTGCTTCCTGACATGTATGTTTTTGGCATACAAATCCCTTCAGTAATCTGGGAAGCACCCAAATTACTGGGTAGTAGATCTTTCCCAGCTGCATTTGCCTGAGTCGTCTCCCACCCCACCTCTTTTCATCCCGTCTTCCCTCCAAGCCTATCCCTGGGAGCACAAAAGTGCTGCAACATCTGTTTCCGCAGAGAGAGGCAATAGCACTGCTGACGTGGGAGCCTCCTCATCCTGTGCCATGGCCCTGTATGCATGGCAAAGCAGAAATTTTCAAAAAGACTCTTTAGGATAACAGAGGAACTGAGAAAGAATTTTGCTTGATACAATGTCTTGAAACCTTTCAGAAAAGAAATAATACAACCCAGAAGCACACCATGATACATGACAGCCTGTCAGGTAAGTAAAATAACCCAAAAGATACTAGTATAACAAAAGGCAATGGAATGAAAACAGTCCCAAGAAAATCAACATCTGGACCTTAAAGCCCAACTCCTCTGGTGCCTTTGAACGTTCCCCACAACTCCTGTTTAGCAGTGAGTGGAGGTGACAGTTGAAGGAGCAACCTTAAGTTCTTGACCAGATTCCTCAAGAGAGCACTGTGCACCACTAACGATGGTAAGATGGTGCTTTCAGTAACACTATGAAGCTGTGCTTTAGGGTGTTTGTCTTATGTCCTTAACTTTAAATTAAGGGACTTAAAGCAGACAAGGTCTTCAGGGCAAGGTGGTATCTGGATGTGTGTTTTATCATGCCCATTGCTCTAGGACCTTAAGGATGATATAGGTCTCTAAAAAGTACTGCACCATAAACAATCTTTACCATTTTCTTCCCACTTTGACCTCACCTCCCCCTTATAACAGATTATTATTAGTCCATTTTAAAGTAGTCGACCATTTGAAGCTTTCATCGTCCTCTGCTGATGGATTGCAGAGCTTGTACCCAGAACAGGCCCCACTGTGAACTAGCTCACCCAAGGTAATGTGACCTGTTTGAACCCATCTTACTAAACATTACAGATCCGGCTGAAGAACCAGCTCAGATGGAATTATATTCTCAAGACCTAAATACTACTCATTTTGGCCCTTGCCAGAAGAACCAACAGAGACTTGCTCTGATTCTGTAGCCCTTTGAAAAGCTAATTTGTGGAATAAGCTCAGGTGACAACAATATTTCTTTCAGACCTCATATCACTGTATTCAAAACAAGAAGTACACTTTGGTCTGAAGCACAGAGAAGGTTTCCAAGCACAAGTAGGAAACAACTGAAATGGAACTGTGGGCTTTTAAGTCACATTGTGCTTGAGCAGGATTATAATGCTCTCAGGGCTGTGTCCCGAATCCCTTCTTCAAATACTTGAGCATAATCAGCTTTTTAGGCCTTTCAGCTCCAGGCCAAATGGCAATAATGCCAACACTGTCCACATGAGTCGAATCACCTCCAAATAAGAAATAACAGAATTGTCACCACACCACTCCAGTAACACTGTGCGGCAATAAGGAAATCAGGTTTCTTTATCTTGCATTGGAAGACAGTCTACCACCGGTCTCCAGTTAGAAGCAGGGTTTCCAAAGCCACAAGATGAAGAAACAAAAATGGGAAAGAAGTTTTTCTTGTTGCCAAAGACCAACACACATGTCATAGGAGATCCTGGTGTTTCTGGATACCGTGGTATTACCAGAAGTTTACCATAAGGCATTGCCACGCTCTGGAACCTACAGTTTTTGTTGTGTGAATGCATGGAGAAGGGACAGAGGCTTTATCCAGAAGACCTCAGTACAGAGGTAGCCTAGAAAGCTGCTCTGTGATTGCTTCCTGAGATGCAGTGATTGATTTTGCTGACACTTCCAGTCCCTCTAGGGCAATATTAAACGGCTGAATGGACACCATGGTGGTGTAAGCTGAGCTGGTAGACTTTTTCCTGGAATATTCACAGGTGGCTAAGAGGCAAAGAGATAAGAAACTGGTTTCTCAGCTATAACTGGGAAAAATTCTGCTCTTAAAACTTCACTGCCAGCTCACTCAGTTGAATGCTGGCCTTGTTTTGGAGGCAACTGAAAAAATCAGTGACCTCTGGTGCTGCCTTGATGAGGCTGGTGACCAGCATCCTGCGCTCATCTCCTAGGCTGTTCTCCACTGATAGCTTACACTTGCAGGCCATAGACAGCAATGCTTCACGTAGCTAATTACCTGCTCTAAGCTGGCAATCAGCTACTGAAATGGAGTAAAGACCAGCAGCCTGAACCTTGTCTCAGCTGTCACTGGGACTTTAGCCATGAATGTTTTGGCTGCCAACAGCCGTGAATGATTCCATATGTACAGTAATTTAAGGCGTCAAAGGCTCTGTCACACTTTAAAACAAGTGTATTACTGGCACTAGAGGCAAGAATGGACCACCTGGGCCATCACCGAAAATACCATGGCTAGCCTGATAATTGTCATGGGCATTGACGATTCATTGTGAGATGGCAGCCCGCTTACATGGTGTGTGTTGGAGAACTTTGGACTACAGAGCTCTCTCTTTGCATCCTGGGCAAAGAATATTTGGCTGTCACTACGAGGACAGGCTTTCCATAGCTTGCTAGTTATGGATTGAAAGCTGACATGTAAACAGGCATGTTCTGACCAAGCCTGAATTAGAGTCTAGCCTCTTAAATTGTAGAATTACACACACATAGACTTCAGGAAATCAATACAAATTGATTGTCTCTGATCTTTTATTTAGACACCTGTAAACTGACCAGCATAGTTGTGCAGTCTACAGCTGTTTTTTAAGGAAAAAAAAAGCCTTTGCAAAAATGCCAATTAATTAGAAACTCAACTTTTTATAGGAATATACCACTTATGACAAATTTTTTGCCAGAAAAAGTTTGAGTGTTTTTCTTTAAATCCAGAACGAAATTCCTTTTCAAAATTAGGAAAAACATAGAACTTCCTTAAGACTGTAGCAGTATTAGCCTTTTTGGGACAGGCTGGCTGCCTAGGATCAAGTCCCCCTTCTGCACAAAGCATTGGACTTTGCTTGGATGGTTTAGTTTACTTACACAAAATAGCTGCAAGAGATTTGGTTTTGTTTTGAAATAGAGTAAGAATGTTTTTTAAATGTGGAAGAGTTCTGCAGAATGAAAGAACAACTCTCAGCCAGCTCTACTCCTGCAATTCAGGTCGACAACTTGTTCACCAGAGCACTGCCACGACATTGAAAAATACTGGAAAATAAAAAGATGTAAATGACCCTCTCTGAGGAGTTCCTGGCAATTTGAGCTGAATCTCAGTACAATATCTTTATCACAATACCATCTTTCCTCTCTGAAACTGTCACTGTCACTATAGTAACTACCATATTAAAAAAAAATTCCCCTGCTAATCTTGAAATATGAATATATACCTAAAATAGCCATGCTTACTCTACCAGTAATATCACCCAAAGATTTTGCAGTGCTTTCAGAGAGATCATAAACATAACAGTTACAATGAAGACACATTTTGTATTTCATGTAATAAGTCTGCTAGCTGTTGTACGTGAAGTTATGTGGCTTCATCTCCGTAATGAATTAGGAGGTTGATATGGAAGAAATAATGGAAGAGAGAGAAAAGATGGAAATTACTTTAGAAGGGAGACATGATGAGATTGTGAAAGACAAGGTAGAAATTCTTTTCCGTTTTACAGCTGTTGCAAGAGCAAGTGGTAGTCATGATAACATGCAATCTCTTTTCATATTGCTGGAAGCTAACATAACTGCATTGCCATGAGCAGACACGACTCACCATGTCTTGCTTGCCATTGTTCTCCATGCTGAATTGCTCCTGGATTCTGAAAATCACCGGGAAGTACTGTGAAAAATTGCGTGTCATGTAGAGACAGCCAAGGGATAAGGCAGATCCCTACTGTACAATATATAAGGATCAGCATAAATTAGAGCTAGCACATGATCTGTCCTTCTGTGTGCAAAGAAGGATTTTCTCCCAAAGTAATTAGGTTTTATGTGCAAAAAGCTTTTTTTTTACATTACTTGTTTATAGATGCCTGATCAGATACTAATCTCTTTATCATCTTCCTTAACCTAAATTTTGTTGCTGTTTTCTAGCTTTTTTAGCATGGTAGTGGACACAGATAACAGTCAACAGATAAATGTATCTCAAATCCATAATTTTTGTTTCTTCCTTTAATTGTTTCATTACAAGTTGTGATATAATAATTACAGCCATTTATCCTTGTTCAGAATACAAACATTTAAACATGATTAAAACTTTGATATATGAAGTATCAAGCTCTGTTTTAAATGTCACTGAACCTCCTTTTGTTGACTTATATGCCTATAAAAAGTATCCTGCAGGCAATGCTGGACATGAAATAACTTTTTTTTAAATGATAAAGTAGATATATGCAGACACAGAACCATCTTTCCACATTGTTCCTCCAACTTATTCTAAACCAGAAGCATAAACTATGAAGGTACGGAGACAGGCTGAGACCCAGTCTATAGGGATGAAATGGAAGTTGCTTATCATCTACCCAGTCACTGGCTTCTGAGCCAAGAAAGTCAAACAAAAGGAAATACCTGTGATGGCTTTATGGTCAAAATAAATGAATTGAAATGGAAATGGATTGAAATCACTCAGTTGATTGAATTCAGGAAATATTTATTACATGCCAATGGCCTTCAGACTGTACTGAAAATTAGCCAGGCTGAGCAACCTACTCTTTGGATCACACCTGGATATGCAGAGCCTCACTGCAGACTCTCTGTGCAGGTGGGAGCCCTTCAGCCATGTTGTACAAGTCTTGGTGTTGCCTTGACCTGAGCTGTTTGGTGCTTCCTTCCAGAAGAGTTACAGAAAGCCCTGTTTCTTCTTCTGGCTTATGAAGCGAACAGTGGGAAGGCATGAGCTGCCTGTCAGATCATATGTGGCATTGTGCATGTCTGTCCTTGCGATGAAGTGGTTGGTTTACTAGTCCACGTGAATTCCCAGTCCAAGTTTTAGCTCAGTCTCCAGCTGCATCAGCTGGCAGGGCCAACTTCTAAACAGCAATGGGAACAAAGATTTCAGCAAGTGCCATGAGAAGAATAACCTCTGCATCCCAAAACCAATGGGCTGCTGAAAGAGAGGAGAAATGAAAACATGAAGCAATCTTGGGAACAAAACAGAAACTCAACATATTTGTAGAATGCATTCTCATTTTCAGATCTCTGCTCAGAGTCTCACTAATGAAATAAAACTAACCAGGAAAAAAAAAAATCTTTATGCTTCTGTTACAGGCAATGAAATGTACAAAACTTGAGAAACAAGAAGATTTTGCAGGATTATGAGACCAAAAGGATGAAAGAAGCTTCCAAAATTTGGTGTATTTGTTCAAGAACAGAACTTTAAGAGGGCCTTGTCCATCTGTTTCAAAATCAAAATAAAAATCTGTCCCCTCCCAAAAAGAGCTCTGAAATGTGTTCCTTATCTCTACTGAACAATTTATTGCACATCGTAACACCAGCACATACACTTAATTAAAAGTGCTAAAATGTCAGAACTCTATCACGAAGCTGGGAGATGTTGGCCTGTGTCCCAATTAGTTCTTTTATTAGCTTCTCTTGTAGAACTTTAATGAACTGGGGATGGATTTGATCAGGAACTGATTTAAAAGAGCAGGTTATAAACAGTATATTGTTGCAGGGTAGGAGATCAGGTTATGCCCCAATAGAATTAGCTGTGTTAGACTAATAACTTATAACCTCATTTGTGTTAGAAAGAATTTTGTTTCTTGCATGGAATTTTTAAATGGTTGCTTTTCCTATGTATTTGCTTTGGACTGACAGAGGGATGCATTTTTAAGGATCTTTTAGGTTTATTATATACTTTGAGGTTTGCAGGTGAAGGAATAATGACATAGAACAAAGACTGTCTAGGTTTACCTGAAAACTTTACAGATATGGCTGTTACACAGAAGGCCTCTGAGAAATTTGGAGTTAGTGGGAAAATTTCCTCAGCTTTAAGAAGAAAAAGACCTTAATTCTCTATAATGTTACCAACATCTGTTGCAATCCCCCACTAAGATGGCATGGCTTGTCAGAGAGCCAGTTCTGTAAGACGCTGATAATGTGGACGGACGACGAGCACCTGCTGCTCTGCAGGATTTGGTGGGAGGGGAGGGTGTTCCTGACTTCACCGGAGTACTCCTGCGCTTCAGGAGAGGCAACCTCGCTTCTACTTTATTTTCTACAAAGCCATATCCTAAACTCCAGGAGTCAGACTGACATACATCAGCATAACAGTCAGCCTTCTCTTATTTTATATCAAGACCTTACCTCAAAAGAACCGAGAACACACTTAAAATTAGATACAAGTTTAATTGTTCTTCTGTCTCTGGGCCAGATTATCTTTGGTTTTACTCAAAAATTTTTTTCTTCAACTGTGAACCAAGTTCCATAAATCCAGCCTGTGATCTGAAGTCTTATTAGGTTTCTCTCACAGAAAGAAGGAAACTAATGATTCTGCAGCTCGGTTTCTAATTACGAATCATATTAATGATGTATGGGCCAGGACATGGCCCTCCCTGTCCCACGGATATTCTGGTTCTCCAGTGCTTACAGGTATGAAAAGAGAACAGGTCTACTGAGAAAAATTGCTCTGTTCTTTCTGCATTAGCCATTTTACTGATCACTTCAAATAAAATTACCACACTGAAACTGAGTAAAAACCGTGCTCATTTCGTCAAACTTCAGTGACCCACCATGCTTTGAAAATAACTTTGAAACCTCTTGGTTTGTTTAAAAACTTTTCCTTTCCAGAATATTCCTTGGAGATTTGCCATTTCTTTGACAGCTTGGAGAGAGACCCATCAAGCAGTATTTCTGGTAATGTATATTGAGAACAAATCCATATAAATCCTGCCTTTCCTCCATGTTTGAGATAGAGTATAACTTATTATTTAATATCATTACAGAAGAGGTCTGCTTTTTACTTGACTTAGATGATTTAATAATTTAATGTTGTGGTAAGGAAGAGGGTTTATTTGTAGGAAATAGATCTAATCCTTAAAAACATCAGTACGGCAACTGAAACAGCTCCTTTGCTTCTTGAAATCAGAATAATTCTATTTTTTGGAAGATTATGACGGTAATAAAGTCTAATTTGAGGGCAGATACATTTAAATTTGTTTTCTTCTCCTTTTGGTGTAAGATTTACAAGGCTCTGGCAGAGTTAAGCATCTGAGTCAGCCTCAGCACAAATGGGTATTGTTCTACCTATGTAATACAGCCTAGTAGTTCCCAATCTTATAAAGCCCCGAAGGAATAATCAAATCACGCTCTTGTAATGCCACGTGCAGATTTCAAACTAATCCTTATCTTCTCCCTGAGTGAAATGGGATAAAATACCTGTTTTACTGAACTCGGTCTAATAGACTCACTTTGCTGAGGGAAGCTAATGCTAACGTTCATTTCCATGGAAACGGAGCTTGCAGAGGCATCTTACGTGCAGTGTTTTGGGTTAAGTGGAGCAGAGTTTGGGTCCCACTCTCCACACAATCTAAACCGATTACGTACTGCAAATATGCAGTGCCAATCTTCACATTATGACAGCCGTCTTCCTTTGGGGACTCGGTACCCCCCGTGAGAAGCGCTCCCACCGACTCACGCCTCTGCGTTTCCCGCAGGCTCTGCCCCACCCGTGCTCGCTGCAGAGCGCCAGCTGCCAGCTTCTACTTGCCTTTTTATCAATGAATTTATTTTTAGTGGGTTTGAAATTGAGGGATGCTGAACTGCGTGCTGCCCTTTGTGTACTGCCTCTGCCCTGCCTGGGGTAACAGGGAGAGGGAGGATGCAAAGGCAGGGTAGCGTTTCAACCTTTTTAGCTGCAATTCGGCATTGTGAGCTGGACCACAGAGCGCAGACCAGCTCAGCTATACATGCGGCATTTCAGCACAACAGTTTTTGTGAGCAAAGAATGCCTGTACTCTGTGTTTGATGCAGCTTATGTTTTGCAAGTGCTCTAATCTCATCTGAATTCCAAAGTTTCTCCAGGTACAAAGAGCCCGAACAGGTGAAACCATCACTGCAGGCAGCTGCCTAGGAATCTCCTATTTGTTGCCATAGTGGTTACTTTGAAAGAAGAGAAAAATAATCCAATCCTTGTACCTTAGTGTGTCTAAGTTAGCCATCAAGGACCTTGTGAAAATCCTGTTATTCTTCAAATAGAAAACAGATTACAGTCTTTATCTTTGGAAAAATGCAGGGTATCTTTCCTGAGTTTCTTTCTCTCTTTGTCTGTCTGATTTAATTTAGTTTAATTCCTTCAGGCTTTGCTGTTCATTTCTTATCCTGTTTGAGTGTCTTATTAGTGAGTTCACTTTTCATCTATTACTATTTATTTGCATTATCTTGATGGATAAGGACCAACATTCCTTTCTCCGGAGAGCTATATAAATCACCAAAGCAAAACAAAAAAATCCTGCGATGGAAATAGAAGACTAGAGACAGCAGACTAAGACAGGCAGAGAAATCCTAAGGAACACCACAACTGTATTTGTCAGCATGACAGGCAGGGGTCTTAGAGCACATTCAAGTTGTTGTATAGTAGGATTGCAAAGGAGACTTTGACAGGAAATTTTGCAGGAAAGAGCTGTGTGACAGATTAACATTGACAAATTTTTGAAATGGATTTACATTTGCAAAGGACCTGCATCAGGCCTGTTGTCATGGTTTAACCCCAGCTGGAAGCTAAGCCCCACAGAGCCGCTCGCTCACTCCCACCTGGTGGGGTGGGGGACAGAATCGGAAGAGTAAAAGTGAGAAAACTCATGGGTTGAGATAAAGACAGTTTAATAGGTAAAGCAAAAGCCATGCACACAAGCAAAGCAAGACAAGGAATTCATTCACCACTTCCCATGGGCAGGCAGGCGTTCAGCCATCTCCAGGAAAGCAGGGCTCCATCACATGTAACGGTGACTTGGGAAGACAAATGGCATCACTCTGAATGGATCCCCCCTTCCCTCTTCTTCCCCCAGCTTTATATGCTGAGCATGACATCATATGGTATGGAATATCCCTTGGGTCACTTGGGGTCAGCTGTCCCGGCTGTGTCCCCTCCCAACTCCTTGTGCACCCCCAGCCTCCTCACTGGTGGGGTGGTGTGAGGAGCAGAAAAGGCCTTGGCTCTGTGTCAGCACTGCTCAGCAGGAACGAAAACATCCCTGGGTTATCAGCACTGTTTTCAGCACAAATCGAAAACACAGCCCCGTACTAGCTACTATGAAGAAAATTAACTCTATCCCAGCCAAAACCAGCATACCTATACACAAACTTTATCTCAATTGAGTGTGGGAAAAGGGAGAAGGCTGCACTACTGATATAGCATCATTAGATGCTGGAGTAAGAAAGATCTTTGCTTCTTGGTAGTAAGAAGCTATATAATGTACACATGCAAGATTGCATACATGTACAAAGAACATCACAGACATATACATATGCAGACAAATATAGTCCAGGGAATATGTTATTACCTAGAATCATCTGGCTGGTTCAGCTCTTCATCTTCTTTCACTACTCAATAATATAAGAAATCCAGATTCATATAAAAATGCCATCAGCATTGTTTTCCCAAACTGCAGTACATTTCACAAAGGCAAATATTTGTAGGCTGAAAGCGAGTACGGTCTAATTTTCCCTGCAGTAATTTGCTGGAGGAGAGAGTTTCCCGTTTCAGAGCTCGCCGACATAGAACACTGCAGAATACTAAGCATGGCTTCCCCATGCACTGTTTCCATGGGGTATTGCATAGAGAGGGAAGGGGCACGGACTGACAGAAGAAATATGTTTACGAATGTCAAGGACAATTTATTCTGTCTTTACAAGCAAACCTAAGGAAAAATATGTCAAAAATACCTCAGCATGAGAAACTGCACTGTAGTCAGTCCCTGGGCTTAATGTATCAGAAGAATATATTCATCTCAAGCTGATCCCACCATGATCTCTCCATCTGTGGCACATCATTTATTCCAGTAGTGTATAAGCTGCATTCATTAATACAATATTCTCCCAGGTTCATCATAAATGAGTGTTACAGGTATGAACCTAGGGCCATGTTTGAATTTAAATCTGGATTGTCAGTATACTATTTTACCTTTCAAAAAATAGCACTTGACATGAGCATTTTTCAGATTGCCAGGCTGACACAATTGCATATAGGCTATACAAGTTTGAATTTTCCTTAGGGTTATGTTTTAATCAACATGCATTTATTATTTCTGATCCTTATCACATCCAACTGTATAATGAATTTGTATTTATAATATTTCTTACTTGTGTTGCAAGATGGTCTCATCTCCTGAGGGGGCTTCTGTAGTAGTAGGTAACATACTAAACCTGAGGTAAGACACAGAGGCTGCTTCAAATAATTGTATAAGGTTTTAACTTTCTTCCTGAAGAGAATTGTATCATATCCTGTTAACACTGGTGACTTGCATCTGTGTTCCATGAAGCCACCTATACAACTGACCATTTAGTTATAAAACTCGAGAAAAATCGATGATCGCCCCAGTAACCAGTTGCTTTTAATAGGATTTTGCTGCGCATCCTCTTCTGCTTTGCCCAGGGGAAAGTTCATTTCACGTTGTGTACAAGGAGTCTGGGTGCTTGGTGCATCTACAATGGCTGCCAAAGCAAGGGCTGGTGCACTCAACCCCCAGCACCTCCCTGCACCAACAAATCTATCAGTGTGAATTCAAGCTCCACTGGTGCTACCCTTCTCTTGCAGCATGCTACATCAAGGAAAGACTGTAGAGGGGAGCAAACCAAAGGTTGATTTTGGCAGGGATATGGTGCTGAGGTGGGGCCATTGCTTGGAGAAGTCCCAGGACCCTCACGGGGCCCAGCCTCCTCCCAGCCCGTGTCCAGTTGAAGGCCTCCTCCCTGATGGACGCAGGAGGCTGAGAGGCACAAGGCTAGCAAAGGGCACATCCCTTGGACCATCTAGCTTGGTGCGTGTGTGCACCCAGAGGACTTCACTGCACCTGCCCAGGGACGCTGGAGCCACTGCACTGTGATGAGGAGTTCTTTGTGTGTGCACAAACCTGCTCCATTCTCTTCTTCTCCTGCCTAACCTTTTCCTTCTCCTCACAACCTTGCACATCCGTGTCACTCCACAACTGCATCTTTTCTTTTCCTCCCCTGCACTTTTCTATCCAGTACACTACTTCTTTCTTTCAATTTACTTGTTACTGTGCTGTGCAACCCGATTGAAATAAAGTGTTTAAAGAAAACTAAATGACATTCAAGCATTACCTTACTGATTTTCACATTACATGCTTTCGCTACATCTATGTCACTTTTAAGACTCTTCAAGACAGTTCCTATTTACTCTTCTGCGTACAAATGGGCTCCCAAGTAAGTCCTTAGGTACAGCTGCACCAAACATAACTGATAAATAAATAACAGTATTTGCCAAGGACTGCAAACAACTAAGGCTCTAGATTTTGTATGAAAATATTCCAGTGGTGATTATCAGGCTATATGCATGTCATTCTAAAAATCTTCTCACCTCTGTGAAAGCCTTTGGCTGACTTACTGCTCCTGGTTTTCCAAGCTCCATCTTTGGATATCTAACACAACTGCTTGTTCTGGCTTTGAACTACTCTAATGTTATAAATAGTTCTACTTCTTAGACTCTCGAACAAATTACATCCATGAATATAATAATAAATGATGGTTTGTGACGTTCTCAGGAGGTTTGAATGATTACTTTGTTGTTGTTTTATCCTATTTCCTACATCATTATGCAAAAGATCATATTTTTTAAACAGAGCTAAATAGAAAGTACCAATGTGTTTGAGAAGAGTTGGCAAATGATAATCGAGAACTAATGTCCTCACGTAATTGGGATCCCATACAGCAAAGGGTATGCCTGATCATTTGAGATGATATGGAAAAGTGATTCTAATTTTCCAAAACAGTCAGAAGTACTATTTAGCCTGTTTCTAACACAAGGAAAAATTATGAGCCATGGAATAAAAGAAATTATGCTGATAGAGGAAAAGGCTGTAGTTAATATGTTATTCTCAAAATCTTATGTCTTTGCTGGATGTATCTCAGGTTTGTACTGACATACTGAAACCTCTGCCACACATGTCAGAAATCTAAGAACTTGAGCTGGACACTGATCTCAAACCAGGCTGGTCTTCCAGTCTCCAGGGATGGGCTGGAAGCTGGCTGCCACTTTCAGCTGGTGATGACTGCACGCTTTGAAACAGAGATGCAAACTGAATCAAACGAGTATTGATAACTTTCCAGAGTTTTTCTTTTCTTTGCCAACATACCCAGAAAGACAGGTAATTTTCTTCATAATTCATCGAGGAAAGAGTCACAGAGAAACTTAACCCCCTGCAGCACACAAACTGTGAGCTCCGTGCCTGGACAGCCGGAGACACACATGGAACTGCAGCATCAGTGGAGGCTGCAGTGAAACGGGTGGTGTTGAACTTTTAGTCTCCTCACCCTTACCATAAGGAAAGGGGTGATTATTGGAAAAAGGAAAGATTTTTTTTTCAAACGTTTTCTCCAGAAAGCAGTCTGCATGGTCTCTGTAGACCAGTGGGAAGACATTTTATCTTTTGTAAAGTAGGGACCTTGGAGACCTTAAAGTCTCTAAGGGAAGCTCTGGTCTCCAGAGTGGCTAGGGCCTGAATTTAAAACCATGAACACGCTTCTGATAAAGACTTCTCTTATTGCTTTTGCTACCCTCAATCAGTTATTGTATTAGTAAGCCCAAAGTCTATTCTCAAAATACAGTGCCTGTAATAAGTTATATTTAAGCATTATTTGCTGCATGCAATAAAGTTGCCTTCTTATATTTACTATGACTAAACTGAAACTTTCTCAAAATGTCCTTTTTTTTTTCTTTTCAGCATTTCTACTTTCTTCTTAATCTATTCTATTAAGTTCAGTTCTCAAAAAGGAAAAATAAATATCCTCCAGAATGACTTGCAAATCAAACATTTATTGCATAACATGTAAATTACAGTAATATGTAGAGATCTCAACTAAAGATGTCATTCCTCAGTGCTGAAAAATTTAGCAACCCTGTAGTGAGAACCTGTCCTTGCCCAAAGCTGTCTACAGTCCATATTAGCAAAAACATTAATATCTTTCTTACATTTCAAGATTTTCTCTAATTTTGATTTGACACAAAGGAGAGAGGGGAACTGACCACTGTGAAGTGATCAGTCATAGCAGAAAAAGAACAAAGAACAGACCTGATTCATTCTGGCTTTAAGGCATTAGAAAACTGATCAAATTTAAAGAACATCATTGAATAAAGTGCTGGGCCAAAATACAGCACTGTATTAAAACTAAACACACTTTTTAGGCCTCCTAAATCTAACTGTTTTGGAGAGTGAAAAATACATTTCCAGTGACTCATATGCTTCCTCCTCCTTATGTTGATTGAGGGGATACACAGGACTAGGAAAATGGCTAGGCTCTATTTCACATACGGATTTGAATTGCATTAGCTGTATCCGGGGAAAAGCATTTATACCCAGTATCAGTGTGCTTATATAAGTAGAGCATGTTCTGAAACAGGAAGGGAATAGACTTTATTCCTAAAAAACATTTCCATATCAATATTCTTGTGTTTAAACCATGCATTTTACAGAGGTAGGTATTTCAGTACACACACACACAAAAAAATCTGAAATGCAAGGACATTGTTGGTCTAATGACTAGTTTGTTAAAGGTTAAGACAAAACTTTGAGATATATAATTCAGACAGCAACTGAAAAGTTCTTTGGTTCCTTGGTCTCCTATGGAAAATGTTCTACTGGATGCATACTTGTTCCATCCTGCCCTTTTCAATAAACTGAAACTAATTGCATCTTGAGCCTTAATCTTCCTTCAGAGATAATAACATGGGACTAAATTCTGCTCTCAGCTATAGCAGTATTAATCTGGAGTAAGGCCTTTGAAGTGGAATTCATTTTTATGCAACATATTTTTCAATATATTCACTGTTTGCAGGTTTTATTTGGAAATCCCACTTTCATCAGCTTAAAGCATCACGCTAACAATTAAAATACTAAGTAATGATAACAATAACTGGCAGCGCAACAACACACTGCTCTCTGAGGATCTGACTGCTCCTCAAGAAGGTGAATGATTGCCAACTCATAGAAGACGACTGCAATACGCAAGACTGATATGCATTAAAGAGCAGAAACCACCTCCAAGAAAGCACCATAAAATGTCCCTGGGGCACTGCAGCACAGCTCCTGTGGGGTTAGGGGAGGGCAGCGGGGCTGTTCCGATGATGGCTGGTGCTTTTTCTGCCTCTACCTTTCCCGGGGACAACACGGGAGCTGCTGGCACCTACCCCTGCCTGGAGCTACACGGCACCTCTGCGGTCACACCAGCACTTTCGGGAAGCAGCTGAGGGTGTTGTTTGTCTCCGGCAGTGGCGTGGGGAGAAGCACAGGTGGCACGTGTTTGCACACCTGGCCCCTGGAGAGCTGCGTCGCTCGCCCAGGCGCAGGGCTGAGCGGTGCTGCTGCCCGTGCCGGCATTCACCCTTCCAAAACCGGCTGCCCTAAGCACATGCTGCGCCAGGAGCCCAGGATTTTCGGTTTTGCCCCCACTTTTTGTGGCTGATCTGAGAGAACAGCGAGGCAGTGTAACACGCTTGCAAGTGAGGTGACTTATCATTATCACGGGGGGAGTTCAAACATTGGCTGATAAAAGCCTACAGGGATTAATGTAGTGCAAGATCCTGCTTGAAGGAGCTGGTATGGGTAATAATATATTTTTGTCTCCTCCTGCTCCCCTCCCCAGTCTTTCATCTATTTCTTTCTTTGATTTGCTTATTAACCTGTGATTTTTCTGCTTTTACCCTTTACTTCTTCTGTTCAAGTGTTTGAGGTCTGAAGTAAACAGTAATTGATAAAAATTGCTAAAAAAACCTCATCACTGCAGATAACATCTGTTTCTTCAGCTCTTGAGATAACATTCACACTCTTTGACATGCTTAGTCTGTGCTGTGGATTTTGAAAGCAGCTGCAGTCACAGGCAAGGCATCTGCTGCTGCTGCCTGCCCTCTGAAACATCGTCAAGCCGCGGTCAGGAAACGCTTGCTGGCACACCGACAAGCCACCATGTACACAAGCATTTGGGGTTTGTCCTTGCAGAGGAAGCTATCTTGAAGGGAAGGGGTATGATTACAGTGCCGCTCTCCAGCTGCCAGCTGCGACACACCAGGCCTTGAATCAGCCCCTCAAACCCCAAGCACGTAGGCAAGATGCCTAAGGCAGGAACATCCTCACCCCATGCTTCTTCTTAGCTGTCGCAGAGGTGCCTGCTGTCCTTCACTGCACATGCAGGGAAGGCAGGGAGGCAAGTGTCCCAGCTGAGGCACCTCCATTGAATGCTTTAAATTAGCTTCTGTGAGATCCCCACAAGCACAGGAGCATTTTCTCCACCGCTGTGCACAGCCAGTCCTCTCTGGGCACTGACATAGACAGAATAGCCTGCGATCAACTCTATGGTGGCAGCTTTGTGTGGCCCCGAGGACGTCCCAGTGACCACAGAGCCTGCAGCCACAGCTTCTGCCTACGCCCTGGATTTGAAGGCAGAGGGGATTGCTTTCTGCTGAACATGGGTTTCTGATTTGGCAATGTGCTGTCTGGTGTGCAGGAGTGAGCAGCGTTAACACTCTGAGAAAGGCTGGTGCACACAGGCAAGGGGAATGGTGGCACAGCTCCAAAAAGATCTTGGTATCTGCACAGTGGTTAGGTAGTCAGGACACTGGAGACCTGCTGAGGAGCTTGTGCTTAGAGTCACAGAATAATTTATGTTAGAAGGGACCTCAGAGGTCACCTAGTCTGAACCACTCCTCAAAGCAGGGTCAACCTCAAGTTGCAGTGGTTGCTTAGGGTCTTCGCCACCTACATGATGAAAACCTTCAAGAATCGAAATTCCACCATTTCTTGAAGCAACATGACCTAGTGCTTACCCGTTCCAAGTGTGAAGATGTTTCTCCATACAGATAGCCAGAATAGCCCATCCTCCAACATGTGACCATGGCTTCCATTCCTTTGCTGTGCATCTCTGAGGAGCATTTGGCTCTGTCTTCTCTATAACCCCCTTTAGTTGAAAACAGAAGTAAGAACCCTCCTTAACCTTCTCCTTAACCTTCTCCTCTCCAGGTTGAGCAAGCTCACATCCCTCAGCCTCTCCCTACACATTGTGTGCTCCAGCTATTGAACTCACTCCAGCTTGCGAATATCCCTCCTGTATATTGGGGACCAAAACTGGACACAGTACTTTCAGTAACAAATAGAGGGGAATGATCAGTTTTATCTGTCTATAACCATTCTCAAAACCACTTATTTGCCAACTACTGTACAAACATATTCAGCTTATTTTAAGCAAGGTTGTCCTGGATTTTATCTTGGTATTCTTGAAAGCCCCAACAAAAGCCATGGTTAGACAGGCTTGCTTGCCTAGGTGAGGGATAATAGGTTTCACAGAATAGTCCTTTGTCCTGGCTGTGATTCCAGAAGGATATTGCTAGAGCTGCAAAGAGTTTTGTTCATTTCCGGGGCCATTTCACAGTTCCCAGGCTCATATTTTATAGTGCTTCTCTAGCGCAGTTCCCTTTTCTATCAACTAGGCTTGCTTGGCAGTTCATATCCACTTTGCTGACATTTAGTCTTTTGGCCCATGTGCCTTGCTCCATTTTGAGTTCATTTCAGCTCAGAAGACTTTAAAAAATAAATCTAGTGTTGGCTGTCTGAAGGCCCAACTGTTAGTTAAAACCCCATGTGGTTGCAGCTAAAAGTGCTCATTCAGAAGATGCCACTTAGAATCTCTCCACAAAAAGTATCTCCAGAGGGCTAGGAGAGAGATGAGACAAGTAGTTGAATGAACACAGAGTGCATTAAAAAAGTACAGACTGCCAGCACAAAGCAGGAGATGTCAAAGAGGATCAGGAATGACCTGTTGACTGATGTGGAGCAGCTCTGCACATGGGTCAGGCAAATGGCTGGCATGATGGCAAGGGAGGGAAAGGCTGACAGAGGTGGCAGCAGTTGTACAGTTTGTGCTTTGCATCAAGGTATGTTGGTTTTGCACACTTCTTGACTGTGTATCTTTTACTCTACTTTTACCAAAGTAAAAGCAAATTTTCAACTCTTTATTTGGCTGGGCAGCTGGGATGACTGCAGAGGTCTCTACCCTCCAGCAAGCTTCAGCTGTGGTTTCACAAGGCAGAGTGCTTGGCAGCCCTACCAGCTCCAGGCACCCTTGTCCTACCCACTGCTCAGTTCCTGCCACGGTGTGCTGCCTCCCTGTAGCACTCAGACAACGGTTTGCACTGGGGACTGGGTCAGGGAATACAACGATCTTTAAAATCATCCCCAAATGATTCCAAAACTGCAGTATAATGAAACCACAGCCTCACTCCTCTACTCAGGGCGGCAGCCTCCAGTCTGTCCCTTCTCCTGTCACTGTGAGAGTCTCTTTCCAAACCTCAGTGGTTTTGACTACCACGCTGTGGTGTGAATGTGAAAACTTCCTGCAATATCTGACAAGTTTCTTCAAAGTGATTTGTCAGTCCATCTGAGGGAATACAGCTGTGATGGCTGTGTCATTGCTTGCTGATTAGATGTACTCAGTCTTAATGGCTGGTAATCATATTGATACGGAAGCAAAGGATATTGGAGACTTTGCACCTCCCATTTTGTACTTGAAATGATCCTCTGAAAGAATTTCATGCATATCAGAGGCCCAGACTTGGTATCAAGCACTAAACACCTCCTTATCTGTCACTCGTCTCCTCCCCTACTCTTAGATAGGTGGACATGTACTAGTAGATATAGACAGTAACATGATCATTGCCCTCAGATGTCTCCTTTGCCCCAGAACTTCTGCCACATCAATAACAATAAATAAGGCGGACCTAGAAACTTGGCTATGTTGCTAATTCTTTAGAGCAGTCCCTTGCGCAGGTTGGCCTGAGTAAACTACAACTCACAAACAATTCAAGGATTTCAAAGTTCTCCCAGGTATCGTTCGGGAACTAGCACAAGCCAGGGACTATCTGCAATAGACAATATGCATATTGCTCACCTGTTTTGGAGAGTAAAAGAGTTTAATAATATAGATGCAGGCTCTTCTGTGCCATTTGGCCTCAGATAAAGGCCCTGAGGATCTTTAAAATAATTGCAGTCTCCATTTCTGGCACTGGGATCTGATTCTGCTACTCCCTCCCACATTTTGCCCTTCCCAATCTCCTCTGCCCCCAGTTTTGCGTCTGATGTTGGCTTGGTATTCACGCCTGCCTTACTGTCACTAATAGCAGGGCTGCCTGCTACTATTTTGTTAAGAGTTTCACAGCTGTAGACATCTTTCTAAAAAGATCAGATGCTTAAACTAAGAAACTGTATAAGACATATCTTTCCTATTTAAGAAGGAAGAAGGAAAGATAGGAAGAAAAAAAAGAAGAAAAATAGGAAAGGAAAAAAAACAATACAAAAAAAAAAAAAACCAAAAAGAAACCTAGACCTAGATGTTCCCTTCCAGCAAATCAGGAATCTTTGAAAATATTAGATGGAACCTGAAGACTAGAAATCTAGAGGCATGCAAAAAGTGTTCCTTAAAAATTGATCATTATTTAACCAAATTTTGGATGATGTTATATTCTGATTTTAGCAACGGGTCTGAAGGAACACTTCTGATCCAGAAAACTCACCTGAACAGAGGTTTCATGCTTTTCTCAGTTTTACCAGTTTTATACTAAGGCAAACAAGTTGCATCCAGGGGAGCTAAGGAAAACCTGATCTTGTGCTAGCATCGCTGGAAGGAGAACGAGGGCCAAAATGAGGGCCTGTATTTCAGGGAAAGTGACAGGTATATGTATCTTTTCTTCCAGGAAAGTATATAAACAAAAAAACCAATGTTTGGGACAAATGAAAAGTGGACATCTCAAGGCCAGCCTACCATGAAAGTTAATAGTCCAGAAATTGGCTTGTCTTCCAGAAATAAAAGAGAAACAGACTCTTTTTGACAGCTCCAAAGTGAAGTGATTGCACATGGCAAACATATTTAAGCTTTGAAAGTTTAATCTTCACTTGGAAAACTTTCCTGGCTGTTGTCTGTGCACAAATAAGCATTTCCCAGTAATACATCAGCTCCTTTTGTGTTTCAGGCTGGAGACTGAAACTCTGAGTTTGCCTAGCGCTCCCAGGAACAAGCCTGTGGATGCTACCTGCCCTGGGAATGTGTCGGTGATGTATTTCAATCCAGTTGCTGAAAGCCAGGTATACTTCATTGTTCTTTTTCACAGTAATGCTTTTTATCATCTCTAGTGAAAATTAGTTCTCCAGTTACTCCGTGGTCTGACTTGGGATCATTTGCTTACCGGACTGATATACATACGTATTAGTAAATAAGAATCATAAGAATACCTATCTGATGATTTCCCACAGGAGATTTCAGTGGAGCCAGGACTTCACACTTCATAGTGACTTGCAGAGAAAGTGTTTGTTCTATGAAATGTTTGCTGTTTCGGTTAAAATTTTAGATGAGGACATTGCTTTAAGAATGGCTACAGAACTACTGTCCTTTATTCTGTTGTTGTTGCTGAGAAACAATCTCAGATTCTCACGAAAGAACAATGCCTTCTCATGCCATATTTCTTCTTGAAAGAAGCGTCTGCAGAGAGAAAAAAATTCTCTTGACATTCATTAAATTCTTTCTAAGCTTTGATAATCTTTTATACATTAAACTTAACTGGAAGTTTGCAGAAATCTGATAATCAAGTACCGAACACTGTGAATGTCATCTTACTGTTACCTTCTAAATAAAAGCTAATGACTACAAATAAGTAGGTCTGCCTGGCTTTCAGAAGGCATAAGGGAAGTGACAGACTGGTACTGCGCTCGCTGACAATGCACAGGAATCACAGAAGGTCAGTTAATTTTGCTACCAGATGCTCTGCAAATGGAGAGGAAAGAACACATACCCTGTTTGTGCTAAGCCTATTAATGCAGTCATTAATTGCAGCCTCCTGCTCAAACAACATTATGAATGTAAAATAACCTGATTTTTGAATGAAGGCTTACAGAGCTCTAGTTGATGCTTGATAATCATTACATAGACAATGTCACTGTGTGTATAACACCTAGACAGAGACAAAATGAGGACCCGCAGTCTATTGGTCTGTTCTGAAAACACCATTCTGCATTCTTTTCTTTAGAGTGGCTGTAAGTGCAAAACTTCCCAGTGAAAAGATTCATCAGGTTTGCACTTCAATATCTGCGGTGTCATTTAATAGCTCAGGAAGGTACATATTTTCCTTGCTTGACACAACATTGCTGTCTTGGGCTTAAAAAGACTGACTTGGATGTTGTGCTTTGTTATTCAGTCCTTGGCACAAAGGAATCAGACATACCTTTATCTTTCTGATTCTGAGAGGAACCTGGGATCAGTTCTAGTTGGTAATACAAGGTACACGCACTGCTCAGGCTGCTGCACTTTATGGACCAAGATGCTCTCAGTCATGCCATTCTTCCTCCTTAAGACTATTTTTGCACCAACGGCCGTGACAGGTCGCATGCCGATCTGCTTTGTGAGATGTGGCTCAACAGGGAGTTAGTGAGAAGATGTACCCCTAGACAGCCAGTAAAGCAGAGTCATGCCAGCTATCTTCCTTGTACAGTATCAAGCAGCTACATCAGAATCTTGTGGATCCTATTCCATTTAAGAATAAGTGCACTTTTGTGCTTCACCATCTGAGATACATGTTCTAGGAAGCCTGACACATGGAGAAAATTCAAATCCTGAAATTTTACCTTATTTCTGAATTAGAAACACTTCCACCCTTCAAAAAGTTTGAAATCCTCCTTGGAGGAAATTTAGGCAAAACCACTAATTGTTTCAGTGGAACAGTGTTCTGCTCCAGTTTCAGCTTCTTAAAACTCATATTTTGGTAAGTAGATATAACACTCTGCAGGAACAATATGCTAATATTAGTATATTTTTGAAATTATCTAAAAGGCAAATTTAAAATTTTGAATTGGAATGGTTTGTTCTGAGGAATCATCCTGGAAATTTTTCCTTCAAAGCTGACAGTTTCAGAATGTGTTTGTCTCTGATGGAACTGAATTCTGCAAGGGGAAGCAAGTCAGGTGGAGTTCCACTCTAGTGGGAATCTGCTGCTTCCACGTACCGAGGCAAGCAAATTACTGTAATTGCACGGCCTATTGGCTTTAGTCAAAATGCTACTGAATGTCTATTGAAGAAGCCCTGTAACAAGAAGTATCTGTCACAATTATCAGGTCAGTCATGCTCCTTATTCCTCTAACTTTTTCAAAAACAGGCCAATCCTTACTTAGCCCCAGTTCTAACAAATCTCTATCCCATCTGGACACCAGTCTTTTTCTAAGATGAGCTCCACGACACTGGGGAAGGAGGAGGAAGGGGGATTTGTTTCCATAATTGTTAGGGCAGATTTAGCTGCATTGCTCCCTGCAGTGTGGAGATACCACAGATGACCTGTGGTTGTGGCACATGCCCTGGACTGCCTCACTGGAGTTTCACATGGCCAATAATGCACAGGGGAGTCACTCAGAGGCTTTCCTGGAAAGGCCTTATATTGTCCATCTCAGCACACTTTGAGGATGTCTCCTTTCCATTCTGAGTAACAAGAATAAAACTATCATCTTGTGTTGATGCAACATCATGGTGATGTAAGGGCATGGCTGGACACAGGCTAGAGGTGACTTTTGACAGTCCTGAACGAGAAAGCTCGGGCAAATATCACATAGTCAAGCCACAGTGCACACCTAGTGCCTATCTAGAGGCAGACAGGCTAGCTGGAACCTCAACATTTCCTACGCTGCCCTGTGATGCTGTCACTTGGATGGATACTGATGTCACCTACTGCAGTGGTGAATGAGATGTGTAGGGTGCCCAAGGTGCAAAAGCCCTCCTGACATGCCAAGACAGGTCGGGAAGCATGCCAGACTTTTCACTATGCCTCAGTCCTGGCACGTAAAGACAATTTAGGAGTAGTCTCTGGGTATTCTGGCCATCAAATTGCAAGTGTTCATGCTGCTGCGATAGCAATGCACAGGATGACACTGTGGTCCATCCCTGCAGATATTACAGACTAGCCTCTGAGCCCAGCTCTCATCATAGCTTACGCCTCTCACCAACACGTACCTCCACGCAGTGTCACCTGATTAACTAACCCACAGAGCAGCGCTAACAGTGATTGCCTTGGCAGGGCTGAGTTATTTTCAGTGCCTGCAATTCTGTTCCCTCCAGGTGTAATTACAAGAGCGATTAAAACCAGCCAACTGTCTCCAAGTATTATTTCTTGAGAAAACAGGTCTCAAAATAGGCTATATGTACTCTCCTATCTCAACTGTAGCTCAGGATGGCCTCAAATCACTCTTACACAGCCTCTCTGTGTTTCTTTCCCTAAGCTGGCAAACCCCAGCCCCTCCTTTTTTTTGTGTTATTACTGGTTACTAACTGTAGAGTAATTCTCTGAAGTTTTCATTTCCAGGTCTACCAGCTCGCACATTTATGTGTGATAAATTGCCTCCTCCATCTTTACTCGAAGGTTGACTCTTGACAGTTTTGTATAGCGCTTCCCTAGTTCGCCCCCAGTCATAACCTCCAGTTAGGCCAGGACTACAAATTCATAAAGAAGGAAAGTCTTATAGTCTAAAAACTTCACTGACTAGGTGAACAGGGTTTGCTTCTCTGCACGATGCTGTTCCACACAATCAGCTTACTATAGGCAAAGAAAGAAGCAGATGCTTTTAATTTAGCCAAAATGAGGATAAAAAGAAAAACTAGAACACATTAAAAAATTAGTTCCAGAGGTGATGAAGAGCTGGAGTGTTTGATTGTGTAGGTCAGTAAGAAACAAAGGTGTCCTCTTGGCTAACATTAGCTGAAGCTGGGTGGCTTTGTTAGCCAGCCTATAAAAAATATTAAGTTTCCAAACCGCATTGTTAATATGCTTTCTGCAGTATTACAGCTTCTCAGAAAAGTGAAAAAGTAGATTTCACCTAATATTATAGCAATTACTCATACTTTTCAAAAGAAACATTAATGGGGAAACATTGTCTGGGTGATGAAGAAGTTGTTAATTGACAAATTTATGTCTTGGGAAATGATACCCATTAACCTGCAGAGCACAGATGAGATCCCAAATAAGCGAACGCAAAAAGATGCAAACCCCCTTGCTTTCATCGGTGTAGCTGTGAACTGAAATGCAAATCCTAGTTGTCTTACATATGCCAGCATGGAATCCCTCTGATAAAAACACACTAATTGTATTAAAAATTAAGACCAGTAAGGCTGTGAAGAAAGAACTCTTATTAATACCTTTGTCTGTTGCACAGTGCCTGATAAAGTAATTTTCTTCATACATGTGCCCTCTGACTGTAGGTAACAAGAAATGCTTTCTACTTCCCAACATTTGCATCTGTATTATACCTGTGGCTCCAGAGGTGTTTTCTGCTCTTTGAAGCTTTCACCTCCAATGTGTTACCTGATTTTGTGAAAGGCACCGTCATTGTAATGGAGTGAACTTAATTTTTCATAGTTGTAAAATATCAAATACATTTTCTTTGAACAAAAACGAAAACCCAAACACCCACCTTAAGGTAAAAACAGAAATATCTGGAACTGCAAGTGCCTTCTTTACCTGTGGAGAGATTAAAGCAATCTCTGAAATGTATTTGCAAAGGGAGAATGAGCAAATTGGTCATTTTTGCGTTTAATTGCTGTAACAGCCATGCCTTGTTTGCCTTTTCATTATTTGAAGTCTCAGCCATAAAATGAAGCAGTAGAATAGGAAGCATTGCATAAAATGGAGGAGAGACAGAAAAAAATGAATGAAAATGTTTATGAAGCTGTTGAAAGATGGCTGCATGCCAGTGATACCGCTCAAAGCATCTAGACTCCGACTGGCAAGAATGATGAAACTTCAGGACCAAGCTGATTAAAGAAAGAAAGAAGTGGGCCTAACATAGCCCAGAAATTGTGGGTTGTTGGGTTTTTTTTCCCCAACAGCAGAATGCAGCAGTTCAAAAAGACAATGGAGGAAAATAGTCTCTTTTTGTGTACATGAAGAAAGAATCAAGCCACTGCTCAGGCTAGACAAAAGAAATGAGCTAAATAAAAGTATTATCACATGTGCTTCAAATATGGACTGATAATTTGTTGATGGCAACAAAATAACAGAAATAAACTCAGGTAAATTCTACATTAATGTTGAGTGGGATAATTTGCAGAGTGCTGCTGCCTGGATGAGCTATCCCTGCTCTGTGCTTCTGATTTAAGAAGTCATTTTTTCAAAGTGCTACATGAATGCATGGGGACAGTCACATTAGCTCCACATTTGTGTAGTACCACATTTTAGCTAATAATCCTGGCCAGATTTGAGATGGCCTATGCAAAACTGGTTCGGGTATGTTAACAGTGTTCTGCTTTAGTTTACTTGTAAATTCTCCTATAGGATTTTTTTTTAATGTTTTCTCTTTGTGATATTAATTTGTGATACTATAGGAAGGGAAACAGTAAAGTGATTAATCATAAGAAAATCACTAATGCCAAAAATTTGCAGTAACCCCATTAGTCATTTCCCAAATTTTAAGCATACGGGTTTTGCTTTGCTTCCAACAACAGGAAAATGAGACATGACCTGGTTAAGAATAATTTTTTTTTTCTCTTCCCAAAAGGTCTTAAGAATACACACCACTAAGTTACTGGAATAAGTACTGTGTACTGTTGATCAGGTAGTTACTCTGATAAAGACTTCTACTGCAAAACCAGCTACATTGTGAGTTTTTGTTATACATGTTCTCATCCAAGCCACCGTGCTGTCTCTTTGCCATTTTGGGCCTCAGATGTGCAAAGCAACAATTATGGAGGTTACATAAGTTTGAACACAAGCTGTTGTCTGACCAGAGTTCCAAGCACATTAAGTTTCTAGTTTTATCGTCTAGGTGCTGATTGGGATTTATTGAATATGCCCTGCCTGAAACTTATGGGAGGAAAGTACACAATTTATGGTGCATATTTCATCAGTTGTCTGTCCCATAGTCATACCCTTACAAATATTTTTCACCACTTCTCTGTTCTTCAGTAGGGGGTTGTTATACTTCTAGACTGCACAATCTCTTTTTAACCCTGTTGCTATCATCATAATGGAGATTGATAAGGATGTTTCGTCATGAATGAGTTTTAAATGGTCCCTGCTTTATAAAATTCATATTAATCAGACTTTTTGTGAATCAGACTCTCTCCTGTTCCAAATCACTTGATCTATGTCAGGAAAGGCACAGCTGTTGAGTGGCAACTAACTTAGCAGCAAGCTGCCTCTGCACCCTCTTAGGAAATGTGTATGTGCAAACAGCCCCTGGGGTGGGAATGACTGCATGCGCTATAAATGCACCCATGTCTCTTGAGTTTTTTCCTTTTTGTGATATATCCAAAGTATTGAATCCTTCTTACTAGCTTAGCTGTCAGCTTTTCACTTTTTCAGCTTTGGACTTTCCAGGAGTGCTTAAAAAGGAGTTTTCTGAGCTGTTTGTCCTTGAGCTTTTTTCTTATTTTCCAGAGACATTATTTATAGCGTGTGCTGGCCAGTTCTGTTCTTAGTTTCAAGTCCTCACATGTGAGGTTACGGACACTTAACAGCATTTTGTTTGCTTGCAGGGGTATAATTTGTAGGCAAGCGCTACTGTTTGGAATGATTTTCACAGAGACGTTGAGCCAGAAAAGTGTAGGCAGGGAATGAGTTTCTTTACTCTAGTGTTCAGGCTTCTATCTCAGTGTTATATATATTGTAGAAAAAGAACTTGCCACCAAATTTGCATTGTATTTAGCTTGTTGCTACCCACTGTTGTTGCTTTGAAGGAGAATGAATATGTGCAAGGGAAAGTGCACGGACACAGTGATTTCAGCAGAATCTGTCTTCCAGCCCAGGAGCAGAGGAAGGAAATCCAGATGTCAGACCCGGCAGGTAGCGTGGCAGATGGTAGCATGGCCTGAAAGGCAGTGGAAGTTGGTCAGAGGGACTTGCAGCTGTGCAAGAGCAAGTTGGGGAGATCTTGAACAGCTATAAAGTCAGTAGTATGGCTGGCTTGGAGGAGGTGAAAAAGTTGGAGTGGAGAAGCAGAGAAGGGGCAGGAGAGTAAGCACAAAAGCAGCAAAGGTGTTTACTAGAAAGAGATCTTCACATCAGCAAGGTCAGAGGGTGATGGCCTGGTGAAGGCAAGAGGAACTGGGGAGCTGCTTTGGGAGAGAGCAGAAGGCAAAAGAAGTGGAAGAAGAGTGTGAGACAGAATTGTGAGCACTTCTCAGGTTTTACAGAAATCAGAGGCACTCATTTGGTGGATTCATATTCAAAGAGTTCTAGAAAAGCCACCTCTATTGCCATTGATTTTGTCTGCCTTTATATCCCTTTAAATACCCACTCAAATAAGAAACATGGGTTAACATTTGAACGTACCTCACCTTTTTTCAATATTTCCATTATAAGTAGCCTTAGTAGCTCAAAGTACTGTAATCCAACGCAGAACAAAGCTGAACATTGGTTTGTTTGGTTGCCTTTCTCTCCTACCACACATCTGACATTCAGGATCACAATGTACTCTGCAAGTCTTCATGCTTACTGTGCCAAGTTCTCCAAGTAAGCTGTGAGGGTTACTCTTCATGGTAGTCATCCCTTCTTTTATATTCTGCAGTTTTAAGATACAATTTAATAGCTAGTCATAGACAACAGATGTATATCAGAAAAATATGTCAGTGCTGAGAAGTGGGCAAACACCATATTGAGAATGTGAAACAGGGACATAAGCAGCAAAAAGCAAGGAGTAATCTGTCTCCTCCACCTTGAAAGGTCCTTAGTTGGGCAGCTCAGCTGTGTCTTGCAACAGGTCCCACTCTTCAAGAAAATAGTCTCATTCAAGGCAAGCAATGAAAATAATCAGGTGGATAGAAAATTTGACCTGTGAGGGGAAAAAAAAGGAAGAAAATGAAGTTCAGCTGGTGAAGTACATAATAACAGTTTCAAAGATGGAGGTGTAAACTGTCCTGTGTCTTTGATAGAAATGACAAAGCTGCAGTCGATGACTCAAGTTACACTTTGGGGCAAAAAAGAGATCCGAGGGGCTGTGGAGCCTAAAAAATACTGTCCAGCAAATACTGTCTGAGGAGTCTCTGCATTGGAAAGGTTGAAGAATAGTTCAGACAAGACATATGTCCTGAATAAATATATTTACTCGTATGTTGTACAGATATGCAAAAAACCCCCCTATTGATGTATACTCTGGGACCAGGTTTCAGGAATAATAAATAAAGCATGTTATGCTGTACAAATTGTGCATTGACACAACACACTATGAAAAGAAAACCTCTACATCTACTACTAAGTATATGCAGATGATTTGTTCTCTTGTCAGACACTATCTATTCATGAAAAACAGAGAAAGAAGTAGAGGAGGTCAAACACAATCTTAGTATGAGGCAACTTTTCCTCTTAACAGTGATTGCAATCTGGGATTTTTCTGAGCTGTACAGGGTGGAATGTCACTTGCCAACACTGTTTGATGGGTGAGAAATCTGGATTATATTAGTAGATGATTTTGTAGATGATTAACTCAAAGGATTGTCTGCCTGTTCCTGGATGGTTTCCATTCTTTGTATATTCATCTCTTTTCTTTTGCCCAGTAGATAATTTTCTTAACTTTTTGCATGGAAATTTTTAAAAATATCTTCCTGAACTAGCTATTCCTTCTGTAGGTCTATGCCACAGCTTTCAAGTTTCCTGAAAATGCATTGCTACTTTGCAAGCTTTAGATTTAAAGCAAAGCAAAGCAAAGCAAAAAAAAAAAAAAAAAAAAAAGCCCATATCCCTTATAGCAGTGATATATCGTATGGGTTTTTTCCTAGTTGCTTGGCAATAGAAATGTAGGCATGTGACTCCCTCCTCCATCTCCCCGGCACCACTTGCAGATATTTTGTCTTGGCCTTTCTTCTTTTGTTCTTACCTCTCTGTGGGAGTGTTAGTTACAAGAGGGTTTTCAGCCTGATTTTTTTTTTCCTCTGAATTTATATCTCACTGTTTTCTTTAGAAGACTGCTATATATATAAAGACGTGACAAATGGCAGCTGGGGATCAGAAGGGACAGAGTAGGGGGAGATCAATGTCACCTAAGTTTAGGCACCCAACTGAGGCACCTAAGATACCAGCTCATCTGCAGTGTCCCTGTGTCAGCGAGGACATGAAGATGTCACCAGAAGACCATTCAGTACCCCTGGGACCTGAGTCACCGCCTGGAGCTGACTACACATCAGCCACTGGCCTCAGACGGAGACGAGGAGAGGATGACACTTCTCACTCAGGCACCTCGGCTAGGCGTCAGGAGTCAGGTGGGCTCCCCTGCTCAGAAAGGGCAGCCACCAGAGGCACCTACTGCAGCCCTTTCTGCACAGAGAGGCAGGGTCTTCGAGCAGATAATGCCCGTGTCTGTGGGGATCTTCACTGCAGGGTCAAGAGGCCATCCAGCTCTGAGCTCCTGGGTTAGACCAGTGTCATTTCCAGATCTCACTCATTGTGCCCTCTCCAAAAAGACAGTTCTTGGTAGTACTTGGAGTGATCTGCTCTTCTTTCTACAGCCATAAAGAGAGTTTTTGCTCAATACCACTTCCCCAATGAACTTGCCTGTCCTTCTGGGTACAAAAAGAGCTGTGGGAAGGCAGGCAGGGGGTTATAAGCACCTGTGCGACTTAGCCTGCAACATCACTGCAAGGTGGGTGAATCACCAGTCCAAAGGAAAGCAATTCTTGGCCTCTAGCTTATACATACATTTATTCCACCTAGTGAAAACACCTCACGGATGGGTGAATGGAAGCGTAGGAACAAGAGCTGAGAAAGCAAAGGGTCTCAAGTGCACTCGAGGCAGGAGGGTCGACTCAAAGTGCTTTGCCTCACCTATACCTCTCTCTCATGGCCATGGTTGGTCCCCAGGCAGGAGCTTCTCATCTGTTGCAGTTTTCAGCAATGGAGTAAATAATCATTTTGGTTTATCCTCATGCATGCTACTGGAAGCTTTATCAGTCCAAGAACTGATTCAGAAAGCAGATTACACATACCTGCCTTAAAGACAGGAAAAACTGCCCAAATTTAATCCACGATCACAAGCCTGTCAGGGCACAAAGTCAGCAGTGGGAACATACCTAAGGGTTTGGAGACATAGACATCACCAAGCAAGGTAAATCCTGACACTTTCCCTGTTTAATCCATCATGTATAAACAGTTGCCTTTCCCCTCTTCCTCTGAGAAATGTGTGCAGGCAGATTGCGACATCCTCAGATATGCTCATTATTCAAAATTATTTTCAAATTGGTTTGCAGAATGTTTCCCAAGTGCAAAGCCTGTGAGTATTTTGTAACAAAGCGGTGGTTATCTGGGCTTCATTGGTTGAGTAACTCATGCTTTACTGGGTTTGCCTCAGAATTAGAAAACACAGTGGAAGAAAAATGGCAAGCTCTCATTGCCATCATCAAATATACCGCTGGAAATTTATTGCCAGCTGAAGCATCCCTCTAGACCGAGTGTGCAAGTTAATAGCCTGTCTTCATTTAGATGTGAATGTGAGAGTGTCATGAACTCAGAACTTGTTTGGGATTCAGATAATTATTTATAGGCATGTGTTTAGACTGTTCTCTCAGGTGGTGTATCCGTACAATCATTCAGTTAGCTGACAATGCATGTGGCAAAGTGGCAGCTCTGTAGCCTTAATTTATTCATCACAAGGTGCATAGGTTTCTTGATCCAGTTTCTGGAGAAATATTTAAACCTCCAGCTGGTGTGATGTAAAGTAACTTTCTAAAATAAAAAGGTGACATTTGTGGCCTTTCAGTACTTAAAGGGGGCTTATAAGGAAGATGGGGACAAATTTTTTAGTAGGGCCTGTTGTGATAGGACAAGGGGTAATAGTTTTAAACTAAAAGAGGATAGATTTAGACTAGATATAAGGAAGAAATTTTTTATGATGAGGGTGGTGAAACACTGGCACAGGTTGCCCAGAGAGGTGGTAGATGCCCCATCCCTGGAAACATTCAAGGTCAGGCTGGACGGGGCTCTGAGCAACCTGATCCAGTTGAAGATGCCCCTGCTCACTGCAGGGGGTTGAAGTAGATGAGCTTTACAGGTCCCTTCCAACCCAAACTATTCCATGATTCTAAAGGAAAAAGTAATGAGTCATCTGGAGTGGAGCTGACTGCACACAAAACCTTGGCATAATGCAGAATAAAGAGCCTCTCAGGCACGGTGCTCCTCAATCTGGGCAAGACACACGCCAGGGAACTGGGGTGATCGACATCCACAGATGTGGTGTTTCAGTGCAAGCTGCTGAACCCCCCTCACAGAGTGCCCTGTGCTAAGTACTGGCAGAAGAGGAGATCAGGCCCCGGTTTGCATCTCCGGTGACAGCCCTGAATCGCCGTTCCCTACTTTTGCGTGTGCGAGCACGTGCTTGCAGTCCAGCATGGTGGTTCTGATGCACCTGCAGTGTCCCAGGATTACCAGGAGCCAGCCCAAGCACAGCCTTTGCACAAACTGCTGAGCATGTAGTCACAAGCCAGTTCCTCCATAGTCAAAGGACACTCAGAGATCCACAAACACCGAATCAGACCACATATACTTTTATTATGTTCCTCATATTGGTCAAAATGTGGGTTTTTTTAAGAAAAAAATCTTCAAATGGCTCACATTTATATTAAAGAGGTAAAGCCTATATTGTTTAAAATTATGTTAAAAACAGATGAAAAAATACTGTAATAAATACAATCTTATATAAAAAATGACAATATAGATAAAAAGGAGTTTATTGTAAACCAGTAATCTCAAAATACTCAATTCCATAGTGCTTCTTAAGCAGAAAACTCTCCCCCAGCCAAGCTGTTTAGTGTTTCAAGAACCATTTTTCTCAGTGTCACTAATGTGACTTCTAGTGAGTCACTAAAAGGACTCAGTTTGGAAATGATTTCCAAAAGATCTTTTGAAAATCCATCTTGGCTTACAAGCTCCATCTTTTGCTTATCATTACCTGAGAGGAACCCTGTCACTTCTGTGCCACAAATTTCTAACTAATAATTTGCTTTCAGATCCAAGTGTTCCACATTAGCATGGGGGGCGGGGGGGGCGGGAATTGCTCCAGTTTGGTATTTTTCCATTTGCAAAAGTTTTTACTGCAGCTTAGTATAGAGACAAATATAGTGGTGATACGCAAGCAGAAGGCATTTATTCAGGAATGCATATAGCTGCTTCTGCCCCAAAAAAGACAGCGGTGCTTTTCTGTGCTTTTCTTTCATCATCTCTGCAGTTTTCTGAGGGTAGCTCGGGACTCGACGTGGTGCTGGGCCTTCTGTGGGGTGGCTTTAAGCTACAGGAGGTGGCCTCTAGCCAGCACGGTCTTGTCCCTGCACCCTCGACCTTGTTTGCCTGCTTGGGCTCCTGGCCTGCCCCTCAGAAAGGCGATGGAGGCCCCAGCTCCACCTCCAGGGTCTCCCATCAGCACGTCTAAAATGTGAGAGCCATTTAATAAATTCCTATGCTAGCTTTTAGAAAAGCGGAGCTAATTGTTTTTACCAGTAAGACAATAGAAGGTATTTCATTGGCATAATATGTTAATCCAGTTTGGAATTTGGGTAGGGCATCTCCTCTAACCGAGTATGTCCTGGTAGAACAATGACATTGTTGTCCCATTATACACACAGTCATTTTCACCCCACATTGCAGGCTCCAGGAAATAATCCCCTGGGAGCAAAATATTCCCCAGGACTGTACTTGGGCATAATATGAGGTTCTGCAGCACGTCTTCATGCAGCACGATGGGACTGCTATCCAGTTCATAATCAGACGCTCCTTGCTTTTCTGGCACAGACAGAAACACAAAGGCCTGGGACTTACGGGTTGTTTAGGGGATGGAACAAAGGTGAGGAAAGGGAATGCATCAAGGCGGATTGGGGAGGAACAAACAAGTGAAAATAGAGATAAAATGGGACAAAAGGGGCTGGTTATGCGTAAACAGTTTGCTAGTCAGTGCACTTGCCTGACTGAGCCCTGTGCTTCGTCACCACAGTCTAATCGATATTCTGGTTAAATCCTATTTATAACAATCTTCTGTTCGCAGTAGGAATGTGCGAATGCTAGCGAGCTTCAAGATGGACTTGTAGGCAAGTAGGATAAGAGGTGGGTATACCAGCAACAAGAGCAGGATTGTGAACCTCCATGCCTAGTATGTCTGGGTGCCAGCACCTGGGGAGACCAGGGAATCTGGGACCTGCTACCAGAATGATCCATACCATGTTTATATATATATATATACACACACATCTATGTATATAAAATATATAAATAAAAATATATATATTATATATATAAATGTATATATATACACACATGCACATATTTTCCACTAGTGGACTTCAATTCTAATCAGCTGGAGAGGAGGAACTGTATCAGGCCCCCTGTTCTCTTTGTGAGAGCTGTGTGTTTATGTGGGTGCTGGTAAGAGACTGAGAGAGAGAGAGTGACAGAGAATGTGTGTGTGTGCGCGCGTGCCTGTGCGCGCGTGCGAGCATGCGCTCAACCTCCCCACTGGCTGGACTTCACTATCAAAATGCCTTTCTGACTACAGAGTTCAAAGAAGAGGAAGAGTATATTAAATGTATATAGAGATATGAATACATATAATGCATACGTAAGCTTTGAGAGTTCACAATAAAAGCAGGACCACAAAGCAGACACCTCTGTTTGGTGCAGGAGTGCATTATGCCAGTGTGCATGCTGCTTTACATCAGCAATTTTCTCCTGGCCACTCTGTTTTCTGTGGCATTTAATAACATTTTGGAAAGCTTCCTTGCTGGAAGGAAAACCCTCTGAACCTTTGGCAGAGTTGAGCTGGGCTCCTGGGAGTGCACACAAGCAAACTGCAAGCAGAGGATGCCAAGAAGCAGCTCTTTAAAAATTTCTCTTCGTCCTGCTGCAGAACTATGAAAACCATCTCAAATGCCCCTGGTCTCTTACCCTTACACCTGAGCAATATTCCTCTTTGTGTGAAAAGAGAAACTGGACTCTTCTGCAAGACTTCTTTGCTGAGAAAAGGCTTGTTTTTTAAAAGGGAGCTTATGCCCAGATTTGCGGATAGAGGTGTGGCTCTGATGTGATTGTCCACTATTTGTATTCATCCACTATTAACTCACAAGAAAAGTACGACTATTCCATTATAACCTTACCAAGCCCGGCAGCCTTGTGCAGCGATTTCTAAAAAGGTATAATAGGTAATAAGGCCTATTATTAGGTTTTCTCAGAGAGGCAGCTTGGAAGATGCCTTTCTGAAACACTGTCCTTTATTTCATTAATAGTGGAAGCTGTCCAGGAGTAAATCAAAACCTGAGCAACAAGTATGACAAACGCAATTGTTTTTTCCCCAGAAACAAATCGCAAGCCTTCTGGTCCCACCTTTGTTTCTCCACCTGCCATCAGGCTCTGCTGTTACACTCTCTGGTCCTTTCATAACTCTCAAAGCCAACAAGAAAAATCACATTTCATTTCCAAAATGGATTTCAGTTCAAATCCAGCTCTTAAGATTAGTCTCCATCACTTCTCCATGAGCATCAGCAGCACCAGCCTGTGTAACCTTTCCCAGTATTCATTTCACACGTATGAAAGTACACAGATGGCCAATTATGCCAATGACTGCACTGAATTATTGTGTATAATTAGAGATGGGAGCAAGTTTCTAAACTGAGAAAAAGTCGGGTCTGATTCTATCAGACTTGTGGATTTATGGGCTTGGGGAGGGCAGCTGGTCGGTCCCTTATCTGTACACGCAGTGCTTCGGCACAGACATTTCATGAGCCATTCATGTCATGAATGTAAGCAGGGGATAAGGAGGTGGACGTGAAGTGCAGGGGAGAAGGCGATGCGCTGCTGCCAGGAGGAGCTGGGGACGGTGGAGGGGGGACGATTGCCAGCTGAGGCAGAGCTCAGCGAACGTCCAGGGCTGCTTCAGAGCATGGGTAGGGGGAGGCACAGGACACCAATTTTTCTCCTCGTAACTTTTCTTGACTGCAAGGTATGGATTGCTCAGCTTCTTCCTAAATATTTCAGATCAAGAGAGAAAAAAACCAAGCATGTTGAGAAAACAGAGGTAGTGTTATTATTTATATAAATAAGATGGCTGAAGAGCAAGCCCACTTCCCCTCCTACCCAATCTTGAGATGAATTGACGGCATTCGTTTCTACCCTGCTATGTTCTACAAGAAACACAAGATTACGCTTTTCACTTCAGGGTTGAGTAGAAAGACTTGACTGTGAAAAATCAAAGCTTTTAGACAACTGCAAAGTCTGAATTAATACTAAAAGAATTACATGCAGACTCGTATTTTATTCTCTTCTTTCAAGTTTATTCCAGTACGAAAGTAATTAATTCTTCAAGCTCAGTTGAACCTTGCCTATTTTATACTAAAATCTGGGTGACTCACTGGAAGGTGCTAAGTTTTTCAAAATCATGAGCATGAAAGCAATGAACAGCAGAATTTCATGCTACTCAAAACATACTTATTTTCATTTGATAACTTTTGTTTTATGTCATTTCAGATACTATGGAGTTGCTAATCAGTCACCAAAATACAATTATGGTATATTTTATAGGCAATGACATCTCAATAGAAAAGCTTCCTAGCCCCTTAGAAGATGTCCAGTGTGATCTTCTTCTGAAATGAGGGAGAGATTCTGATTTTATGAACCATCTAGAAAGTGGGTGGAAGGTGCTTGATAATTATTTTTCAATATAATGGGCTACTGTTTACCTCTATGCACACTATGCAATAGTGGCACCTATATTTAAGGTGGCAAAATGTTAAATATTTGACAAAGCTCCCTGAAGATTTTCTATCTGGTACATTTATTAAATTTAAATACATTGCTCTATGTACTATTTTTTACAATATTCAGTTTCCTCTTCCCTTAGTTAAATGCAACATTTTTCAGCCGATTCATCAAAACATTTATCAGTGACCAACCTTCCTTCCCATTTTTGAAGTGTGAGCTTTGAAGAGCTATTACAAACCTTTTAATGCTATATTTATAAAAAACACAATGACAAAAAAATTATAAGGAATGTGTTCAGCACAATTTTAAGGTTGTCAGGTTAAAAAAGTCATAATGATAAGAAATTCAAACATCATAAAAAAGCAATACAGTGTGGCATGCAATATTTTCTAGTTAATCTTGTTAATATGTAGCTACATATATGTAATTCTTCCTGCCATGACAAATCTAAAAAGAGCAGTTATCTCAAACATTTAACACTTAAACATCTGCCTATGATATACATCATGTAACAAGCCCCCTCAAGTTAAATAATATATCCAAAACAACAATGAAAAAACCTTAAAAAAATAATCAGAAGAAAAAACCTCCCAAACCTCTACACTGTCAGCATTAGTTTTACATGGACCTGAAGCTTGTTAGATGCAGCCTGGACTGCTACTCTTGCTGAATATTATCAGTGAGCTCCACTAACAGTGTTTCTGCCTGCGTATTAACAATAATCAATTACAGTTCTGCTATTTTAATGGCTCGCAGTTTTCTCATTCTCTCCCTCCGTCTCTGAGGTTATGAGCATGGATTGCAGTACCTATACTCATGACAATAGCTGAAGTAATTATCTGTTCCAAACATCATTAGACCAGCTAAAGAGGAGTGTGACCGACACAGCATTACACCACCGCCCAAATACTGCCTGGCTTAAGCTTCTCCTTTCATGTAGAGCTGTGGAGCCGCTAGTCCAAGCTTTCACTGCGATCCAGAGAGGTCATTTTAATTCTCTGTGGGTTGGTTTTCCATCCAGAGATGAAAATCTCAGCCTTAGTTTCCAAGAGAGCCTAATGCTTCTGGCTTCCAGGTCAGGGTATCCTGGTGTGTAGCAAGGTATAGCCCAAAAAGGGGAATAAAATAACCAGGGCTAGCTGGATGACTGTCTTTTATTTCAACTTGCTTTATTTTTGAAAGACAAGCAAAGCTGTGCTGAGCTGGGACACAAAGGTTAACAATCAGAACATTTTTGTGGGAGGCAAAAGCCTGAAAAAAATTTCTCTCTGGAAAGATGCAGGCATTTTTTCAGCTTGTTTCCTGGGCTGCCCAGCTCCTCTGGCTGCCTGCTATGTAGGCGGGCTCCCACAGAGCTGAAAGCTTGCTCCGCAGAAGGAGATGGCTAGAGAGCATGAGGGAGAAGCCTGCTGACTACCAGAAAGAGAAACCAACCGAGGAACCGCTGCTCTCTCCTTCCCTGGGCTGGTACGGAGAACCTGGGCAGCAGACGCCCAGCTAATTAGCAATTTACTCTCTGGGTGACCAAGAGGCTGCTGCAATCAGGAAAGCCAACGTTTGAGATGAGAGCTGTGGAGGCAGCCAGCCATGAGCCGTGAGCCCTGGCTCTGGGCGTGATTTGTGTTACGTACTGCTCAGGTACCAGCTATCCCCTGCTGCCACCGGCTCCAAAACCCCAGCACACCTCCAGCCCGCCAGAAATAAACAGATAGAGAAGGCTTCACAGACAGTCAAAGGGAAGGTTGAACTGGCAGAAGAGTTGGCTTGAGAAACTCTTTTCTAACACACTGGCATTTCTCAATGGAAATTAATTTTGTAAGGAAGGTCCTGATCATGTCCCGTAACATATACACTAAGGCTGAGTGATAGACTTAGCATGTGTACATTTAAGGGAAAAATGAGCTTTGATTAGTTGCAAGGAGCGTCACTGTGACAGACCCTACCAGCTGTCTGGTGGCCAAGAACCTACCACTGAAAACAAATGCGGGCAGTGGGGTAGGTAACGAGTCTGGAGCAGGGATCCACAACTGCCCGTGCTCTCTTGCTATTGGAGGTGCCATGGTTTGATGAGTTAAAAAAATGGGGTGACCAGTTCTGTCTATTAGGAACCTAATATGTTCTGGAAGAGTTATCACACAAGCTGATAGCAGCCTCTGAAAGCTTCTAAAAGAGACGTTTGCTGAATAAAAAGGAGATGACTACGTGGCTAGTCATGTAGTTCCTGTTAGAACCAGATTAGCTGTACCTGGACATTTCAAGATTTAAGGTGCATTTTTCCCTGATGCTATTAACTGCCCAAATGTGGCCCAAGACAAAAATTAAGACTGAAACTTCAGAATCATTAGATTTGCTGCCTGAAAAAAAATGGTCATTTATAAACTACCTAGTAATGAGGATACATTTAATAGCACCTGACATCCTTCTGCTATTATTTATACCAGGCAACAAGACCTCTAATTCCCCTTATTTCTTGTTTTATCTTTTTTATATGTATTTTTATACTTTTATTTCTTGCTTTTTCCTCTCAAAGGGCTAAGATAAGCATACTCAACAAATGTATTTTTAGCTTAGGCCTCTGATCGCATTCCTGCAGGACAAAGGAATTGTAGATCTGCTTGCAAATATTATGTTACTTCTTTTAGTTTTCTTTATGCAATTTTGGATTAGGCTTTCAGTATCTACCTGCAGGGAATTCATGCTGAGCCATACAAGTCTATTACAGCAGTGACTGGTGAGGCACTAAAAATACCTTAGTCTGAAACAGCTTGTTTCAGCTCTTTATTAGGCACCAAGAAAAGTGTGCTGCATAATATCTTACAGGAGAAGTATGATTTCCAGAGGACAAACACAATACCTTTGGAAGTTATAGAAGGAGAAAAAAGAGAGCGTGACAAGCTAAGCACTGGATGTTCCCTTCCCTAAAAGAGGAAACTCTTCACAAAGCAACTCTATATAGTTAAGAGAAACTACCCTGAAAAAAGGTAGCCCCAGTTCAATGCTCTTGTTCACAAAGTTGGCCTGCACCGGCCGTTGTTCTCTTACTCCTTTCTCTAATCCAACTTCCGATCTCCTCTTCCTCCCTCTGTGTCTCATCACTTCTCTCCGTAATTTCTCAGGCGTTATTTCTGATGATTTCTCATCTGTTGTCCTCTCTCATCTTCTGATCCTCTCTCCTACTGATGTGCTGATACATCAGTGATTAATTAAGCTTTGTTTTTCAGCCTTGATTCATTTGTCCTTTTCTCTCAGCATGAGGTCTTCCCTTCTAACTCTGATACCTGTTTCCCTCACTTCTGCTCCCATCCTGCAGAAGATCCCTAGGGCTAGGCTATCTTCCTCCACATGAATTGCATTCAACCTATTTTATTTTAGCCACCTTCTAGCTATCTCTGCTTCTCTAATTTAGCTGACAGTTGAGCCAACATCAACAGTCCAACATATTTTTACTTCTTAGACCTACTCACAAGCAGTCCTGTTGCCTGAAACACAGCTGGGGTTTTCTGACTCTTCCTTGCTAGTCCCAAGCCCAGGGAACTCTTTCTCTCATAATACAGAATTGTTGTATGTTTACTTTGGTCCATCGTTTACTAATTCTTCATGTCTGTGTATGAGTATCGATGCAACGTATGGTCATAGTGTCACCATTAGAAATAAATTATGCCTTTAGGCCTTAGCCTTTCAGGAATTATAACAACTCAGAGTCAGGTCAAGTGAAGATACAATACAAGATCACAGTTATCAATCTGTGAGATGAAATTCAGAGTGTTTCTGTTGTTAAAAAATGAACAAAATTATTTAGAGATTTTTAAAGAGAAAAACACTCATATCTGTCTATAATTTTCAATTCAAGTCTCAAACTTGGGTTGGGAACAAGATTAAGTGTGATTCTAACCACCTTTTCTTGCAATTATTACTTCCAGAAGTCAAGTAGTGGATATAAAATACTACCAGCCATGAATATCAATAATTCTGATACAGCAACATTTGTACCTGTCATTGCATGGTGTGACATGATTTAAACCTGAGTTTTTGGCTAAGCAGAAACTATTGTCCACATTTTTTCCTACAGTCTGATGTTCTTACGCTTCAGAGGCAATGCATTATGCAGCTGATTTTTCAGAAAATAATGCAGCTAGCAAGGAAAGTTACCAACAGCAAAAAGGCTATCTGATGCATTGACTGTAATAACTACTCAGAAAGACTGAGTTTTAAACAGCCTAAATCGGTGAGTACTGAGAGACTGTTGGCTCTAGCACATGCCAGGCCTTCCATTGAGAAAAGAGTAGGTTCTATAATCGACACATTATTATTAACTATCATTAATAATCTTAATTTGTCTGAGTATTTCTGGTCAGGAGAGTGTCTGGGAGATTCGGCAGCCTGAAGCCTGCTGCTGCTGCTGCTGCTGCGTTTCCCTGGGGCTGGAGGCCGGAGCCGCCACAGGCAGTGACTTCTGGTTGCTCCTTCTCGGTCGGTCCCGTGGCAGTGGGGCAGAGCCTTTCCTAGTTCTCGTCCTGAGTAGCACCCAGCTGCACTTGAGTTAGCAGGAGTTGCAGGGACGAGGAATCCCTGAGCATGCCTGAGCATCCATGACAGCACACTGTTAAAGATACGCCCATGTGCTGAAAAGAGGCATTAAGCAACTTGCCCTTCAGATATTGCTGAAGCCCCCTGTACAGGGTGACTGACCCTGGAGTGAAATAAAGAATAATAATATGAAGTGCAGGAGTTTTTAAATGCTCCAGCTTGCATGAACTGGAAGCTATTAAAAATCATAGGAAAGGAAATTCCAGAGCCCCGCACAATTTCTACACAAAGTTCAGACTACACAAGCTAAACATTGTGCAATGCCATCAGCATGTTCAGTATATCTTAAGTGAATGAGTGTAAATAGAGTTAGTTAATTTATTAAGTGGAATCTTCGTTCTCTGTTATGGTTATGTGGAAACATCTTATTTTCTTTTTAAATAGAAAAATAAATTCCAGACCCTCCCATCCCCTCTTTGAAACTGTCCTTCCCTCTTTCAAGAAGCAGCCCCTGAAAAAAGACACACTGCATCAAGCAGCTCTGTAGAAGGCATCTTTATTTAATACAATAAATCTGTTGCATGGTGTTAGCATGGGGCAATAGTGGAATCTCTGATAACAGTAAGTTTTATATTATCCATGAAAAACCTGAGTAAAAAGCAGGGCCTCAGGCTCCATTGTTCCTGCTTATAAGGTAACAACCTCAGAACCATTCATTTTTAATGCTGCTTCTAACTGAAGCAAGTGGAAAATCAAATTTGAGGGGTTTGGGTGAGTATCAGAATTGAAAAAAATAAGCCAGGAAAGGAACTGACTGGCTTTCTGCCATAGGCCCAGAAGCCCAAAATATACAATCCTTTAACAAAATATAAAAAGGAGAAAAGAAATCTCATAATACTTTGTTAGGAAGTTTGACAAATATTTTATCTCCTCCTTAAATACTACTTCTAAATTGTAAGTCTGACACCTATGAACACAGTTACAGCAGATTGGAAAGTTAGCAACACCCAGAGCAGCAACAGATTTGGCAGAGTCCTGCTAAACCCAATGACAACAATGATCATGTTATTATCTGATGTCAACTTTAGATAATAGCCATTGTCACAAGATGACAACGAACCTCCTAAAAATGATCGATTTGTCCTCAGCAATCTGCTCCATGCATCTAACGTGGAGATATCTACAGCTATCCATGTGATGATTCTCACATGTAACAGTTTTCATTAAAAATAAGGTTCCTGTGGACACATATGTTGTGTGGGATTTAGTCTGACCTCTATGACACACCTCTTCCAGTACATGTACTCGCAACTGATGCTTAAGTGAGTCATTGGACACTTAGTTCTGTTTATCAGTGACACAGGGTTGTTGTCATTCATCCTCAGGAAATTCCTACAAGCTTGTTTTGGCTCATCTCAAGCTTTGCCCATTGATCAGAAATTATTTACCTGAGAAGGGGTCCCTGAACACCACAAGAATAGTGAGTGAACAGCTGCAGTACAAAATGAGACAGTATCTGTAAAAGTCAAAGACCTTGAGTGAAAGCTGCTGAACTCTTGTGTAAATGAAAAATTAGTCCTTGATCAGAACCTGACCAAGATAAAATCTGAAGCTGTAGGGTTCAAACAAGTCCAAGAATTCCCAAGATGTTTTTTGGGCTGGGAAAACTGAGCCTACACGCTCAAGGGTCAATGGGTTCCTTCTGCTCACTGAGCTCTGTTCGCTTTCAGGAATACTAGCAAAAATGACTTTGTTACAGCCTGCCATGTGGTGTTAATCCATGGCCACTGTGGCAAAGCCTTCCTGCAGAGATATACATCTAACTAGCTGAGTCCTTTTAGGACTCAGGAACTCTGAATATTGTAGAATTATAGAATGGTTTGGGTTGGAAGGGACTTTAAAGATCATCTAGTTCCAACCCCCAAATGAGTGTCTACCCTATGCGTGATTTCTGAAGGAGGAGGATTTGCCAAAACTCCGAGCCATACCTGGTCAAGAAACTGAAATCTTGAAAAAAATATTACTGCCAGTTCAGGGTTTTGGCAAATCCATCTTATCACATCCTTTGTACAATTTAGGAAGCTACTTTGAGAATTACAATTTACTTTTGTAAAAATCTCCAGAGGCTACCATGAAGTCTAAGCTGGCGAGTAACCAGACCTTTCATCCTAGATCTTTTGTTCACCATCACACACTATATCCCTTGCTCCATTTTTGCAGACCTTAACTGCTTGCAGTGAAGACCTTTAGTGAATGCCCTTGGCAGGAACTGGCTTATTTTAACTGAATTGGTCAATGTTATCACTAGTGTCTGGCCACTTTTCAAGTGTGGTTAGCTCAGAAGACCAGAAGTGAACTTTTGCGAATGCTTATCAACCACATGAAATACTTTCAGGATAAGATAACCCACAAGAATGCATACCAACCTTTTTGATTTTTTTTTCCTGATTATTTGGTTTGTTTTAAGCATGTTTTGTGGAGTTCCATCTAACCAGAGATCAATGACTTCCCTGAAAATGCAGTGGAAGACAAACAAGACCACAAGGACTGTTGACCAGGCATTGTTGGCAAACTATGCTACATTTCTTGTAATGGTTTCAGCCTACCTAAAGCACGGGTGCCTGTGAACAACAGCTCTATAAGAACATTACAGACTACAATTTCAATAGCCACACGTTCCATTGAGACCGAAAAAATAAAAATGCAAGAACTTCCTAAATTCCGAGCCAGTCAGTCTGCATCACTGACATAGTCGTGGACTGGTCAATGACATGCTCTTACCTCTGAGATTGTCTTCTGCTGACTTACCATATTCTCCATAGAAAATTTGGGTTAGCATGCTTTTCATCAGTCAGCTGAGGGGACAATCCAAAACACGGAGGACAAATCCAGAGATATATTGAGCTCTGAAACTGGCTTTTCCTGCAGCACTTCAGTGAAAAACTCTTGGTTTTGCTTGTCCTGTTATAAGCTGAACTAAGAGTGATCATTTGGGAGACTGAATCTTGAAGACTATAATTAATTACATTCAAGTTGTAGGCAATTAAATATGTAGATCCTTAACTCTTGAGTAAGCTAACAAGGAGATATAATGTAAGGCACACTGCATTAAAGTAATGTAAACTACTAGCCTGGGAGAAGAGAGGAGAAGATGAGAAGACCTACGCTGGTACTTACCCACCTTACTTGTACAGGTTATCTCAGCAAAAAGGAGGGAAATACTGCAGGAATGCTGTGTTAAAAATCAAGGAGCAGAAAATGCAAGACTAGAATAAATATTGTGCCAACGAATCACTTTTGTCCTTGGTTATATAACGACAGCCTGGAAAGATCATGGTGGGCTGAAGTCTCTTCAAGGATGATGTGCTCCAGATCTTGTAACTCTATCACAGAAACTGTACACAAGACATAGACACTATTGTCCCGGTTTTGGCTTGGATAGAGTTAATTTTCTTTCCAGTAGCTGGTACAGTGCTGTGGTTTGGATTTAGTATGAGAATAATGTTGGTAACGCATTGATGTTTTTAGTTGTTGCCAGGTAGTTGTAGTGTCTACACTAAGTCAAGGACTTTTGAGCTTCTCACACCCTGCCAGGTGCACAAGAAGCTGGGAGAGCACAGCCAGGACAGCTGACCTAGACTGGCCAAAGGGATACTCTCCACCATATAACGGCATACTCTGTATATGAACTGGGGAAGTGAGCCAGGAGGCGGGATCACTGCTCGGAAACAGACTGGGCTTCGGGGGTGGTTTTTTTCACATATGGTGAGCAATTGCATTTGTGCATCATTTGTATCATCCTCCTCATCATCATCATCATCTTCCTTTGTTATCCTAGTAAACTGTCTTTAACTCAACCCATGAGTTGGGGTTTTTTCCATTCTCCTCCCCATTTCCCCATCCTCCTGGGGGGAGAGGAGTAAGCGAGCTGTGTTGTGCTTACTTAACAGGCTGGGGTTAAACCATGACAAGTATGTACCTGGCAAAATTGAGATGACAATCTGTCTCCCAATTCCTTCCCTGAAAATGCAGTGGAAGACAAACAAGACCACAAGGACTGTTGACACACACAATTCCTTAAGCACAAGTTCCAAGAAAACCATTTAGGAGTCTAAAGCAGAAGATGTGAAGGTCCGAGACAGTGATTTAAACAAAAAAACCCCCAACAAACCCCAACTTTGTCAACCCCCCACCCCCAATCGCCTGAGAGTCTGTCTATACCTAAACCTTATCCAGAAAACTTATTTGGCTGCCAAATGCTGTGCTGTCACAAATGGCCAGAGATAATACTTTCTTGCTTTACCTGAACATCTGATATGAACCCGTCTCCCGTCTAAGATTCTTTGGGACACATAAAACAGGCATGCCTCTTAGGAGACCCATCTGGAGGCCTGATCTGCACATGTTGTGCACACGCTGAATTCAATGAAACGGCAGCAGTGACTGCCATTAATGGCATGGCAGCAGTAACTGATCACTGTTTATACAATACCTTAGCTATTAGGGCAGTTGCCAAGTAAAGAGGAGGCTGAAGACAGAGCTCCACATTTTTCACCTCCCAGCCTGCTTTTAACCACTCAGCTATTATCAAAGAGATGGAAGACGGCCCGCTTTTTTCGAAGGATTGAGTCACTCGGTGTATCTGAAAGGGTGGACATCCAAAAGGAGAGCCTGACTTAAGCACAGGTAGGCATCCCCTCACCCAGTGCCTGGCTACTATGACTCTTGTTCTGAGGTGCCTGACGGTGGCCAGCCAGGCTCTGGGGTGTCTGGGCTCCCCCGGGAGCAGGGAGCCTTCACTTTGGGCACTATGGTTGACATAGCCTCCAGCTCCAGACTGGGAGCTGCCTCCAGGATCTCTTTGCAGAGGGACCACTCCATCACATCCTGCCAGTGAGTTACTGGGGGATGGCAACCTGGGTAGAGGTGGCTCAGGAGGGAACGCCGCTGCTGAAAGCTGCCAGACTACAGCATCTTTTGCCTATAATCTCATCTTTTTTCCTTCTTATGACCACTGTGAGAACTTGTGGTTTCACAGCCTCTCAGATACGGTGTGCTGAGAACGGCCATGCCTGGCTGCCGTGGTACCACAAAGGACAATTCTGCACCAGCAGGAGATGTGGAACGAGCCTTGGGGTTTCTCGAGTCAGCTGAACTGTGCTGCCAGAAACAACATGCCTGCGAAAGCCCTGGTGGAATTAGTGTGTCAGAAACCGTGGCATTTTCAATATTTCTGATTAAAAAAAATATACTTGGAGGAAATAATACAGAAATTGCCAAATATTTAAGGCCGAGTCATGTTTCCATAAAAGTCAGTGGGAGATTTGCCACAGACTTTTAAAAGACAAGGATTAGACTCTAAATAGCTCATTTATGAGGAACAAGTGATATTTTAATGTACCGGTATTTTTCCAAACTGTTTTAGGAAAATTATTAATAACTGAAGAAATCTGAAAAACCCCTGAAACCTTGAAAAATGCTTAATTACCATAGCAACGCCTGTCTTACTGTTGAATATCATAACTCCAGAGAGACATAGAGCTGCCATGACCAGACGGCTCCTTTTAAAATATCCTGATTGCTAAAATCAAAGAATTGTACTGCATAATCCTCTTTAAACACAATAACAAAACCAGCTTCTCTCGGCATTAGTCACAGTCTGCCAAACGCTTTTCTACACCTTTCTATACACAAACGGAGATCACCTTTACTTCAAGCTTTTAAAGATCTTTTTGTTACAAAACAAAATACGGAATTGAGTTAAATAATGAATGATACTGCATGATCTGTAGGGAGCCTTTCCTTCCATGACTCAGTCTCACTGAGGGAGGCAAACAGTCTGAATCCTCTCAATATTAAAATCCTACACACTTGCACTGAACGGCATTGACTTGCTGCATAAATATTAGAAGCCCCCCAAAAAGTATAAAAGGAAATAAATTTATCATACTGTTATTAACAATGAACTTGTCTTGGTTATAGATTCAAAAGCTGATGAGCTGCCTCTGAAACCTCTGTGTGGCCTCAATTTAGCAAAATACCTGATAATTTTCAGTGCACAAAAATATTACTGGTATGCTAAAAGATGTCATTCAGCCTCTCAAAGTGAAAGGACTGCATCTGATCTCAGCAGGCTTTGAATCAGACTTTAAAATTGCTGAGCTGAAGGATTTGTGGCCAACGAGGGCCAGGTAGACAGAGAGCAATAGTGCCGGGCAGCATGTCGCTGCTCCTGAGAAGGTGTCCTGTTCCCTCACCCTTCCCTCCAGCCAGTGGTCCCTTGGAAAATGGACACAGCAGCAGGTACCTTTGTGTTATTACCAAAATCTGTCATGAAAGTTCTTATCCTAACAAATTTAGAAGACAATTTCAAGTGGTCAGATCTATCACAGAGGACAAGATCCACACATTCCTGGTCTTAACACTGATCTCTTACAACTGCCGACAGTTTTTTTAAGTCACTGAAATTTTGTCAACTTGGAGCAATCTTGGCATGCATGAATGAAATCTTTGAGAAGAAAGACCATGGAGACACCTGACATACACCTGTTTGCCAACGTGAGTTCTGCCAAAGTTGAGGACCTTCACGCTGCAGGTGACAGCAGAGGGTGGAGGTGGTGGCTGGCTCAGTGGAAGCAATGCAGCCATGACATGGTAGGGACACGTTTGCACAGCATAGTCTTCAAACTCAATTCTTCCCAGTTATTTTTGACTGCTGAGGAGGAGAGACCCTATTATAACAGAAGAATCTCCTGATATGCATGAACTACCATAGGGAATAATAATACAACTTTGTGGATGAAGCAAGCTGTTTTACTTTATTTCTGGCTATTTATAGCTCACTCGAACATTTTGACAATTGCAAACAATTCTGTAGACTAGCTATTTAAACACTCTGCTGAATGTATCCCAACAGGAACTTGAGGGGTTTATTAATTTTCTAGCCAGAGAGAATTAAACTTGTGATTCACTGGAGAATGTGCCAAAATAAGTCAGCCACTGAATTTTTAAACTTTCACTTTTTATAAATGATCTTTTAATTAGACTGTTACCCCCGTTGCCCCTCTTCATATGCAAGTAAATAATTTTACATGCAAAAAACCCCCAAACCCCTCATGTAACATTTCAGCATAAGAAATTGCAATGCCTCATACTGGAACTTTGCTTTGTTTAAAACCTAAAGTGTCTTGAGCATTGGGTTAAAAGAAATAACTTTTTGGAGGGCTGAGTCCACAGCACCAGCTTCACCACACTACAGGAAAACTTTCATTCAGCCACTACTGTCACCAAGGAAATTGAAGTTAATTCTAGCTACCACCTTCTCAGATACAGACTTCTGGTAAAAAATGTATAGCCTATTTTTGAAACCTCTGTAAATATCTCTAATGACTTTTGCTGCTGCCTAGATCAATTTCCTGACTAGCACACTCCAGATAGCCTAAATTAAAATATGTTTGATATTATGTGTCATTAGTAAGTGAGCACTCTTACCTTTTTAGATACAAGACATCTTTACATCATTTGCATTTGAAAGGGATGAATAATTTTCAGCTTTGAGAGAATTTAACCCACATGATTTCTGCATAATTTTGCATTCCACTTAAAAATTCTCTCTCTCCTTCCATACCTTTCATATCCTTTTATGCTTAGGTTTCCCAGTATCTCTTGCCCTGCCAGTTTGCCCATATCTGTCATGAGAACAGCTTGGCAACTCCCAGAAGGAAGATGAAAGCTCAGTCCTGTTCTGTTTTTCTTCAAATCACTTCACCAGTCTCTGCTGGGGATTATCCATGGAAAAATAATTTAAGAAAATAATTTATTTACTACATAAAAGGCCAAGTAAAAATAAGATCTATCTTCTACCTGATTAGTATTTGTGCTACCTTAGCTTTAGACATCTTCTAATCAAACACTCGTCCCCCATCTTCTATGGAGCTCCACGCAAGTTTATTTCTATAAGGAGCAAACAAAAAATAAGTGTCCTACACCTTCTTCTGTTCATTTTAGCTTTTGTAGCGGAATCGTTGTCTGCTGCTTCTTCAGCAATAGAAATCAACACTGAAGAAGATAGAAGCAAGTCGTCTCCTCTGTGTGGGTAAATAAAAGCTACTCTTGAAGAAGGATCACAAGTCACCTTATGTACCTTTTACCAGCGTTGCCAGTGCAAGGATGTTCTCTTTGCTACGTACAGGATCTAAAGGATACATTTTGCTGCTGAAAGTGCTACCTCATCTGTTTTTAGTCTGTATGTAGTGTCCTATGGCAAAACAAGGCAATGCACGTGTTCTGATGGTGGACACCATATCCCTTTTTCATGTTTTACAGTCCTATCTTTATAATTATTTGCACCGGTGACCTTTTTGTTGTTTGTGTAAATGATATATTTGCTCTTTTTTTCTCCACCCCCCCCACCCCCATCCCCCACCCCCCAGATTTCCCAACTGTAATTCTTACTTCCTGCTTACTCAAGGCTTCATCTTAATAGCATTAAAGATCAAGCTTTGAGTAGGAATTCTCAAGAAATACACCGGTTGTAGTGTGGTGTACTGGCTGTGTTTCAGCCAGTCTATAATAACTTCAAGTATTACATGTCTGATTTGTGCTATTCTATTATTATAGGTTTAACTACATTTATTGTTTTATTTGGCTGAGGTGAGTCAAAACAGGTATGAAGAACAAACTGCCTCTTCTAAAGAAATTTGCCTCCCATCCTTTGCTGGGCCCCAATGATAGCTGATATTGCTGCAGCAGAAGCCTCGCCTCCCTTCTTTAAAGTTGTATTGTGAAAGCTGCCAACTAGATAGTCCTCAAACATGAGGTATCCGGTATCCCATTCAGCTGTGTCAAGAGAAGCAACACAAAATTATTTATGAACGCTATACAAACATACACAACAAATTACTACAGCATGTTTGTGGGCCACATATTATAAGAAACACTATTCCTAATCATGTTTGCTGTGCACTTCTTTTCTATAAAAAGACATGAAAGTGGCAAATGAGTTACTGTTTTCATGCATACAGCATTGTATCGTGACTTCTCTCTGCATAATCTGGCACAGTCATCAGAAGTTAGCACTTTTTGAACAATATCTGTGCATTTTCATTTAGCAGCATCTTTTTACTGTGTATTGCTGGGTTACTTGCACTGGAACCAAGGACATGAGGCTCCTCTGGACTTCAGTTTGTGTTGCAGGGATCACTGACTCCAAGGGATGTCATTGAAGAACAACCAGCAGAACCAAGTCTCAGAAGCTGTTTTCAGCACCTTCACTGAAACTATTTTCTACCACCTCTGTTCTGGTAGACTGAGGACCAGCCTGTGATACATAAAATCACCACAGGATTCTCCTATTTATCAAGTAATATGTGTAAGGGTGGGGTTTTTTTCAACATTAATTTTCCTTGGTCAAAGTTTGATTTAGTCAAGTTGCCAGTTAAAACAGGTTGTCTCACAAAGACCTAAAATCAAGTTTTATTAAGTCTAGGCATATCTAATAATTTCAACAGCTCCAATAATTTGATTCTCTTCTAAATCTGCTATCAACTGCACTATTTTATTTCAATTTACATACTTTACACCATCTCTTAAAAGTCATGAAGATGAAGAAGAATGTAAAATCAAATCAAATTCGTATATTTTGATAACAAATTTACTTGAATATTGTTGTACGATTCCTAAAAGAGGGGAGAAAAGAGAACATAAATAGAAACAAAAATGAATAGAAACAACCAGAATCACAGAAAAAAACATATGACCTTTACTCAGAGGCTTATCTGATGTGAATTCTGCTTCCCCTACTGCTTCAGTAGGACATCTTTTCAAAGAGTTATTCCTCACAGTACTGTCCCAGGCCTGAAGTCTGTTTTACCATTGCTTCTTCTTTAGTCAGAGTAACTATACAGCATTCAAATATAAGTCAACCTTATTTAACAAAAGAAAAAAAAAGGAAAAAATAGGAATTTTGTTTTTCTAGACACAGAAAAAACAAATGTAGAAATTTTCTCGCCTCTGTGCCTCAGAAGGTCTCATGCTTTGCTTCTCTGGGACACGTTTATAGGTACTTGCCAGACATTGCCTTCAACTCACATGCACATCTATGCATGCATATGCACACGCAGCGCCGGCTCCTGGACAAGCCACCCCGGTACCATTACGTTTAGCTCCAGGTTGCTCTGAGACCGCTACTGCAGATGGTAACAGTCACAGTTCCTATCTGTCCCTACTGTCTAACAACAGCTACTTGCTCTTTTTGTTGAGCCTGAAGTAAGCTTTAGAGTGAGTCTTGGCATTATTTTTCTATTAAAATTTCCTGTAACACCTCCCAGTAAAGAAAAAAAAAGTTCCAATTCATTCATTGTATAATTGCTTCACTTCCTGAGGTTCAGGCTACATAAACCAGTCTCAGGCTGTGCTCATCTCTCACCCCCCCGAACCAAAGTAGATTACCAGGTCAGTTGATAAGCTGACATTTGGTTTTGTGACCACAGCTCCTTTCACCCACTCTGACCAGAAAACCCTGCGCTCAGGAGGAAAAAGAGGGGCTGTTCCTGGACTACTATTGCTTTTAAAGAGTATTTTTATTTTGTCAAAAGGTCTTTATTTTGATGATCAACTACTTTTTATTCCATAGGGATTCTGACAGATTCAGTGCATGCAGTTGGTGTTGTCCTATGTCAAATGAAGATTGTGCACCAGACAAAAATATTGCCCACCCAAACACATGACTCCTTCATTCCAAAGTTGAGTGCTGCCATGGATAGCTGGGATTGTGTGCCTCCATCTCCCCTCAAGTCCTGCATGATGCTGAGAAGGTCACTCAAACCACAGTTTTCAAAAAGTGGACACAAGTTATGCATTCCTCATTTTCTGGGTATCCAACATGAAACAGCTGGGGATGAATTTTCAGATGCAGTGAGCAGTCAGAACTCCAGCTGGAGCTGGCTCTCACTGCACAAAACTTTATTAAAAGGTTAAATGCTCTGAAACATGAATTCCAAGCTGGCTATCTAAAAGCAGTGGACATTTCCAACAATGGGAAATTAGCACAAGCGATTTCTACAGGAATGCAGTGAAGACAACTTCACTAACATTTGTGAATCGGAGCACGTCTGCAGAGATTTTCATAGTGGAACAGATAGCTTTCAGGTGCTCTATCATTCTGAATCAGTAGTCTGCAAGACATCAAAAGGTTTTGTATAAAACCAGTGCAAAACCCGAACCCCTTCTCCCGCCACATGTATACATAGTGTTATACACACAAGCAAACAAACAAGGGGAGTTGAGGAAAGCAAGAGGAATAAACAAACATTCCAGGCTAAACTACTTGTAGGTGTTTGTAAATGACAACAGTTGTGGCAACACTGCAAGACAGACCTCTTTCCAAAAAGTTAGGAGTTTCTCTTGTTTAAGAAGCTTGTGAAGCTCTGCCTTCCACACAAATGAGGAAAGAGAGGCATCCCCCAGCGTATCCAGCACATCAGGGTACCTAACACATCCAGACCATGCAAAGAGTGACAGCTTTCACATTTCTGGGTCTGGGTACGTATCTGTATCCTACTCAGGCAAGGCTGGGGGTGGGGGCTCAGCTCTGTGCACCCTAGTTTCCACTGAAGGGAAGCTCAACTGAGCATCACAGAGGAAATCATACTAATTTTTCGTAAATGACCAATATTATTTAAGGGGTCAACAGTTACCCGTAGACACAAGCTAAACTAACCAGCAAGATACAGCAAGGAACAAGCTCGTATCATAAAACCTACCTATCCCAGCAAGACTGTGGAAGGCTTGGGTTAAATTCCTTTTGCTGCCTGAGGGAATCTGACCTGACATCTCCCACCTCGAGGTGAACATGCTGATCACTAAAGGTCGGCTATTTTAAGGCACAAGGGTGAGGCGTCCCATTATTTCTGTTCAAACTGTTCCACTTTGCATGGAATGAATATTCATTGGGCTCCTGAGAGAATGAAAGTGCAAAAATGTGCTTATAACTGGGTTGTTAGAGTGCTCAGCGGGGAAGCTGGGTGAGAGGAACACTTTCTTTTGCAATATGAGAGCATACCTGGCCGAGCAGTAGCAGAACAAGGGTGTTGATGATCTGAGGTGCTCAAACCAGTGATAAGACAGAATTCAATTGCTTAAATCTGATTGTGGCAGCAGCCCTCAGACACAGTACTGGCAAGGCTACCTGGAAATTAATTGTTGTATATTTAATGCTGGATAATATGATGAAAATACAGTGTGAAAGCACTCACAGAATGATGACAATGACTTTCTTACAGCTGTGAGAATAAAATTTCTTTCTCTAAACTACCTTTATATATAGATCTAAGAGTAAAAATTATCTTGGTAGAAAAGTAATTAAGTAGAATGACTGTAAAGGTCTGATAATAGATTGTCCTAAATTCAGCAAAAAACCCTTCATCTAGATATACTAAAAAGTAGATTAAATAACTGTTCACATGAACTCCTCCATGAAGGTATTTTTCCCTTTAGACTGTTGCTTTAATGACTGTGTAATTATTGGAATGAATTGGGTTTGAAGGAACACTAGCATTTTTAACATAGGTTTTATCAGGCAGTGACAGTCTCTTTTGTCTTATTGTAACTTTTTATTTTCACCCTCTGATGCCTTGCTGTTGGATCAAACTTTTCAACCATGAAAAGGCATTCATTTAAGTCTGTTTATACTGACTTCTGCTGGCTTTCCTCAGGAATGAATCTGTCCCACAAAGTTTATTGTGAAATTATTTAGAGAGATGTCGAAAAAGTTAGACTGTACAGGTAAAGAAATAAATTTCTGTATATTGCCCTGAAATGACCTTGCTATGGAGAAAGGCATTTGGGTATGGCTGCTTTTATGGACAAAATCTATAAAATTTAACAAGAGGGAATGACACCATTTTAAGATTTAGCAACAAAAATGCTGTATGGAATCTGTATGCATTATCTATTAGACTGTTTGGGATTATATTTTAAAAAAATAAAGAAAACATTATATTCCTAGGTGATTGTAGTTCTAGTGGGGAACCGCACAGCATCCACAAGAATGAGCGGCCAGGTCACACTGACTGAGATCAGTGACGGCTCCGCCAAGGAGAAGGATCTGCCCGCTCTGAGTGCGGCCCATTCGATTGGAAAGAGCAAGATCTTAACTAAGGAACACCAGGGGTGCCTGTGCCTTTTCACTTTAGTCAAAGAGCGTTTCAGATCATCTGTCTGCCAAAAAAACAGCAGGCTTGCTTCTGTTTGTATGTGCGTAGCTGGTTTGGCACTGCAACTTCATTTTATGTGGAAGAGCAGCAGCAGCCACTGCCTTCATGTGAGCTTTGCTGCATAATTAAGTTTTACTAATAAGGACTGGATGCACCAGATTAATAACCTCCTCTTTACATTGCAGACTGGTAAATTAAAGTTGGGTTTCTATCACTTTAACAAATGTTGCTAGATTCAGACCATTGCTTTGATACCTTTAATTTACCTACAGAACCTTCATGCCATTCATCTTCCACAAAGCGCACCTTCTAGCCAATGGCGACGTGCTGAATTATGCTAGCTGATGATCTAGGGACTGTGTAGGAAGAATTTAGGTTATATTTTTTCAGGACACTTGAGAAAAAATATCCGGGGCTTGGCATGATCTCATATTCCAAAAGAAAGATTTTTTGAGTGCCCAGGGAGAAAATATCTCTAGCAAGAATTATTTAAGAAGAGGCAGAGAGAGAGGATTACATCAGAGGAGAGGGATCATCCCAAGCTTTTGGTTTGCTGGCAAAAATCTAGTCTACCTCAGGATCCCTCTAGGACTGCCTTCAGCACAGCATTAGGAGATTCTATAAACTGCAGTTGTACACTAGGAAATATTTCTTTTGTTCCTGCTTATCGATCCTTATCCCATCTGGAGACTGGTAAACGTGAACCTTTCCCTCTCCAAGGACACCCGTGTGTTCTGTATAGGAACCAGAATCTACATTTGTCTGTGTTATGAAAAGGATGCACTCAATTTGCTTCGAGACTCCTAAACCCAGAGAGACAGACCTGGGAAGGACTACAGGAGCCTGCCCTGTCCCTCCCCTGCACCGTCCCCAACAGGTGTTGGCACGAAAGGTCCTTAAACACATCCAGTAAAAGACGTATTCTTGAGAGCTGCTCCAGTACTTCAGCAGCCAAAATATTCCTTCTTCAAAGGCTGCCCTAATAGTGCAATTTAGAACAGACAATATTTAGTTGCAACAATTTCTTCTTGTCCTTCCTTGCTGGTCTTAAGAAACAACTGATCATTATTCTTTTTATAATGATCTTTTTTACATACTAGAAGATTTATCCTGTCCCCTTCTAATTTTCCCTTTTGTAGCCTAAATGTACGGAGTTATTTTTCCTTAAGGACTGTGGTTTTTAAACCCTTTAGCATTCTTTGCACCCTCCTCTGGATTTTCTCCAAGTCATTATCTTTTTTAAAACGTAAAAAAAGTGGACACAGTGGTCTGAGATCCAGTTGTCTCCCAAGTAGAGCAGAATAATTACTTTTCAAGGGTTGTGTACAATATTCCTATGAATGTATCTTTGACCAAGACTTTTTTTTTTTGGTAAAAATATTGTGTTGTTACTCATAGCCATTTTGTGATTCACTACAACCCCCAGATCCTTTTCTGTGTGAAGTCACTCCTGTTACATTTGTCTGTTTGCATTTGTCTTTGTTGAATTTAATCTGCTTTTAATTTCAGATGATGTTTGATTTTTCAGACTCATTTCATTTCCAGTTCTGATCCTGTCACTGAAGTAGGATCAACTTCTCCCTTCATATTGTCTGTAGATTTTCTAAATGTATTAATTGAAATTCATTGTTCAATTATTAATAAAAATACTTAGAAGAAATGGGACTCCACATGAGGTGCCCCTCCAGCTTAACGTGAATCACTGGAAATTATTCTTGGCAGTCACTCAACAACAATGACACGCAGAGGAGGGGGTTCAGCACTTACTTTACTCGGGTGTGGGTTAACCACCCCAGTGGCTGTGCCTAGCTCTTATCCAGGGAAGTGAGATTTTTCTTAGCATTATAGCCTGTGACCCCTTTTCCCAACATCCACTTTTCCAGAAAAGTTATGCAATGGAAGGGAGTAAAGAAGATGGAGCCAGACTCTTCTCAGTGGTTTCCAGTGACAGGCTGAGAGGCAATGGGCACAAACTGAAATATAGGAAATTACAGTTAAACACAAGAGAAAACTATTTTTTTTTCCCCTGTGAGGGAGGCAAAACATTATAACAACCTTCCCAGAAAGGTTGTGAGGTCTCCGTCTTCGTGACACTCAAAACGTGAATGGACACGGCCCTGAGCAACCTGCTGTAGCTGACCCTGCTTGAGCAGGGTTAGGAGACCTCCTGAGCTCTCTTCCAACCTCAACTACTCTGTGATTCTGTGAATTTATGAGACAATTTTATTTATTTTATACATTCTTGCTTGAACTCAAGCACTCTTTTGCAAGCAGTTTTAACTTTTTAGGGTAATAATTTTAAATAGCCTGAAGTCATGGTCTGATCTGCAGTCATTCTACTGAGAAAACCTGAAGGTCAGCCTGGGGATTAGATTAGACATTTTGCCAGTCTCTGCAATACTGTGAATGACAAGTAACATTTCAAACAACATTTGGAACTCCGTAATTGACTCCTCTGGAGACTGAGTGCACATCTTTTTAACCCTAGATCAAAGTCTTTTTCCTGAAGTTTGAGGACTGGTATCAGACAGTTTCCCTGTCACAAGCTCCCTCTTCCCACCATTCCACCTTTAAAAAGCAGCACGTGATTTTTAAGGAAACTGAAGCCCAATGCCAACACTATTAGTAAAGATCTGCATTCAAATTCATGACTCATATGACCCAGGGTAGGCCTCTGCAGTCAAATGGGAGTATTGGCAAGCATCACTTGTGACCTGGACTCCGTCCCCTGTGTTCCCAGAACCTCACAGTCACTTCATTAGTGCCCACATGGATGAGTAACACGAATAGCGTGAGTCACAGTCAGGGACTGGATATGCCTCAACAGCCTTTTCACTGTGCCTAAGGTTTTTGGATTAGTCAAGAAGCCCATGTCCCAGCAGGGCGGTCAGACTGGCAGATGGGTGTCTCTGGCCCCATTACAAGAGCGTGTCTAATCACAGTCATCCACTGAGGAGTTTGTCACTTGAGCAGTACAGCAAATAACAGGATTGTACCTCACTGAAGAGCTGGGCCAAAATGTGTCTGTCTGGAAGCTGGAAATTTTCAACATTTATCCCTCCTAAAAGACGTTTACCTTTCTTCCCTGCTGAAGTCTGTGGGGAACCTTTGGCTTCTGACTTCACCAGGCACAGGACCTGACTCTTAAATGAACCCGCAGCTTTTACAGATTACTGACTTGGAAACTAATGGACTGGCCAAAATACTTTCAGCTAGTCTTGTAACCTGTTTTTGATACTTGGCAGAAATTTTAAAAGTATTCATGCTTCTTTTTGCTCTCTTATTTACCAGATTGTTTTCCAGCATTTTCCTGCTTTCATGCCAGAGTTTCTGATTGTGAAACTCTGTAAAACTCCACTTATAATGGAGAGTTTTAAATTATCTGTTCAGACAGGTTACTAAAGTGTGATATAAGTTCCGGAACAGCAGTGCAATAGCAGGGTGTGGAAAAAACAGCATTTAACACAACTCCCTCTATACATTTCTCTTAGTTATGTGGTTAAAATCCACACCATGTCAGCTATGATATAATTCTGTAACAGTGCCTCTTCTTTTTCTCTCATATGTTATGAACACCATTGTTTTCTCACTTGTTGGTGAACCTGCCTAATAATTTCCTTAAAAGGCTAAATAGGGCTTTTCTATTAAATCTTCCCTTAGAATTTAGATATCCGTAAATGTGTCTCTTCTATTGACTGACCCTCACATTTCCTTGTCCCAAATGAGCGATTCTCCCCAGAAGACCATTTTGTATAAAGACATCAGCACTTCTATCCTACAGGCGAGATGCAGATGGGAAGGCTTCATTTGCAAGTCTTGCCAGAGCGTAGGTATGAGGCGGTCACCGGACGGTTGAGTATCAGTTGTTTCTGCAGAAAAGTAAGAACTTGGGGCACGTTACCACTGGAACCTGAGGTGCCAATGGGGTTGTAGACACCTAAAGTAGCTCAGGAGGGTTGTGAAACTCTTAATGATATGTGATTTAGGTACCCTGAAAGGTAGTTAGGTAGCAAGTCCTCCAGTGAATCTGGCCTCTTGTCCTAGGTATTTTATCATACTAGTCAGTCTTAAGCTAAATGGGGAAACGGTGGAGCATTAGCCTGACCACTGAGGGGACGCAGTAACCACACAGTATTCAAACCTACCACTGTTTGTTTCTTCTAAGAATTCATTTTCATCTTATGACCTTATATCTCTAAAACTCCTATGTTTCCTTACCAAAAGTTACTGAAATGTTTTTAGCAAAAATTGGCTGCCTAGAGCTTTTTTTATTAGCAGCATAACCCGCTAGCGAAGCTCATTCGCATTACTTCTATCTGACTGAGGGCATTTAGATTCACATTTCTAATTAACGTCATCCACATGGCTAGTTTACTAGGAGCTGGAAAATTCAAACCTGCAAGACAAACACAAAAGCATATCTGTTTTTCCTCCTTTTCCTGACAAAGCTCACAGTAACTGTGCAGATAGAAGTGTGTGTGTGTGGACTAGCAAGAGGAAAACGGAATAAAACTCTAATGGCAATTCCGGGAAATATTTCCCTGCTAAGATGCTTCCGTCTTACTGCAATAAGCTCTACAGATAGCTCCCTCCCACTTCCAAAAGGAGCAAGCAATCTTGCACATTTATAACAGCACGTCATGATTTCCATGAGGCACGTCGGTTCGAATGCACATACAGTATCGGTTTCTTAGTTAGAAGTTAAATTGGGCCAAAGCGTTTGCACATTTCTAAGACAAATCTACTGCTATAGCACTGGAGGCACATCCTCATTACCACATGGTGTTTAGCTATTTCAGGAATGAAGAGTTTTAAGAGCTCCCCAAGGTTAAATACAGCATCCTGTGTGCAAGCCGAGTTGCTATGGTGACATTGCTTCATACTTGCATCACTCACTTGTTTAATATAGGCCTATGGCCTTCTGTTTTCTAATTGCTGATGGACTATCAAACTGTCTTAGATTAACTGTACAAAGGTGATGTGAATCATATTTCAAAACACCAAACTAAATGTGGTACAATTAGACCTGAGGAAAATACATCACCATCAACAAAACTCTGTTAAGACAGGTTTTAGGTTAAAGCAGCACCTGTTAATTTGAAGCAATACTGTTGCAACCTTGCAGACACAAAATATGTTCCAGGAAGTAAAGCTGGAACTGGGAGTTACAGTTACAAAAGAAAGCCATTAAATGTCAGGAAAGTATATTGTTGTCATTAAAAAACCTCAAGCATGAGAAACTCTGGATATTTTTAAGGTTTTGGTCTCAGTCCTTTGTGTTGTCTTGATCTCCACTCACTGGGAGCTGACCCTCACTACCTACTACTTGGAAACAAAAAAATATATTTGATCGGATATGTAAATTAATAATATTTTTATTTTATTTTTTATTTATTTGCACAGTTTGTTTATATCTTTATTTACAATTTGAAAAAATATGATGCTGTTTCAGAAAGCATTCCAATAAAGCAATATATGATGCCTCATCTATGGCTCTAATGATGTTGTGAGACAGCAATTGACTTTTGCCATTAAGAAAGTACACAACTTCTTGACAGGGATCTTGACAGAGAACATAGCTCTTTCCACAGATGTGGCTTTGGTTTTGCTTCACCTCTGGCTAGAAATAATCAAAAGATATGTGAAATGTTAATAATTTCTAAAACTGTTAGGCCTTTTGTTTTAGGGAGACCACTGTGCTATTTGTGCTGTGCTGGGCAGGCAGAATGTTTTCAGGCAGCCCACACTATTAAGTAGCCCTGGTGCACCTGAAAGATGGAGAGGGAATTTTACAAGGGTATGGAGTGACAGGACAAGGGATAATGGCCTTAAGCTGAGGGAGGGTAGATTTAGCTTAGATATTAGGAAGAAATTCTCTATGCATGTGGTGAGGCACTGGAACAGGTTGCCCAGAGAGGTTGTGGATGCCCCATCCCTGGAAGTGTTCAAGGCCAGGTTGGATGGGGCTTTGGGCAATGTGGTCTAGTGGAGGGTGTCCCTGCCCATGGCAGGGGGGTTGGAACTAGATGGTCTTTGAGGTCCCTTCCAACCCAAACTAGTTTATGTTTCTATGATTGTTAAGAGGCAAAATATAACCAGAGTAAACATTTCTCAAAGATCTTTTTATCCACAAGAAAAAAAAAAAAAAAAAAGGCTCTGATTGCATTTTTTTTACAAGCTCCAGAACATACTGGAAGTGAAGGCTTCTCTGCTTCCTCTTCCCAGCATTTGGGCTTTTCCCTTAAGATTCAGCATCACTCAGCATCTTTTGCTACCCAGTGACATCTGGTCAAACACAGGCCAAAAGAGAAAATCTGAGCCACATACTTTGTTCCCTGTCATTTAATGAAAATTCCTATGGGCCCATGGGTTTGTTTTTTTTTTTTTTTTCTTTTGTCTGATATTCAACACGTTGCATCTCCCTCAACATCAGCATACAAAACTGTTTTGTGTATAATTGCATGTTTCACCTGATTGGGTATATCCAGGCACGTTTTTCATTTGTAGCAACAGGTATAATGTGCTAAATACTTTCCAAACACTTTATAACTACCTTTCTTCTGAGGAAGTCAGAAGTTAAGCCCAGAACAGTAAGTGGTAGTCCTTGGAAGAAGAACAAAAAGATATAATTTATACAAAAAACCTTGACTATTCTGCCAAGCTGACTGAGGTGAAAAGGGGCCTTAAATGTGGATGAGGTCAATATATTCTTAGCCCCAGGAGGCTGTTCATTACCTTTGCTGGTAATATTAAGCTGAAGGTCACTTTTTTCTTAATTTCAAGGTTTCTGTAGCTAATGCTTATAAAAGAATAACTTAATATTGTCTACTGTGTTGTGCTGTTGAAGAAGTCTCTAATTCATTTGGAAGGTATGTTCCTGTGCAGTAAGTGGGGAGTGGATAGACTGAGGTATCTGATTCACAATAGATCGAGAGGCATATTTTTAGAAAAGGAAATCTTTACAATACTGCAGATTTCAGCTTTCACAAGAACATCTAGTTTCATCCTTTAGTGCATGTTCCTCTGGAGACCTGAGGAGTCTGCAGTTCAGCGACTGACAAAATATTTTCTGTGAAATATGTAGGTATATAGATCCTAAACAGAAATTAAGATTTATGATTTGAGATAGGAATGGTAATTATGATTGTTACAACTTTAAGCTGTTGTCTTTGGTGTCTGATGCTTATATGGCACATGCTGCAATCTAATAGACAGACTTCTGAGAGCTTGAATCATAATCTTGGTTGTGTGTATCTTGTAGCAGTAAATTGAAAGGGGTCCTTGAGAAAGTCGAGGCTAATTATCAAAGTGTGGCAGGCAGTGAATGGGCTATTTGCTGAGGAGGGAATGAGCATGTGTATGCACATGTAGTAGTATCACTGTACCATTTAAGGACAAGGTTTGGGAATTAATAATCCCAAACTGATTACCAAACTTTCTAGTCCCAAGAGAGAGCTAGTGATGAGATGAAGCTCTAATCCCATGTTTGTATACATGTTTGCAGTAAATATAAGGTGCCCTGTATAGAAAGACTTTAGGATGAATTCTACAAACTGCCAGGGTAGAAAGAGCATTTTAGCTCTCACTACAGTAAAGATTTGCTAGTAGTGTAGACCAGCCATGACAAACAAGCTGTGTCTTCCACTGAGAGAGGAGATGACTGTAAAAGAGGCATTAAGATTTCCGTACCAGGGAAAGCAGTCTATGAGGATCAGCTTCCATCTCGAAGAAATTTGGCATCAGTAGTCACAAAGGAGGTAGAAATCTCAATGGAAACCCCAGTCCCGTCCTGCTCCTTTCTGGGGGACCTCAAGGAAGGGATTAAACCATTCATGCTTCCCCAGTCCATCAGCACTCTCCCACCTCCCGTGAATGAAACCTGTTTGTAGACAGACAGTGTGGGCAAAGTCTGTGTCCCTGATATACTGACCAGGCAACTGGTACTGTCTACAGCTAGTTAGCTAAATGACTTTCAGACATAGGATCAATTGAAGGTTTTCTTTAATTTTTGTCAGCAGGGTGTTATGAAACATTTATGAGAGTGTCGATTCAGTATTTTACAAATGAGTACTTCTGTTTGCTTTAAATTTAATTTGGCACAGAGTACAGATTCAGAATAGCTAGGTAAAATTAAAATATACCAATCCTATAAGGATGTACCACTCATTAGTATCAGTGTCCTGGGCAATACTCAGAGAAATCCAAATACTTTGCTCCAGAAAATTCAAAAAGTACCAAGGGGTTCCTTTGCTGAGCTCTTTCAGGAACTGGAAATGTGTATTCTCAAGACCACCATTATCCTTATAACTTTTCCTTGTACAGATGTTTCCTGCAGCCTTGCGGGTTCAGGAGAATGCCAAAAAGTAACGTACTTCCAGGACTTGTAGGGAGACTGGTGGGATGACGTGCAAGTCTGTTGTAGGGATACTCAACCTTTGGCAATTTGATGGGGAGTCGGGAGTGACATTAGAGATTTGCAGCACCTACCTTTAGGCTCCTGCTCTGAATTTTCCTCTGGCAGAACTGATGTCTGTCTATTGACTATAGAAAGAGTAGGGATCTCTTGTTTTAGTGGACTTACCAGCTCGACTGGTATCAGTCAAGACTTAGATGAAAATAAACATGGTGACTTGAGCATCATTCCAATAGAGGATTTTAGCATTCAGAAGCACTGCAGAATTATTACTGCTTTTCAGTATAAAGTCATGAAGGCTGCCTCTCTTCTTTTTAAGGGAGGACCTTCTACATCTGCCAGGAGTAGATGGCAAAGGAACAATACAGGGCAGCTCGAGCAGTCACTGCTAGTGTTGTACCCATCCAACAGATAAATACAGGATGACAGTCTCCAGAGCTGTCAGTTTGGTAACTTTCAAAAGCATTTCAATCCCTGACAAAAATTCCAATAAAACAGCATTCCTTAGGTTAATGGCAGAAATCTTGCAGCGTGGTAAACAGTTAGTACTAAAATCAGACTCCCTGCTGCCTTCCAATGTAAAAATAACTCCGTACTTCTGAGCACGCTACAGAAGACAAAGCACCCTAACAGTTTTTTAGAGTTAATGAGGCAATTACTGGATGCTAGGTAAAGATGTGTTTCTAGCAGTGTATTTAAAGGGTAAGTCATGGGATGGATGTGTACCTATTCTACATTTTCTGTTTCACAACTATTTTTAAAATTTACATGGACCTAATTGATATCCATGTAAGTTCCTTCTCACTCTCATGAATTAGACAGATACATCTTAAAACAAACAAAAACGCCATTTAAAATATACAATTAAATAATCACAAATATACTGAATTAAGATTTTATAGTGGGGACTGTATTATCACGGAGTGTGAAAGATTTTTCTATGATTTATACCTTCTTATTTGCAAGAGCTTAAGTAAAAGTGGACCCTTATACTCTGGTTATGTTGGGAAAAAACTTTGGAGACCTGTTATTGACAAAGGAACAAGAAGCATCTTTGAAGATGTTGTGGTTTAACCCCAGCTGGAATCTAAGCACCACGCAGCCGCTCCCTCACTCTCCTCTGGTGGGATGGGGAGAGAATCAGAAGAGTAAAAGTGAGAAAACTCATGGGTTGAGATAAAGACAGTTTAATAGGTAAAGCAAAAGCCACGCACACAAGCAAAGCAAGACAAGGAATTCATTCACCACTTCCCATGGGCAGGCAGGCATTCAGCCATCTCCAGGAAAGCAGGGCTCCATCACATGTAACGGTGACTTGGGACGACAAACACCATCACTCTGAAGGTCCCCCCTTCTTCCTTCCTCTTCCTCAGCATTATATGCTGAGCATGACGCCATATGGTATGGAATATCCCTTTGGTCAGCTGGGGTCAGCTGTCCCACTGTGTCCCCTCCCAACTCCTTGTGCACCCCCAGCCTCCTCACTGGTGGGGTGGGCTGAGGAGCAGAAAAGGCCTTGGCTCTGTGTCAGCACTGCTCAGCAGGAACGAAAACATCCCTGGGTTATCAGCACTGTTTTCAGCACAAATCGAAAACACAGCCCTGTACTAGCTACTATGAAGAAAATTAACTCCATCCCAGCCAAAACCAGCACAGAGGAATACTGTCAGCACAGCAGCACTTTGAAGTCATTCTCATGTACAGAGATAGTCCTTGCTCAAAGTACTTCCTCTCTAAATAAACCAGACACAGGAAAAGAGAATAACAGCATTTGCACAGAGATTTGCTAAGGTCACTGAGGAAGGCTGGTAAAGACCTGGGAGCAAGACTTCATTAGTTGTTACACCATCCTTCCTATCTGATTATAAGTTTCTGCTGATAAATGCCTGCTCTAAATTGAATTATGAGTTAATTAGCTTTCAGAAGGCTGACTCAGAAGGCTGAGAAGCTGTAGCCCACCAATTTGCAATAGACCTCTTAGACATAGTGTATTAATTGTAATAGAGAAAAAAAGAGAGAGAAAAAAGACAGATTCTTTTAACTCTTTTTTGAAAGAATAGTCATTTACAAATCAAGACATGTAACTAGTTTCCAAAGCAACAGTAACTAAGAGAAACCAGTCATGGTCTTTGTACGTTGTTTGACAACAAGGTTAATAAATGGAAGCATGAAATACCCTATCCAAATCCATAGCAGGATTGTAATGATTGATAATTAACTATTTTATATTATGAAGGGAATTGCAAGAATATAATTAGCATTTTTACATTAGAAAATGTAAAGAATATCATGCAAACCACTTCTCAATTGAAGCAAGTGTTACAGAAAGATAATGTACACTTTACTTTGTAGCAGATGTAAATGGTGAATTTGAGGATCAGTTTATATTTTAATATTGACAGTAGTACCTTGATACTGAAGTGTAAATAGCTTCTTATTACCTAACTGAGAGATTAGCCAAAAGGAAAATTAAGAGCTGGAAGCAGATCTCCCAGGCATTGCCTGAGAGGAAGAGCTTTCAGTGGAGTTCAAGGGGCTGACATGTTGCATAAAGACAAACTTCTGCTGGAACCTGACTTGTCTCTTTAGTATATATGCAAATGTCTAAGAATCCATACTCATTTTTACAGTTTAGAGCAGAGCACTATGTTCAGTCGGGGCGGGGGGGGGGGATGCTTTTAACAGCTTGATGAAAATATTCCTGCTGAAGCAGTCTTTTTGCAGAAAATTAGGGCTTTGGTTAATTTTCCAAGATCTGCTTTTCATGCTCTATTTGATTTTTCTATGAAATATAAAAACCTGAAAGACAAAACATTTCCCCTGAATCTTAAAATTTTATGTGTGGAAATGTAAGCAGGTGTCCTTTGAGTTTCATTATCTCCCCATCTCCATCATCTTCTTGGGTTGCTCTCCTGAGCACATCTACCCTGGTGCACTGTTGTCAGGAACTCCAGCGATGCTCCTATTTAGCAAGTCATAGATCATTGGATACAGGATAAATGGAGAAACTGGACCAAAAAAAGAATTAACTATTACTTGTAAAATAAAATAATAAAAAAGTCACTGAAAAACTTTCACAGAGTATGTGTGTGCATCTGTCTGCATATAGGTATTGGTCTTCAACTTTTTTTGAAAAATGTAACTAGCTATACTTTACCCAATTAGCTATAATAATCATCATTAGTTACTACTATCTTACGTAGCACCCTAATGGACTGGGCACATAGCTATTAAAATATGCAAGATTAACAGTGGTGCTTGAAACTTTTATACAGACTACTTCAAAATCACTGCAACTAAAGAAACACTTTTGCCCAAATCACTTGGGAAATTTCATCAGCTACAGAGTCAAGCCATATAACTGTGCTGTACCCTGCCCATTACAGATCCAGCTCCTAAGAAAATATTAGCTGTGCAACCATCCATCAAATAAATGAGTCAGTCCTGCAGGAGCCTACCAAAACAATGGGCTCATCTGTGTTTTGTGCTAGCTTATAAAAGCTGTCTGGTCTCAAACGCCAGCGTTACCCCACGGGGCACTGCAATCGCCACACGTAACTGAGGGGCTCTCAGGATTTCACAAACTGGAGTCTCTTGAGTGGGATCCCCCTCCTGGATCACAAGCACGATGGTCTTGACTGCATCTCTTGCTTGCACCTCTGATGGCTCCACTGTTACCAGCAGCTGGATTAGCTCGGGGACCAACAGCAAGAGAAAAGACAAACAGGACAAATAACATCTCCGCAGGCCACCTTGTCCTAAAAGAAAATGTCTGACTTCACTCCCACTTAAACAGCCCATCATTATGTTTTCCCAAGCCCCAGGGATGTCACTTTGATAGGAATGGGGCTTCATGCAACCTCCCTGGGAGGTGGTGTCGCTATGTCTGTGTTGTGCAGGAGCTGGCTGGCCCTGAAGGCTCAGTCCTGGAGCTCCTCTGAGACCTAAGTTGTGCAGAGTAGGGACAGCCCTCTCAGCTGGTGGCCAACAGGATCTGCACCCAAGGACCTGTCAGACACCAAAGCCTAGTTTATGGGCCTGACACACCAGGATGGAGATTTAGAGGGTGTTGGTGTAGGGACCGGCATGATTTACAGGCCTGCCCTGACATGTAAGAAGAGCTCAAAGCTTTTGGATATTTCATTGAGGTGAAGCCTCCAAAACTTGTTGAAATTCAGATTTCCTCTCCATGAACATCTTTAGTAATATATGTAAGACTGACCTGATCCAGGAGAGTTCACCAGGACCTCATCACTCTTGGAAAGTACATGCTTGTACTTGCTCCGAGGTGCAAGTTGAGCTGAGTTTTTTTTTCCTCCAAGCTCAAGAGCTGGCTCCCTCTTGTCCTGGTTCCTGGGTCAACCCTGAGGTACAATCATGTGAAGACATGGCAAATTTGGACTCTCAACAGGCTGGAGAAGTTCAGATTGATTTCAACAGCCGGCATATTGGGATCTTTTCCCTACACGCTGTTAACAGTGTCCTATTATTCCAAGGCTTAATGCCCACTTCTTGCAGGAGGAAACCCCTTTAATGTATCAACGTGCTGTATGCCTGACGAAGTGTGTCTAGGGATTTGTAAAGCAAAGAATACTGAAAATGTAACAAAAAGTGCTATCACAGCTATGTGCACTTGTAGGACAAAATTAAAGGGAAACAGTTCCAGGTTGAGGCCACAGTAACTTGGTAATTGAAATGTTATCCATGGTATCCTTTAAACAATGAGCTAAATGCTAAAGACCTTATTTCAAACACTGCTTATTATTTCCTTTGAAGCCTTATGCAAGTAATGTTTAGAATAAAAAATGAGCTGGTAATTTAGGATTTTTCCCACTGTTTGTATACAATTTTCTTTTTAAAACATAAGGAGAAAAGAAAACAAAGGTTTCATGATGAGAACAAACTGAAATACAAGAACTTCTGTGGGAGACTGAAATAGAAGCAGGATTAAAAGCAGAAAATACATGCATCCCACAGGCTCCTTTCTTGCCTCTGAGGCCTTTCATTCAAGTACTGACCAGGACCACTGTGGCTTTGTTTATGGCATCTGACAAGCTCAAAGCCTCTGGCTGTACGACTGCATTAGGGTTTTTTTTTAAAGCATTTTTTTGAAGCTCTAGGGAACAATAAAACAGTATTAGGAATCAAATTCAGCTCTTCCACATTTTCCCAGCACTCCATCTATATTGTTAACATAGAGGTAAATTTGTGTGCATGTGTAGGCATGGACATGTGTGTGTGTTGAAATATTTTATTTAACTATCACAGAATTGGTAAGATCTGCTGTTTATATTAGGGAAATCCAGACAATTTCAGAAGGACAGGTGATGTAATATTTGTATCTTCTTGTTTTATAAAATTGATTGACTATATATAATTTTTGTTAATTACATTTAACAGTTATTCATAGCATGTTAGCTTAAATTAAACAGCTTCTTTTTTATATTTAAAGATTTTGGTGGAATTTTTAAGTATTTGTGGAAGAGGATGGATTTTTAAGACTTGTTTCAGCACCACTGGAGTCAATAATTTCTCATCAACCTCAACATCTGCAGGACCAAAGCCCTAAAATTCAGATGGCCTACAGCTGTCATCTTGCTCTCCAGTGGTATTTCTTTAAAGCCACCACTGAATAAAAACCAGATGGACTAGAGTATTTTAAATTTATGAAAAAACATAAATTGACTCATGTTGCAGCTGAAGAAGCAAATAGGTATAAAAATCACCAACCATTCTAATTTCCCCTAGCACAGCAGGCAAAATAAGGCTATTACAATGCTCTGAAAACTTCAAAGGAAGGTTTGCAATTGAAGGTCAGGCAACTCAGGTAGCTTGATTTATTTTGTTTGTAAACAATACTCCATTTTTTTTTCAACTACTTCTCCAACATTTCAATGTCCTTCATCCCAGATAAGAATATACTAATGTTCTGATATTTTATTTCCCACACAGAGGCTATGATGTCAGATTTGTTTGATCACTAAGTATCACCCAGTTTTACAGGGACTGGGAACAAAGGTTAAAAACCATCATGACTGCAGGAATTTCTGCCTGTGATTTTCTGCAGTCATCTCTCTGTCTTGTTCATAGGATGCAGAGATGATGCTGAGATTCAAAACTTCCAGTGGAGTGAAGACGACACAGGTCTTCCCATGCCCACAGGTGAAAGAAGGCCAGATATCTGCCAAAGCACTTCCAGGCAGGTTGTGCTGAAGCTGATTCATAGCAGATTAAATGGATGCTGCGTTGATCTCATCTGCTTCTTATGGAACTTCCGCAATATGTCACTTGCTTCTTGTCTTGCAAAGTATTTTGGTGTTTACTTGCACTGTTCTCTGGGTCAAAACAAAAGAGGCTGGGGACAGGGCAAGAGAAAGGCATGTTGCTCTTCTTAGGCACTAGCAGAAAAGACACTGAAAACTAAGGGTAAAATCCTATAGCAACCTAAGACTCAAATCTCTTTCTTGAGACTTATCATGTGTTTCTACCTAATTTTACACTGGACTAGCATCATCAGGCAGAGGTTTGGGGAGCTGATCTAGCTGGAACCCAACATGAGGAGGTGATTTATTTTCAGCTAGATCCGCTCTCCTATCCAGTTCACCAGGTAAATCCCAACACTGCAACGGGAGAGGGAAGAGCTTCCCAGGAAACCTGGATTTCGATCAGATTCATCTGCAAAGGTGCAGACTGAGAAATCTGCCAGAGATTTGGGGCAGAAACAAGGAGAGGGCACAAGAGCACTGCTGTACAGGACCTCTATGTGGGTCACCCAAGCCTTGTGTGTATCATAGAGATTCATGGAGAAGAATCATCTACTCTGAGTCAAAACCAGCCTTCTCCGTGGAATCATTTATGGACAATTCTGTTCAGGAGACAATTCAACATGCAATCTCCACCAGTTTTCCACCCATTTGTATTTCCACAGGAGAAGAAACCTGAGGCTCTGCCTTTCACGTTTCAGCATTTTTAAGTAGTCCATGGAAGAAGACTCTGTCAGAGGTACCTCACTGAAAATGCATGACAAGAAACAGACACTGCTTCCCTGGCAAAGTAAACGATACCAGACTTGGGGCTACATTTGTGCCAAAACTTTCACTTCTAAACAGCACAGTGAGGACTGCAATATTCATACTTCCAAAAATTCATAAAGACAATTCATGCTATTACTATTATGCTCTGTGAGAAAATTACATTAGGTTTCATCTTAATGATCATGTCCATTGAAAAAAGCCTGTTTGCAAACATTTCTAAAGGCAATAAAAAGAAGTATCTTTTCAATAAGGCTTTCCTTTGTAATGTTGCAAAATTCAGGATTGGACCCAGAGGAAAATTTCGAAATATATTTATCATTATCTGATAACTTCTCCAGAGTGAAACAGAAATCATTTTGCAACCTGCAGTGGTTCTGCACAGCTACCTCAATTCAAGTAAAACCCTGACATAGTCACTGGGGTCAGATGGAGCTCAAAGCTCCGTGGTGAGCTCCCTGGCTCTAAAGGTGAAAGCCTACATAGAAAGGAAGTAATGGTCTTGTGTGGTCTGAGCTGTGGGACAGAAAGGGCAGCAGACTTTCCTGCTTATCACCTAGCTTTTGGCTTTGTTTAAAGCTGAGAAGATACCATCAGTCAGTCTGTCATGTCCTGGCCTGAGAGGAGGGGACAGATTTAACCTTTGGCAAACTGAAGCCTTTCGGGACCTTTGTTTCAATTTCGTGGGCTGTGTTTCTATGAGCAGAGGAAGCCACTATAAAGCACAGAAATATAGGACAAGCAATTACCGTGTGCCAGATCTGTGGAGAGCGGGTGGGAAGTGTTCATCTGCATATGTTATAACAGTTCATTAAACACAGTAAACTGCCTGCAAAATTTGCATAGTGGAAAGAAGGCATTTCATTTTTCCCTCTCTGTTTGAGAGAGACAAGGACCACTGACTACATCTCAGCACTCATCATCTTAAGAGGATTCTGTTCACTACAGGGGTAGTACCTGGTAACACTTCAGTGGGGCTAGGCTTTTGCCTTGTGCTCATCGGCTGCCCTCGGGCTCTCAATTCCAGAGATCAAAAAAATATATTCCTACACTAGAAGAAAATTTCCTTCAAGATGTTATGCACCAAATCTTCACTGCTACATTGGCTCTACATATGTTAAACATTTGTAGAGTCATGTAAGTGCAAGAGAAAATATCACAACAGAGACCTTCGATGTGGCTGTGAAATAAATGTTTTAATTCAATTGTCAAGATGCAGGATTTCATTGTCAGATAGTATCATACAATGAAGCTTTGCCATCTAGTTTGGGTGATCCTAGGTTATCTGTCATTTACCATTTAAACTATGTCAGGAAACTGACATTCATATTTCCACTAAGTTACTTCTTCTAAGAGAGTCCTGAAGTGATTTGCCTTCTCTTGCATGTATTTGCAGTATATAATTATTTTAAAGCAGAAAGAATGCTATGCCTCTGTACATCTCCTTTTGACAGTAGTCATCTTGGATTTCAGTAGAAATTACTCAGATTGAAAGGGATGTGTTATTGTAACTGACTCCTATCTATGCCCCAAAATATCATTCACTGTGGGTGGCGGGGGAACCTCCACCAACATGCTGATTTGTTCTGTTACTACATGTTCTTTGATATTATCAACAGCCTGAAAAAATGAATCTGCCATATGTCTACACTCAGCCATTCTCCATTTGGTTGAATGTACAATTCCTATTTTATAGAGCTCTGGATTTTACTCTCTTGAATCGTGCTGAATGGAGAATCTTAGTACTCAGGTAAATTCAATGTTCTAAAGCCAAGCAGGACAATTACGATCATCCATCTGACCTTCTGCACCACATATAATTCTATCTAGTCAAGCCCAATCAATTTGTCCTTGAAGTAGGCTATTTATTTTAGGAAGACATCCACCATTTTAGTCAGTTGCAGAAAGCCTGAAAGTATAGGGCAGAGCATGAAACATTTTTCTAAAGAAAATGGAAACCAGCAGCAGACATAGCTATGTAATCTCACCAATAGAAAATTAGACTTTTGGGAATGTTGAGATAAATCAGAGTTTTTGCAGTGGTGCGCCAGGTTTGGAGTATATCCTTAGATACTCTGCAAGGTTGCTGGAGAATTTCATGACCTCTATGTATCCTCTTCTTTTCTCTCTCCTGCAGTCACACGAAGATGTAACATTTTCTATGAAGTAAAGGAAATGATGAGTACAAAGGAAGTGTGGCATGTCAGCTAGTGTGGCATGTCAACCGAGGGCAGTCAGATCAGCTGTCTGCAGGAATATTTCTGGTCCATTAATTTGTTGGGGAGCAGAATCCCTATGGTCAGGGTGAATAACTTTTCTGGTTTGACATATTACATCAAAGCACAAATACAGATGTGACTTTGTTATCAACAACTACAGGATACATCACATTAACTCTATTTCCTACTAGATAAGAAAACCTATAGCCAAGTAAGATTTGACCAGATCTTAAACACCACCATGGTGGAAAGTCTAGGTTCTGGCACTGTTTCTCAGGTTCTGCTGCCATACTTTGATGACATGAGGTGGGAACCTCCTCTTCCATTGTTTGGTTTTTTTGGTTTTTTTTTTTTTTTTTTCTCTTTTCTTGTACCCCGTCTAACACTACATGATATGCGGAATTAGTTTCTTCTATCAAATTAGGACTTTATCACAGTCTGCCCCAGACAACTGTTGTCGCTTTGCAATCCCTGCTGCTCACTGTGGTGGTCAGAACTGCCTCACTCCAATCTGTATTATCACTAGACCATTTTCAAGGCAAGTAATATTCTTTGTTAAAACATGAGCTTCTCTTTGGTTCCACACTCACGAACTTCCTTAGCCTTCAATATTACCTGAACAACGACGCCTGCCCTTGATCCTACAAAGTGCTTTTGTAACTCTCAATATGCTGCAAAACATTTCATGAATCTCCACCTACGACAACAGACACATGGACTGTAGGCTGCACCTTGGTATGGGCCGTGGTCTATGAGAAGAGTGTCTGCTATTTAATGGTGCAAAACTTACCTTCAATTTACTCTTTGTTCACCATACAAGAGTGAGCCAACTAGAAGATACAAAGCAGCTTACATCAGCCCCCTCAGCAGAGCTTCCTCCCAGCTACCCAGTAATGAGCTGGGGGGAGCCAGGAATAGGGGAAGAGAGAAGCGATTCCCCTGGGGATGCCAATGTGCACCCAAGCACAGAAGCAGGGCTCTGCGGGGGGCAATGGCACCTGGAGGACAGGGAACTTGTGGGAGGAGGACTGTGGGTGCAAAAAGGCAGGCAGGCAGTGACAGGCATAAGCAAGTGAAAGACGGGTACAGGATTTTAGAGGGGAAAAGTCAGACCTGCCACACCTGGATTGACTGGAGTGGAAGTAATTTTTGAAGGGAAGAGGGAAAGGAAGCATTTTGGCAGAGAGATGGAAGATAGAGAATAAAGGCTTGGTGCAGGCCAAGGCATACGCCCGTTCAAAGTATCACAGGAAGGTAGGAGCGAGCCCAATCTAAGGAAACTTGGGAACAGCTAGTTTAGTGAAATGACCACAGAGTAAGACTGAGCTCTAATCTTGGCTTAGATATTGATTCAATGTATTGCCTTGGGCATGGAATCGGTTAGATGGGATTAATTATGTCTATCTACCTATTTCAAAGGGCTGCTGCAAGGATTAATTAGTCATTGTTTGTAGATTTCTTTGAAGACGAAAATGTAGAACTGTATAATTAAATGAAATCATTAGACATAAGGTTATGTGACTTTGATGTTTTCCAAAAATGGATAAATTAATACCATAACATCTACTTCCATTTTATTCTTAGGCATAGTTGTAATCATGGATAAGGAATTAACAGTGCCTGTAAAACATTCCTACACAGTGGTCACATGAATGAAATCCATTTTATAAGTAAGGCTATATTAAAATTATAAAGATTAAAACAATAAAACTTGGGTTTATATATCAAGCTTCCTGTTGAAGACTTTGTGAATCTGAGATAGAGCACTGCCGTTTAAAAGTATTGTTTCATCTATAAAAAACAAATTTCTGGTTGTTTTCCAACACCTAGGAATTGTTGTGGATGTTCCTCACAGCAGCAGTGAAACTCCACTGGAGAGAAAGGAATTACTGATGCACACACGATAAGGATTCCAGTCTAGCACCGGAGCTGTGCCTGCTGCGGTGACGTGCTAGTCAACGTGCACACATTTCACTGTCTTCTCTAGGACAGGCTTTGGCCAGAACACATGAGAAGGGTGATGGATCATACCCAGCTCCCACTCAAATGAACTTCAAGATGGTGATATTCTGGTTGGCATACAGTTTCAAAAAGCATAAACTGTCAAAGACATAACAAATCAAAAGACATTACACAATTTTATGTAACCATCTCAGGCCAAATGGGTTAATACCTATGACAGAATCACATCTTTGAAGTTCAGTGTTTTTTTGGTTCTGTACAACTCTGTAATGGGTTCCTGTGTGGTTTTTCACCATGGCATAACACTGAGTAACTTTATACCTATGTGTCATGGTTTTGCCCCAGCCAGCAGCTAAGCATCATACAGCTGCTTGCTCACTCCTTCTAGGTGGGATGGGGGACAGAATCAGAGGACTGAAAATGAGAAAACTCGTGGGTTGAGATAAAGAAAGTTTAATAAGTAAAGCAAAAGCCACGCACACAAGCAAAGGAAGACAAGGAATTCATTCACCACTTCCCATGGGCAGGCAGGCGTTCAGCCATCTCCAGGAAAGCAGGGCTCCATCACGTGTAACGGTGACTTGGGAAGACAAATGCCATCACTCTGAAGGTCCCCCCTTCTTCCTTCCTCTTCCTCAGCATTATATGCTGAGCATGATGTCATATGGTATGGAATATCCCTTGGGTCACTTGGGGTCAGCTGTCCCGGCTGTGTCCCCTCCCAACTCCTTGTGCACCCCCAGCCTCCTCACTGGTGGGGTGGGGTGAGAGGCAGAAAAGGCCTTGGCTCTGTGTCAGCACTGCTCAGCAGGAACGAAAACATCCCTGGGTTATCAGCACTGTTTTCAGCACAGATCCAAAACACAGCCCTGTACTAGCTACTATGAAGAAAATTAACTCCATCCCAGCCAAAACTAGCACACTATAGCAGGAACAGTTTCTGTGATAAGAACAATTTGTCATCATAAATGACTCTGGAAACATCATGGAAAGCTGCTGTGGAAAGTTTCTAGACTAGACTTGTTATCAAAGACTTTTTTTTTCTCTTTTTTAAATGGAACTCTATTAAATGTTTCTGAAAGGACACAACAGCTCCACCACCACACAGTTTGCTTCTCTGTAGGTGTTGCTTAGCATTGATATGATTACAAGAACACAAATTAAGTTTTGTATTGAATTGGTTGTTTTCCAAACAGTTTTTGTGCACTGATTTATTGAACTTGGTGGGGAGCGGGGAGTGAGAGGGAGTGTTAGATTCCTACAGGGTCCAATCATCCTACTTAATTTTTCACAGCTCCTAAGATCCATACCATCCTCCGGTAGGACCCATCTGCTGGTAGGAAATGGTGCATAGGGCACTATATTTCTCAATTAAAGTTCCTGAATAGAAACAGCAGTTAGCAAAATGGCTGAACAGAAATAAAAGATGACTATGTTTGCATTTGTCTATTGTTAGATCGCATGTGGAAAGCTTCCTATACTCTATTATTCCAAACCAGTGCCTTGACCATGGAGCTCAGAATGCGGTCCTTATTCAAGTCACAGAATCACAGAACTGGAGGGGCTGGAAGGGACCTGTTCCGATCTGGGAAGGCCCGGGCCGGGAAGATTCATTGTTATACCCAGAGCGACATTAAGACACAAATGAGGTCATATGCCGCTAACTGGAGGACTTTATTGAACAAAGTATTTATCAAGATGGTAGCGATAGGAAAGGGAAAGAGAGAATAGAAAAGGAGGAAATTTAGCAAGCAGTCAGGATAGAGCCGCGAAAGATAGTCACCACCATGGATCCAGCACCGTCCCATTGGTCTGTAGTCTTTGTGTATTCCGGCGGTGAGAGGCCCCTCACCATTTGACCAAGTAGTCTTTTATAGGGTATGCGGGGAGGCTGTTCCCTAGATGACAGCACGTAATGCATACTTGTGCATGCTCTCAACAGGTTGGGGTGGTCACCCCTGCCCAGGCATACCCCCACCCCACCCCCGAAGCAATGTGATCATTCTTTGACCCCTGTTGGTCTGTCCATGGCAACTGGGCTTGGTCAATCCAGTGGGGAGTCTTGTGAAGAGCTTACCAGGGTTGCGAGCAAGCTTTGAGACAGTTCACTCAAGACATGGTCCCTCACAGGACCTCTGGAGATCATCCAGTCCAACTCCCTTGCTAAAGCAGGATCAACCTAAAGCAGATTGCACAGGACCATGTCCAGGCGGGTTTTGAATATCTCCAGAGAAGGAGACTCCACAACCTCTCTGGGCAGCCTGTGCCAGTGCTCTGTCACCCTCAGAGTAAACAAGTTTTTCCTCATGTTCAGATGGAACTTCCTGTGTTCCAGTTTGTGCCTGTTGCCCCTTGTCCTGTCGCTGAGCACCACTGGCAAGAGTCTGGCCCCGTCCTCTTGACATCCACCCTTTAGATATTTATAAGCATTGATGAGATCCCCTCTCAGTCTTCTCTTCTCCAGGCTAAACAGACCCAGCTCTCTCAGCCTTTCCACATCAGAGGGATGCTCCAGTCCCCTCATCATTCTCGCAGCCCTCCGCTGGACTCTCTCCAGTAGCTCCCTGTCCTTCTTGAACTGGGGAGCCCAGAACTGGACACATTATTCCAGATGTGGCCTCACCAGGGCAGAGTGGAGCGGGAGGATAACCTCCCTTGACCTGCTGGCCACGCTCTTCTTAATGCACCCCAGGATACCACTGGCTGCCTTGGCCACGAGGCCACATTGCTGGCTCACGCTTAACTTGTTGTCCACCAGGACTCCCAGGTCCTTCTCTGCAGAGCTGCTTCCCAGCAGGTCAACCCCTAGCCTGTACTAGTGCTTGGGGTTATTCCTCCCTAGGTGCAGGACCCTACACTTGCCCTTGTTGAATTTCATTTGGTTCCTCTCTGCCCAACTCTCCAGCCTGTCCAGGTCTCGCTGAATGGCAGCACAGCCTTCTGGTGCATTGGCCACTCTGCCCAGTTTTGTATCGTCAGCAAACTTGCTGAGGGTACACTCTGTCCCCTCGTCCTCCTCATTGATGAATATGTTGAATAAGACCGGACCCAGTACTGACCCCTGGGGCACACCGCTAGCCACAGGCCTCCAACTAGGCTCTGTGCCACTTATCACAACCCTCTGAGCTCTGCCATTCAGCCAGTTCTCCATCCACCTCACTGTCCACTCATCTAACCCGCACTTCCTAAGCTTACCTATGAGGATGTTATGGGAGATGATGTCAAAAACCTTACTGAAGTCGAGGTAGACAACTTCTACTGCTCTCCCCTCATTCACCCAGCCAGTCATGCCATCATAGAAGGCTGTCAGATTGGTCAAGCATGATTTCCCCTCGGTGAATCCATGCTGACCACTCCTGATAACCTTCTTTTCCTCCACATGCTTAGAGATGACATCCAGAATGAGCTGTTCCATCACCTTTCCAGGGATAGAGATGGGGATGACTGGCCTGTAGTTTCCTTCATACTCTGTGGAAGCAAACCTAAAGAAGACCTCAGCCAGGGAACGCATGCTTCCTCCCCCCATTAGCATCTGTTTGGATTAATTCTCACCTCTACAGCCTCTTTTGCTTTTTCACCTCTACCCTGACTCCTGCTCCCCCTCAAGAGACATATTGATTCTTAATTTATTCAGGAGACAATGTCAAGACTCACTCCCCCAAAATCTTCACTACTTTCACCTCCTCAAACAGCTGGTATGCCTGTAGAGGCCAGGTGCAGGCATCCCTCTCCTCCCACAAGCAGCACCTGCTATTGAGGGCTGCTCCCTAGACTTCACTAAATGTTAAAAAATCAGCTCAGATTAAGGAAAAATGTTCTCTTTCACGTGGTAAGGGACTGTTCAAATTTCACCATGAAGTCTTACCATATACTGAAACTTGTATTACACACAAGCATATACCTATGCCTATAAGCTTTGCCACACCTTACACAAATATACCCGTGCATTACTGGCTCTTGCTTGAGACTGGACTTGGCAGTAATTAATCATGTGAAGTGGTGAGGTTTGGTGTGACAGAACCCTGAAGCAATCCCTGAGGGATACTGTGACAGACTTATTTGAAAGACATGTCAATAGGTAATGTATATTTCATACAACTCTTTATGAAGGGGGTTTTCCTCAGGAGCATGAGGAAGAAGCCTGTCAGTACTTCCTCTCCTCATCCAGACTGCTTAGTTACAATTCACACACCTGTCTGCCTGACCCAGAGCATTACAGACATTCTCAGTCCAGAGATTTCCTGGGTAAACAACTACAGCAAGTGAACTGGATGCAGAAAGGAGGTCTATTTTATAGAAAAGATATACAAAAGGGGTGCTAAGCATTCCAGACACAAAGGGTCTGGTTTTTCACCACTCTGTACTTGCATAGAGTGAGAACAAATGGCTGTAAAAAGCAGGAAGATCAAAATTCTTTATCTACTTGCACATCATGTGCAGTCTCTGCATCTTGCTCTCCACATCATCACTACAAATATAGAGCACAGAAACATGTCGCTATGGAGGCTGAGAAGAAATAAGGGGTAAATTGAAACACCCTGATTTTATAGGATCAGAATGAGGCCTACCCTGCATAGATGGTAAGCTGCCAAGAAAAATGTGAAGAATTGCCTTTAGATGCCTCTGGTACCTGGGCTTAGACACTCAGTCCCTCCAGAGGCTGACCATGGGTCCTCAGTTGCCTCATGCATAGAGACACCCCCCACCCCTCCCCAGGGGTCTGATCTCTCAATGAACCCCAGCCCCTCCAGTCTCTCTGCCATATGGCTGGGACCCCCACTCCCACCCACAGCCAGCTCCTCCAGTCGGCTCACTCTGAGAGACACATGCACACACCTGTCTCCCAGGTCTCTGCAACTGCTTTGCGAGCCCAGGTTGATATTCAGGAGCAATCACACTGACTTATGTACCCTCACCCACTCCAGTTGCTAATGCCACAGACGGGGGCCCCTGTGATCCCGTGGTCCCACTCCAGTTGCTGGCCTCTCAGACCTCCATACACACAGAAGAGAGCCCTGCACCCAGGAAAAGAAAAATGGAGTTTAATGAGAAGACAGGACAGACTGTGCTGATCAAGTGCAGGGCATGGCCAGACAAGCCTACTGACCAGCCACCTGTTTACATGTAACTGCCCCCTTTTAGCCCCTTATCCCTCTGTTTTCTCCCGATTTTTCCTCCCTAAACCACCTCTATCCCTCCCTTTCTCTGCTTGTGGTTCCTCTCCTAAACATAGAATCATAGAATGATTTGGGTTGGAAGGGACCTCAAAGATCATCTAGTTCCAACCCCCCTGCTGTGGGCAGGGACACCCTCCACTAGACCAGGTTGCCCAAAGCCTCATCCAACCTGGCCTTGAACACTTCCAGGGATGGGGCCTCCACAGCCTCTCTGGACAACCTGTTCCAGTGCCTCACCACTCTCACAGTAAAGAATTTCTTTCTAACATCTCATCTAAATCGACCCTCCTTCAGCTTAAACCCATTACCCCTCGTCCTGTCACTACACTCCCTGATAAACAGTCCCTCACCATCTTTCCTGTAGGCCCCTTCAGGTACTGGAAGGCTGCAATTAGATCTCCCCGGAGCCTTCTCTTCTCCAGGCTGAACAATCCCAACTCTCTCAGCCTGTAACATCCTACGATGTTTTGCACAATCCCAAAATGCTTTTCCCTTGCAACTGATAACGTGTTCTATACTCCTAGGCAGTGACTCCCTCAGTCTGTGAGGTGCTAGAGACACACTCCCATCTTGGAGACTGCACTTTCTCTCTGTATAGAACAGCAGACCTGGATCTTGACAGCAGGAAATGGAAGCCTCTTCCCCTTACAGATTCCTCTGCCAGTATAGCATCATCCTGACGCCCAAGATACTGTATCCATGTTCTCAACTGCTCTAGAGCTCTTAGATCTTGCTTGCATCTGACACACGGTGATAGCTTGCTTTGCATTCCTTGGTAACCATGTGGACGAAAAAACGTAAAGACTTGCATGAGAAAAAAATATCCAATATGAAACAATAGAATGGGGTTGTAACCCACCCATCCCCTAAATCCAATGCACTAGCATTGTTAAAAATCTGTTTATTAGAGCATTAGCTGGCATAATCTCGTTGCCAGCTTCCTCCACGCTCTTTTTATTTATATGTTCAAACATTTGCCTTTGGAATCCTTGCACCGCACAGAGGCCCCTCACTGGACAATGTCTAAACCCAGAGCACCAATTGTACTCTTCTGAACTGAGGCTTTGTGCAGCTGGAACATTACTGATTAATCACCAATTCAGCACAACAATTCTTTAAACTAAAAAATGGACTTGCTTCAGAAAACCTGGCATTATACTTGGCATTGTGTGTTCCAATATATACACACACGGTACTGTGATGTACAGTTTCTAAAGCTGAGCATTTTCCTGGAAAGATTATATCCCTGAGATGTGAGGGATGCATGGTTCAGGGGTTTTTCCTACCTTGAGACAACTTTCAGCTAGATACATGTATCCTGGACACAACTCCTCCTGTAAAAATAACCTCTCTCTGTGCAAGAGTGGTGCAGCAGATAAAAAAAGCCTGCATTCAATAAGCATCTAAACAAATTTGCTAGCAGTGACTGGAGATAAGTTACCAGTTCTGCTTCATCTGGAAATTGAAGATAATTATGTGTCCCTCACCAAACACATTTTCATAATACAATCATGTCACACTTGTATTTCAAGATTTTCAGAAAGTCTTGAAATGCGTTTCAAAAATCACTGCCAGGCAAACTCTTTGAAAGGAATTCTCTTAACCAAGGGCAATGGGCTGCTTTATCACACCAAATGCATTTTGGATATTAACAATATGATGAAGTTTTATAAAAAGATCTCAATTGTTTACAATAGTTGCCATTCAAGTGACGTTGTTCATTTCATCTAAGTAATCACAGATCTTAGGCTCAAATTGGGGAGCAATATTATGTAGTAGCTAAAACAGAAATAGATGAGACCATATACATATAAGCGTTTTCCAATTTAATATCATATATGCATTTCTAACACAATGATAATGCTCCCTAGGTACAGACTAGAAATCAGATTTAAATCACCATGGGTTTGTACATGAACATAATGAACTTTGGGTATATTCTTTGAAAAATAATCGTAACACCCTCTTGCCAAAAAATAGCAACGCTTTTTTTAATTATTTCCTGTATAACACAACCCCTTTTCCATGTGCAGAACAGATCACCTCCTGTTTAAATACCACAATCGTGACTACAAAATACCAGAATCAGCCAATACTAAAAACACTTATGTGCTGTATATGTTCATAATAAAGAACAAAAATATGAAAGCACTTGCGAAAACAGATTGTGCACATTAGCTTCAGGGCAGCAGAGACTTGCACAATGAAGGTCTTTTCTTGACACTGTGCTTCAATTTGCAGTGGCCTGTTTTGCCTAGGAGACACACCTGCCTCATCACTTATCTGACATAAAAGAAGACAGACCATTTTTTGAGAGATATATAAACACTCTAATATATCATGTTAGTGTCATCAGGAATGGCAATGAATATTATTTCCATTCTAATGATCTCCTTTCAGATTTATTTAATTCCCTATTTTTCTTTTTTTTTTTTTAAATTTAAAGACAGACAAGCAGGTGAGGCAGACGATAACAGTGCTTTACCTCACATGTGGCATACTGCAGTCCAGATCCCGCTCTGGCACTTCTCCTGAGGCTGAAAGAGGACAGTGATTAGCAAAGTACTGGAGTTTCTGGAAAGGGGAACAGAAAGGGCATGGTAAGGAATGCTCATACATGCTCTGCATCAAATTACATGCTCAGGTGGGAAGCAGGGGAACCTTCCTCAAGGACCAAAAGGGTGTTGTAAAATAAACCATGAGAAACTGCCTATAGTTCAGAAATCTGAATTTGGTTTCTACTGGTGGTACACAGCTGCCTTAGGCAAATCAGGTTTTTTTGCATCCTGTCTGTAAAACGGAGACATTAATGCCTCCTTTCTTCTGCACTTTCTCATGGCTATTCACTGTGTCAATTCCTTGTAGCCAAGACTTTTTGTCTCTTCATATGCTTATGCAGGGAGTTTGGCATAATCAAACCCTCATATTGACTGATGCCTTCTGGTGTCATTGTAATACCAACTTTTGAAAATTAGCTAACTTCTACTTACAGTTCCACCACTGACTTCAAAACAAATTCTGCTATTTTGGTGAATCTCTATGTGATTAAACTTACAGATTTAGTTAATAATTAAAATAATATTTACCAATCATTCAAGATATGGCAATGCTTAACTAAGATGTACAGAATACTTTTAGTCTTATTTACTTCACAATAAGTGAAGCATGCAAGTCTCCAGAACATTAGTAGTAGCGGTATATCAAGCACAAATTGAGTAAAACATAAAAAAATATAGCATTATATTTGGAAATTTGATGCCTTCAGGATGGTTTCAATATTCAGTGACATACATACTTTTGCCAATGACTGAAACGGAGGGAGTGCTTATGAAGGACCTTTCACTCATTCCTCTTGCTATTCAGTTAGATGTGGCTGATATGTTAAGTGGTTTTCAGTACGAACATAAGGGACCAGCAGGAGTGGCTTTCAACAGCATTAATCAATAATGCAATAGCACAGTGGTTGATAATGAAAAAGCAGCAGTTACTAATGGTTAGCACTGTGCTCTCTGAGAAACTGCTCTTCTCTCATGTGAGATACTGCGGAGTGATGGTCACCCTTCTACAACACAGACAGGTAAGCATGCACTCCAATAGAAGGACATTTCTCAAGGCTTTTTATCATTTTCCCTCCCGACTACTGGAGCACTACAGAGTTACAAAACTAACTTGCACTTTTAGGCATTAGATGTACCCATCCAAACAGCCCAGAAATTTCAGGGCATGAGTTTATCTGTGCCATACATCACTCCAGAGTGGCAATTAGGCCTTGGACACATGATCATGTTAATCAGAGGGAGAACAAAGTTTGCCTGAGATTAAAAGGAAACAAATCTGTGAGCACAATGCAACTTCTTGCTGTGAAGTAGATCTGCCTCAAACAAAAAGCTTCACCCAAGGGGATACCTCTTCAAACAAGGAATACATCCTGTCATGACCCAAAGCCCCAAGGTTTTTTGTTTACAAAGGTGTTCCCCAATTTAGACCAGCAGTGCAAACAGTAAGTCAACAGAAATACTTTTTTCTGCTGCCAATCATTCTCACCCCTATTAATCTCTGTAATCACGATCCCTCCCTTCCCCTCCAGATACCCTTGTGCTGGCTTCAGCCCAGATTCCAGGGTGCAGCATATACTTTTATCTTCTTCACACCAAAGGCCTCAACACTGAGCCCAGCATTGGTTGCCAGTTGCCTGCCTGAGGGAATCATGAGCTAAAACAGCTGGGACAAGCAAGGTCATGAAGCTATTTCTTCTCTCCATAAGTTGACTGACCTCAGTATCTGAACACTAACAGCTAAAAAGACTCATCACTAGAAAGAATCTCAAGTGCCAGCAGAAACACTAACCAGAGGATGTGAAGAGAGCACCTGAAAGTACCAAGTGAAAGAGCTAGCACATACTCTGGTGGTGAGCAAGGATGCCAATTGCAATTACCAAGGAGATTCTGAAGGTTGTAAGAGAAAATATCCAGTTGGAGCAGTAGCTTGCAAAATCCTAGGCTAGAAATAATGACAAATCAGACAGCTCACTTCAAGGCTGTGAAGAAAGCATAGCATCTGCCATCCTCATGTGCCCCCTCTCTTCATTGCTGTTGGTGCAATTCTGTTTGCTTGCACTTCAAGTTTTGCCTTTCACAGCATAGCCTACTGGTAAAAAAAAAATGTCCTCCTCCCTGCCCTTTGGTCTTATGCCTTTTATTACACGAAACACAGTTCAGTGCCTGTTAAAGGAAAGGTAGATTCTCCTATTTATCTTCCTCTCCTGTTGATTATTTTTCATTGACGTGTTTCTAACAAGAAGGATTTTGGCACCTCTTCTGGGCAGGACCAAATAAATCCACAGTACATTCTTTCTCCACTTCCGTAATTGGTTTAAAGGTTCTGGTGCCAAAAGATGGCTCTGTGGTACAATGAATAACCTATTTCACAAAATAATGATGCCATATAAGTTACAAAGCAGAATTATATTGATTTTTTAGTGCAATCTACATTATATCTGGCAGCAGGCAGTGTGTAAGTCACCTCTGAACAGAGCCCTTTGACCATGTGCTATTCCTTTTACACGGTGATCATGTGCTACAGAGCAAATGAAACAAGAAGTGGAATGGGGTCAAATGGGCATCCCTGCAGAGTATTAAGATAAAGGACCTTATATTTAAAACTGGAAGATCTAGTCATCTTAACATAGGCTAAAGATTAGGATCAGTGCTTTTACAGGAAGATGAATTATACTTTGAGAAGTAGGGAATCTATCAGAATGAAAAGCCTGCTTCGTGAGAGCAATTTAGCAAATGCGATTTCCACTACGACTGTAAAAAATGATGAACCTGACATGCTAGTAAATGTCAGTTTCTTACAGCTTATTATTCATTTTATGTACAACAGAACTGTCTTAATACTAATACTTAGAGCAACTGAAAACAACAATCCATTTGCTTCGTAATTCTGTAGTTGTAGGTACACGATCCATTAGCAATGGCATTTTTCCTACCAATAGTTTGTAACATCCCCTAAAATTATTATCTAAAAGGATAATGGTACTCAACTTCTACAGTTGTTTTCAGTTTCATCTGGTAAAAAAAAAAAAGAGGAAAATGGAAAACAGTTTGTTTTCCTGCAAACACAAACACACAAAGTTATTTTTTACGCCAACACATTAAGTAGTGATGTAGTCATTAAGATTGCTATCCTATTTTGCATATTTTAGCAAAAAATGCTGGAAAAATATAGTTTCTCATATAAAGGAGCTCTTTGAGTAAAATTAGGTTTTTTTGTAATGTTTCCCATGATAGCAGTAGTTGCCATCATAACAAACAAAATTTAGATCAGGTGTTTCTTAACACTGAGTTTCTAAAGACAAATAAAAAGCACTTTGGGACTACTCATGCTACAGATTTGTTTCTAATGCATTATAACTTATATTCAGAGTCTACGAGCAATTTTCAGACTGTTAACCATTTATAATACTTTCCAGTTGTTTCACTGCAAACTCCTGTCATTTGATATAATAATATATTACATGAAACACATCTCAACTTAGATTGCAGCTAGTCATGCACGAGGTGAGCAAGATCCTTCTACTTTTCTCCAGCTACCAGATAACATCCGTGTCCTTGCATTGCTGATAATGGATCCCTAGAGTCTCTACAGACTCAGAGGAACAAAGCAGAGGTGAAGGGATGTTTCTGTTTTTCCTGAACACATAAACAGAAATCAATCATGTTTAGCCAGCTTAGGTGTGTATAAAGACAAGCTAATGGGCTAGGCTCTTTTATGGAGTGAAGTTCTGGGAATGTAGGTAAAAATCAGAGGTGTAAATCTTTGAGTCACAGAAAGTATGAGAAAGGCTGTTAGGAGGATTAAGTAAATTAAATGTGTGGGATTTGGGGGTACTTAGTTCTCTTCTGGAGTATATACTGTCTGATTCTTCTTCAGTACATACCACTCCATTATTCCCTACCTCAGGTGCTATTTTTTCTTCAGCAGCAACCAGGGGATGCAATTCTTGTTGAGCAAGCTGACAGACATTACCAATTTGGGGGGTTTTGTTAAAAGAAATTTCTTAAAGCTCCTGTTCCAACAGTCAGGCGATGGTATTAGAATTTCAGCTTTCAGGGAAGCCTAAGGAGTAGGTCTTGCACCCTTCTCCATCTGATCTGACAGGGAGATGGCTTGACATGCCACGGCACAGCACTACTGGTTAGCATGGCTGGGCTATAAAACCTGGCTACTTCTTCATAAACAATGAATGCAAAGCCACCAGAAGCTAGCGTGTTTTGGGAGATGTAAAACTGTGAGATACAGTCACAGCAGCAACAGACCATTCACTCATCCATTCCACTAGCTCTCGGCTAGATAACAAGTTTATGCACAGTAACTGCTTGCACATACACCATACGACTACCATTGCAGGGTTTCCTTCCTGCCCTGGCAGACTGTAAGGAAGCAGGAAAGTGTGCAGAGACACTCCAGGGCACGATTAGTTGGTTATATATTCTGTGGAAAGCGTAACATACAGAAATCACTTGCCACAGCAACCTTAATGTATGGAGAATCAATTGCAGAAATAAACTGATTTTAATTACAGGAGTAAATGTAATTAACAAATAAGCTATATCTAGACAATGTAAGACAGAGGGAAAGCCTTTTTACAAAGGTGTTTTGTTTCTTCAATTAATTGAGAGTTTAATGAGCATTATGCTCATATTTGGTTTAGTGTATTCTCATATTGTTATTTAGAGTGTCCTAACGAGCAGCTCTGCAGCAACTGAAGGGAAGAAAGAGGCAAAAGGGTACCTAGCTGCAGGTTTCTGATCCTAAAACCAATGTTGGCAACTATGGTCACCACTAATAAAATTTGTTTGGACCAATAAAAGTATGAACCTGTGAAATGTCCATGTCTGAGTTAGTCACCCTAGGCTCACTTTATAGGTATTGGAGAAACACAGACATCTGTAGAGGACAGTGCATCCATGGTAGAAAATTAATTATTTTTGTCTGTAAAGAAGACCACGGTGACATGCTTAGACCTAAGATATTGAAATTCTACATCTAAAGTTAGGACTCAAGTGGTCTTGACCAGCTACAGAGTACCGATGCTCAAGGCTGCTTATTCATTTCATCTAAAATGCCACTGGATTTCTGTAGAGACCTTGTAGTAACAACCAGAAGCTAAGATTTCCCTCTACTGGACAAGTGGCTTAACCACAGTTTTAGACTCAGTGCTCTCTAGCCTAATGAATCGATGTTTTCTCTGCGTGTGGCACAGCTTCAACAAAAGGGCAAATCATGGCCCCAGGCTGCAACTTAGGCTACCAAACCTTGCTACGGAGGGGGAGAGGCAGGCAATATCTAATTTTTTTTCAAAAAGAAGAAAAAACCTCCTATGTAGAGGTTTATTACGTAAGGGGACAATAATAGTAGCGCGGACTTCAAACAGAAGGCTGAACCTCGATTAGGGCTGTGAGAGGGGCACAGCTGCTTGTGCTCAGAAAAAGGCAGAGAGCACCTGCATAGATGAAGTCAGGAATTCTCTTTTCAAAATTTGTTTATATTGAGAGTGCTAACTGCTGTTAAACACCTAGTTTAGCAAAACCTGGGTACCTAAATTCAGGAGCCCAGACCTAAGCCTTACTCTTTGTGTCTTAGTCCTTATTTTTAAGATAAGAAAAATAGTCTGTCGCTGCTTTTCACAGACACTGCTAAAACAAACAAGTAGATCAGAGATTCTCAGGTGATCAGATGTTGATGTAATGCCACTGTACAAGTATTTTAAGATTTTATCCTACATACTTGTATCCCAATGATCTTATATTCTTGGCCTTTTAAAATGTCTATCTTTATAGGGAGACGGAAGAGTATGAAAAGGAAAATGTCAAACCACACACACACAAAAAAAAATCCTCAGCCTCTTACATGGAATATACAATAATTACTTCCAATCCTGGTATAAGGTTCAATGGCAGTTGTTAAACTTTTTATAATAGCTTAAGAGGATGGGCATTATGTAATGCTCAGTTCCAAGAGTATTTTATGTTCTCTGACATCTCTTGTCATGTTTTTGATAAAGACTGAGCCATTAGACAAATTCCTGAGAGACTACTTTGGTGTAGTTACCTTCAGAGGTGCCAGGAAATGTCTATCCATTTTTTCTGGCTAATTTACCTTAAAACATTCCATTTGCTTTTTCTGTAGTTGTGATGGCTATAATGTGAAAGGAAACAATCAGCATACTAGGAGGATATCAGGATGAAACAGCAGCATTCTGCTGTACAGAAATGGTATTCCCCGCAGGAATTAAACCATGGGCTGGACACCAAGTTCCAGTTTGTACCTCTTGCCAATTTGTCCCTGGAGTCTATTGAAATAAAAGGAAGTTGGACTAGTACTGACAGGGACGATTTAAACTCTAAGTAGCGTCTATATAGCAAAATTAAAAAAAAAACCATAGCATACTTCTACAGTTTTAAGGCAGACATGCAGAAGTCAGGAAACGCAGAACCAAGATGTTTTAAGCAACATCAGTTTGGCCTCATTTGTGTCGCTCTTCTCCTACATGAACTGAGACTTATTTTTATAGGATTCTGTCGCTTAAAGAGAACAAAGGCTGGTACCTCATCTGTGTCAAGTTATTCAGTGTTTCTCCTACAAAACTGGGAGTAGACAACTTTGAATTTTCAGTTTGTCTTAAACCCGACTGTACCTTCCAGTTATTAAAAAATACATTCTCAATATTTCAGTATCTGATGATTTATGAAATTTACAGGTGAAAGCCCTGGAAATCAAGATAATAATAAAAAAAAAATTGAAAATTTATTTCCTCACATTTTTTCAAAGTATTATTTGTGAGAGCTTTCTCCTGCAAATGCCTACTCAGTGCTTCTGCAAATCTAATCTCCTGATTATGTACAGATCTAATATTATTTTAAACATTTTATTAAGTCCATCACAATCACTTTTTTCAGAGAGATTGGAAAACTTTCCAGAAGTTACATTTTCTTAGTGTCATCCAAAAGCTGACAAAAAGGGGAATTCCATATTCCAAGTCTCAAGCTAATCTTCTATCTACTGAAGGTCATGAACTTACAATAAATATTTTTTTAATCCAGACTTTATGTAACATTTCATTTCACAATATGCTGCACTGGAAATGTCCCACTGTTTGTTTATATACTTTGGAAGAATATTTCCCATACAGTGTTACATCTGAAAAGGTTGGCATCCAGTACAATACAAAGCTGATATTGTTAAAAAAAAAAAACAGGTGGAAGAAAATTTATTTTAATGGAACTCCATGAAGACTATTCAACCAGTGGTGCTGAAACAACAGCTGAAACAACAAAAGCATTGACCTTTGAGCTCCGAGAAGCTTGGTAGATAAACTGTTTGTAAGAGGTCATGCCTGTGTAAGATGTTAGGTATCACCTACAGACTGCTATATTATTAAATACCATTAGAGGGATGCATTCCTGACTTTGAATATAGTGCAATGCAGAGTATATCTGTATGTACAATATATTGCTGTATGCTTCTGAAAGCCTGTTGCATACTGACATAATTTCCCATGGACAAACATGGCTAAGCACCAGGATTAGTTCTATAGGGTAACTTGGTTCTGTTACTGAATGTCTGAACTTAATCTCCCTGAGGTATTTCTTCTTGTATTAAATACCAGTCAGGCTCCCTTCATTCCTGAAAATTGTCTCCCAGCGCTGCCACTGAACCCAGCAATTTCATACACTCTTCTATCTCACAGGACTCTGAGGAGACTGATGAAACACTGTGTGCATCACATACACTGACCAGAAAGTATGGAAAGCAGTAACAATTAGGGACGAATCAGAAGAAACAATGGGCCACCAGAACAGAAAGGGAAGAATACTAGTGACATGTACAGTTATAAAAAAATGAAAAAGCAGGAGTTCATCAGGACATCCCTATCAATGATTCCCACATTTACAGATTATGGTGAGATTCCTGTAAACATAAAATCCAAATTTCTGCATAAGAATCACCACTTACTTGACACTGCACATCTTTTTTAAAAAGATGTATAGTTGTGCTTGAATTGCAGAGAGCTTGACCACTGCATTTCTCTTTAAAGAAGCAGCATAGCTCTCCACCTGTAGGCTGCAGCCTGGGCCCAAGCAGGTAGCTTGCTGCCACACACATTTCACTGTGGGACCTCGGCACAACAAAACCACCTTCCACAAGCCTCATGTCTTAACCACACCCAGGCATCCACCATCACCTCCTGAAAGCACCTCTGCGTGGGACTTCAATAAAGAGCACCGCGAGGCTGGCTCCGGGCACCTATCCCACAGCCCTGCTGCAAGGCTCTCCGAGTCAGTGCAGAGGGGCAGCAGCCAGGCCTCCTTCCCGCCCACCTCACACCGGCAGCCCGCAGGAAACCGAGAGACGGATAGGTGGCTCCCGTGGTAGCAAGAGCAACGATACACTCAGGCAGCGAGGCCCTGAAGACCAACTCCCAAGCTGGGCACGGGAACAACCCTTCAAACACTCCCAACCAACCAAACCCCCCACAGCAATGGCGGCCGATGGTCCTACATGAGAGAAAACGACACACCATACTGCGCCTGCGCCTCCTGCCCTCCCACCCAACAAGCCTCTCTACGGATGGTGCCATGTGCCGCGGAGGGGGCACTGTAACCCCCCCCGCGCGGCCCTCGGCGATCGCTACTTGGTACAGCCCACTCGCAAGGGCGCTTCTCCGCGCTGCCGATCTCGCGCCGTTTGAAACCTGTTTGCGCCGCGCGTGCGCGGCAGTTGGAGCGACGCTTCCCCGCCTCTCCGCAGGCTCCTACGCCTGCGCGCCGGGCCGCGCGTCAGCGGCGCGCGCCGGAGGTGGCGTTGGGAGTCTCGTCGCCGTCGTTGCAGCCGCCGCCGTCGTCTCGCGGGAGGTGGTTGCCGGCGCTGGTGTGAGGCAAAGCGCGGGAGCCGTCGTCATGACCTCTGCCTTGGAGAATTACATCAACCGTATCCTTCTGGCGAGCGGAAATGCCCCGGGGCAGCGCGAGGGGCGGCGGGAACGGGCCTGCTCTCTCCTTCGCGCCTGCGGGGATGAGGGGAGGCCGGGTGTGGGGCTTACCCCGAGGGGCTGGCGGCTGCAGCATGGCGCGGGGCTGGCTGCCTCCGGGCCCGGCGAGCTGCGCGGAAATGCCCAGCCCTAGGCAGGCTGCTGACGGGCTTGTGAAAAGCGTGTCGTCCGGGGCCACGGGTCTCCTGCATCGCGCTCCCGCGGGCCGTTGCGTTGCTTTGGTCCTTCCTGATTGACTCTCGGTTTCTCTTTACGTGAGACTGGCTTAGCAGGGAGAATGGAGGTTACGGAAGACCCAGAGAATAGGGTCCACTATAGCCTCTAGTGCTGCAAACCTGATTTGTGATGAGGAACGAGATTCACAATGAGCCTGGCTCCTTAAAGGGGTGTTAATGTGTTTAGTTACCAGCTTTACATCATTTGCTCAAAAACTGTGAGTTGGTGTTCTTGGAACCCTTTTCTTGCTATTTTTTTATACTCATAACCTATAGGCATTTTCAGTTTTATTCACAAGCAGTAAGGTACTAAAAATCATTCTACTAAAATCATTCAGGATGGTGGATACGTGATCATCAAATTGATATAGTCGGACCTTCAGAGTGACTATATGTACAATGCCAGACTTGGGATCCTCACTGCTAAGCTGTTTTTAAGGAGGTAGCTTGAAGTGTTTATAAAACTGTTGTTTCAGTTTTGGGGTAGCGCAATTAGTAACGGCAAGAGAGGTGAACTCTGATCTTTAGTCTGCTTTTAATGGTGTTCATGTTTGTGTATCATAGAATGGTTTGGGTTAGAAGGCACCTTAAAGGTCATCTAGTTCTAACTCCCCTGCCACATGCACTAGACCACATTGCCCAAAGCCCCGTCCAATGTGGCCTTGAACACTTCCAGGGACGGGGCCTCCACAACTTCTCTGGGCAACCTGTTCCAGTGCCTCACCACTCTAACAGTAAAGAATTTCTTCCTTATATCTACTCTAAATCTACCCTCTTTCAGTTTAAGGCCATTACCCCTTTTGTCATTACATGCCCTTATAAGCAGTCCCTCTCCAGCTTTCATAACTCTTCATGGTTGGGTACAGTGAAACTTTAAAACAGATTGTCATAAAAAATACTGTATTGTGAAATGTTACTATCAACCATGTTGCTTTTTAAAAAAAACCTGAAATGCTAATAGGCTCTTAATGGCTCTTAAAACTTATATTACATATGAATGATTCAGAAAATGCTAATGTTCTATTTGAGATAGCTAAGCATTTCCTTAATGAACTATTAGGTACTGTTGCAGTAATTACTTCTGATGGAAGAATGATTGTGGTGAGACTTGTATTTTTTCAACATCTTATTTTGCCCTCATAAAGACTTTTCATCATGGCAGTAAAGAAACCGTGCTAGGATGTTATCACTTATATGTTCACACATTTACAATTGGGGTGTTTTTTAAGCTTTATGGCCATTATTTTGTATTGTATGATTTAAACAGTTATTCGTTGTTGCCTGTCAGCTTTGTCCTTTGATAAACTTGTGCATGCAAATGCTTTCACTTTTTGTCAAATCGTCTTTTCTATAGGAAGGCACAAGAAAATGCATTTCTTTTTCTGTTCAGCAATTTGGTGTCTATCTTAAAAAAAATCGTCTTTATTCAGTGAGCTCTTTAACTTTGTGCTAAAACCATTTCTTCCATATGTTTATAGAAGAAACAGCTGATAATTATTTAAGAGTTTTTATGGGATTCTGTTTAAGCCTGAAAAGTTGAGGACTGTCAAACCCTTATATGTTACACTGTATAACTGAGTTTATTGCTTCTGTGTTTGGTTTTTTCCTTGTGTTCCTCCTTTTTCCCCCGCTCATTTATTTTCTTGTGTTTTGAGTTTAACTTAATAGTATGATCTTTGCATGGGGATTATATTTTCCTGTCTGTCTGTACTTAGCTTTGTGCAACCTCTGAAAAGAGAAAAAGGTACTTTTAGCAGAAAAATACTAGCTTCACCAAATCTTCTGTCTGGTTAGAGTCAGTCAGGTAAACTTTGTGTTGTCATACATGATAATTTCTACCAAAAATATTGGAATGGAATTAGTATACGTGACTTTGTTACATGGTTAGATCATATAAATGGGTATTATTACTGTTTGAATGATGGTGTTGCACATCAGTTTAAATTTCTTAATCAATTACTGATGGTAAATTACACAAACCAATTATGTTAGCATTTTTTCAAATGCATATTGAAGTGTTACAGAAATTCTTCCTTTGATGTGTTTTCGAATTGGTTTTGAGTAATTTTGTGGAATCAAGTTAATCTCCTTCCAAGAGACACCACTTAAAATTACATGTTAGGGATGATTTCAATACTGTTGACCACAATAATCTAATTTTTCTGTTCTTTTATTTAATTATTTGATTTCTGGAAACTTCCATACATGGAAGACTCAAATAGTATGGAAATAGAATAAGTTGTCTAGAGGGCCACCATTGATACAAGGGAAACTTTACTTCTTTTAATGCTCAGGATTACTGTAGCTGTTAGCATGAACACTCAGTAGTAAATACAGATACTTTTCTTCAATCAATCAATTGTTTTTAGAGTTTCATTCTCCAGCTGTTTGTGTTTAAGCATAACAATAAAACATAAATAGAGCATCTGTTCTCTAGTATCTTAGTATTGCCACCTTGTTTAAGATATCCTTGAGAGCAAAGATGATAAAGGTAAAAGGTATTTGGAGTGATGTATTTTTGTGTGTGCTTTTCAGGGAACCCTCAAAGGTTTTGATCAGACCATTAACTTGATTTTGGATGAAAGCCATGAACGAGTGTTCAGTTCCTCACAAGGAGTTGAGCAAGTAGTGCTGGGACTGTACATTGTAAGAGGCGATAATGTGTAAGTATAGCATATACTTGTTTAAACCAATTAATAAAAATCTTGTGTGTGTGTGTGTGTATATATATATAATCTCATATACATCTATATACACCTTTATAGCCCCAGACATGTTGCATATTTCTATCTGTGGGTAGCACTGATTGTACTGTCAAAGCTGAGGCATATTAAATAGCAAATATCTATGCCTCTGTTACAGAAGTGATTGCATTATAAAGTTAAGATATTGTTGGTCTAGATTTACTGAGCTGTAAATTAACCAGCTCATACACTGATAACAATCTAGGAAGGTCAGTATAAAGTAGAAAGCTCAGCATTTCCCTTTCTTGAGTCTAGACATTGTGTAGATGTTCTTTATTCTGATCTGCGAACAGCAGGATCCCTCGACGGAGGAAGAGATAGAAGAATGAACAAAAGATGAGATAGAATTTGTGTGCATCATGTCAGCAATCCGGTATACAAAGTTAACTTTTAACAGGATTTTTTTAGATTAAGTTTTCACAGAGAACACTTTATAATCTGGAAAATGCTTGAAGGTTCTGGCTTGACACTGTAACAACTGGACAGCGAAGCCAATGTAGTAACAAAGGTGTGAGTTCATATTTGATGTAAAATGCCATGACAAAATGATAGTAAAAGCTCATTAAATGCAGAGAAAAGTAGCTGATGTGCCAAATAGACAGAAGGCTTACAAGAAAAGTAGAAAGAAGGCCTGATAAGTGGGCCTGCTAGGAAGGTGATTTTTGCAGCAGCATTCTGAAACTGATGGCAAAACATGAGATTATTTTTTAGCACAACCAGAAAAAGAGCATGTCACAGTGACCAACATGTGAGCTGGGACAGGAATTTCAATCTTCTAATTCTAATGGATATTTCTGTACAAAGAAATGTTAAGACTTAGATTTATATGTAGGTGCGTTTATCTAACATAATTGAGAAAGATCATTTTGGAAGACTTTCATCACTTAAGCTTTTCAGCAAAAACAAACTGACAAACGTGCAAAGGTAGGGCTAAGCATGCTACTCTAACAGTAACTTTTCAAAAAGCCAAGTAATTGTTTAATACTTTTCTTCCTATAAGGATGCTGTCTCTCAGAATGTTAAAAGTTGCATGAATACAGAATTATTCCTTCTAATAAATATGTTTCCGAGTTTGTCAAGTTTACAAAAATTAGAATACTTTCTATAAAAGAATGTTTTGAGAACAGCTATAGAGGTAATTTGTTGCTGTGGATTGGTATAAGGAAATGGGGACATAACTGCTTCATTTAATTTCATCTAGCTTTTTCAGTTCTTGCAAAAAGGAAGATACTCCGACAACAAGTTACATATAAGGGTATTTCATTGCACACTGCTACATCCTGCAGCAACGAGTGCCACAATTAAGTTTTACAAAGACCAGAAAGATAAATTTGCTCAGAAAGCTATTGGATGGATTAATATAACATAGTTTCTGGTGGCTGTTAAGTCTTTCCATGAATACAGCCACTAGCTCATAAGTCTCTGAACTGGTGAATAGAAGGATATGCCAGGTAGATTAGACTCTGTTCTTATGTTTCTTCTGGGATAGTTCTCACCCTGAGAACATCTATTGCCTTCACCTTCTTTTCTCTTCAAGACAGTTTTACTGAGTCCACTAGTGTTTTAGTCCAGGTAAGTCTTAACATAGCATAGGTAAAATACTATATATTCTCCCTTGGATAAATTAATAAAATTTCACTGGGCTGTGTTGAAGGAAATTGTCTTGCTTATCTAATGCTGTAGACACATAGAAATTGCTACAGGTAGGCCTTACTCTTGAAAGGCGATTCTCTCTGTAAAAGGTTTCCAGTTCTTGTTTCAGAGGCTAACCTACTGCCTAAAACAGACCAGTAGTATTTGGTTCTTATAATCTCTATCTTTAAAAAAACCCAAATGAGTCTTCTTTTAGACTCTACTTATAGCCGTCAAAATTTGAAGTTTAAAGAATAGAGGTCTACAATTATGTAGAAAAAAAAATGAGGGGGTGTGTGTGTCTTCACTAGCAAGTTAATTTTGTGGCTTTCTAGATTTGCACCAGAGGGTTTCAAGAAATGATAACCTGTTTTTTATTGCAGTGCTGTCATTGGTGAAATTGATGAAGAGACAGATTCAGCTCTTGACTTGGGGAATATTCGAGCAGAACCTTTAAACTCAGTTGTGCATTGAAAAGATGAAAATGCACAGGGACTTTGTAAATCTTTGGTTGTACAGACCTATTTAACAACGTGGATGATTTTTACAAATTGTGTTTAATTTGTTTAGTCACTGGTTTTTTATTATGAATATGTTGTAGTTTTGCATGTAAATTAAAGTTTCTACATTTTACTAAAGACGCTTTTATTGAATTCCCTTTGGGCTTTCATGCTGCATAATTTCACTGTAAAATACATACTGGGAAATGCCAAAAATACCACTTACAGTTCTGATGCTGTGTATATATACCTTGTTTTTAAAATAAGATTTCATTCCTAAAGGTAAACCAAGGCTTTTTGTGTTAACTCAGGATTATGTGGAGGTAGATTATGTAACAGTCAGTTTAACCATCTCTAAATGTAGTTCTGGCTGTAAGTAGAAAACTGGTTTTGGTGAGGTTTGGGTTTTTTTTGTTGTAGTGTAGAAAGCAAGAATGTTAAAAGCTTTTACAGGCAAATTAATGACTTATGCATGCAATAGGGTTTTTGTGCTTTATCAAACATTGTTCTCTAGTCCCCAGGACTATACTAGAGGTGCAGGAGTTCTTAGTGCCTTAATGCTTGCAGACAAATTAAATTGGAGGAAGACAGACATTTGAGCAGAATACAGAACCTAACCCAAATACACACATTTATTTGAAGCCCATTAAATTCCAGACCAACTCATTCTCTATCTTCTCCTCTCAGCAGGGGAGTTGTGTTGCTCAAAATTTGGGTAAGATCTATAGAAAGAATTGTGTGTTTGCTGAAGTGTAACCATTGAGTTGCTAGAGTGTAGTTCAGAAGACACAGAAACTTTAGCTAGAGAAATTATTTCTTTTGAATGAAATTTGCCATTAAATTAAATATAAGGATTACATGTATAAGAAGAGGTCTATTATGGTTACATCAGCAACAGCCAAGTTAAGTGGGACTAGCTCTGTGCAGTATATTGTGTTTTAGGCCACATACAATTCACTGCCCAGCAGAAATACTGGTAGGGTGGTAGCAAGAGGAAGTTGGTACTATTGGACAATGTTGATTTCCTTATCCTCTAGTGTGCTAACAGGCCCAATATTCCCCCCCCCCCCCCCCCCCCCCCCCATATAAATGTACTGCAAGTTCACTGTTCGGAAACCAAATACATTGAACTGAATATATTTTTCTTCATGAAATCTGGCTCTCAATTGTTGTAGCTTCCAGCTTGTTTTCTGAGATTGTTCTTGGTGGAGCATGTGAAGCCCAGCAAACCCTTTTCTCCTTTATCCATCTTGTGACCTAGTAAAGGAATGTCTTGTAGTTTTCTGTCCACATTTCTGCAGGGAGTTGCTGAGCTTACATCGAATAAGGCAAGTCAGGGTTTTTCTGTGATTACTGGAAGTAAGTAAAGTCTGGCTATAATTCATTATGTCAAAAGAATTGACCAGTTTCATTAAACAGTCAACAAAACCGTGTGTAGTGAAAAGCCCTTTTGCTACTGAAACACTGATAATCAGCACAAAAGAAAGTATGGAAAGTGAATTGTATTGGTAAATGACAAATAAAGCAGATTATGTAAATTAGCTACTTTAGGGCTCAGCAGAAAAAAACGTAGAGGCAAAGAGAGTAGAACCAGGATGAGCTGATTTTAAATGCACCACTTTGCCTTGGATGTATTAGAGTTATAGTTGAAATACATGGGTTGAATACTTGTAGAAGCACTGAAGTAACTAAGGAAATCTGCTGCTTTACAGCTGAGGAATTATGTTTGAAACTTACTTATGGAATGTTAATGCATGTGGAGACTATCTGCATTGAGCACATCATTTGCAATGCAACTCCTTGGTCCTGTGTTTGGTTGAGGACTTAAAATATGATGAGCTGCTGATGCCAGTTGTAAACGTCTTTCTCTGTCCTTAAAGTGATGATTTCAGATGCTGTGAAATGCTGTGGAACCAAGGTGGTGAAGCTAATCAGTAAAATCCTGGAGTGACCAGATGAGAATTCTGAGTAGGTCAGGAATTGCTGAAGCAGGAAAAATATGATCTAGAAAATAATAGTCTCACACAATTAGGTGTTTAAAACAAGATTGCAAATCCTGTCTTCTCTTCAGGTGAGTGACCTCGGCTCTTGCATGGACCTTTCTGGACCTGTGAAATTGTGTGTGCAGAGTGTGTGGGGGGTTACAGCTTAAAGAAGTTAAAATGTGTCTCCACTCGCAGGCCGACATAAACTTAGGGCGTTCTCCAAGGGATTGAGAAAGATAAGTTTAAACTCCCTTTCAGAAAAGCATCCTAACAAAAACTGGCTGCGCATAGCCCAAACGGGTTGATAGGCAGTGCATTGCCAAACTGATCCTTCTGCAATGAGATAGGCAAAGGATGGCCAGCCCACAGGTCTGACTGGGATTGTGGGCAGTAACTCAGCCCTGCCAACGCAGAGCCTGCTCAGAGGCAAAGTTCTGTCTGAAGTAGAGCTGAATTTTGAGATAAAAAGTTACCTCCTTAGATGCTGAGGAGGTATGAAAGAGGACTGGAATGGAAAAAGAGCACCACAAATCATTATTGTGTTGAGCCAATTGGAGTGTGCCAGCTGGCTAGGCTGAAGGTTCTCCTTGCTGTTTCCCACTAATTGTACAGATACAGCAAAGCAAATGTCTCCTAGGAGATGAGGAGTAGTATTGTCTGCAAACAGCCTTTGCTTTATTCTTGCTGGAGGGAAAAATACTCTCAAAAAAACCCCAAAAAACAACTCCCTTCTCAGACTTGAAGGCACTGACCACTGTGGCTATATGACTGTCAGCTGGTTCTTCAGGGTACGTGAAGAGCCCTGCTGAGAGAGGAAAAGGGGGTCATAGTCCATAGTGTTCTTGAAACAGTCTTTTCCTGCAAAGAGTCTAGATTAAAGAGCTGATAAATAGCAGGTGATGTTCAGTTAAATCCAATGTGTCCTTGCAGAGTGATAAACCAATTTTACAAAAATAAGCAGGGCAGAGAAAGGTGATGCTAAGGACAAAAGGAAGTAACGCTGAATTGGAGGTAATTGTCATATTCCATTAAGTTTCCTGCATTGCCCTAGGTTGGTCACTTCCTCCTTTTGTTTGTTTAATAGAGATCTTGGAGTGAAAGGACAAGTCTTTGGAGTGAAAGGACAAGTCTTGACTAGTACTGGAAAAGGATGCCTCCGATGGAATGACAGCTGGCTTATAAAGAGATTAATTAAATTAAGCAGCACAGGAGCCATCTTCTGTGGTCCAAGGGCAACTACCCTAACTGCAGTTCACGTGAAGTGCCTCCATATCCACTTCACATATTTGCCATCTACGTTCTTCACATATTACATGGCCTACAGGCAGGTTACTGGATTGAAAGAGCATGGATTCTGTTTGGAGGATTTATTCCAACAGTGGAGAATCTCCGTATGACTCAACCTTTGCTATCAATGATAGTCTGTTATGCTTAGTCACTGGAGGTAATGTTTATCATTCAATCCATTTTATAAATAAAGCAACTGAGACATATCTAACACACTGTGCTAAAGCTGAAGATAAAACACAAGTGGTTTGTATGACAGATTTACCTCTCGGCCATCACCAAAATACTTTCATAGCAAATGTACCAGATCTGTATGCTTGAGTAGGTGTTTTGTACCTGCAGTCACATAATTCCACCTCCTAGCCTCTGCTGTGTGAAGCTGCACTCAGCACTGAGAATTTAATTCTGCCCATTCATACAGAAATGATCCTAAATGATCCTAAATAGCAGGGATGTGTTCTTGGTGCATTGGTGAGAAAGTATTTAATTTATTCCACAGTTCATGTGACAAATACCAAGCCATGAGCTGTTGTTCCTTTAGGAATTAAATGACAATGACCATGAAGACACTTCTCAAGGAGGTAGAAACGTCAGTTGAAGAGACTTGGAAACTATGAATGTGAGTCATGGCAGTGAAACATCATGGTGGTTTGTGCTTGCTGGTTATATTTGGTCTATGGTAACATTTTGGCACCTATATATGCACATCTACTAATTTTTACTAATTGTGTTCTTATTTCTGCTTTCCAGTTGGGAAGACTCCAGTTTATTGATTAGAATCATGAAAATAAGTCTGTGGATTTTTTTTTTTTTTTTTTAAGCAGAAGAGAGTTCCTTGGTCCCAGTAAAGATCCAGAAAAGCTTTGTCATATCAATCAGCCTTAGCTTCCCTGTTGCTTAAATAATAAGACATATTTCATGTGCCGGGTGTTCACAAACAAAAACCCATGAAACCTGAGTGTGCCAGAAGGTGGTATCTGTACAGACCAAGCCTTGAGGTGAGGGAGGGAAAACCTGTACCACCAGGCTTAGGTTAAAACCATAGGACAGAAGATACTAAAGAGCCAGGCATTTGTCCTGGAAATCCTGTTCCCGACAGCCTCTTCTAGTGTGCTAAATTCTGTCTCGGGGTCCTTTTCAGCAGCCTTTTTTCTTACAGTAATTTTTACAGTAATGGCAGAAATGCTGACATGTCTACCAGTAGCAGCATTTTCCCTGAAGAAAATAAAAGCTCCGCTGATGAAGGTGGAAATCAAAGCTGAAAACAAGATAGTGTTCAGGCTTTTGCCAAGAACTACTTGCTAGCACTAAAAGCCTGACCTTATCTAGGCGGTAATACCTTCCTTCCTGGAGCCTTGCAGCACATTCCAGGAACTCTGGAAATTGCGTTGAACAATGTGCTGCTGCCGTTCAGCCTTACATCAGTATTGGTGCCACTGAATGCCAAGAAATTCCACTCCATGCTGAACTTCTTGCCTGCTACTTGTGCTTCTAGATTGTTACTCGAGGGAGCACAAGGGCATGTGCATGTACTGGTTTTGTCCACTAAAACATCTTTAATGGTTGTCTCTCCATCTTCTTTTTGTTTTATACTCTAGATTTATCTTATCTTTGATTCAGTGTCCATTTTTCCAGCAGTGATGATTACAGTGCTCTGCATAGAAACTGGAGTGGAAATTACAGAGGTGGAGAAATCAAGCTGGATTTGAAGTAGTTAAATACATTAAAAAATAGAAGTAAGCAGGATAGAAACCTGTTGAACAAAATTAGGTTTTACAGCAGTGCTCATTACAGTGAAATTATCTTTAACACAGATACAATTATTGTGCATGTCATATTATAAGCAATACTGAGAAATTGTAAGAGAACATTCTCAGAAATATTTTAGGGCACTAGAATTTCATATGGAAACTTCCTATCCTAAAATATTATTTTTTAATTATGGTTCTTGCTTTCGATTTTTGTGCTTAAATCTTTGGGAATTCTCACTTGTGTAATTTCAGACTTCAGCTCTGCTTATGATGCAGATGGAAACCTGCATGCTGATGAACACTGTCATGTTTCTGCAAGCTGTCCAGCCAGAGTTGCTCATGGTGTATGGCAAGGATTTGCAGTATTTGCACTGATGGAACATGCAGGTGATGTAGCATCCTCAGATCCAGGGGATAGATTGTCAAAATTGTATTCAGAGCAACATGCATGCAAAAGACCAGGAAAAAAACATGCAGCAATAAAAACCTTAGCTATTTACAACCATTTCAAACTCAGTTTATAGCATTTCCAATGAATAAAACTAGTTCTTGCCAACTGCCACCTAAATACCACTTCATCTATACCATTTAATGTATACAGACTAGATTTACGGGAGTTCCGTTTTGCAGTGAGTTGCAGTGCTGAACAGAAGCCAAGGCAGGAAGTGATTATGGCTAAGGAGCTGATGCTAATTGAAAATGTGTGATGCTGCAGAGGAAATATGACACAATAGAACCTCAGTTAGTTTGGAAACAGATTTCAAAAACAGGGCACATTAAGGTGTAAACAGTCAATAGAACTGGGGCCCGCCTTTCTCCTAACAATCAGATCATTAGCAGTAGGAGCGTGCAGAATGATTTCCATGATTGAACTTCAAGTGCAAAGTGCGTGAAAGTGCGTGCTCATCAATGCCAACCGGAAACAGCCTTCTTGCTTTTTGCCGTGTTTCTTCTACTGCTTGTCCTAACTCATCCTGGATACAAGAGTCGGGCATAAGTGCAGATTCAGTCTAGGAAGTGCAAATGCTGAAGGTCTTTGAAAAGGCAGGCCTGAGATTCTTTTGTGTAACTGTAAAGGGGTAGGATTGCATTTCTCATTTTCAAGACTGCTTCCCTGAAAAGTCATCAGCTCACATTGAATTTAAATTGTCAGGATCCGAGTGGAAGCAGTCTGTGATGAGAAATGGAACAGAATTCAAATACTTGGAAGAGTTAGCTATTATAATTCCAGCGATGGCTGTTATGTGGGTAAAGGGGACAGCTTCCTGTTTTATCTAGAGACTAGTTTAATATCTTGCATGGTTTATAACATACTTCAAGTAACTTTGAGTTTTTATGCTCTAACTTCTGATTTGACCATTTTTCAGCAGTCCAGCCACTGCAATAAGAAAGACTACCATCAATCTGGGAGTTGTACCATTTTATTTGTGGATAAGATATGTATGATGCTGTACAACCACATTGTGTATGTCAGTGTTTTTGGGGTTGGTTCTAATCATACTTTTTCTGCGCATCAACAGCAAAGCACAGATGCTAGCAGAATTGCCCTCAGCTGAAAGGGAAATGCCCAGGCTACCCTACTGCTAGTGCCATGCTTCAACACACAGATGTACCCAGAGCAACAATGAAAGCCATTAAATAGGAGCATTTGAGTTGGGTAATTGTCTACTCATTCTTGCAACAGGGAATGTAGTTGTACGGACAGGATTTTGCTAATACAACTGGAGATAAAAAGTGACTTTTCTGTAGGGCTATGGCAGTTGGCAGTTCATCAGCAAGGAGGTGACTGGCAGTACTGTCCATGTTTATAAATGCGAAGGAGGCCTCATCCTGCTGCTGATCCTGACCTGGGGACAGACTCCCCAGACTGGAGACTGTGTTGCATTACAAAGGAGAATGCTCAAAGACATTACCAATGCAGAGGAAGACTAGCATACTGTAAACACATAGGTGGATATTATTTCCCAAAGTATGGAAAATGAATCTGTGTATCACCTGGAAGAGGACTGCCTGACACTGTGCAATAACTTTCACTTCTCACTGGGCGCCATCAGTAAAGAAGCAGTTGCCATTGGCTTTTATAACCAAATAGAATGTGTAGTTAGTTTGGTTTTAGTAACAGGTAGTTATCTCTATGTCCAGGGTAAGGGTGGTTAGAGGTGCCTCTGAGGTAAAGGAAAGGGGAAAACAGGACACATGGTTATAAGAGACCAGGTCTATGCTCCCTCTGTCATGCATCAGCAAAGCGGTTAGCGCTGCAGAGGTCAGCAATGAATTGTAAGCAGATGCCTGAATATCTCAGAAGTCAAGGTTCACTGGGTGGACACATTAGTGTTACAGCAGCACTACTCAACCAACTTTAATTGCTCATTCAAGCCACTACTCTGCCAATGAATAACAATGAAAAACTAATGTTTTGTGGCCACAATTCAATGCAACATTTTGTAGAGAGCAAAACCTGGACAACTTCTTACACTGTTTGCTCTTGAGGAAAAAGCAACTAACATAATAAGATTTTTCTGAAACAGAACTGTATATTCTGTACAACTGATTTTAAAAATCTAGCAAGGGTTTCTAACATGCCTTAGCAAAGAAATTAAGAAACACACTTGCTTTCTTTTTGGAAAGAGATCAGGAAGTTCCAAAAGCTGAACTTGACTATTACAGTACAAGCCAGAGAAAGCCTTGCTGAAGTCAAGTAAGCAACATGCACTGCTCTCCCTCTGTCCACTGAATTATGTCATCGTATAAGGCTACCAGATCGTCATGGCATGATTTCTGCCTTTGCAAACCATGCTGACTCCTCCCTATCACCTACTTTCCTCAGTATCTTTGGAAATGGCCTCCAGGAGGATGTGCTCCATCCCTTCCCATGCAGCAAGATGAGCTGACCAGCCTGTAGTTCCCCAGCCCCTCTGTCTTGCACTTCTTGAAGACAGGATAGGCATTTCCTGTCTTCCAGGCCTCAGGAGCCTCCCCCAACTGCCATGGCATCTCTGAGATTATCAAGAGTCCCCACAGTGACACTGGAGATGGACTTTAACATGAAAAAATTGACGGGACTTCTCTCTACTGCCTCACCCCCCACCCCACTGTAACTGGTATCAACACCTGTTATGCCAGATGCCAATGCTGAATTTCCATTCTGCGGCTCCACCAGCCAAGAACTTTCCCCTCTGACTGACAGCCTCAGCCTCATGGCAGCACAGGGCAGGTTAGGAGCAAAGCTGAAAACAGGTCACATCTGAGTTTATCACAGGGACAACTCAAAGTGAAGGGCAAGATGTTCTGCACCTGCTTTCTCTGCAGAGAGATGCCAGAAAGTACCAAAAGCTGAACTTCTCTTTGACTGCTGTGGTGCAGGCTGGAGAAATATCTGAATGCCTTTTCCCTCTGTGGGCTACAAATTGGTCAGCTTCCCACGGGATCAAAACCTGTGGGATTTGCCAGTGTTTCCTGGCTAGCAGAAGCTCACCCACTACCTTCTGCCCTAGACCACAAGAAGGATTGCTCTAAACCAGAGGAAGAGCCTGGGAACTGATAATTAGCAATTCCTCAACTCTAGTCCACACAACTGTGCTTCAAGCCTCCCTGGAGGAAAAGGAGAGAGATGTGTGCTGGGCATTTGCCTGGCCTCCAGGACGAGCTGCAGCTGTGAACAGAGCTGAAGTGAGCAGAGGAGAGCTCTGGAGAGTTCTGTGGGCAGGGAAGGGGGTCAAGTCAAGAAGGGGAACAATAAAACCAAGACATGTACTAGACTACAAAGTTTATTAAATATCAAGTTGGAACAGAGTATCTGGAATTAAATACAGTGTATTAGTTTCACAAAAATGTATTCATCTAAAAAGGAACAGAGTGTCACAGCAGCATTCATTGCGTTCCTCACTGCCTGTTCACCCAAGTCCTTGAATTAGTGGGTAAACCCCCTAAGTTTTTCATCTCAGTACAACCATTCTTCCTTTTCCAGAATTGGGACTTTGCTCTATTATCTTCTGATTGCTAGGGACTTTTGCAGACACAAAATGACAAGTGCAGCTTTTCAGTAACAAAAGGCAACTCCCTGAAAAGTGAAACTGCTTGTTTTATTGACACAAGTGTCCCATAAGAGTGGCCAACATCTGGGTTACAGCTAGTATTATCAGCTGCTAGCAGCAACAAAAAGATCGGCTATCCTATCACACAGGTTTTGGAAAATACTGAGGAGTCTGAAGGTTGATATATTAACATTCCTTTTTTCCCCCCCGTATGAAGTGTTTCAGGTGCACCACAGCTGTTGACACAGGAACCGCAAGTGTCTAATCCTGCAGCAATTTTTAATACAAAAATCAACATGAATACCATGACAGGCAATGGGCACCAACTGAAAAACAGAAGGTTCCCTCTGAACATCAGGAAATACTGTTTTACTGTGCGGGTGACCGAGCACTGGCAGAGGCTGCCCATGGAGGCTGTGGAGTCTCTGTCCTTGGAGATATTCAAAAGCCAACATGGTCCTGGGCAACTAGCTCTGGGTGGTCCTCCCTGAGCAGGAAAGTTGGGCCAGATGACCTCCCAAGGTCCCTTCCAACCTCACCCATTCTGTGGTTCTGTGATACAAAGCAAACGTACCGAAAAGACCTCATAACAACTTTCTTGGCACTACTATACACTCACAGTATTTTTAAAGCTAATGTGCATAAAGTGACAGCAATGTAAAGTGCCCTATTCTCCAGCTTGAACACCGGTAAAACTTTCACTTTATCAGTGGAAATATTCACTGCCTCAGGACTGAAGCAGCAGGCTCAAAGCACATCAAATAACATCCTAAGCATTAAAACAAACACTGGAAACATTAAAAACACAGAGTGAAAGAATTAAACAGAACAAAGGGAATGCTTTTGTTAAGACACAGAACACAAGTGAAGCAAAATAATGCATCTGCCTTAATAAGAAACATTTTGACAGTTTTGTCATGCTCAAGAATCAAGATTAGTCAATCTGCTAGTCAGAAAAAATAGATATGGTTCTTATTGTGAGTGCAAAATAAAACAACTATGCATCAATAAACCAACAGGTAAGTGCAATGTGCTTGACATCCATTTAATAGAATTTCTATTCAGACTACAACATACAAGTTTTCACAACTGAACCATGGAACAGGAAACCCTAGACAGCATGTGTTGGGTTTTGTGTGGCGAGGTTTTGGTGGCGGGAGGGGCTACAGAGGTGGCTTCTGTGAGAAGCTGCTAGAAGCTCCCCCTGTGTCTGATAGAGCCAATGCCAGCCGGCTCCAAGACGGGCCCGCCGCTGGCCAAGGCCAAGCCAATCAGTGCCTCTGTGATAACATATTTAAGAAGGGGAAAAAAAAAAACAAGTTAGAGAGAGCTTTTGCAGCCGGAGAGAGGAGTGAGAAGATGTAAGAAACTCTGCAGACACCAAGGTCAGTGCAGATGGAGGGGCAGGAGGTGCTCCAGGCACCAGAGCGGAGATCCCCCTGCAGCCCGTGGTGAAGGCCATGGTGAAGCAGGCTGTCCCCCTGCAGCCCACGGAGGAAAGATGAGGGGGTGTAGAGATTCCACCTGCAGCCCGTGGAGGACCCCATGCCGGAGCAGGTGGAGGCACCTGAAGGAGGCTGTGGCCCTGTGGGAAGCCCACGCTGGAGCAAGTTCCTGGCCGGACCGGTGGACCCGTGAAGAGGGGAGCCCGCGCCAGGGCAGGTTTGCTGGCAGGACTTGTGACCCCGTGGGGGACCCCACGCTGGAGCAGTTTGCTCCTGAAGGCCTGCACCCCGTGAGAGGGACTCCATGCTGGAGCAGGGGAATGTTGAGAGGAGTCCTCCCCCTGAGGATGAAGAAGCAGCAGAGACAATGTGTGCTGAACTGACCACAACCCCCATTCCCTGCCCCCTTGTGCCGCTGAGGAGGAGGAGGTTGAAGCTGGGAGCGAAGTTGAGCCCGGGAAGATGGGAGGGGTGGGGGGAGGTGTTTTAAGACTTGATTGTATTTTCTCATTGCTCTACTCTGTTTTGCCTAGTAATAAATTAGATGAATCTCCTCTCTACATTCAGTCTGTTTTGCTCGTGACGGTAATTAGTGAGTGATCTCTCCCTGTCCTTATCTCGACCCAAGCCTTTTGTTACACTTCTCCTCTCCCATCCCGCTGGGGGAGGGGTGAGTGAGCGGCCGCGTGGCACCCAGCTACCGGCTGGGCCTAAACCATGACACAGCACTATGTAAACAAAATGATTTCCAGAGGCTTTCCCTAGCATTTTGTTCAAATCATGTAATTTTTGGTTAAAACATCACGATACTCCTGTATTGCCCTGCAAAGGGGATCCTGGTCAACATGGACATTTTTTGAAGAACCATCAATGGATACCATGGGAGAAGCTCCAGCAGATCCAGCTTCAAGTTCAGCAGTGGCTGGGGAAAAAAGAGACAAGATTCCTGGTGTTACTTCTACAGTAGACAGGGCCACACAAGTCATTGTAAAATCATTACGGCTAACTGCAGACACTACAATCCAGAATAAGATTTTAAAACTTCCAAAGGAACGTTACAATGAAAGGGCTAGGCACAAAGGAAGAAACACATTCTTCCACATTTTTTTTTTAATCAGTCAATAGTAGTTCTAAAGGTAGTGAAAGAAAGTCCAGAGGCTACACGCTGAACATCGTCAGGGAATCCACAAATGACTCTTGCTTACACCAGAGCTAAATTTAGCCCCCTGCAGACCTCTTCAACCTCAAGTGTCTACTTTCCTTAAATGTTCAAACTAGTGATGCATTGGAACACTACACCTAAAAACCTGCCTCTGCATTTGCTGTGACAAACTTTAAATGAATCTGCCCATGAAAACGTGAACACCTTTGCACTGCAGTCAGGCCAGGACAAGTCTCCCAGCCTGGCGCCTTCTCTGAGGGGAGTCTTTGTAAATTGCCCTGGCAACACAGTCTTTGCTCCATGAAAACACATACTCAATGAAAGCAAAACCACCTTTGCCACCTTTCTCCAGCCACCTTTTTCAGATAAGGTCCCCAAACCAAAACACACTTGGTGACTCCTAGCAGATGCGAATTACATTCAAAATGCACACGGTTGCAATGCAATGGCTTTGTGTCTGTTCAGACATGTGGAAAGAGCTATGAAGCAACAGCTGAACATGCTCGATATGATTAAAAGCATACAGGAACAGAAGGAAATGCTCTCAGGGGCTACCTGCTTTGAAATAGCACCAGTCACAGTGACTCTGGAGGAACAATTATCATGAAATAGGTTGAATTCATCTTTGGACACCTGGCCTCATATTACAGAACATGTTTTATGCTATGTATTACAAGCAATCAACTCATCTCATGTTTGCCTAAACACTGCTGAATGATCTTTTCCTAAAGAAAGGTTATATTTTGTCATTGATTATTTTCTTCTTGCTTATTCAGAAAAGACTGCAACATATAAGCTACAAAGACAAGCAATGAATAGGAGGTGTAGCAAAAAAGTCAAGAACTAGTAGCAGAGAATGTGTATGGTATGGTTTGGTGCTGAATGCAGTTGTACATGGAAGGAAAAGTGATGGCTGAAGTCTATAAAAATCTTGTCTCAGGGCTTCTTTTATATTTGATGTTTGTGCTTGAGGATTAACTGTAGTGAAAGGTGACTTCAGCTTAATTCACGTGTATCTGTGTGAGGAAAATGGGTTCATTTTTTTGCACTTGTTTTTTTTCAGGCAACTGCATCCAAGTCTAAACTGGAAAGCTAGCAGAAAAAACTCCTAGGACTTAGGCACTTAGAGCTCAACTTTCAAGCCATTATTTTCAAGAGTTAGGAACTGTCATCTTCCTTAAAAACACTCCCAACATAATGACACATTACCCTGTTCAAGTTCTTTAGTGATTTTTTCATCCAGTTCCTGCCGTACCTAGAATTATACAGTAAACACACAGTTAGTATTTTAACAGTTCCATTTTTGTAGTATTAAACTTCTGTAACATTCCTAAAGCCCACACATAATGTGATAAAACCTAAAAATATCATCCCAAATAGAGAAATCTTGGTTTGGGGTTTGATTTTTAATGAAGACAAACTTCTGGTCAGCCAGGCTCATTCTCATCGCTGAGTGACATTAACTGTAGCACAGAACAATCTGTAACCCACCAGCTGGATTACAACTGGGCATTTGAAAAATACACAGGAAGAAAGCACAGTGGAGTTATTACAATGAAGGTATGGCTGAAGTCTATCATCAAATACATGAGCAGAATGTCAGCTAAATGCTGAGATAAGCACAAATGCCATCCATAGGGACTAATTCAGTTGAGGCTGGCTTCTGCAACTTCATAAGAGAGGAGATGCAACAGCAGCTGCTGCAGGATTGACATATTCCATTGTCTAGAAAAAAGCATGCACCACTATTCTTCTATTCTCCACTGTAAGATGGAAAACTGAAAGAGTTCCTACAGATCGCACCAAGATTTTTCTTTATTGTTATTGCAAATACTGTGACACACACATAAAAATATAAGAACACACAATTTTTTCTTGCAATCTTGTATGAAGAAAAGATAGCGACAGCTACAGCTTCTACACAGCAAGTGCTGTGGGTTTTATTATGTAAGCAAAATCAGCTTGGATCACTACAAAGGATCACTTATCCCCTTCTCCCCTAGAAGGTGGTTATTGCTACCAATTCAGTTATTCTCACTTATGATTCTGACTTCAAAGTCTTCATAAGAAGAAACAGACCTTTTGAAGAGTCATAGTCCAAGTGCTATACACTGTTGTTTACATTTGATAATATTTGTGACTCCTCCATTTTTTCCACCAAGTCCGTGACACATAAGTGATTTTCAAAATAGATACCATACAGCTTCCAGGCCTATGATGGCCATTAAGATGCTGAAGGGCTTGGCCCATGTGAGCTATGTGGAGAGGCTGACTGTGACCATTTCTTTACTGGAGTAGAGAAAGCTCAGGGGGACCTTATCTATAAATACTTGGTGGGGGCAGTAAAGAAGAGGGAGCCAGACTCTTCTCAGTGGTGCTATGTAAAAGAACAAGAGGAATGGGCACAAATCGAAATAGAGAAAATTTCATTTTAACATAAGGAATTTTTTTTTTTTTTTTTTTAATGTAAGCATGGTCAAACTCTGAAACAAGTTGCCCAGAAAAGGCTGTGGAATGTCCATCCTTGGAGATGTACAAAAACCTGGCTAGACATAACCCTGAGCAACTTGCTATGGTTGACCCTGCTTTGAGCAGGGGTGGGGTTGGACTAGACAATCTTCAGAGACCCCTTCCACCCTCACTCATTCTGCGATTCTCTGATTTTAGTACCAAATCCCTGAAAGAATAAGTATTTATTTTATGAAATGAGCAGGCTCACCTAGCAACATACTAATGAAGAGAAGAACTGAAACACTGTACAATGTACTCAACAGGCCATAGAGAGCAAGAGCCTCAGTAAGGGAAAAGCAGTAACAGGCAGTAACTCCAAGGACTAAAGAAGTGGAGCCATAAACCAGCAAAGTTGAGGGAAGGGCCCTCTCTCCAGGACTACAGGGATAGTTGCGACCAAATTCAACAGCTCCTCCAGGGGAAGAACCACTCAGTGGTACTTTGTTGGAATAGTCTGTGCCTTCACAGCTAGAAAAAGAGAGCAGGGAGCTGAAAGGACAATGAAAAAGGACCCATCAAATCCCCAAACCTCTATTTGTTTTCAAGCAGGTAACAAGCAGCAGCAACATCCTAGGGAAAAGGGGGCCCCTAACACATGACGTGAGAGATCGGTAACAGAAAAAAGCAGGAAAACTAATGCTTAGACCAAAACACAACCCAAACCCAGGACCAATCCTAAGCAAAGCAGCTGTAGGTGAGGTGTTAGAATAAACCACTCTTCCTGGTTTCTGGAGCCTTCACAATGACCAGAAGGCCCACGGGACACTCTGCAACATGCGTGGATGAATCACGACAAGAAAAAGGATCTTGTTTTGCTCTTATTCTTTCCATTACATTGCGATTCTCATCCATGTCCAAGGAAAGAGGAATAGGTGGAAATGAAGCCAACGCACTGATTTCTGAAAAGGGAATGAAGAGCCAGGCAAAATACACCCCTGAGGGCTGTAATCTGTCTCCACTGTTCTCATTCCTCCAAACCCCCTGGGAAAAGGCATCACAGCTGACTATCCCAAATCTCCTGAACAGCAAGGATGACAGTTTCAGATTCCAGAAAAACTTCTGCCAGACTACAGTCACAGAACTTGAAAGCAGAACAGTGATTGTTATCTCTTCTGTACTAAGTCCCACGCTGAAGTACTTCTCATCTCACTGCACATCTCTTCAGGCAGCAACATACTGGGTTCCCTTGCAACAGTCCCCTTCTCAATAATTCTTTTTCAAAAAGTGGTATTGACTTACTGCTTACCCACATGGGTTGCTTGAGCACAAAGTAAGTTGGATCCTGTAAGACTCCATGAGCTGATAATCAGAGTCTAGGAACTCAACTTCAGAACAGTACTGGTATTCCAGATGCAAGTGCTGACAATACTAGCAAGAACTTTTTGAACATCAGAACTGGCAAGGAGGGTAAACCAGCCTACTCCTATAATGGAACTTCTTTAAACTGTAACAGATGAAATCCATACATTGTCATCTTATAGACGGTTAACTCCCACAGAAGCCATAACATTACAAATACGTAAGCATGAAAGTACTCTGCAGCAGTCATTCTGTCACTCAGACAAACTAACAAGTTTGAAATATTTGCAGTATTAGGAAAACAGGAATGCATCAGTAAGCTTTAACCAAAATCTAACAGCATAAATAGACAAAACATTTCCAGTATAAAATACCACCCAACATTAAACAATACTGACTACAAACCTTGTCATGGATTTGGCTGCAGAGAAGAGAGAAAAGAACAGGTTTTTTGATTAAGGAGATGAAGAAGAAAGAAAAATGGCCTGAAGTTCAAAGGTCTTTAGTGAGAAATACGGCCTACTACATAAATGAAGCAAGTAAAAAAGCTAGCAATACAAAGACTGCTACAATACAAGAGTGTAGATGGAAAATGAAATCAGGAAAGAAACAAAAAGTGAGAGAGTAGGAAGCAGACATTCCCTTTTTCGTGTTACATAGGCAAATTGATTTCTTAAATCCACCAATTCATATTGGTTGCAGCTAGCAGAATTCACCATCATTTTCTATGTCAAGATACCCACATTCATTTTCACCAGCCTTTCACATACCTGTTAGGTTTAACAAATGTCAAGTTGAAATCCTAACAATGGCATTCCAGTCCCAAAACCTCCTTACAGCAGACATTCCATGCCTTAGTCTACAGACTAAAGCAGCAGCTCCCAAATTATGGTACACAGACACTAGCGTTACCTCACGTTTGTGTTTCATCCACTTGACTCAACTTAGTTCTGAATGGTAACATGCCAATTCATGAGCAGTTTGGGAGTCAGTAGACCAGATCACCAAAAGATCAAAGATCTCTTGACTCCTGTAAAGGACAGGCAATACACATGCACATCCTTCTTATGACACAAGTCCTACTATGAAACAAATTTTGGCCAACCTCCTGCCAGAACATAACAAACTGCTAGTTGCTACAGTTGTTGTTTTTAATTACATGCACAGAATTTTTCAAGTACTTGTAACTTATTCATTACTGGAGCTCTAATAAAAATACAACCAACCAAAAACCCCAAAGACGTTTGCAGATGATTGGTATTTTTCTGGTTAATTACTTGTGTCAATATGAACTTTTTTATATTTTTCAAGATACTTTTGCACTTCCATTTCAAGGTTATTAATTTCTGTAGCATATATATTTGATAAGCAGAAAGGGGCTACACTGTAATGGAACACATTTATTTCTGTTTTTTTAAGAATAAAATGCTCATTTTTTGCTGAGCTTGCAACATGTCCATCTTTAAAATGCAAGGCTATATGCATAATCACTGATATTTGCCTCTCATGTCAAGTAGTGGTTTAGGAAAACCATGAAATCTTTCAAGCTTTTAAGCTCCAAATTCCTTAGTTATGTCTAAAAGGTAACTGTGTCCACTTGCCAGAGGAGCACTTCTTCCTCTTATTGGCATCGGCACCATTTACCAATGTTTTTTCCAACAGTTGCATGGATGAAGAATTAATGCCAGCATTTTGAATACTAGCAGTATGAAGTATTTTCACCTCCTTGCCCATGAAACTATTTAAAAGCTTGTCCATAAACCAAATTTACATAAACATCCCCCTCTTAAGAATCCTCTACTTCAAATAGCCTTTCTCACCTTGAGGAAGTGACTGTGAACACCAAATCTGCACAGAGAGCTTTGACTTAAAAAAAAAAAAAAAAAAAGTGCAAGAGGACTACCTGAGGCACACTGCAATTTAAGCTCCTTAACTCCCTGTCATTATGAGCTTTAGTGGTAGGAACACTTGTAATCTCCAGCCAAGATGGCACTGCTCAGCTTGAATTTAAAGGCAAGACAAATTCTGTAGAAGAGAAAAAAGTCTGTGGAGTTACTGGAAAAAATCTGAGGCATAATTGAAGCAAATAGTGAAGAAAAGGCTTAGAGTCAGAGAAACTCTTCTGTCTTTAAATAATCTGGTAACAGCATAACTGGCTAAGTACTTCAAAATAGACTAAAACTGTCATCTCTGAATTCTTCCCTCGTGCTCCAACTTGTCTACTGAATGACACAGGACTCCTGCAGACATGACAACACAGACTGTGCATCTGGTAATTCTGCTTTTGGAAACTGATTGCAATTCACCACCCATTACTGTACGCAGAGGGATACACGCAAGTTTTTCCCTTTTGTTACTGCCTGACTGTCCTTAAAGCCTTATTTTCCAAATCAATCCACCTTTTTTTGATGCACGTCAGGAATCCTGTACTTTCAGTTCCTCAGAGATACAGTATGACTTCAAACACCCTTAATGACATACTGCACACAGTTGAGGAAACTTAAGCTAGCAGTTCTAAGTGACATATCCACTTAGATGCCCATCCTCTAGCAACTACTGCACCTCTGCGAACTCTGTTCCTTTTTTCTGAAGGATTCTGCAAGAGAAGAGCGGGTTTTAAGACTTTCCTGAATAGATTGAACATTGAGTGACTTGAGGCTACAGACAGTGCCATTACAATTTGTCTCAGTTGTTCCCTAACTAGTGGTTACAGGAAGAAATATCACAAAAAGATGTGCAGCTGGAGTTAGTAACAGGGAAGATAAATTCACACCGGTAATTCTAAGTCCCAGAGAGCAGCCTTTTGCTTTGATTGAGGGACAACACGCATGCTGAGGTTTCCAGCTTTTTCTTAAGAGAACCCGGTCGAAATGGCAAGAAATGGGTAAGTTCTCTGAAGGTTTAGCAATAGTTTTACTCACCTTCGTTCAGAGAAGAACATTTTAGAATTTAATACTATATTCGAATTAAAGGCTAATCCCAAGAAGACAAACTGTGTATAGCAAGAGCAATTATCCTCAGCTCCTCTGTTGACAACAAAGTAAAAGTCTCTGTAGGTTGTAAACAAGATCAGAGAAAACTTCAGGGGACTAAGTCCTACTAACAAAACTGCACTAAGGAGGAGAAATTTAGGTATATAGGAAAGCCCCCAAACTAACAAACAGAAAATCCCACCTGACGTCAGTAATGGGAGACTGGGGAAATGTCATACATGATTGTTCAACTTCCTTGCGAGTCTGCTCAAGGCTGATGGGTTTTTTGATTCTGTTTTTTAAATCTTCGAAGCAAAGCCTCCAAAACACAGTACCAAAACCTAAAAGCATTCCCAGCATGGCAATCCATCACAAAATGTAAGAGACATGCTCTGAAAAGAAACCTTACGGTTGCTGTTGAACTCAGGACACTGAGTGAGAACAGTATCACCATTCTCAGATCTAATGCACACTCTTCTTGGAATCAGCTCGAATGTTTTTCACAAGTAAATTTGCAAACCATTTTTCACAAAACATTGAAGCAGCCTATGTAATGATTTGAAATATATATGTGCATATATTAGCAACTGGATAAAACAATGAGTTATGAAATAGCCTTTTAAAATATTTAATTTCTGTAATATATTTAAGGGAAGCTAGTAAACCAGTAAAGGCATCTATCTTGATACTGACAAAACTTTGAGATGCCCAGAGAGTTCCAGTTTCTTCTGGAAAATTAAAATGGAAAGGACTACCTGAAGAATGTTGCTGCAATTCAGTTAAGAGGTACTGAGTACTCTTTCTTTCCCTTTTTTGCCCTATTTCTTCTTCTTCAAAAAAGGCACAACTGTTAACTGTTCTTTTAAACTAGGGCAGCTTTTTTCCTAGAAGTGGGATGGTTTCCCTCCTTTGCCTTTCCTTCAACATCTAGCTCCCATCTCTGTCCTTTTTTTCTCCTCACTTGTTCCCTGCTCCCTATCCTCTTGTTCCCTTGTCCTGGCCTTCTCTGTCTTTCACTTTTGCAGCAGGTCCCTGAATTTGCCTCCTTTCCACAAGCTGCAGGCAGAACAGCCCCTGCAGATGGTACAGTACCAATTGCCTCCTGAGTTCTTCCTGTAATGTGTGTCTACCTCTCTGACCTGAAAAAAACACATTCACAGGCATACAGAAAAGTTATCTCTGTAACTGCCACTGCTACACATTAGCTACACTGCTTTGCCCAGGTTTTTGGTTTGTTTTTTTTTTTTTTTTTTTTTTAAACCAGGTGCAGCATGTAAACACTGTTTAAATGGGTTCCTCCCAATGTGGATGGGACCATTGAACCAAGATGGACTTAGCAGCGAGTGAATACTTCTCACGTTTCTTCAACAACGGAATATGCGAGGGACAGAACACTGACTGAACAGAGAAGCTTGTCCATGCCTCAATCCTATGCTAGGTGAGAAACTGATTACAGCTATTGACATCTAGTTTCCAAATCTCGTGATATGATGTTCACCATTCTGTGAGGGACGTACTATCATGCTGACTGCTAATTACAGAGCATACTTTGACCAGAGGTATTGCAGAGGTTGCAGCATTGCTGCAAAATTAGAAAGTTGTGAAGACTTCCCAAGGAGTAGTTAACTTTACCTTTTCATGTAATAACACATAGCAGGAACTACAAAACCAAATGCCTCCGCACTGAAATTTCTCACTGAAAGTGAGAAGTTACATGATCCCATTCATATCATCATATTTTTGAAGCATCCCTTTGTTGGTATTAATGTACTAAAACAAGTTCCAGCGAAGAAACTGCTAGAATGAAGATCTAATGAAGAAGGAAAAGGTGTCTCCAAGATGCCTGATGGGATTTTGCACTCAGCATGAAGTTAGCCATTTTAAATAGGTCATGCATACTATACATTCAAAATCTAATGAAGAGCTTAGGTGGGAACTTCCTATGCCACAGTATTCTCTACCACAGTTTCTCTTGTAAAAGAATGTAGTTACATAGTTCATTATTTAGTGGTCAGTATTTTTTGGTCTGTGAACACTCTTGGAAATCTGTACAACCCTGACGACCAGAAGTCTTCAACCCCACCACAAAGTTGTGTACTGTTTGGATGATTAGTAGCTGTTTTGGCATATTAGACCATATGGTTTGGAACTATAAATGGATTCTAACTTTAGGCTAAAAAGCACAGCCTTGCTTACTGCTTTAGCAGTAGTTGAGAACAGTATTTCAAAATGCTTACCTTAGCCACATAGGCTTCAACTCTGTTTCTCGATGCTAATGCGTTCCCAGTTGGGCTTAGGAAGCTTCCTCCTAGACTTACACTTCTGTTCAGTGCCAAATTGTTGCCAAGGTGTCCCAGTTCAGCTGAATACAGAACAGGACTTGCAGCCAGACCTCCACTGACAATGCTGCTTGCGATTAAAGATTTGCTTCTATGGCGCTCCTGAAGAAGCTTAGCGTTGGCTTCTGCTAGTCTCTCATTAGCCCTGAAACATTCAGAGGTGTACAAAGAATTATCTTTCTTAGCAACACTTTTCACAAAGTTACCTTCCAAGTCTTTGACTATTATTTGACTTCTGAAAGCGAAAGGGCTTAAGAGCATCCAAAACAAGAACATTCGATCTGAGGGTTTTTCTGGAGAGCCTATTTTTTAAGATGTCGTACTACCTGCAAGGAGCAGCAAGAGTTACCAACACTTAGGACTTCTCAGCATTAGGGCTTCAGAGCAATCTGTGAATGCCATGTGTTTACATAGCTTCTTCTGAAAGGCAGGTCACCTGCATAAGAACTCTGGGCTACCCTCCCTTTCCCAAGGAAAGCTCAAACCTCAGACACTGCTGACTTACTGCTGAAATGGAAGCCAAAAAAGATTTTTTTTTTTTTGCTTCACAGAATCAAATTCTGTTCTCTGAAGGGCCTATCTTTATTCAAGCAGTAAAGGACATGAAATTTATCTTTTCTGCTATACACAGAGTAAGAGGAAGAGATTATTAGAGATTGGCAAAAAGGCTGCCTGTTAAAAAACAACTTAAAAAAATACGCTATTAATGCCATGATCAGTGGTGTTACTGCTGGAACACTGAAGAGAAATGAAGACAGTTCTAATGAAGGGGAAGGGTCTTAAGGTACTTTCCTCACAAATACACCATTTTATGCTTACATACATAATACTGACCAGATGTAGAAGAGGGATTTTAGGAGGAAAATGCATGAGGAAGAAGTAGTATCTTATTACCACTCCAAAAACCGCATGGACTTACCTTTGCAGTTTATTGGCTAGGCATCTTCTAATTTTTACTTCCTCCAGATACAGCCCTTTGTACCTTTCCACTTCTGCCTGTGTGGATTCTTTTTGAAAAATACTGTCTTTCTGGGTACTTTTTATCCTGTCCAATTCACATTCGAGATCTCTAATTCTGTGTTTTAGCTGGTTTCTCAGTGAAGCATGATGATTGGCTCTGATTTGTTCTAGTCTGTCCTGGGAGGCTGCCTGCGTCTGAAGCAGATAATGCAATTTCAACCACCGCAAAGAAAAAGAGAACTCTCCCCGCCAGTCAACTGCACATACCCAATTTCAAGGGCCCAACTTCACTCAGTGAGGCAACTGTGTCTCCTCACTACCATCAGCAAATCAACGCAGAACTCTGGAACTACCATCTTAAATAATTGTTTTCATTCAGAAAGAACCCCCCTCTTAGCACTATTATTCATCAAAGGTACTAATGAAAGAATGCTATCTCTGTAGGACAGGGCATATAGAAAAGGATTCCTCAAGGAAATGATGAGGATCCCTCAACTCCAACAGCCCCCCCACCCCCATCACCTTCGGTGACTTCTTTTCTGAGCACTTTCCCCTGTACAATTAACAAAGCAGGACCTGTATGTCTGGCCATGACAACTGTAAGTTGTGCTACTCATTCAAGGATGAACAGCAAGAACAAGGCCAGTGGACAGCAATACCCCTCCGAGAACTGCAAAATGGAAATCTGCCTTGGGCAAGCTTTTGATTCAGGGACCTGCAGGCACGTTACACACATACGAAAGCACTGTTGCCCAACTGTATTCCCTTCTCCCACTGCCCTTCAGGAAAGAAGTACAGCCCTAACACACAGAATCAGGCACCAAAAATAAAATACTAAAAAATGATGATCACAACAAAAGTATATAATAGAGACTAAAGACACAAGTGAGAAATTCACTTACCTGCAAAAACAGATTCACTTCTTGTAGTCTTTGTCTTATTTCTTGTCTGGTTCGTTCTTCCATCTCCCTTTTATATTGTTCTATTTGGCTATGATCCACCATGTTAGTCTCCAAATGATGTTTGAGGTTAGCCACCTCTTCTTTCAGCTGGCATTTGCTCTTCTCCAGTTCTTCATGGTTCCCATGCATGGTGGACAGTTCTTCTCGCAAATCCTGATTTTGTGCTTCTAGTTGCATGCATTTTTTAGACTCTATTTCCAGCTGCTGGGAATGTTCACCAACCTGTAGATAGAGAAAAAAAAGAAAAAAAGAAAAAAAAAAGGAACTCACAAGAATCTACAATTAGTTAATTCTGAAAATCCATAAAGGGGTTGGCCATCAAGACTGTATTTGTCATCTGCTGACTCAGTATTAAAACCAAAGTGAAACCAGGCTCTTCTTTTAAAACAAGAACAGCTTTCACATAATTTCTGATAGGATTCCTCAGGTTCCCATCTCTTCTCAGTTCTTCTGCAGTAGGTCACAGACTAAGAGGTAGCAAACTAGCAGCATTTCACCCATAGGGCTAGGCTGAAAAGCACTAGGGCTATTCTTCCATGACGTGCCCATGGGGAAAAAAAAAAAAAAAATCAAACACACCCATACCTAGCTACCTTCTGGGTTCATCAGAAACAAGATGTTTAGAGGAATTTTTACATGCTGTCACCACAGTCAAAGCTTCATTACAGAACTGGCAAGACAAGAAAGAGAGAGCCTGTTTTTTCTCCATTACACCGAAAGATTTGTAAGTAGTGGTTCAGAACACAGCTTTTACAGCAGTGGTGGAGGAAGACATATTCTTTAGGTCAAAGCTGCGGTTTATTTTCAAAAATCTGCAAGAAATAAGACTTTCAAGAGGTCCCAAAGGTCAACTACAGCTCCATTCTCTGCTTCCCCCTCCAGAAACATACCTTTTCTATACCTATTGAACATAAACCACGATGTCCTGTCTTTTGTTTAAAAAAGTGGAAGAAACTAGCATAGTAAATACTTGAAAGAGTCTCAAAGAGAAAGTAGAAACTTTAAGACTTACTTAAAACCACCTAAGTGTAATACACTTTCCCATCACTCAAAATAACATTTCCAACAGAAACACAAAAATGGAACTAACTTTTGGACTGAGAATGAGCCACTACAAAGGCAGCTGACTCACTCTACAATACTTTTAAACACAAACATAGCTCTGAAACAGGGCTGCTTTAGCAACACATCTGAGTAACAAGCAGAGAAGTACATAAAAGGTTACATGCTACTGACCAGCCAGAACAACCACAACAGCACTTCTGGGAACTCTGCTTCTGGGTCCCCATAACAAGGGAAAGATGGGCTGAGACAGCAGCTACTGGTGAGCAGTAAGTTTGAGAAGTTTTTCTGCATCACCTCACCGCATCGTGCCCTGGGAAGCAATGGCACTGTTTAAAAAACCAACACCTGAGCTGCCTCCTGCTCAACTGGTGCCTAAGACGGGGCTCAAGGGCTGATCTTGAGCAAAGCCAACTTCATACAGTGGTTCCGAGTTATGATGGTGTTACTTGCCTCTCTTCCAGAGAAGGAATTAATCTGTCAGACCTAGAAGATGCTGCCACAGCCTCAAGCTGCAGCCAGGCCTGTGCTGGAACACATGGCTCTCAGCCCTGACCCTCACCTGCGGACATGATGTCCTGGTAGGACTGCAGACCTGCCTGTCCCTATGGATGGGCCTGGCGATCTGCACTCTTGGCTGGCCCCGCTGACTGTCACTGGACCTGTTCTGCTCTTCTGGGTGAGGGCCTGTGGGACTGCTCCCTGGCCTGTGAGCTCTTCTCTACAGGACAGCTTGCCCTTGATGTGCCCTTGCACATACTGCTTTCAACGTAATATTTTCATCTCTACCCATAACAATTACGTCAGTATTATAGTCATCTACTACTATAACAGTAGAAGGACCATCAAGAAAAGTCAATCAACTCAAAACACAGCCAAGAAAAAAAAAAAAAAGACAGTAACATGAAAAGAAGTATGGGGAAAGAATAACACAGGTTTCAAAAGAAAAAAAAACCACCACCACCAAAAAAACTCCAAACAAACCAGAGCTCACCTTTGCTCTTAATCTACCAACTTCATTGACCATTTCAGAATACCTGTTCTTCATTTCTCCCTGAAAATGAAGCTGGGACTCTCTCTCCTTGTACATCCTTAGTTTATTCATAGCTCTGTTCAGAAGCCTCTTCAACCTGCACAGCAAATTAGTCAAGAAAAAAAAAAGTCAAGAACAAGTGGCCTTTTTCAAATACTCTCACGTAAACAGCGCAGATGTGGCTTGCTTGATCTTTAACATGCTTGACACATCAGGAATGACTGAGAAAAACCAGCATGCTGGTGCCACAGATCACCCAGAAAGTCCAAATTTCACTTGAAAAGTCAAATAGAGGACTTCCTTCCCTCCCAGGAAAACTGCAGGGCAACCCGCATTTGCATTTCTTTTAGCAGCTGTTGAAAACTATAGGCTCATGCACAGAAGTGCCTTGCAAACAACTAACACAGGGCTTGAATTTGCTCACAGTTATCATAGAATCACAGAACGGTAGGGGTTGGAAGGGACCTCTGGGGATCATCCAGTCCAACCCCCCTGCTAGAGCAGGATCACCTACAGCAGGTTGCATAGGACCATGTCCAGGCGGGTTTTGAATATCTCCAGAGAAGGAGACTCCACAACCTCTCTGGGCAGCCTGTGCCAGTGCTCTGTCACCCTCAGAGTAAACAAGTTTTTCCTCATGTTCAGATGGAACTTCCTGTGTTCCAGTTTGTGCCTGTTGCCCCTTGTCCTGTCGCTGAGCACCACTGGCAAGAGTCTGGCCCCGTCCTCTTGACATCCACCCTTTAGATATTTATAAGCATTGATGAGATCCCCTCTCAGTCTTCTCTTCTCCAGGCTAAACAGACCCAGCTCTCTCAGCCTTTCCACATCAGAGGGATGCTCCAGTCCCCTCATCATTCTCGCAGCCCTCCGCTGGACTCTCTCCAGTAGCTCCCCGTAGTTCTTGAACTGGGGAGCCCAGAACTGGACACATTATTCCAGATGTGGCCTCACCAGGGCAGAGTGGAGCGGGAGGATAACCTTCCTCGACCTGCTGGCCACGCTCTTCTTAATGCACCCCAGGATACCACTGGCTGCCTTGGCCACGAGGGCACATTGCTGGCTCATGCTTAACTTGTTGTCCACCAGGACTCCCAGGTCCTTCTCTGCAGAGCTGCTTCCCAGCAGGTCAACCCCTAGCCTGTACTAGTGCTTGGGGTTATTCCTCCCTAGGTGCAGGACCCTACACTTGCCCTTGTTGAATTTCATTTGGTTCCTCTCTGCCCAACTCTCCAGCCTGTCCAGGTCTCGCTGAATGGCAGCACAGCCTTCTGGTGCATTGGCCACTCTGCCCAGTTTTGTATCGTCAGCAAACTTGCTGAGGGTACACTCTGTCCCCTCGTCCTCCTCATTGATGAATATGTTGAATAAGACCGGACCCAGTACTGACCCCTGGGGCACACCGCTAGCCACAGGCCTCCAACTAGGCTCTGTGCCACTTATCACAACCCTCTGAGCTCTGCCATTCAGCCAGTTCTCCATCCACCTCACTGTCCACTCATCTAACCCACACTTCCTAAGCTTACCTATGAGGATGTTACGGAAGACAGTGTCAAAAATCTTACTGAGGTCGAGGTAGACACCTGGTTTTACATTATAGTTCAATAAAGCCTTACTTCTATTCAGGGATATCTCTTACACCATACTAAAAATCCATACCTCTTACAGTCTTTTTGCAGTTCAATGTTTCTTTTCATTTCTTGGTCTAGACGCAGTTCAACTGGGCGTTTCAACTCTGCCAGCTTCTTCGCTTGCTTTCTTTCACTCTCACACTTTCAAAATAGAAGAGATGTATGACACAGAGAGCACAGGAACAGTATCTACATGCAGTATGTGCATCGAGCATTCTCCAGGGAAGCTGCAGTATGTCTATGTGTTAGTCGAGTTCCACACAATGCCAAGGGACAAAATTCCTGAGAACATTTAATCACTTCAGGTTTCACATCAAACAGGCCAGTATCTAACAACAGAAACAGATGCCCCCATTGAAGCAGAGGCCATCCTCTTCTAATACTTGAAGACAAAAAGGTGAAAAAGATCATGGGGAACACTTTCAGCAGTTCCTCTGCTCATAGCAGGGATTACATAGGTATGCACATCCTGGGAGAGCACAGGTCAATCTAAAGCTTTCATGGTATCTTCAACGACCAACAGGCAAGGGCTTGCAAAAGAAATTCAATCTTTTGGAATTCTTTAATGTTCTATTGTCCTCTGCCATCTTGTTTTTGGGGGTATTTACTTCTTCACACATTGTTCTTGCTCTTGGCGTTTTCTCAGCCAAACTAGAGGAGAGCTGGCAGACTTTGTACTTCCATTTTTCCTCTACAGAAAAGGCAAAGACTGCCCCTTGGAAACCGGCAGCCATTTCTTGTTTCCCAAGATCTAGTTCAGTTGGCCATAATTCCTTCAATAAGTTTTTCTGCAAGTTTTTTCAGCTCCTGCTACCCTGAAAACACGCAGCAGCTTCTCCGTACAATGCACTGGAAACACGAAGTATTTTAACCCTGCCCAGAAACCACACGTTCAGAAGACTACCAGAAGGAATCCAAGGAAAGAACTGAGGAACTGCAGACTTACTCCACGTGCTCAACTGATAGCAAACAACACTGGGAACTCTTCCCAACAGAACCACTCCAGAATTTAGACAAAAATACCTAGCTAACTTTTATTTGCTTCCTGGATGATCCCCAAATCACAAGATATTCAGAGCCTGAACAGCAGGGATACAGAAAAAGCCAAGTGTGTAAGAACTCAACAAAAAAGCGAGGACAGTTCTTCTGGCTATTGGATAAGTGTCTGGAGAATTTTCTGGGCTCACCTGTTCCAAGAGTTCAGCCTTTTCCCTGTCAAGCTGAGCAACACGCTCTTCAAGGTGGTATCTTGACTTCAATTGTTCTTCCCACATGCTGTGTGCGTCCTTTGATGTCCAAGCCAGAACATTCTGCTTTTGCATCTATGAAAGCAACAGTGGCAAAAGAAAAATCTAAGGTGACCAGAAAGACAACGCTACACTAGAAAGCGGTAATTGCAATAGAAACAGGCCTAAGCTCTCCTCCTCCCATCCAAGATCTACGGTTAAGGTTAATGCAGAGCGTAAAACACACCTCAGGAAACATAACCAAGAACAGCAGTTGAAGCCGGTGGAAAGAATGAACACTCTAGAAGTGACGAGATGATGTTACAACTGTGGAGGATAAGACGACACACAGAGGCATGCACAAAATCACCCTACAGTTTTCTTCTACAGGTCCTCTAAAGTTCATAATGATACCTACTTTATAATATAATAACTCCTCTAGTGCCCACCACAGAAAATATCCTACCCTCACGACTTCTGTAGCAACTGTACAATCATCTGAGCGGAGGAAATAGTTTTCAGATAGGCAATGCTATTAAGGCTTCTGCCCAAAAGGGACAAAGATTTGTCTAACAGCTGCACTTGAGTGCAACAGAACTTGCTAATTCAGTTCAAGTATAAAGAATGCAAGTTGGCTAGATGTTTTTAGAGGCATTCTGCAAGAAGAAAAAAAAGAAAAAAAGATGTCTACTGATCTCCAGAAAGCCATGAAAACCTTAGCACAAAGCCGAGATAAAAAAATCCTCAGGGTATACAACCTTCTCAACTGTCTTTAAAAGAGTAGGTGAAATGCTAGGTCTTATGACAGAAGTAAGTAACACGTTCTCAAGGGCAAGCTGTGACAAAGCTGCAAAGGTACCACTGATCTCCCAAGTCCAGTCTCCTCTCTCAGCTTTAAACCACAGATTTCCCTCCTGCCCACAGCATACATCCTATCCATCAGCTGCCATGGTTTAACTCCAGTAGGCAGCTAAACACCACACAGCTACTTGCTCACCCCCTCCACGGTGCGACGGGGGAGAGAATTCATCGAACAGATCATGCTGATGCACACAAGTATCTTGCACACCACCACACAGATACAAGACACAGCAACAGGGGAATGAGAAAATTTACAGCCTTTTCCATTGAGGGTGCCTTGCCCTAAAACCAGGAGGGTATTTGTCAGCTGAACTATGCCTACACAGCCCAGCAGATCTTTCCATCAATTACCTGCACACAAAGAAATCAAAAGACTAAACCAGTCATTCACAGAAGCCAGTCATGTACCTGCTGCTGGTGGTGGTCTTCTACAGCTGCCTGCGTTGTCTGTAAGCCAGTTATCAAGTCTTCCAGGCGGTTATGAACCTACAGAAGCATGAAGACACTCTGACTTTCCAGACTGAAGTTTACGCCTCATTAACAAAAATAAGTATTACATAGACCTCTTCACTCCTATAGTACTTACACCCAGCACCAATGATCAAAATGGCCTTAGTTTGATGCCATGGTAAAACTGTTAGCAATCATCACATCTGCCATTTGCTTCGGGGAGAGAGAACACCATGCAGGATACAAAGAATCTTCCACGAAAATAGGCAGGAATAGCTTTTCCTATCCACAGTACATTTCAAAGCCGTGCCCTGTTAACCAAAGCCACCAGCACTGTGACTGCCTTCCCTCTTCTCTTGTCAGTATCAATACATCAAAGTTCAACTTCCACATACAGTTATTGTAAAAATCTTTCCAGCTCTAATTAACAACTCCAGTCGTAACAAGAACCCTAGCTCACTGGTTACAATACAAAAATAATTTGCTTCATACAGGCCACAGATGAAAGCATCTTATCTAAGCTAAAATTAACTACTGTGTAGGGGCACCGGGAAATTCCAAGGCTTGCACCAAGTTCTCCAAATGATACCACAGGCATTCCTCTTCACCGGTTCATGAAAACAAACACGCACCAAGTGGCCAAAGAAAAAGCACTTCCACACAGCAGAAGCTCCGAGGGTTATAATTTTTGTTCCCATCTGACAAAGCCAGTTGGGCCTCTGACACTGTGCAATTTCTGTGAGTTAACTTGATGAATACCTTTAAGGATATATATTGCAACAAGTGTCTGAAGCAGCATCTGATGTCACGATGGGTCTAAAGCAGACAACAGTTACAGCAGTGTATTATTGTCAAATCCTTACCTTCTAGGGTGTTAAGTAGGACTTGCCATAGTAGCATGGGAAAGTTCTCAAAAGCAGAAAGCTGGGGAATGGACCAGGCTGCTTTCGGAGCAGCCTATATTCAGCAGAATGCAGGAACTGAGTTCCCCCAAGCTTTCCAGGAAAATCTCATCTTAAGATTTCCCCACAGAAACAGGCAACTAGGCTCAGGAGTTCACAAAAAAGGGAAGTTTATGATCAGCTTACTGAGGCAGAAGCTTGCAGGTCTCTCTGAAGGGCTTCAATCCTACTGCTCTGTTGATGGACTGTGGCTTCCAATCTGGCATTTTCAATTTCAAGGCTTAAAAAGAAATACAGGTCTTATTACGCAAATCCACCAGAGCACCAATTCTGAAAGAACAGCGTGAAATAACATCATCTAAACCAAAAGCATCTTTCAAATTTGTGTTTTAACTTGCTGTAATGCAACAAGGCTATCCTGCTGTTTTTGAACAATCCCAGAAAGCGACAGACACCTTGCTTCGCTGTGTTACTCTCTTACCGTTGCACGTGTTCTTCCAGTTGTTTTACAGTAGTATTAGCCCCTGAAGATGCCAACAGGAGGTCTTGCAGTTTCTGGGAAGAAGCTGTGACTTCTCTTTCCTTATTATCCAAGGCAGTCTTCAAGTCACGAACACAATGCTCAGACTGAAGACGCTGTTCTTCCAACTCCTGCAACTGTAAAATCAAAGTAGGAATCCAGAGTAGTCAGGTGAGCTTATATAGAGGAGTCAGCTGCTGCTGAAGAATTCAAGCGCTGCATATATCGGCACATTCCCTCTACTCAAAGAGCTGTAATCATTTCAAATACATTCAAACCTTCTCTTCTACTAGCAAAGGAACACAAACCGTGTTACTTCATCATCCTTTATACTGGCCTCTCCCATCCCTCCACTGATTTCCTATTAGCACGGTTCTAAGCACCGACACTGCTCCTGCTGCCCTTTCAGTGGCTTGTGACACTCTTTGTATCCACTTGTTTGCTCCTCCATGAAAACAGGAATTAGAAAAGTTCCTCCTTCTCCTAAAATGAACCCACAGCTCCCTCATAAGGAGATTTAAGATGATCTCTGTTTCAGAACTGTGAGGCCTCTATACTTCAGTTTTTGTAAGAACGCTGCAAAAGGAGGTCCCCACCTCAGAAAGCAGCTTACAATTCACTTGCAAGAAAGCTGCTTAAGGACAGCAAGTTACAGCAGGGCCAAAGAAGTGGGGGGTGGGAGGGGTGGGTATATGCAAAGTAAGTTACAAAAGCATTCAGAATTGACAATGTGTTACCTGGCGGCGGGGTGAGGAGGGGGAAGCAGAGACAGTATAAAAAAAAGCCCAAAGTCAACAGTCCACTGTTTCTACTGTTCTTCAGAAATCAGACAACCTGCTTGGCCAAGCCAAATGCAATAAGCTATAGATACATCAGTTTGTTTTGCAAAGCACCTTAGTGAATGCAAACTTTTGTGCAAACGAGGACGTAGTGACCTCATGTCAAACACCTCCCAATCACGGGCACCAGGTTTATAAAACTGCGCAATTCATTTGCACATAATTAAATCTATCCTACTCAAGTTTTTTCTAGGGTTTTAGGACAACATTCACTCTTACTTTCAACAGCCACCTTCAGATTTGTTCGTATACCTACAGACATTACGCACCTTGGTTTTAACCGTTTCCAATTCCTTTTGCAAGCGTAATTTGTCTTCCTCCAGGTCACTGCGGTAACGCGTAGTAACTTCAAGTGAAGCTTCTGACATAGATTGCTTTTTAAGAGCATCAGCAAGCTCCTGCTGCAGCTGTCTGACCATGCCCTAATGAAAGAGTTAAGTGAGCATGAAGAAAATTGGAAGAACATGAAATATGCCTTTAATGCATTTGATTATACAACTAGAGCTGTCTTCCAATTGAACTCAAAGGTATGAAATTTTGCCTGCCACCAGCAGGCATCTGCACAGATTAGGACCTTTCCATCTGTCTCAGCTGAGCACCTCCAAACTATCAGCAGCTGTTCATGAGGATTTCCGCTTCCTACTACATAAAAGAGGCTCAAGTATTATTCTTCTCAGAACAATATACAAGCACACACTGCAATCACGTACGTTTTTCTAACAAAGCCCAAACAAATCTGTGGCGACTTAAGAGATATATTTTGACTGCAGATATTACTCTGATGACCAAAGGCAGGACTTTGTATTAGATTGTTCTTTGTTCTATTCCCCCGTTATACAAATATAATTGAATGAATACATATATCTGAAAGCTGTTTTGAGATAAACTTTAAGTATACATTGAATCACATCCTCTTGCAGTGTTCTTACCGAGTTCATTTTAGAATAACAATTGCCTTCATACTGACAGATTAGGTTTACAATAATCTGGACAGTTCAGATGTTTCACTATATATCTAGTATATCCAAAAGGAACCGGTTATTTTGGTAGTAAGAATACGAAGTAATTCACAGATTAAAACAATTGACAGCACTGCTGGAGTTCTGGAACTGACAAAATATAAATTGTTCTAAGTGTATACTTTACCTCTCTTTCTACTTTGTCAGTCTCATATTTAAAGACTTGGTCTCTTAAATCAGTACACTTGACATTTAATTCCTTGTTTCTCTCTTCTACCAGGTAAACTTGCTTTTCAGTATCAGCTCTGAGTTTGTTGAAAATATCATTAAATCGGTCCTGCACAGCATTCACTACTTTTTCTTTGATGATCCCCTTGTTCTGCATATCTTCCAGTTGCTGACGGAGTAGAAGGTTTTCGCTCTGGAGCTGGGACAAACGCTCCTGCATGGATTCCTGCTTTATTATAAATTTGCTTACTTGATCTTTCTCAAGTTGTCGAGCACGATCACATTCCTTTGCCTGACATTGGGCTTGACTTAATTCTTTTTGTGTCATTTCTAAAAGCAATGTTTTTTCTCTGAGCATTTGTTTCAACTGGTGAAGCTCATTTTCTAGACTATTAGCTTTGCTTTCAGCTTTACTCAGCTGCTGAGATAAGCTCTTGTTGGTTTCTCGCACATCAGAGAGGTCATGATGAAGCTTGTCTTGCAAGCGAAGCCATTCATCACGTTCTCTCTGAAACGTTCGTTCGACATCACTTTTTGTTGACTGATGATGTTCAAGTTCTTGAACAGCAGTGGTCAGGCGGGAACGAAATGATTCAATTTCTGTCTCTAGTCTGTCTTTGCTTTCTTTTGTCTGCTCAAGTTTGGAAGTCAGCACTGCAGATTCTGTCTTTAATAAGTTCAGCTGTCCATTGTACTGAAAAACTGTTTGCGTTAAGGCTTCCTCGTTCAGTTTAAGTTCCTTTTTGAGATCTTCATTCTTTTCTTTCAAGGTCTCATTTTCCTCTAAATATTTTCCTTTTTCCTCTTGGTGCCTAAGTCGTACTTGATCAAGTTCTAGTCTTAGCATAGCAATCTCATCTTGTAGTAACTGATTTTTGTACAGGAGATCCTTTTCTCTCTTGGTCTCAGATTCCTGAATGACAGGGAACATGAATAAATAGCCAGTTGGGAAATGACTCTACCAAAACACTTCAGCAAACAAATGTGTTTTAACATTTCTAATACTGAAGCATGACTTCAAAGATGAGAGTGAAACTTCAGGTAATATATAAGCTACTCTGTGAACCCATGCACGTGAACAATGTATGCACACGCTGGAAGTGTAACATACCCTTAAACCCTGAATGAACATCCCAAATACACAGTGCATCTTTTTTTTTTTTTTCTTAAACCAGCAACCAAATAGTAAGATTATTTAAAATGGGCATGCCTTCAGAATATTCCCTTTAAGGTTAATTTAGCTCTGATATAAATCTGGTAAGAACAACTTTCAAACAAATAATTTTCTTCCTGGTCAACCTTTACATAAGGTAGCTAGGTGTTTAATTGCTAGAAACCTTAAAAAGTGATGATAAAATGTCTATGAAATGAAAAATAATAGATAGCTTAAGAAATGGGGTAAAGAGTGTTTTCTATTAGTTTCCTACTTGCACATGCAATTCAGGTACATACAGGACTGATGCTGCTTTCCAGAACTTTTAAAGACATGAGGGAAAAAGAAAAGGTATTTACACAGTTAAGTTACATTAGTAAACTGTAAATAATTCATCAAGAAGCAGAAAAAAATTATATAGATTTATTATGACTTTAGAACAAACATAGCGAAATTTAATTCATTAGAAAAACCAGAACTGCTTACTTCTACATTTTTTCCTGTAGTTCTTGCCTCTTCTTCTAGTTCCTTCTGTCTCCAAAGGTGGTTGTTCAAAATTCCTTCTTGCAGGGCTCTGGCACTCTTTTCCTGAGAGAGCTGCCTCTGTGTTTCATCACGCTCTTCTTCGACCTACAGCAATACAATTAAACTACTTGCATCTTGAGAAAAATCAGAGCTAGCAATATCTTCCCATCCTCCCTTGTTTTCTTCCAAATACTTTTACTTCCCCACAGTTATGATAATCCATCTATAAATAATAAATTTTAATTTCCTTCTGAAAAAATAAGAAGAGATACAGAATGTTTCACAGTAATTTATAAAATATAACTCAATATCAGGCTTTGCCTGAAATACAAACGAAACCCCACTTTTGAAAAAGGAGAAAAGGAATCAGGAACCTGCAAAGGGGAAACACCCCCCGCCCCCCCCCCCCCCCAAAAAAAAAAAAAAAAAAAAAAAAAGAGCAGTCCACTTGTGAACCAACTGTTTGCAACTGTTCTCAAAATTGAAGAGGCATTGGATAAATACTGCTAAAAGCACCTCATTCTTTAGGCATACTGGAACACAATATCAATTAAAAGAAGCAAAAAAAAAGACAAGCGTTTAACTCATTATTTAATATACCTGTTTCAAGACCTTTCTCAATGTTAACAATTCCATTTCTAAATTCCTTGAGTGTAACTCAAGTTGCTGTTTCTCCTCCATCCCTTTACAACATTGATCTTCTCTTCTTCTGAGTTTTTCTCTTGTTTTCTCATATAGTGTTTCTACTCTGAGTCTCTTTTCCTCTTCTTGTTTCAAAGTAAATCTGGGATTTAACAGAACATTTGAGAAACTAGAGTACTGTTATAAAAAGTAGATATTCTACATTCTGAACTTGTGGAGACAACTTAAACCATAACAATGTTAAGTCTTTTCAGATTTCATATTTTTACTGTAATTTTTTTAAAGAATTCTAACTTCATTCCATTATCCATGCTATCAGTTGTACAAAATACAGAAATAAGCTGTTGAGTGATTTATCATTTATTTGTAAGTAAGTTTACATAAGTAAATATACAGTAGTATGCACATTTCTATAATTCTTAAATCATCTTCATATTATAGACACGTATAGAATCATAGAATGGTTTAGGTTGGAAAAGACCTTTAAGATCATCAAGTTGAACTGTTAACCTAGCACTGCCAAGTTTGTTGTCTTATCAGATCAAAGCATCATAAAACTTTTACTATTATTAATATACACTGTTCTTAATATGCTGAGCATTGCCTACATATTATGGATTCAGTGCTTGCAAGTAATACTGATGAAGCAGCACACCACTTATCTGTGACAGACCCAACAATTGTTTAGCAAGCCTTCTGTGAGCCTAAAACAACTGATGACCATAGGAAGAGGAGGCAGTTTCTACTTACTCGAGAACGAGGTCAGTGTTCAAAAATAGACTTAGAGATGCATAGGATTTAAGCTCAACAAGACTAAAAATAGCTTTAAACTTAAATGGATCTACATCTGGGAGAAACAATAGCAATTTAATTTTGAAGCTAATTTATAATGAAAGTCTTAGGGAATGTCACCTTCTTTACTATCTGAAACAACCAGCAATAAGCACCAACATGGTAAAAAATGGTCCATAGTGTCTTCACGGTACCCAAACAAGAAAGCAGTTTTATGTTTGATAATTATTTCTGATATTTTTTCTGATATCCTTGCATCAGTCAACAACAAAAAAAAAAAAAAGCAAGTATTAATAAGGAAAGAACTGCCAATTGAAAATCTGCTTTAGGAATTCTGCAAAACAGCTATCAGCAACCACTAATAAATTATTCGTAAGATTGACAGTAACATTTATATTTGAATGGTTTATATTGCACGGAAAAAGCTTTACATATAGTCTTTAGTGTAATTTCACAAAAAGCATAGCTTTTGTAAGTGCAAAGTTAACATGGCTTTAAGAATTTATTTAGAATGAAAATATTAATTCTTTGCAATTAATAGATATTTGAGAATCTTGAAAAGTGCCTGGAGTCAAATCCAGGCTAAGTTGGGACTGGCTTTGTGTTCCACATAATCGGAGGTGCAACTCTTTGAAGCTTAGTTCCCTCAGCCTGTCCTCACAGGGCTGGTACTCCTGCTCCCTGAGCAGATTGGTAGCTCTCTGCTGAACTCACACATATCGATTAAGGTATCTCTTGTACTGGTAGGCTAAAAATTGGACCCAGTGCTCTAGACACAGGTCAGCAAGTGCTGAGTAGGGGCAGACAATCACTCCCCTCAATCTCCTGGCTCTACTGCTCTTAATACAGCCCAGAATGCTGCTGGCCTCCTCAGCTGCCAGCTCACGCTGGCTCAAGTTGAGCTTGCTCTCTGCCAAGACCACCAGGACCTTCTCAACAAGCTCCCCAGCCAGGCCATCCCATGGTACATCACCACAAGGGGATCTTCCTTCCCAAGTTCATTGCTGAACTTCATATGGTGCCTGCTGGCCACTCTTCTCTGAAGTGATGTGAACAGTGATTAAAAACCTCACACCATCCAGGTCTAGCTCAGGAGTATGGGGAAAGGGGCAATCCCAAATTTGCCCTTTCAAATAAAAAGACAAGCAAGTAAACAAATGCTTTAAGCTCTATTTTGGAGTTACCCAAATTCCTAATATTATACAGCAACAGAAGCTGCAAAGACAAAATAAAAAACTCCTCTCTCTCTCTTATAAATCTCATTTTTTCCATACATACTCTCTTCTTTTCTTTTCTTGCTATTAAAAAAAAAAGTTAAAACAACATCCAGAAGTTTTTAGATGGAGCTAACACCCAGGCATTTTTTCCCCCCCTGACATTATGTCCTATATAGTACAATTTGCCCATGGGTTTCAAAAAACCCAAACCCAAAAGACTAGAAACTTCTCATCCTATCACCTGTACCATCAGCATCCTCTGGTCATAAACACTACCAGGATAACACATTATCAGAATGCAAGGTTACATACTTAAGGGTTTGGATATCACTCTTCCATTCTACTTCTTGGTGAGCCAATATGGATTTCCAATCTTTAGTCTCTTCTGCCATTAATTGTGACTCCTCCTTTTCACTTTCCAATTTCCTTAATGCTCTCCAGACAGCTGTATACCGATTTTTTTCACGTTCTATTATCTGTTCATATTCAAGAAGTATGTTTTGAATTTTCAACAAAACAGCAGAACCTGTTTTGAGATAGAAAAGACACAAAGCTGCACATATGCACAAATACTTTCCAATGTAGAAATTATTTAATGCTTTGCTGTATTGGGTGTAGATGGCAAGGTTTTGGTGGTGGGAAGACTGCAGGTAGTGGGGAGGTCTCTGAGAAGAGGCCAGGGGTTGCCTCATGCTGGACACAGCCAGTTCCAATGGACCCACTGCAGGGCACAGCTGAGCCACTCAGCCACAGTGGCGGCACCTCAGGGGAGATGTATTTAGGAAAGGGCAAAAATGCCATGCAGGCAGAAGAGGAGGGGAAAAGAATGTGACAAACAGCCCTGTGGACACCCAGGTCAGTGAAGGAGGGAGAGGAGGTGCTTCAGGTGCCAGAGCAGAGACTCCCCTACAGCCCCTGGAGACACCACGGTGGAGCAGGTATTTCCCTGCAGCCCTTGGAGAGGGACATGCTGGAGCAGATATCCACAACGCAGCACTGCAGAGGACTCCATGCCAGAGCATGTGGTTATTTCCTGAAGGACCTGTGGCCTATGGAGAGGCCAGGCTGGAGCAGATTTTCCCCTGAAGGACTGCAGCCCATGGAAGGACTTGCAGTGGAGCGAGGAAGTCTGAGGAAAAAGGAGCAGCAGAGGGAAACTGCTACATCCTGACTGCAGACCCCAGTCTCCCTGCACTGCTTGGGGAGGGGTAGGGGAGTCAGAATCATGGAATCATTTAGGTGGGAAAAGACCTTTAAGAACATCAAGTTCAACCATTAACCTAGCACTGCCAAGCCCACCGCTAAACCATGTCCCCAGGGGCCATGTCTACACATCTTTTAAATACCTCCTGGGATGGTGATTCAACCACTTCCCTGGGCAGCCTGTTCCAATGATTGATAACCCTTTTGGTGAAGAAATTTTCCCTACTATCCAATCTAAACCTCCCCTGGTGCAACTTGAGGCTATTTCCTCTCATCCTATCACTTGCTACTTGGGAGAGGAGACCAACACCCTCCTGGCTACAACCTCCTTTCAGGTAGTTGCAGAGAGCAATAAGGTCTCCCCTGACACCCCTTTCCTCCAAGTTAAACAACCCCAGTTCCTGCAGCCGCTCCTCATAAGACTTGTGCTCTAAGCCCTGCACCAGTCAGGAGTGAAGGAGAGAAGTTGAACCTGAAGGGGGCTGTGGGGAGGTGCTCTTTCTTTTTTTTTTTTTTGCCTTTGTTTCTCATTATCCAAACTTATTTTAATTGTAACTAAGTTAAGTTTCCCCAAGTGGAGTATTTTGCCTGGGACAGTAACAGCTAAGCGATAGCCCTGCCTTTCTATTGACTCTCAGGCTTTTTCATCCTATTTTGTCCTGTTGAGGAGGAGCAGTGAGAGAGCAGCTGGGTGGGAGTTTGGCCTTTAGCCAAGGTTAACCCTTGCCTAATGATATTTTAGCATAGTTTAACAGATGTAGTAAGCGATGCTTGTGTTTATATAATGCTATGTGTATATATGCAAGCATCTTATGACAGCTGATTTTTATACATACATATTTGTAAGCAAAGCTGTTATTTCGCTGTACTATTTGTCATTAGCTATTGAGGGGCTATAAAGGGGAAAAAGAAGATCTTGCTAACTTTTGATGACTGCATTAGATGGAGCTGAACTGTACTTTGCAAGAACCTGCTTCTCCAGCTCTGACTAGACAGAGAACCAACAATAAAGTAAGGCATGCTTGCTGACAATACAGGCAGACATCGAAGGTTAGGTGAGATAATTTCACATCTTTTGAGAGGGATCTCTAATCATAAAGAAATATTAGATCAAAATGTAAAACTGAAATACCTAGTAGTACATACAAAGAAATCATGTTTTAAGAGGAACTTGTAACAGCTAAAGATAAAATGACTTGAAAACATACCCCTAGGATCCACACTAAGCTGTTCTAACAGCAACATAGCCTCTCTGTAGATTGAAGTTGGCAATTCAACATCCTCTGAAGTTGTGTCAGATGAGTGAGTTAAATCAAGGTCATCAGTTACATCCATCTGTATGCTGACCTACAAACAATACAGTATTTTCTTTATACAGCTATATAGTTTTTACAGATTATTAAGATACACGAATGGTTCATTCTCTCGTTCACAGCCCATAGATTTGGCTCAAATATGATAAAGCTGCATACTAACAGCAGTTTGTGCATCTGGTTGATCACTACATAAACGCTATTCCCATCTAAGTGATTAAAAGCTGATACAAACTCTTTATCAAGAAACTTATTTTACAGTACCTTGTTCTTTTCAGTCCCTGTTTTTGCTGCAAGTCTGGAAAACAGAAATATATTTCAGTACCAGAATGCTTATATTGCATTACGAACAATATCTAAAGTTGCTCTGGAAACTTAATTGCAGAAGTGAATTAAATTAAAATTTAATATAAGAATGTTGTTAGATGTAGTTGAAGACTGACAAAAAAGTGTGTGTTATTATGTCTACTGGAAGGCTATTTTTTCCACAAGATACTAAAAAAAAAAAAATAGTTGAAATAGCTGTTCTCTGCACTTCACTCAAAATGATAGGAATCTTACAGTTACATATATGTAGATACACAGTTATGTGCATTCTCTGTTTAATACTAGAGGTTTAGCTCTTTTCAGTATTGAGAATCCTTCTCTTATAGGTCAAAGAACCATAATTTTGGATTCTCTAGTGTACTGGGTCTGGCTGGGACAGAGTTAATTTTCTTCATAGCAGCCCACACAGTGCTGTGTGTTCGATTTCTGACCAAAACAGCGTTGATAACACCAGTGTTTCAGCTATTGCTGAACAGTGCTTGTACAGTGTCAACACTCTCTGTTTCTCACTTTGCCTTTCACACAACTAAGTGTGGGGTGGGCAAGAAATTGGGAGGGGACACAGCTGGAAAAACAAAAAAGACAGAAGAAAGCTGCCTGCAGTGAAAAAGTAGTTGTGCTCTTTTATAAGCCTCTCCTCTGCCTTTGTAAAAATATAACATATATATTTATGCACGCACACACGCTCAGGCAACTATTCAGAATTTATGCACATCTGACCTTACAATTAATTAGCTAGTATGGTAGCAGCACTCTAAGCAAAAACTAAGTGTTTTTGACCACAAAGAGCATCAAGTTGTATTGTCACATGAGAGAACAAGAATCATGGTACACATCAGGTTTACAAAACTTACTTTCAGCTTTCAGGTCAATTTTTATCCTTAAGTAAGTTTTATTTCTAACGTTCTGTATATTCAGTACCTTCCATCATCTTGAGACGTTTCACTGAAAGTGCTGTCATCCAGTACTTGAAAATGATTGCCACTGGAAGAGCTCATCTGCTGATTAGCCTTCTGCTTTGAAGTCTGTCTTTTATTTTTCCTTGCAACTTTGGCATTCAGGGCAAATTTACTACATTAAACAGAAGAAAAAAAGTCACCAATTGGGTAGCTTTACAGAAAAATATTTCTGCGAAACAGACATATTTAAGATGATGTCCATAAACAACTGAGATGAAAAATATCTGTAATAAAACATAGATTTGACTCCAAAGATCGTGGAAGATACTCAAGTATTTAACAAACCTTCCCCTAGGAATGAGGGCAGAAAACGGGGAATCTGAGCTCGATTCAGGTAAGCTGGAACATACCAGATATCCCCATTAGAGGAAGTATCTAGAGCAGAGATTTCTTTGAAGGACAGACAGAAAAAACCTCCTGCTTCAGGTTACAAAAATATCTGCACCTTCTTCAAACATTTGAGACTGGTTTGGTAATATAACCTTTTTGCTTTTCCTGACAAAGAGCATCTGAACTTAATGAAACGAAAAACGCTAACTACACAGAGATCACTAAAATCACCTACAAAATGGAGAAAGCAAAGTAAAATCTAAGTTCCTACTTTTATTTTCTGGATGGCCGTTTCCTACAAAAATAACTGTTTTCTCCAGTCTTCAACTGGTTTTGAAGATGCATTTTGCTTCACTATTGGCAAGGAAATCTACAGGAATTGGGTTTCTCTCTTTTTTTTCTTTCCTCCTTTTTTTTTTTTTTTTAAAGCAGGCAATAAATTTGCACCTCCACTATGAGCTTAGTTTTTTCTATTTTTTTTTTTTCTTAAATGTTTCAGAAGCAGTGGACTACTCAGTATGGATTTCAGCATGGAGGAAACTACTTCAACTACTACAATATTAGAAAACCTAAGAGATACTTAAGGAGTACTACAAATAAGAATTAGAGATTATTTCCTTAGTTTACCCTTTCATTGGCATTTTAATCAATTTTGATCTCTCCTCAGGTGAACAATTCTTTTTGTCTTTTTCTTCTAAATTCTTTTTGTCTTTTTCTTCTATAGTGTTTTCATTCTCCATTTTCAAACAGTCATTCTTCCTTAGAGTAAGCTTTTGTTTCATTTGCTGATTAGTAACGTTGCCTGGTGGTGTATTGAATTTATCAAGATCTTCCTGTTTTGCCACCTCCTCTGTTTTGAAACATCTTTCTTTGCTTTTTTCCAGCTCAACCTATAAAAACAAAGTTAAGCTTCATATATTTCTCAGTATTCTAGAAGAGAGAAATGCCATATCCAAAATTGTGTAATTCAGGGTTTACCTCTGAAATAATATTTTTTAATTCATATAGAGAAACATCTTCACAAAACTACACTCCAAAGCATATTAAGTCATTGAAAGCACTTTGAATTCACTCATGATGAAAGATATAACAAAAACATAGCCCTTGGAAAGAAAACAGTAGTATATCTTAAAACATGAACAACAAAAAAGTGAAAGTGTTACTGATGGACAAAGAGTTAGGAGGACTGCACAATGTTATTTGTAAAAAAACACAGAAAAAATTAAGTGGAAGTGTGCTGAGCTACTGCTTCCTTAATGGGGGGAAAAATTGAAAACAACAACAATCCCAAACCCACAAGCAGAAATGGTTTCACAGCAAACAAGAATTTTAGTGAAGGACAATGAAGACACACCATGCAGAAATCACAGCAAATGAAGAGATTAGTCAAGACCCTGTTCAGAAGCTATTTTCATTTCTTTGATTCAGAATCAGAACCGATCAATTATGTGCATTTCTTTTCATGGCAATGAAGTGATAACTACTTACGCTGGAACCTATTACGCTGCCACCTATTATTAGACTGGAACAATAATGCCTTCTGTGTATTCCAAAAATGGGGAAAAGGACAATTCTGCACTGCTCTCTTTATTCATAAGTAATGTATTTCCATTATAACAAAAAAAACCAATTTGCACAAAACATCTTCCCTTAATGATGAATAGCTAAAGTGAACAGGACCATTGATATGGAGAAAGACTAAAGAATAAGGAGTAGCAGGTGAACTTCTACCTCTTTTTGCAGCTGCACCTTCTCTTTCTCCAAAGACAGGAACACTATTTGCAGCATTCCTACCTTACTCTTAAATCTTTCCAAATCTTGTTTCAGTTCTTCATCGATATTCCTTTTCAGCATGCCACATGATTGCTGAGCATTTTCAAAAAGACTTTCAATTGCTGTTTCTCCTATTTTATTATTGCCGATAAGGCAGTCCCTGCGAACATCATCATTAAATCCAGAGTCTTTCCCAGGTTTCCTCTGTGTTACAAAAAGTGCATTTTCATCACTTGTAGAAACAGGTCTTACTTTAAGAAGAATATTAGAAACGTCATCTGAAATACTTGCTTTTAAGCCTTGTCTCGGGAAGTATTCAGGCCTTCCCTCTACACTTCTACTACTTCCATTTGCATTCTCTTCTGTTGCCATAGTAGGCATTTTCTTTTCCTCTCCTTTTGCTAGAGGCACCTTTGTATTACCTGTACTGTTTGTGCTATCTTCTTCATCAGTACTCCAGATATCTTCCACATTTGCATTTAAGTTATTTTGACCAGGAATGACACCAAGACTTGGAATTACAATTTCCATTTGGGGGACTTTTCCACCTAGCATAACTTTAATATCTCCAAATTCACCTTTACTTTCTAACTTATCACTTGATTCTCTTGCACAAGATAAAACAACACGAGAACTCTTCAATTCTTCACTGAAGCCATCTTCTGACACTTCTTCCACAAGGGAAGTAGTTTTCCCAGTTTCATTAATTTCACCAAACAGCTGCTTCAGCTCTGCTGTAATGTTTTTAAAATTTGTTTTCAATTCCCTTTTCTCATTTTCAACCCAAATTCTTTCGTATCTTTCTTCCCAAAGTTTTGGAATTATCTGCTTGTCAGCACTGTGCGATTCCTCATTTTCTGCTAGGGCTTCGTGATGTGAAATTTCTGCTTTGTCAGTCTGATTTTCATATGCTGTTTTTTCTATCAAGTTGGTAGTTGCTAAAATATATTGATCCTTAAGCAAACAGGTACAGACAGAAAGATTACCAAGACAAAGGAAGTTATAGTTAATCTAGGTAATTTCTGTTGCAAACTCATCCTTATAACAGAAAGAAGACATTCTGAAAGCAATTTTTCTAATAAAAATCAAGGGATACGAAATTAAAGGCTCACTAAATCATCATTTTCTTAAAAGTAGAAGGCCTTACTTCAGAGACAACAGCTTTTCTTGGACTAGATTTGTCTGGACATTCGGGTTGCTTTCACCTTTTAGCCTGCCTGCTTTCTGTAACTGGTGGCATTTGTCACAGAGCAATTCATTCTTCCACATTTTATTGCTTTAATACCATTTTTCATTACAACTGCCTACATTTTCTCACCCTCCTTTCTCCATCATTCTCTACTGTCTGGCATTTTACAGTCCCCTGCCAGCTAAGGTAATACAGTGTGAATGAACATGACAAGCTTTTTACGGTCCACCACATGGAGAACTGGCTAAGCTAGGTCTATCTCTTCACTCAGAATTCAAAAATACAAAATTCCATTCCAAGCTCCAAAGAAAAGCATTTATTAGGGAAACCTAATTCCTTCCCCCATCCCAACAACAGGAACGCAAGCTTGTACGAAAACCATACCACGCATCAACCCCAAACCCAGTCTCCTCACATGCCTGACCTCATGCTCTGTTCCCCAACAGTTCTGACTGCTCCTGTCATGTGTCATATTCCTTGCAACACAGTCCCTCCCCACGTGCCTCCTTAGCTCGTGATGCTTTCTAAAGAGAGTCTGCAGCCTTGGTGCCCCAATGGGCTAGGACTATCCAACTCTTCCCTCTCTTTTCTCGTTAGCCAGGCCCTTTTCTCCCTCTGCAAAAATTCCTCCTTTCAGAACAGGGAAGGAGCACCTCAGCCAGCCACCATCTCAGCCTCTCCTGTCTCAAGGTCATTGCCCAACTACTACCGCCTTCCAATAGGCTAAAGTTCTGTGCTCTGCCTGTTAAAATTCAGCATGTCCCTCTTTCATGGTGCCTGGGTGTCGGGCGGAAATAATTTGCTCCACTGTCCCTTGAGGTGCTACAAAAGGCTCCAGACCCCTCTACCCAGCTCTGTCCTATATGCCCAACACAAACAGGATGCCTGCCTCACTCCCCTCTAGAATGCCCTCTGAAAACAAAACCCTTTTCAAACACTTACTAACATGGCCAAACAAGTGCATATTTCACAGAGGCAGGGAAAGCATCAAAAAGTTCACTAAATTACAAGGTTTTTTGTTTGATCTTTCTCTTACAAAGACCAGGCATGCTTAATCAAACAGATCAGAATGTTATAGACAAATCTCCCTCTTCACTTGAACGTGCATTTTGCATAGGGGAAAAAAAAAAAATGCATTTGACTGGACTGCTTCTCAGCACCACACAAAAGGAAAAACACTGGTCAAAATTTAAGCAAATCAGTAAGTATCCAACATAATGACAAGAATTTTACCCCACCATAAGACGACTGGATCCGACTTTACTTCAGACTGCAATACAATCTTCATCTACAGGACTCTCCCTTTAACATTATTTGCTGACTGGTAAGTTTTCTTTAGCTTTGTGTATAATACAATTTGCCAATTCGGACTCTAATTTAAAATATTGGTTTTACATACCTGCACTCCATAGTTTTCAATGGCATCCTTGATGTCTTGTTTTGCAGCTGATGATGACACGTGAGAGGTAGATCCTGAGTACTCACCTACAGGGACAAAACCCTATTTTTATAACCAGCATGACTCAATACTCCTTATTTACACCTAGAGTACATCTTGAATCATCGTACCTGTGAGAAAAATCTTAACACACAATAATACATCCCCCTCAAATTTGTGAGCTCCTAGACAGAAAATTATCATAATACAGATTTAAGATGCATCTGTGTGAATTCCTTTCTTAACGTATAAAAGAAATTTGCTGAAAATCACTATAAATTGTCACAAATAAACCATTCCTGTTTCTTAAAGGTGCATGGTATCTCTCTCTCTGTATATATATATATATATCTCTGACACACTGTGTGCCATGCGGTAACTAGCTACATTCCTCCAGCAATTTAAATTTCCCTATGTGCTGTGCACAGGAAATCACGAACAACAAAGTCATAGGCTTGAAATTAAGGTCTCAGCTTTACTCCATGCAGGAAACAAATCTGTCTCTAGACATGGATCTGGACTGAATACTTCAGTCAAACTGATGCCTCATCTGTTGCAGAAGACACAGATGGGACACTGAATAAAAACCAGGCTTGTGAAATGTTGAGAAAGAAACCATGATCCAGATGTTCGCTTGTAGTGTTGAAAACTGGATTCCACCCTTTACTCGCTCAGAATTTCTACGTAATACTGGACAGGTCACTAACTCCTCAGAAACAGTCACTCAGTCTGGGCTCCCCATTATGGGGTGCCTATCTTGCATCTCTATGTTACATCTGAGAATTGGACTCCAGATAGTCCCAGATACAATTTAGAAGCAGAATTTGTTTGTGTGGAAGACACACTGAACACTTTGAAGTATCAAGTATTCAAAAAGAAAAAAGTCTCAGGAGCTCAAGTGTGGCATCTATAAAACAGAGATGGAGGCTTTTCACCTTAATTACCCTGCACCTCTTTTCCTGCTCCATAGTTCTACGGTTTCTACACAATAGCGTTTCTATACACAAAGCTTCACTGCTAAAGAGGGACGCAATATTCTTCCTACAAGAAACGTGCGTAAGACAGGGAGAAAATAGGTATCATCATAAAAATACAAAAGGGTCCAGTATTAATGAGTCACAAGACCAACCTCACTTCTGGCATCTTCTTGTGTTTTCAAGATCACAGAGGAGATTTAGCCTTTACTGATGCTCGTAAACATCCCAATACCAAGCTCTTTGCTGGTGCAGATGAAGGCTCCAACCAGCATTAGAAAGAGGAGAGGACAGATGTGCTGGTGGTCAAGGAGCATTTGTAGATAGCACCATAGAAGGTAGAGTGTCATAAATTATCAATACCAAGATGCTTGGAATAAGTAAACACTTAGCTCCTATACAAAATAACCTCCATAATTTGGAGATCAACATCTTCCTTTCCTCCAATAGTTAGGCACAGTTTTTGTACATGGGCTCTTATCCCTCTTACTAGAATTGTAATGCGGCTGGATAATTTGAACCAGCAAGTCTCTCCCTCACTGAGCATACACTTCTGGGAGTGCCACCTGAAAGGGGTGTCCAGAAGCATTGTAGCCTGATGAAATCCAAAGCAAGGATCTGCACAGACATCACACTGATTTGTAACATCCTTTCAGAAAACAAGAAAAGAATTCAAGAAAGCAGAGCTAAGCACAGACAGGCACCCAGCATGTTGGTAATTCGCACATAAGCCTCTTGGGTGATAAAAATATCTCCTAGAATGAGAAGTCTAGACACACCAGTGTGCTTGGAGCTTCTACTACTCCTAGAAGCCTCTCCACATCAAGCGCAGCACGGGGTGGTCAGTCTCCCAGACAGATGGGACTGCTTCTAATCATTTCCATAAAGGTACACTTAGCACATTTCTTCTGTCACTTCATCAGTGTTCATCAAGGTCACAAACTGAAACACGCATGCAGCTCCCTACCACACAACTTGATATGTGTGATCACTCCCACCACGTAACACGGACACCACAATTTTGCTTAAAAAGATAGACTAAGCATTTTGTGGATGCAGGAGACCTGTGATGCCTTTCCTGAAGAATACTGCACAGCACAGACTGAATAAGCTTCTCTGGTTGACTGTATCTGTCTGAAAGCTGGATAAAAGCAGGCCTGCCAGCACCCAGAGTTTTGTACTGGCCTTCTAAACATGCAGTCCACATTCTCTGTTCAGAGTATGTAGGTCTCAGTGTTTTAGATTCTATTTCAAAGTCCAGACACTTTAAAATTAGGTGTCGTACTGCTATAATCAAAACCAACCCAAACTCCTATTCAGTCTTTGCCTATCATTGTCAACAGTAAAATTTTCAGTAGCAGCTATTTGAGTCTGAAGTCTCAGTCTTTAGATAAGATTTTATGGATCCCATAAAATTTCTTTTCCATAGGTTCTAATCAATGTTGAAATTTCTGTACAATGGGCACAGAACAAGGAAATAGGCAGGAAAGATGAAAGGCAGCAATATTCTTCCATCTGCAAAATTCCAGTACTCATTGTGTCAGTAACTCTCGTCAGGAATTATTTTCCACCCACTGTAGAAACAATTCAAAACCAAACTCAGAAAACCTAGCTCCTCCCATTAGCAGCTGCAAGTAAAACTTCTTTTCCCGGAGAAGTAATGCATGAGTCTATTTTCAATACTATTGACTCCTGTCAACATTGTGAAAGAGACATGACTCCTCATCATCTAGACTTTTTCACTTTTAGCACAGGGGGAAATTTTTAGTTAAAACATTGGTAGAACCCTACTCTGAAGCCTCTGAAAAGTCTGCCATTAAAAAAAGTATATAAAAAAATTCACAAAGTAAGCTAAATTACCTACTAGTAATAAATGACTAGCAAAAATACTGAATTTGTAATCAATAGATACCGGCAGTGGTGTTGGAGGAATCTGGCTTCATGTCTAACATATAAATACACAGAAATCCATGTGCATTGAAAGATGCAAATCCCCACCTTTTACTCTACCTGCTCTCACGCTAGCATCGAAAGATGACTTTTAGTGTTCTTTCCAATTAGCCTTTACCTCTCCTCTCTCTTCTGAAATGACAGCATGAGCCCAAGAATTACCCCGTCTCGCCTGCAGCTCCTGGAGAGCTTAGCTTGCAGAACCCTAGCCTGGAACCAGGCACAGCATATACGCAGAGAACCAGGAATATCAAGAAGGGGTTTCGGGGGGTTTTTTTTTGTTTGTTTTTTTTTTTTGAGAAATTGGAAGGAAAGCGAACTTCAGGACTGCCTGAAAGGGCAGGTATGGTGGACGAAGCCTACGTAATGGAAGGGTATTTACAGTGTTGAATGGCAGATTAGAGGAAGGAGCACACATATGCATAGACTTCTGCTCCCAGAACACCTTGCTAGAACCACTAATTTAATATTAGGAAAAACTTTGCAAGGATAGCGTGTCTGTCCATGAAAGAAAACTACAAAGAGACTGCTACAAATACTTTCAATATCCTCTGCATCTCCTAAACCAAATTCCTCCAACAGATCTGCAAAACAAATAAATCCAATGCTTTACTAAATACTTCTATCCAGAAAGACTACGAAGCTAAACCCAGAACCACATGAAGCGAGTATTACCTGATTTCTGCTGCCTTTTTTCAGGAGAGGTTTCGCTCATTTCCAAAACAGATTCAGGAGCCTTCAGCTAGGAAAGACACAAGCCAATGATAAAAAAACCAAATTCAAAGTAACTACATACTATTTAAGGAGCAGAACCAGTAGTCAGTCTGACATGAACAAATATTTACCTGGGAGTTGCTGGGTTTCTCTGGAAGGCCTGGAGGTGAAAAATGTTTTGAAAAGTGTTATTTTATTTAACTGAAGGTATCTTTGAGTCCATTCAACATCAGTAGTTTGTACACCTAAGTATTAGTTGCAAGCATTATTTCATCAAGAGTACTATACCTAACATTCAGTTTACCTCATCATACACCATTTGTATCAGTATACAAGAAACGGACAATGCATACTTCCCATTGTGCACCTTGGATTTTAAAAAAATAATAGTCACAGAACTAGGATAATTCATGTGAAGCAATAAGGTCATGCTTGTCAACAGAACAACATTAAAATGTTTAGTCCTTTTGCGGAGCCAAATCCTGCTTTCTAAAAGGATTATTTCAAAAGCCAAAGCTGGTCTGCTGCAAGGAATGATCATAAACCAGTCCAACAGCACTATGACTGTGATTATCCTACAAGCGTTTAGTGGTGAGGAGTATTTTCCTTTCCACTGATGGAACAGAGAAAGCATGGGTGCAGACACAGAAACCTCATATACGCGTCATTCGGTGAGGTAAAGACGAGCTAGTTCTCATCAGATTGTTCTGGTTTAGCTTGCAAGGACAAAAAAAAAAAAAGAAACAAACATTGTTTGCTTGTCATCTGCGTTTATAGCAAATAGAAATACCTTAGAAAGATTACCATAATCACCTTTTATCGCCTTTTCACACGAATTTTAAACTTATCTTAGTAGACTCATACAAAGCAGACTTCCACAACAACTACTCAACTAGCAGATTCACTAGCTCCCAGGAGCTCGTAAAGTTTTGCTTCCAGCTTACTAAACTAAAATTGGATTAGCTTCTTCAGCTATTCTGTTGCACCTATACTATGAGCAGGACCAACAAACCATTTGTTAAAGGAGAAATCCTTCGGAAAAGTTCTACCCCAACCACAAAACTTCCCTGCCATCCTATGCTCCAGAGACAGTGTCACAAAGTACAGGCAGAAACCCTTAGCAACAAAACCTGAACTTTTAGTTACATTTTAGCTCCTAGGCAAAGCACAACAGAATGCTATCCAAAATTAAGCTAGGGAAAAAAACGCTTAGCCAGATCATAGCTTTCTCCTGCTGCATTATCCAAGAATATTTAAGTGTTCCGACAGGTCAGTCCTAAAACAGGTAAACTTGCATCCCTATGCAACGAGAACCTGAAATCAAAAAAATACAAACGCGTCCAAAGGATGCCCATAACGCGAACAAGACAACCTCCTTTACAAACTGGCCAGCAGTGCTGTGATAACTGGTGTTCATTAACAAATACTAAGCACTTCATTGCTATAGCGCACACCCACACCATAACAGCATTCCTAAGACAGACACTGATAAAAGTTCACTTTAGTCTATAAATGCTTACAAACAAACATTTAGTCCACCAGGAAGTTACCATTGTTGTGTTCCCCTGAAGCAACCTGTGAGGACGCTCCACGTCTGTCTGCAGCTGAGAGCAACACACCGGACGATCCTTTTCTCATACTTTCAGAATCCGTCTCTATACTCTAAAACACACGCATGAGAATTGGTACAAATGCATTTTCAATTCATTTCTATGCAAAAAGCTCCTGCTAAGCCAACTTGCATAGCACTGTATCAAGTATATTAGAGATGCAAAAACCTTGAGAAGGTCCTTGGAACGGACACATCGAGACAGAGTATATTGGAAAATCACAGCAGTTGTGTGTGTTTTCAGATCCCAGGCAAAATCCTCAAAACTCATCTCAACTACTCTGTCATCGCTATTCCCAATCACAAAGGTGATTTGGGTTGAACAAACACTAGCGAGACAAAGCTTACAGAAACTAAGACTACCTAAAACCAAATAATTTAGTCTTGTATATTTGAGAAGGGGGTGCGGAAGAGTTGATTTTTCCTCACAAGAAAAGCCAGAGGGGGTAAGCTACAGACCCTGCTTGTTTTCTTCCAGCCTATTACCACGCACAGAAAAAACTTAAAAGGGCAGACACAGCCAGCATGCGTCTATCTCTGTTGAACATGACTTTCAAAAAGGGCCAAAGTACACCTACAAAACATAGAGAGGATCTATTGAGAAGCAGCTAACTGTCTAGGTCGTAGACCCTAAGGGCAGCCACTGACCAAGTCAGCAGAACAGAGCTGTATGGTGAAAAAGCAACAATCCTGCCAGCTCCTCTGGAAAGCTCAGAGCATTTTAAGCAGCAAGAAACTTCACTGCTTCAATACTATACTAGAAACCAAACTCAAAGGCCAGTTGCTATGAGACCCAAGTCATTAACTTGACCTGACTTCATCCCGATCCTAACTGAACAGCTGGCCTAGAGCAGAAATATTTCAAGGGCCCCCAGTTACAAGCACATGGCAGAAGCAGGAGAAGAGGAAATAAGCCTTGTCAACAGTAGGGCCCAAGTCAAAAGCAAGCTCTCAAATGTTTCTGGATCTTACTCCTACCCTCCCCCTGCCCCCAGTGGGACACCCCCCACACCCCCGTGCCCTTCACAGAAAGTACCTCAGAATCCCAGGGAGATTCATCATCTTCATCCTCCTCTGCTCCCACTGGTGGCAGGGCACCTACAAATGAGGTAAGAAGAAGTGAGACACTGAGCGTTTGTATTTCACTCTGCTTTTCCCCATCAGTCAAACCCTGCATGCAAAGGATGCACAGTGATTCTACCGCTGAGGAAAAACTAAGAAGTGAGCGTTACTCAAACATTTCTTCACACCCAGCCACATCATGGTATTTCCTTTACATTGCCACCTCCTCTTGCCTCCTTTCCACCAGGAGATGGCTATGCACAACAGCTGACACAATTACAAGCCAATACCCAACACGTGTTTGGGTAACATTCAGTGAGACACTCCAGTATGCTGCAGTCCCGTGGTATACAGAGTTTAGGTCACCCGCTCTCCAGCCTACAGCTCCAGAATTTGGCATTTACTACCACTTCCCACTGCACAGGAGGTACCGTAGAAACACTATCCAAAACATCCGCACGCTAACATCACTAAAATCACCGAGAAACAATGCTCTTTTTGCAGTGCTACCAGCAAAGATCTTCCTTGCCAGAGAGTCCTCACCCTGCACCTTCCCAGAAGCTAAACACCTAAGCACTGCCATGCAAAAATACAGTAGAGGCTCACAGCACACACACTCACCCCAGACACACAAAAGTCACTTCTATCTCAGGATCCAAATCTCTTCTCTACCAGACAAACGTAAAGCTCAGTCTCAGTGGATTCCTGGCCAAATCAGACTGCCTTCACTTCTCTGTTTTAAGCTGCTCCATTAGGTAAAACTGATTCAGGAGTCACTCGTGGGGAGACACGCGTGCAAAGAAGGGGGAAGGAGCTGGAGACCAGCGAGGGCACCCACCTCAGAAGAGGACAACCACTGGTTCCAGCCTGGGCTTTACTTACCCTACGCCAAACACATGCTTACAGTAAAACGCAGAGAGACAGAAGAGCATGCACAGGCACAACACTTGAATACAGCAGGTTCTGCCAGGCCCCCTGTGTAGCGTTTGATCAGCAGCTACACGTGCTCATGTGGTGACACCTACCACACGAAGCTACTCTCTGGAGGCAGACAATGGAAACAGTGCCTTCTCCTCCTGCTGCAAGACACGAGGTGGGGACCAAAATGCTCAAGTCTGAGCTGGTAATGCTTTCAAGCACACACAAGTGTGGCACCGGAGAGGCCTTCTACGTTTTAAAACTGGACAAATTGAGGCACTGGCACAGAACAGTTTTCTCTCAGGTTGTCTCAAATCTTTTCCAGGCTTCAGCCAAGAGCAACCACAGTTTTTTAAGCTGACAGCACAGGCCAGAAAGGGAAATACTACTGTCACACCCAAGACACTCTAGTCCCCTTCTCTTTCTCATCTGCGCACTTTGTTCAGGTCGTTTCAGGGAAAACACAGCAACAAAAGCAAGAATGGCAGCTGCTTCACATAGCATCGTTTGGAATCCAATGCCACAATTTCAGTTCTTCAAGAATGAATGAAAAGGAACAAAAGCTGCTTTCCTTCTCTGCCAATGCCCACTAGGATTCACAGGCAAGGGGAAAAAAAAAGTAAAACTTCTTTTCCTGGAGAAGTAATGCATGAGTCTATTTTCAATACTATTGACTCCTGTCAACATTGTGAAAGAGACATGACTCCTCATCATCTAGACTTTTTCACTTTTAGCACAGGGGGAAATTTTTAGTTAAAACATTGGTAGAACCCTACTCTGAAGCCTCTGAAAAGTCTGCCATTAAAAAAGTATATAAAAGATTCACAAAGGAAGTTAAATTACCTACTAGTAATAAATGACTAGCAAAAATACTGAATTTGTAATCAATAGATACCGGCAGTGGTGTTGGAGGAATCTGGCTTCATGTCTAACATATAAATACACAGAAATCCATGTGCATTGAAAGATGCAGATCCCCACCTTTTACTCTACCTGCTCTCACGCTAGCATCGAAAGATGACTTTTAGTGTTCTTTCCAATTAGCCTTTACCTCTCCTCTCTCTTCTGAAATTTCCCTCCTCATAAACTGTCTTACATAATGACTTTTTGCAGATTACAGTGCAAAGCAGCTACTCTGCTATACAGAAGACATGAAAACGCCACTACCTAATTTTGACCAAAAAATAGATTTTAAGAAGTTATTACTATGAGTCAGTAGCAAAGTAAATAGAATGGAAAGTTTCGTCTTGCATTCAGCAGTTAATTGTGCAAGATACTGTACCTGTTTTCCAGATTTATCAAATAAACGTAGGAAGGATGGCATTCAGCCCTTTTAGAGTGAGAGATATTTGTGCTGCAGGAATCGCGATGCTTTGCTGAAGCAATCTACATTGCTTAAACCCAAATCCAAACATAAAAGTTTGAAAGAAATGTTCACATGCATTTCTTAACACCCAATCTTCAAGATAACACACGGGTAAAAAACAACACAACACAAATGAAGAAAGACACACAGGAAAAATAGCTGACGTGAAATGAGCTATGAAAAGGCGGTCTGTCTTTTCTGTGTTTGTAATACTACAACGTACAGGTCCATTATGAGGCTACATTTCACACTACTGCGTAATGCAGGCAAAACTAAACCTCATGTTTTAACTCAACAACTGTTAACAAACCTCCATGCATCTTACAAAAGCACTATCACTGCAGAATAAAGGGCAAAAGAGGACCTGTTGTTGCTTACCCATGGTGAATACATGAGAGAGGAGGAGAGCGGTATTAATCTCTTATTATCAAAATAACAATGTTACTTCCCCCCTCCCCCCCCCCCAAAAACAAGGATGCCAAAGAACTTGCAACTATTTGTGCTCTATACTTAGAAGTTACAAGTTCACTTACTTGCTTACATACCTGTTCACCTCTCTCTGGTTTACATTTTCAATAGCTGACTGCAGAAACTCTACAACCTTAATGGGGAATTGTTTTTCATCTCACTAACAAAGACGCAAATCAATAAATGTTAGAACAAAGAAACTAAAAACCCACTAAGTTCATAGTATCCTCTCTCCAACATATAGTGGGCCAACTAGCTGCTTCACTTTTAGCCTTGCTCCCCAAGAAAAAGAGAATTCCTGACAACATGCTGACACTGTCATTTCCTCCTGTCTCTCTTTCCCCCCTTCCTTCCCCTACCTCTGAACCACTAGTTAGTTTCCATGAAACAAGAGAGGGAAGCCTCAGAGGAATGTATTTCATACGTGTTTCAAAACAATTGCCAGACAGGTAGAGAAAAGCCAGGCAAGTAGTAATTCCTGCTAAGTACAGCGACAGCATGAGCCCAAGAATTACCCCGTCTCGCCTGCAGCTCCTGGAGAGCTTAGCTTGCAGAACCCTAGCCTGGAACCAGGCACAGCATATACGCAGAGAACCAGGAATATCAAGAAGGGGTTTCGGGGGGTTTTTTTTTGTTTGTTTTTTTTTTTTGAGAAATTGGAAGGAAAGCGAACTTCAGGACTGCCTGAAAGGGCAGGTATGGTGGACGAAGCCTACGTAATGGAAGGGTATTTACAGTGTTGAATGGCAGATTAGAGGAAGGAGCACACATATGCATAGACTTCTGCTCCCAGAACACCTTGCTAGAACCACTAATTTAATATTAGGAAAAACTTTGCAAGGATAGCGTGTCTGTCCATGAAAGAAAACTACAAAGAGACTGCTACAAATACTTTCAATATCCTCTGCATCTCCTAAACCAAATTCCTCCAACAGATCTGCAAAACAAATAAATCCAATGCTTTACTAAATACTTCTATCCAGAAAGACTACGAAGCTAAACCCAGAACCACATGAAGCGAGTATTACCTGATTTCTGCTGCCTTTTTTCAGGAGAGGTTTCGCTCATTTCCAAAACAGATTCAGGAGCCTTCAGCTAGGAAAGACACAAGCCAATGATAAAAAAAACCAAATTCAAAGTAACTACATACTATTTAAGGAGCAGAACCAGTAGTCAGTCTGACATGAACAAATATTTACCTGGGAGTTGCTGGGTTTCTCTGGAAGGCCTGGAGGTGAAAAATGTTTTGAAAAGTGTTATTTTATTTAACTGAAGGTATCTTTGAGTCCATTCAACATCAGTAGTTTGTACACCTAAGTATTAGTTGCAAGCATTATTTCATCAAGAGTACTATACCTAACATTCAGTTTACCTCATCATACACCATTTGTATCAGTATACAAGAAACGGACAATGCATACTTCCCATTGTGCACCTTGGATTTTAAAAAAATAATAGTCACAGAACTAGGATAATTCATGTGAAGCAATAAGGTCATGCTTGTCAACAGAACAACATTAAAATGTTTAGTCCTTTTGCGGAGCCGAATCCTGCTTTCTAAAAGGATTATTTCAAAAGCCAAAGCTGGTCTGCTGCAAGGAATGATCATAAACCAGTCCAACAGCACTATGACTGTGATTATCCTACAAGCGTTTAGTGGTGAGGAGTATTTTCCTTTCCACTGATGGAACAGAGAAAGCATGGGTGCAGACACAGAAACCTCATATACGCGTCATTCGGTGAGGTAAAGACGAGCTAGTTCTCATCAGATTGTTCTGGTTTAGCTTGCAAGGACAAAAAAAAAAAAAAAGAAACAAACGTTGTTTGCTTGTCATCTGCGTTTATAGCAAATAGAAATACCTTAGAAAGATTACCATAATCACCTTTTATCGCCTTTTCACACGAATTTTAAAAAGTTATCTTAGTAGACTCATACAAAGCAGACTTCCACAACAACTACTCAACTAGCAGATTCACAAGCTCCCAGGAGCTCGTAAAGTTTTGCTTCCAGCTTACTAAACTAAAATTGGATTAGCTTCTTCAGCTATTCTGTTGCACCTATACTATGAGCAGGACCAACAAACCATTTGTTAAAGGAGAAATCCTTCGGAAAAGTTCTACCCCAACCACAAAACTTCCCTGCCATCCTATGCTCAAGAGACAGTGTCACAAAGTACAGGCAGAAACCCTTCGCAACAAAACCTGAACTTTTAGTTACATTTTAGCTCCTAGGCAAAGCACAACAGAATGCTATCCAAAATTAAGCTAGGGAAAAAAACGCTTAGCCAGATCATAGCTTTCTCCTGCTGCATTATCCAAGAATATTTAAGTGTTCCGACAGGTCAGTCCTAAAACAGGTAAACTTGCATCCCTATGCAACGAGAACCTGAAATCAAAAAAATACAAACGCGTCCAAAGGATGCCCATAACGCGAACAAGACAACCTCCTTTACAAACTGGCCAGCAGTGCTGTGATAACTGGTGTTCATTAACAAATACTAAGCACTTCATTGCTATAGCGCACACCCACACCATAACAGCATTCCTAAGACAGACACTGATAAAAGTTCACTTTAGTCTATAAATGCTTACAAACAAACATTTAGTCCACCAGGAAGTTACCATTGTTGTGTTCCCCTGAAGCAACCTGTGAGGACGCTCCACGTCTGTCTGCAGCTGAGAGCAACACACCGGACGATCCTTTTCTCATACTTTCAGAATCCGTCTCTATACTCTAAAACACACGCGTGAGAATTGGTACAAATGCATTTTCAATTCATTTCTATGCAAAAAGCTCCTGCTAAGCCAACTTGCATAGCACTGTATCAAGTATATTAGAGATGCAAAAACCTTGAGAAGGTCCTTGGAACGGACACATCGAGACAGAGTATATTGGAAAATCACAGCAGTTGTGTGTGTTTTCAGATCCCAGGCAAAATCCTCAAAACTCATCTCAACTACTCTGTCATCGCTATTCCCAATCACAAAGGTGATTTGGGTTGAACAAACACTAGCGAGACAAAGCTTACAGAAACTAAGACTACCTAAAACCAAATAATTTAGTCTTGTATATTTGAGAAGGGGGTGCGGAAGAGTTGATTTTTCCTCACAAGAAAAGCCAGAGGGGGTAAGCTACAGACCCTGCTTGTTTTCTTCCAGCCTATTACCACGCACAGAAAAAACTTAAAAGGGCAGACACAGCCAGCATGCGTCTATCTCTGTTGAACATGACTTTCAAAAAGGGCCAAAGTACACCTACAAAACATAGAGAGGATCTATTGAGAAGCAGCTAACTGTCTAGGTCGTAGACCCTAAGGGCAGCCACTGACCAAGTCAGCAGAACAGAGCTGTATGGTGAAAAAGCAACAATCCTGCCAGCTCCTCTGGAAAGCTCAGAGCATTTTAAGCAGCAAGAAACTTCACTGCTTCAATACTATACTAGAAACCAAACTCAAAGGCCAGTTGCTATGAGACCCAAGTCATTAACTTGACCTGACTTCATCCCGATCCTAACTGAACAGCTGGCCTAGAGCAGAAATATTTCAAGGGCCCCCAGTTACAAGCACATGGCAGAAGCAGGAGAAGAGGAAATAAGCCTTGTCAACAGTAGGGCCCAAGTCAAAAGCAAGCTCTCAAATGTTTCTGGATCTTACTCCTACCCTCCCCCTGCCCCCAGTGGGACACCCCCCACACCCCCGTGCCCTTCACAGAAAGTACCTCAGAATCCCAGGGAGATTCATCATCTTCATCCTCCTCTGCTCCCACTGGTGGCAGGGCACCTACAAATGAGGTAAGAAGAAGTGAGACACTGAGCGTTTATATTTCACTCTGCTTCTCCCCATCAGTCAAACCCTGCATGCAAAGGATGCACAGTGATTCTACCGCTGAGGAAAAACTAAGAAGTGAGCGTTACTCAAACATTTCTTCACACCCAGCCACATCATGGTATTTCCTTTACATTGCCACCTCCTCTTGCCTCCTTTCCACCAGGAGATGGCTATGCACAACAGCTGACACAATTACAAGCCAATACCCAACACGTGTTTGGGTAACATTCAGTGAGACACTCCAGTATGCTGCAGTCCCGTGGTATACGGAGTTTAGGTCACCCGCTCTCCAGCCTACAGCTCCAGAATTTGGCATTTACTACCACTTCCCACTGCACAGGAGGTACCGTAGAAACACTATCCAAAACATCCGCACGCTAACATCACTAAAATCACCGAGAAACAATGCTCCTTTTGCAGTGCTACCAGCAAAGATCTTCCTTGCCAGAGAGTCCTCACCCTGCACCTTCCCAGAGGCTAAACACCTAAGCACTGCCATGCAAAAATACAGTAGAGGCTCACAGCACACACACTCACCCCAGACACACAAAAGTCACTTCTATCTCAGGATCCAAATCTCTTCTCTACCAGACAAACGTAAAGCTCAGTCTCAGTGGATTCCTGGCCAAATCAGACTGCCTTCACTTCTCTGTTTTAAGCTGCTCCATTAGGTAAAACTGATTCAGGAGTCACTCGTGGGGAGACACGCGTGCAAAGAAGGGGGAAGGAGCTGGAGACCAGCGAGGGCACCCACCTCAGAAGAGGACAACCACTGGTTCCAGCCTGGGCTTTACTTACCCTACGCCAAACACATGCTTACAGTAAAACGCAGAGAGACAGAAGAGCATGCACAGGCACAACACTTGAATACAGCAGGTTCTGCCAGGCCCCCTGTGTAGCGTTTGATCAGCAGCTACACGTGCTCATGTGGTGACACCTACCACACGAAGCTACTCTCTGGAGGCAGACAATGGAAACAGTGCCTTCTCCTCCTGCTGCAAGACACGAGGTGGGGACCAAAATGCTCAAGTCTGAGCTGGTAATGCTTTCAAGCACACACAAGTGTGGCACCGGAGAGGCCTTCTACGTTTTAAAACTGGACAAACTGAGGCACTGGCACAGAACAGTTTTCTCTCAGGTTGTCTCAAATCTTTTCCAGGCTTCAGCCAAGAGCAACCACAGTTTTTTAAGCTGACAGCACAGGCCAGAAAGGGAAATACTACTGTCACACCCAAGACACTCTAGTCCCCTTCTCTTTCTCATCTGCGCACTTTGTTCAGGTCGTTTCAGGGAAAACACAGCAACAAAAGCAAGAATGGCAGCTGCTTCACATAGCATCGTTTGGAATCCAATGCCACAATTTCAGTTCTTCAAGAATGAATGAAAAGGAACAAAAGCTGCTTTCCTTCTCTGCCAATGCCCACTAGGATTCACAGGCAAGGGGAAAAAAAAAGTAAAACTTCTTTTCCTGGAGAAGTAATGCATGAGTCTATTTTCAATACTATTGACTCCTGTCAACATTGTGAAAGAGACATGACTCCTCATCATCTAGACTTTTTCACTTTTAGCACAGGGGGAAATTTTTAGTTAAAACATTGGTAGAACCCTACTCTGAAGCCTCTGAAAAGTCTGCCATTAAAAAAGTATATAAAAGATTCACAAAGGAAGTTAAATTACCTACTAGTAATAAATGACTAGCAAAAATACTGAATTTGTAATCAATAGATACCGGCAGTGGTGTTGGAGGAATCTGGCTTCATGTCTAACATATAAATACACAGAAATCCATGTGCATTGAAAGATGCAGATCCCCACCTTTTACTCTACCTGCTCTCACGCTAGCATCGAAAGATGACTTTTAGTGTTCTTTCCAATTAGCCTTTACCTCTCCTCTCTCTTCTGAAATTTCCCTCCTCATAAACTGTCTTACATAATGACTTTTTGCAGATTACAGTGCAAAGCAGCTACTCTGCTATACAGAAGACATGAAAACGCCACTACCTAATTTTGACCAAAAAATAGATTTTAAGAAGTTATTACTATGAGTCAGTAGCAAAGTAAATAGAATGGAAAGTTTCGTCTTGCATTCAGCAGTTAATTGTGCAAGATACTGTACCTGTTTTCCAGATTTATCAAATAAACGTAGGAAGGATGGCATTCAGCCCTTTTAGAGTGAGAGATATTTGTGCTGCAGGAATCGCGATGCTTTGCTGAAGCAATCTACATTGCTTAAACCCAAATCCAAACATAAAAGTTTGAAAGAAATGTTCACATGCATTTCTTAACACCCAATCTTCAAGATAACACACGGGTAAAAAACAACACAACACAAATGAAGAAAGACACACAGGAAAAATAGCTGACGTGAAATGAGCTATGAAAAGGCGGTCTGTCTTTTCTGTGTTTGTAATACTACAACGTACAGGTCCATTATGAGGCTACATTTCACACTACTGCGTAATGCAGGCAAAACTAAACCTCATGTTTTAACTCAACAACTGTTAACAAACCTCCGTGCATCTTACAAAAGCACTATCACTGCAGAATAAAGGGCAAAAGAGGACCTGTTGTTGCTTACCCATGGTGAATACATGAGAGAGGAGGAGAGCGGTATTAATCTCTTATTAGCAAAATAACAATGTTACTTCCCCCCTCCCCCCCCCCCAAAAACAAGGATGCCAAAGAACTTGCAACTATTTGTGCTCTATACTTAGAAGTTACAAGTTCACTTACTTGCTTACATACCTGTTCACCTCTCTCTGGTTTACATTTTCAATAGCTGACTGCAGAAACTCTACAACCTTAATGGGGAATTGTTTTTCATCTCACTAACAAAGACGCAAATCAATAAATGTTAGAACAAAGAAACTAAAAACCCACTAAGTTCATAGTATCCTCTCTCCAACATATAGTGGGCCAACTAGCTGCTTCACTTTTAGCCTTGCTCCCCAAGAAAAAGAGAATTCCTGACAACATGCTGACACTGTCATTTCCTCCTGTCTCTCTTTCCCCCCTTCCTTCCCCTACCTCTGAACCACTAGTTAGTTTCCATGAAACAAGAGAGGGAAGCCTCAGAGGAATGTATTTCATACGTGTTTCAAAACAATTGCCAGACAGGTAGAGAAAAGCCAGGCAAGTAGTAATTCCTGCTAAGTACAGCGACAGCATGAGCCCAAGAATTACCCCGTCTCGCCTGCAGCTCCTGGAGAGCTTAGCTTGCAGAACCCTAGCCTGGAACCAGGCACAGCATATACGCAGAGAACCAGGAATATCAAGAAGGGGTTTCGGGTTGGTTTTTTGGTTTGGTTTTTTTTTTGAGAAATTGGAAGGAAAGCGAACTTCAGGACTGCCTGAAAGGGCAGGTATGGTGGACGAAGCCTGCGTAATGGAAGGGTATTTACAGTGTTGAATGGCAGATTAGAGGAAGGAGCACAAATATGCATAGACTTCTGCTCCCAGAACACCTTGCTAGAACCACTAATTTAATATTAGGAAAAACTTTGCAAGGATAGCGTGTCTGTCCATGAAAGAAAACTACAAAGAGACTGCTACAAATACTTTCAATATCCTCTGCATCTCCTAAACCAAATTCCTCCAACAGATCTGCAAAACAAATAAATCCAATGCTTTACTAAATACTTCTATCCAGAAAGACTACGAAGCTAAACCCAGAACCACATGAAGCGAGTATTACCTGATTTCTGCTGCCTTTTTTTAGGAGAGGTTTCGCTCATTTCCAAAACAGATTCAGGAGCCTTCAGCTAGGAAAGACACAAGCCAATGATAAAAAAACCAAATTCAAAGTAACTACATACTATTTAAGGAGCAGAACCAGTAGTCAGTCTGACATGAACAAATATTTACCTGGGAGTTGCTGGGTTTCTCTGGAAGGCCTGGAGGTGAAAAATGTTTTGAAAAGTGTTATTTTATTTAACTGAAGGTATCTTTGAGTCCATTCAACATCAGTAGTTTGTACACCTAAGTATTAGTTGCAAGCATTATTTCATCAAGAGTACTATACCTAACATTCAGTTTACCTCATCATACACCATTTGTATCAGTATACAAGAAACGGACAATGCATACTTCCCATTGTGCACCTTGGATTTTAAAAAAATAATAGTCACAGAACTAGGATAATTCATGTGAAGCAATAAGGTCATGCTTGTCAACAGAACAACATTAAAATGTTTAGTCCTTTTGCGGAGCCAAATCCTGCTTTCTAAAAGGATTATTTCAAAAGCCAAAGCTGGTCTGCTGCAAGGAATGATCATAAACCAGTCCAACAGCACTATGACTGTGATTATCCTACAAGCGTTTAGTGGTGAGGAGTATTTTCCTTTCCACTGATGGAACAGAGAAAGCATGGGTGCAGACACAGAAACCTCATATACGCGTCATTCGGTGAGGTAAAGACGAGCTAGTTCTCATCAGATTGTTCTGGTTTAGCTTGCAAGGACAAAAAAAAAAAGAAACAAACATTGTTTGCTTGTCATCTGCGTTTATAGCAAATAGAAATACCTTAGAAAGATTACCATAATCACCTTTTATCGCCTTTTCACACGAATTTTAAACTTATCTTAGTAGACTCATACAAAGCAGACTTCCACAACAACTACTCAACTAGCAGATTCACAAGCTCCCAGGAGCTCGTAAAGTTTTGCTTCCAGCTTACTAAACTAAAATTGGATTAGCTTCTCCAGCTATTCTGTTGCACCTATACTATGAGCAGGACCAACAAACCATTTGTTAAAGGAGAAATCCTTCGGAAAAGTTCTACCCCAACCACAAAACTTCCCTGCCATCCTATGCTCAAGAGACAGTGTCACAAAGTACAGGCAGAAACCCTTAGCAACAAAACCTGAACTTTTAGTTACATTTTAGCTCCTAGGCAAAGCACAACAGAATGCTATCAAAAATTAAGCTGCTTTCCTTCTCTGCCAATGCCCACTAGGATTCACAGGCAAGGGGAAAAATTGGCTCAGAAGTCAATCACCCTTTTAGTTCTTTCACTCTGTATTAATATTTGTAGAGGAAGACTTGGGATCCATGTTTACCAACTCATTTCTCTCACCAGCATTGCCTTTTGAAGCATTGTGGACTTGATGGCTATCATTACAAATAGAATTTTTCACACTCTCAACAACTGTAGTTCGGAGCTCTTCACCAGTGTCTTCCTTCCCCTCTTCTTCCCGTTGAGGTGATTCTTCCTAAAAGAGATCAACCAAAACAGCTCGAAAGAGCAGAAACAAGCATTTTCTTCACTATCCATGGACAACTTGAAAAATACGTGTCTTGAGAGACAAAAAAGAGAAACTTCGTTGACCTTTGTTTTGCAAAGCCTTCAGTTTTTCCATGGGAATCTGTATGAGTAGATTGCCTAGTGTCTTAAGTCTCACCCTTGGTTTTGCAAAGCCCCTGAGAAGCACTTCCTCATGTCAATCTAACTCTAGCTTCACTTTAATTACATCATTCTGGAACACATTCCTTCTTTTCACCTACTTTGCTCCAAGGAAAAATCACTAGCTTCCTGCTCTCAGTCTTCTTCAAACTTCCTGTTGTTTCCTCACTTTCAGCCATCACATCATGAATTTTACTAAATGGCAGTAAATCTTCACAGATAAAATCTCTACATACAACTGAGAAAAATGTGATTCCAGAAAAAGTCTACCGCCTATTCTTTTTCCTGCAAAACCACTGTAGCTAATAGAAAAAAAAATATTGAAAATACTGCCTAATATTATTCTCATACCTAAGAAACTGCTTTGGCTAGGTGTAAGACATTTTCTAATATCAAAAAAGGATAATCAAAAGACGGATATATGTGAACTATTAACAGAAACCCAGTTTACCATTTGTTTCTTACCTATATTACCCTTAGAAAATATCCTGATGGGATTTAATCATCCTTATATACTTACTCTGGTGCTTGAGTGAAATGCTGCTCTTAAATTTTCTTCACACCTATTTGAGTGCAAGCTTTCACTTTGTTTCAGTGCTTCACAGACTTTATCATCTACTTGTTCATATTGCTCTTCTTCGGTATCTTCATCATCCATGTGTTCAAGAACGACAGAGTTCTGTCTTTGACTTTGAAGCCTTAGGTTTTTTGCTGCTGACGAAGAATTATTACCACTTTCAAAGTCATCACCAAAGTTCGACTTTTTCTCTTTAAGACCACAACTATGTGAGAGAGGCTGAAGTAGCTCTTTTTTACAGCCTGTCATTTCAGAGTCTGCCAAAAAGGAGTCAGCATTCTCGTGAAACTTCTGAATCATGCTTTTCCTGCCCCAGCTTTCTTGTGTATTTTGCAAATTATTTACATTTTGAAAGACAGGTTGTTTTGGTACTGACTTGCAAGATACTTCGTTATTCATTCTCTTTGGAGACATGGCAGTTACATTTTCCTGCAGCCTTTCAAAACACCCAGCTATAAAAGACACAGGAGTATCAACAGATTCCTCCACCTCTTCATCAAGTTCTTTACTTATTTTATCATCATAGACATCTCCAGTTCCACACTGAGCTTGCCCTTCAAACTTAGCATTACTAAAATACTCCAATTTCTGATTAATTTTCCGTTTAGGTTCTGATTTCTCTCCCTGCTCCTCCTCCAGTATGTCATTAGACCGAGTTTCTTCATCTTCCAGATCTTCATCCTCTTCATCCTCCTCCTCCTCCTCAGAATCTTCATCATCATCATCTCCATTCTCATTTTCATCATCATCCTTCTCCTCCAATTCTTCTTCCTCAAAGTTGCTTCCATCTGAGACATCTTGATTCAACAATTCTCCACGTACTCCTTTGTTCAGGTTTGCATGTGACGGGGTTCTTTGTTTGAGGCGGCTCTTTGGTGTCTTAGGACTTTCAATTTTAGAACCATCACCATCATCTTAAAGCAGAAGGAAAAATACATGTGAACAAAAGAAGTTATGTAAATAGCAACAGGCATGTTACCAGATTAATGCACAGGAGAGGAGTTGTCTGGAAAACAAGTCAGATAGGGGATGAGCAGGATGGAGGAAGGACTTGACCAGGGACAAAGGCTTAGGAGGGTATTAATATCTTTATTTTAATGATATGACTTATTTATTTCTGAAATGATTAAGTGATGTGCTTTCAAAATGCTACTTTGCTTATTTACTATAGCAAAAAAAAAAAAAACCCAAAAAAACCTGCTTAGCAAGTCTACTTTTATGTATCAGTATATCATGCAATCTTTTTCCAAATAGCTTACTGTTTTTCCTGAACAGCTGGGAAGCTTTCATTAGCAGTGTCAAGTTTGGCTTCTGCAGCTTCTATAAATAAAGATTTAGTTAAGAAAAAAAAATTAAACAATAACAACAACAAATCCTTTGTTCACATCAAATCTTGATCAGTAAATATAATCAGGCTGTCGTTTTGATAGTGCTCAGGTGCTGGCTCCATTCTATACCTCTAACTACACAAACACTCCTCACATATGCAATTCAGAGACTATTTCACCTCAAAACACTGTTCAGGTACCCTTCTGCAAGTTGTTTCCAAAACACTGTTTACATGCATAACAGCTCTAAAAATCTGTTTTTATGTTTGTAATACTTAAGTAAAAATTCAGCTATATTTAGGATCGCTGTTTCAGGATGCTTACTTGCAAATACACAGAACGCAAGTAACTTAAGATCCCTAGACTTCATGCATAAATTAGTCCCTGCAAGTACACTTACCAAAATACTCCTAAATTTCACAATCATACCAGAAAAATGCATCGTTTCTATTTAAATCAGTGCAAGAACATGAAATCATGTTAAAACTAAACATGCTTGCATCTCCAGCATTACAGAATGGGTTGAAGTACCACACTCAGGTTCCTCATCACTGCACAATCCCAGTGCAACAGAATAGATGCTCCAGACATCACTGTGGAAGTTGATAATTCTTCAGAACATTAATAAAAACAGTAGCCGCGAGAGCTTGCAGCTGACAAAAAGAATACTACTCAAGCATTCAAAAAAGAGGGAGAACATGCAGTGTGAGATTACATGCAAGCACAGAATGCCATCTCATAGAAGAAAATAGACAACCCATTTGAGTAACTCATCCACTGAGCGCTCTTGAAGAACCTGACAAGGAGGAAAGGAGAACTAGGTGATGAAGGATTTCAGAAGGTCTTGATAAATAAATGCCCTTTGTCTTTAGCAGTTAGGATTCTATCACCAAATTCACAGGAAACAATAAATGTTTGGTGAAGAACAGAATAGGTTATAAGAAGTAACTTAGAAACTTTTAGTGTCTGCAAGTCTGACTCAAACGAACAAGAACAAATGAAACAATGTGGTTGTTTATCTTGTCACCTATTGCTCTTTTGCCCCAAACCACAAATCTACTGCATGCTCTGCCACAGCTACAGGTCTTTTAGGAAAAACTCACAGCAGAAGAAAGGTTGGCAGGCCAGAGACTGCTTCTAAGGAGAAACAACATTGGCTGGAACCGCAGTTTCTTTCAATCCCAGAGAAAACTTGCCTTCAAATCACTTATTTCTCAGGACTTTTTTTCTTGTAAATGTACCATACCTTGGGGGTAAAATCGAGTTCTTCTTCCTCAGAAGTATGCCAACTGTCATCACTCCCCTCTTTCTCAGAGCTTCTTAAAAAGTAAAGCAAAATGAGTACTGTGTCTCTCAAATCATTCCTCAGATCACCATTAGATATTTTTAAAGTCTTACCTGATTGAGTCTCCTTGGGAAAAGTCATCTATTGCTGTTCAAACATAAATTGACATGTTGAAATTAGATTCGGCATGCTAAAAATTAACCAGCACACAAAAACATTTAACATGGACAACTCTACAGGTCATAACAGAATGAAAATTTGGGTAGTCAATTCCACACAAGACAGCATGAATGAATGCATTTCCAAAACAACTGCTTTTTCAAGCCCTACCGAACTAAACAAAGAAAACAAAAAAAGACCAGAGTTATATCTCCTTTGGACTCTTACACCTGGAGATTTAAGAAACATCTCTAAACCAAAAAAAAAAAAAAAATAGCATAGCATGAATATGCTGTGTTAGTAAACAGTTAACAAAATGGTGGTGGTTTAACAAGACAGTTAGTAAATGAACCGCCGAAGTACTCATATTACACACGTGAGTACATATCATATGCAGAGACTTTACTATTTTATCTAACATCATGCTATATACTACACTATCTGCTGCTCTACCCAGTTACAGATTATTCTGAAAAGGTAAAGAAAAATCAAACAGCATAATCAAGATCTGAAGCTTGTCCTCAGGTAGAAGAATCACCTCTACAGCGATTCTACTACTAGTTCTCTACACTGCACCAAAAAAGGTATTCAACAGACAAAAAAGGTATAACCTGGCATTCTATACTACACTCCAAGCTTTCATCAGTGTTATGAAGGCGACTTGCACAAAGGATCACAGGGATAAATCAGGTCATAAGGGACCTCAGGAAGTCTCTTAGCCAACCTCCTCCTCAAAGCGGGTTCAGCTATAAGGTCAGATAAAGTTGCTTAAGGCTTTATCCAGTTTGGTCTTGAACACCTCCAAGGAGGGAGGCTGTACAACCTCTGTTTTACTGTCCTTACCATGGTGAAGCTTCTCCTATCCAATCAGAAACTCTCTTGTTTCCACTTACGCCTCTTGCATCGCTGCCTCCTGTCACGTGCCACTGGGAAGCACCTGGCTTCTTTGTCTTATCCTCAGATGTACTGGAAGCTGCTGCTACATCCTCTTCAAAGTCACCTCTTTGAGGCAGAACAAGCCCAGTTTCCTCAGCCCCTCCTCAAAGTGCAAGTACTCCTGCCCCTGATAACTTTGATGGCCCTCCACTGAACTTGCTCACTGTTAAAAAGACCAATCTCTCTTGTACTGGGGGCTTAAAGTCATACCCAGGAAGCTGGACACAATCCAGTGAGTACCAAGTAGGGTGCATCATCACCTTCCTCAGTCTCTTGGCTATGCTGCTCTTAATACAGCCCAGGGCACTGTTGACCTTCTCAGTTGCCAGGGCACCCTGCTGGCTCATGCTCAGCTTGCTCTCTGCCAAGATGGACCCTCTGGGCCTTCTCAGCAAAGCAGCTCTCCAGCCAGGCAATCCCAGCACGTTTTGTAGCAAGTGGTTGTTCCTTTACACATGCGTGACTTTGCATTTGCCCTTGCTGAATTTCATAAGACAGGCCTGACAGTCCGTTCACCCAGCTTGTCGAGGTCCCTCTGAATGGCAGCACTGCCCTGAAGAGTATCTACTCTTCCCCTCAGTTTGGGACCATTTGCAAACTTGATGAGAGGGTATCCTAGGCACATCGCTGATGTACTAAAGAAATCCAAACTCTAGGAATCCAGCCTGAAGAGTGCTAAAACTTCTCTACTATCAACAACTAAGATAAAATAAAAGGCCTCTTCAATTCCCAAGACAGAAGGTAACAAACAAACAAATATAACCTCCACATAGTAGCTATTTCAGTGTTCCTCAAGTTCTCGATAACTAATTCTTGCTAAATATCATAACAAAATGAAGTTGCTCATAAATAGGAGATTGGTGACCTTCTATAAAGTCATATGATGATAACCAAACCAAGGTCTTGGACAAAACCATTAAAGGAAAAAAGAAAACAAAGGCATGTCTTGCCTGAAGACTTCTCCTCTACTACCAGCATATAACAAATGAGCACAGAAATTTTGTTTGTCCTCAAGACAGGGTTTATATGGGAATTTTGAGTACATCTCCTGACCTGAACAGGACTTTCAGACAACAAAATACAGTGTACATGTTCAGTGTAGACACGTCATGTGGACAAAATCTAGAAGCTGAAACTTCCAGTGCGAGTACAAGCTAAAACACTTAAAATACCAATACAGTCTTCGATTTTTAATGTTTCCTATTACAAACATGAAGTATTTAAAAATATTAATTAGTTTTACATGCCACAGTTTTCTGTTAACTCACTCAGTACCAGCAGTCTAACCTACCTGCTAACCTCCCAAGCTGAATAAAAACCTCTCTCTCAGAACTGGGTGGATAGTGTGGAGCAGTTATAAACTCTTGGCAGGTGACTTCAGTTATATTTTCAATTAGTACAGTTATAATTAAGCAAACCAGCTGGGTAAGTTATCTGAACTTTTGCTTTCACTGTATAGCAACTTTGAGCAATGATCAAAACCAGGTCACATCATCCTTTAGAAGGCAAGAGAGAAAGTTCATGAGCTACCTTTCAGACAGACCTTGATGCCCTACTATAGAAATGGGATCTAGAAAAGCAGTCTCTGGGGATTGTTTGTTTCCACTTTAATTGAAGTCCGCTTCCATTTGGGAGTAACAGAAGACCATATTTAAAAAAAACAAACAACAAACTACTACCACTAATGACACAAAGCAAACACTCAATTCAATAATAAAGGACCCATGCAAAACATGCAAACAAATAAGAAGTGCCCAAAGCCTGCTCTCAAATTTAATTTATAAAACCAAACCCATCAAAACAGGGACATCCAGGACAATAAACATCATAGACGTGTTAATATTTGTATTTCATACAACATGTTTCATATTTGAAATGCTACTGTATAGAATACCTTTCCTTGATTTTCCTGTTCTTGATGTCTGGTTAGGAGATTGTTGCATTCCTATATCCATTTAGGAAAAGGCATGGAAAGGATAGATGAAACAATAACATCAGAATAAATTTAAATTCCCAGAAATTTGGAAAATGTCATCAGTACCTCAACAAAGCTATAGCAATGGGAGAACGTACCGTGACTATCAGTCTGCTCTACAGTTATAAGTGGTAGAAACAAAACCAATCTACAGAACTCTACTCTCAAGGGACAGTGCCAAACAGTATAACTTAATTTACTTGCTCCATGTGAAACACACACATTCCAATATTTTGAAATAAACAGATTATCAGAAACGTACTCTATTGCCAACTTTATATTTCCCTCAACTTGACTAGTCCTTATCTAGCACAGACCACAAATGCAATACCTTCATATCTGTAGACTGCTTTATACATACAGCACACTCAAAATCCCTCTAAGCATCCCAAAAATCCTTAGGTGCCAACACCTAAACTTTAGAGTTACGCTGTCCAGAAATTTTGAAGGAAATCTTGGCACTCAGTACTCACACCACTATGCAACTTGGAGCCATTATATTATTTACATTCACCCATCTCAAGTCAGTTTTAGCATGTTTGTTATCCCTCGCTAAAAAAAAAAAAAAAAAAAGCAAAAAAAAAAAAAGCAACCCAAAAACTTGTTGCCTTAAATCAGGTCACCTTAACAGTGTGTCGGTGCCTGATGCAAACATAGGCTCCTCCTACCTCAGTATGAAGACAAGAGTCCTGCGTATATTGATTTGACCATGCTGAACTGTTCCCACACAGAAGCTATGCCACCAGCCAAAACACAGACAGGACAAGTAGTCAGAATGACTACCATGTTCCCCCAGGGCTATAGGGCAGGCCACAACTGGACCAAAATGGGTGCATTGACTGGTGCGAGTGTCACGCACGTACGCGTGTGCCTATGCATTTCTGTGTCTTGTGGAATAGCAGTTTGAGGATATAAATCACTATCCACCTGCTCTACCCATCCTACTTAGTAAAATTTTATACTTTAAGTCAATGAATGGTATGGTTCTGTTACCGCAGCTACCCGACACCACATTTCTTTGTGACAAGGCCATAACACGGAATGGATGTGGCAAAAGGACTCCTATTGAAGACATGCACTTAAAGAGTTAAGAAAGGACCTCAAAATGGTTTCTCATCCCTTCTTCATTTCTCAGTTTTCTTAAAAGGTGATACAGGACGACTTTTCCTGGCCTTGGGAGATGTAAATCACACTGAAGCACTTATTTCTTTAAGAGCTCTACAATGAAAAAACAACAGTTTCCGCAGGGACTCGGGGAAACACTGAAGAAACAATGCACTAACATGCAGTGCAGTAGCAAAAAAAAAGTTGCCACTGCACACATACTAAAAATTCAGATCCTCGCCTTTAGAAAAAAAATGCATAATTATTATTTTTTGCCAAAGAAATTCCAACTTCATATCTAAAAAGTCTGTCATTCGATATGCTAGGGTTGGAATCCATTCTCTTGGAGGCTTTTGCAAACTTGTCTGTGATTAATAAAAAGGTTCACGTTCTGACAAAAAGTAAACATCCAAATAAGCATGAGCCAACTTCTTAAATATGCTGACTTGCTCATTAGAGGAGAATATTTGAAGACATTTCAGCTAGTGCAAAAGCAGCAAAAGGAACAAGGACAACACTGAAGATCCCAGAACAGTGGTACAGAAGAGCAAAAGAAAAAAAAAAATTTCAAAGTGGATGCTTCTCTGGTCTCTCAAGATCATCCCAGCTTCTCCTCTAACAGCAGCTTCAAAGCCTGTTACTGCAGCATATCAAAGGGACTCTCAGCATGCAGGAGCTGTGCTTTGTGGGTGCAAGCCAGAGACTGCAGAATTAATGCCAATAAATGTTCCCTATATGCTACTAATCTCTCTCGCTCAACATGACGGCGTCATCTTTTAAGAGACTGAGCACAAGAAAAGGATTCATACTACTCAGAAGAAAAACGAGCCCTACTAGAAGCAGACTGAGAACAGAGCATACTCTTTCTCCTCCCAAGTCCTTAAGCCACATAACTTACTATGCCTCTTCAAATGAGGATAAGAAGTCACCATTTCCCATAATATTGGGGACTTATATTTGTAGTATCATAATTTTCAAGGAATGAGGCAAATTATTTGGCTCAAGAACCCATATTTCCCTGAGGCTATGTCACTTATAGAATCATATAACAGTATTATTTTTCAGGCCACATATTATTTTAAAATAACCCAGGCCTGTCAGCCATTACAATGTGGTACCACAGGAATTATCTACATGCACAGGAGGCAGAAACAGTGCTGTTTGGGCAACAGCAACATTTTGCTGATTCAACTACCTGTACCAAGCCCTTTCCAAAAAATTAAAAATAAAATAAAATTCTTCCTTCAATCTATGAAGAAACTTTACAAGTCTCCAACTAGATCAAAGCCACTGTTCCCAAGTCAAAGGAACAAAATTTGACTCTAAATTAAATTCCCATATCTGGGAAAAAATCAGTGAGGAAAATATATCCCACGTTTTGCTCATGTTTCTTGACATATTTAAAAAAGGAGTAATGAACTGTGTTTGAACACTGTCTGCCGCCTATTTGCCACATAGTTTTAACACCCATAAAAAGCCCCAGAAAGAATAAAACATCCCACTGTAAGGCCTGAGATGTAAAGTACAAGACGATTTCATTTATATTAAAATATTAATTTTCTAAGATTCCTCTAGGGCAATGTGAGCTCATAAGTATAGACTGGACTTTAAAAACTCACTGAAGGAGTTAATTTTTTGATCACAAGACAATTTAATGGTTTTTCTGTATCACAAGGTAATAGGGATTTTTTTTAAAGTTTATTTCATACAATTACTGAAAGTGGAAGAAAAGCTGTATTTTTATTGTAAATCAAACTATGTCCAATAAGATACAGTATACACAGACACTGCATTGATGTTGCTAACAAAGTTACTTTTCCAAGACAATTTTTCCTAAATACATCTCTATAGGTCCTACACAGAAACAATTGTAACTGATGCTGGAAATGAGTCACTGGAAGGAGCTTAGTGCTGGTGAAACTATTAATATTAAAACCAAAGCCACACAAACTCAGTGGAAATCAACTAGATATATCTTCCTGCTAACTCATCTGTTGCTTCCCAGATGAACAAGTACTCAGGATGAACCTACTGCTTTTGCAATTGGATTTTCAAAATCTGAATGCCCATCTATAGGTAAAAGTAGACACCTGAAAAACAAAACCACTCTCACCTTAGTTCCTTCCCTGTTCCCTTCTCTCTCTATAGGAAAACCTATATAGACAGGCAATCTGACAGGTAGAAGGCAACAACCCCATAAGGAGACAGACATGTAGCACACAAATCACAACTGCCTTCACAGCCTGACAAGAAGCACCTCCAGCTAGCAACAAATAAGCACGTTCACAAAACTTCTTGTGCTACCCTATCCAATGCCTCCACTAAATGTCAATGGCGAACACACTAAGTGTTAACAATACCAACCACCTAAAGAAAAGGCCATAGTGATTCTCCTTGTAAGCTCCTCTGTGGTTAAGGATCCTACCTCCTCTGTCCATAGCAGGTGCACCCAACGTAAAGCCAGCAGCTCCCGTCCGGTGAGGAGTGCTAAGTACCGTGATGCCTTGTGCACCACCTGCAGAAGCTTCTCCTGTGTTTTCCCAGTCTGTGTATTCTGCCAGTTGTTCACTAAGACTATATAAAAAAAGAAAGGAAATATATTTGGTAGAAATAACCACATACTTCCATATACCATTTAATAGAATAATTAACAGCCACTTATTATCCATCCTACACATATTCATAGCCACATGAATTCATATACGTGTATGTATTTGTTAAGGGTAATACACACAGAGCTTATTGCATGACTATTACATACTTCAATATTCGCTACAGTCATGTTCATTCTACAGATGCATATTCACACCTACGAAGTTATTAATTCCTGCTTGGTACACTTGTTTCAGCCTAGCTTTTAAGCACATATAACCACCTTAGAGAAGGAGCGCTTGTGGGCACAAAGCTATGAATAAGAGGAGTAAAACTGCTTAAGATTTTAAACAAAAGAGATATCAGTTAGATCTCCTCTAAAACAAAAGTCTGGTAGTTCCTGGTCATTGTAGTGGAAGTCAGTAAAGACAACGGTGCTGGTCTGGGGAGAGGGTTTACGTGCATTTCAGTTTGCCAAGTTCCACCTCTGGATAACTGTAGGACACAGACACTGTGTAGAGTTTACATTGGGTGGATGTGAGCTTAGCTACAAAACCTGAAATCTAACAGAGAATTCTGGGCAGAAATTTGCCTCAACTTCCAAATTAACACTAGACATAGGAATGATACATATCAGAAGGCGTCACTCGGCACAGCTTCAAGACAGGTCTCAACATACCATTAAACCTTGGTGCCTTTACCAAAAAGGTGTTAAAAAGCCACACTGATAACTGACAACTCATTCTAATGATAAAGTTAAAAATTTACCTAGAATATCCATGAATAACAGCATAATCCTCAGCTGTCCATCCCTGACTGTCTTTATGGGAAACATCAGCACCATACCGAAGAAGAACTTTTATCAAATTAAGCTCCCCGCCAGAAGCAGCAGTCATAAGCGGGGTTCTGAAGCATTGAAAAGATGATATGAAATAGATTTTTTTTTTTGAGAGCAAATAGGAATAAAAATAATTACAGTGTCTGTGTAAAATAATTTTCCCCATCATCTTAAAATGAACAAAAGACAAAGCAGTTTTCATTACGTATTAAGAGCAACAATAAAATGGGAAAGGGAGTCAAAACAATTAAATGTTCAATCTTCAGACAGCCTCCACATAGATAACACATACAAACGATGCTGCTATGCAGATGTTTTTTCAAATTGAGGCAATGCTGCTGAGCTAATGACATGTTTCTTGCCAGAAGGGCCACCAGAGACAATGCCTTCTTGCAATCCTCAGTGCAGAAAGCATCCACTGAGGTATGACAGCAGCCAAGTGCAGACCTGCTTTCACAAGTCACACAGAAATAGCTCCTTCTGTGTGGCTCCCTGGTTTTTTTTTCAGAGCTCATTCTCATGTCTCTCATCAATCCAACCTGGAGAATATTAAAGAGACCCACGAAGAGTTTTGACAAAGCCCTCACCTTTCACACTGATCTCGAGCATGCACATCAGCTCCTTTTTTAAGGAGCAACTCTACTATCTCTTCATGATGTTCAGAGACAGCAAGAAAAAGCGGGGTATATCCCTCCTGAAAGGACAGATAAATAAATAAAGTTAAAAATCAAAATAAGAAAAACCCTTCAAGAGAAATATTAATGCAACTTTTTGAAAGAATTTCCTTAACAAATATAAAAGTTTACCTTATTGTGAGCATCAATATTGGCATTATGCTCAAGTAACAGCCCTGCTACAGATGTATTAGCAGATATGACAGCGAGGTGAAGGGCAGTGTTGCCATCAGCATCTGCCAGATTCGGGTCAGCACCATGCTCTAGCAGAATAGCCACACACTCTTCTTGCTGGCACTGTACTGCCTGGGAACAGCACACAAAAAAAGAAAGAACTTCCAGCATTTACATTTCACTCCGTTACAATTTCCCCACCTTCCCACTGCTGGAAAATAAGAGCACCTTCAAAGATTAGCTAACATATCCCTATTCCATGCCAATCACAATATGCATGTTTTGACACAGGTCTATGTAAAGAATCCTGCAAGATACATCATTAGTGCATAATCAGTAAGGCACGCTTACAAGAACATAACATACGCCACATACCTTCATCAGCGGTGATCTGTTATCATTGTCAAGAAGATTTAGTTTACACTTGTTTTCCACTAGATATGTAACAACATCCACATGGCCACTCGCACAAGCGAGGTGCAGAGGTGTCCTAAAAATTTAATATATTAAATTAGCACAGACAATTAAAGCAATCATTTCAAGCTGTGATAAATGGATATGACCACAAGTTTCACTTTGCAAAAAGCAAGCTTAAGACAGACTTCTCGTTCAATTACCAGTAACAGCAGTTGCACACCAAATGCCTGAGGCTGCCTGGCAAAAAACCCCTCCGCATCGTCTGCTTAGTAAGGTGACATTTCCTTCACTGTAGAACTGAATTGGCACAAACAGGTTCCTCTGTCCAGGCACTGGTCACTGCCTCCAGCAGGACTACACATATGGCACAGCAGAGACCAAAGCCTGGGAATCTGAGGACTACGGCAAGTAAACCTCTAAGTTCTTCTACGATCATTCATGTGCCAGAAGTGTATCACAGAGGTAGGAGATGGGTTTTATAACAAGAATATTAGTGTTTCCCTGCACTTTGATAATTTCTGCTTTTTCTTCAGCTTGCTTACTACTGCAGCAAAACCAAGAACATGCTTGCACCAAAGCGCCACTGATAACTTGTAGGAAACGAGACAGCAGAACACTGCCATCCTGACTACAGGAAAGTAAATGTTTGGCCTTCCTGACGTGGATAACTATCCTAGTCATAAAAAGCCTACTACAGAGGAAGTGCTCTCCAAGGAGGGAATACTGTGTTTCCACAATACATGACAAGCATAAGAAAATTAAACTTTTTTCTTCAAGTAAAGCCTTGCCAGGCAGAAAAGGGCTCCTTCAAACCACAGAACATCTTAGGCCTAATGTCAATTAATCAGCATACTTGTACCCAAAGACACAATCACCCAGAAAGTCCTTGCCTGTGTTTCCCCCTAAATCACAGGCACAAAGCATCACTAACTTCACCCTGTGCAGAAAGCAAAGTGCCTGCTGCTCTGCAGGACACCTGTGCCAACAGAGCAGGAGACAAGCTAGAAAACAGCTGGGACCTTTCTCCCCTGAAGGTGATGCAATAAAAATCCTGCAGTTCCTTAAGAACTGAGGGGAAAGCCAGCACTAGTTTGAACTGCATCACTGTGGGTGGGTCCTCCTCTGTACTTAGGAAAGCTCAACTAACCTTGCAATTGGTTTAGTACCTTGCTGAGAGACACGAACCAAAAGGCTCACTGGCTAGGTGGGAACAGAAAGGGAGAGGTACACAAATGCAGTGGCATGTGATGCAGAAACAGAGCAATTTGTAATACAGATATTCTTGTTACAGGGCAGCTGATGAGCATCCTCCATGGCAACAAGGATGAGGACAAGAAAATCACAAGACTTCCAAACACTTGTAATGTCTTGCTACAGACAGGGAACAGACTGAAGCATCAACAGAAGAGTCCCTCAAGAACAACTACCTCCACTTTTTGAGAAATTTCCATATACGTATGCATGATCCTTCATCTCTGAAGAAATGACTCACTGAGACTATCTGAAAGCTAACCAGGACTGGTTATGAAGGAGTCCATGATCACCTAAAAGCTGCTACTACCAAGCACTGGGAAACATGAAAAGCCTGAAGAAGTCACTATCCGCTTTGCAAACAGAAGACTTCAGAAAACCTGCATACTTCTTGCTGCCCTCCTCAATCAAGTGGCTCAGTCTGCCAACAGGAAAGGAGATTGCTCTACTTGCAACAAGACCTGCTGAGCTCCATAGAAGATCCACTTCAGGGAACAGGCTGGCAGAGAACATCAGAGTGTTCAGAGTTGCCTGTCCCCACAGGAAGCTTCCAGTAACACCAAAGCTGTTCTGCCACCCAGCCCCGGGAACCCTGCCCAGACTCCGCTCCTCCTGCTGCTGCAATCCTACGCTGATCACCCATGGGGTAGAAGAGAACTGCTCATGCCTGAGATGCTGCAGAACAACCCCACTGGGAGACCACAGGGAAATAGCAGGTTGGTGGCACACACTTCCAATGGAACTTGAGCCGACAACCCAGCAGCTACAAGATAAGCAAAGAAAAGCTGTAGAGTTCACTCTGACAGGCAGCTGACAGGGTAAATCTCTCAGTGATTAGCTTTGACCCAGGATTCATGACTAGCTGGCATTGTGCCTACAGCGTGTCCAAATCTGTGCTGAGTTTTGCTCATCTCTTTCAGCAAGGCTGAAGGCTTTGCTAGACCACCTCTGGAAAGCTACCTGCTGCCAACTGATGCTGTTCCCAGTGCATTTTCTGAGAGGTCCTATGGGCTACAGGACCCACTTTATGGAAGGAGCCTGTAGGTGTGATACTTGCCATGTCCCTGGTGCAGGATTTTGCTTTTGGAAATCCTGAAGAGCAAAACTGAGATATTAATACGAACAACGCACACATTTTAGCCATTACTTCCCACATTTCCTATTCTTCAATTCTATTTCCCATGATGTCAACTCTTCCAGTCCCTGGAGGACATGATGAAGCTCTGAAACAATTGCATCTGGTGGTCAGTGACAATACACATCACACCCACAAGCACTAAGAGGGCATAGGTGGTCCTGCAACCCTCATGGCTGGCATAGTCTACAGGGGCTGCAGCAAGCAGGCAGACACTCTCCATTGAATCCCTCTCAAGTAAGCTTTTCGAGCAGCAGGCATTGTCATGTCATACCATCACAGTGTTCTAGCCTACATACACTGCCTTGTCTCTTGGCTTTCTGTTATAACACTGATAATAATAGCGTGACACACAGAAGGAAAATCTTTCCAGAGGAAACAAACCTTTTTAACAAGATGAACTTAAAATGCAAAAGCTAGACAAATTTCATACCAGGGTCTGCTAAGACCTGATGACCCACTGAATCAGCCAGAGTGAAAGAAAAGGTAGTAAGAAAAGAGGAGGGGAAAAAAAAAAAAAAAAGAGAAACATTCAGCAGCGATTTCCATAAATGCCATTGGGCACCTTGACTCAGGCAGCTGGAATATGCACAAAACATACTCAGTCCACCTTAAACTGCATCCTCCAACTCCATCTGCATAAAAGAATACTGACTGGCAACACTCAGGCACACAACCCACATTACTAAAGTGCATGCTTACCATGCTCTTCCTTACTTCTACAAATCTAGGTGGGTTTAGGTGTTTCCACGGCAACAAGCTAGCAGGCTGGCAAAAGTCCAGTCTTCAGGATAGACAGCCTAGGAAGCTGAGCTACTCTGATAAAACCAGCATCTCTTCAGAATATCACGAAGGTTTTGACTCCAAGTCTTTTCAGAAAAGGCATTAAAGGGTTGACACATACAAGACCCAAACACTTTGGTCCATTCCCTTATGCTTACAATGGACCACTAGGAGCTATGCTGCAGCCCAGGGCTTCTCCTTACGAGATAATTGCCAAGTATTTGCTGTGCTTGATTAAAAAACCTACACAACAATACCTGCCAGAAGCAGCAGCTTTTCCTGTAAGTCGCTGCTCACATCTTCCAACCTAACTTCCAACAACTTCCTTAGGCTGCTGCCAGCTCCCTTCCACTCCTGCGCCCCCGGGCAAAGAAATAGGTCTCCGGGAACGAGGGCACTGAGGAGGCCGGGGCAAAAAGGGTAAGACGACACTTGGATGCCAGGCCGAATTCAAGGGCTTGTGGCAGCACAGGCCTGATTCCCACACCCAGCCGAGGGCTGAGCTTGGCTGCGGAGCCAACTCTCCTGCTCCTGGCGGGGAGCTGCCGGGGGCTGCGGCTGCACCTGCGGCTCCTGACACCGCCGGGACCCCCCGCCCCGCCTCAGCGCCCGCCCGGCGCCGCTTCCCCCCTTACCGCTCCGCCTTGTCCCGCCCGTCGATGCCGTGTTTCTTCAGTCCCTGCCGCACCCGGGCCAGGTCGCCGCTGGCGGCCGCGCGGTGCAGCTTGCCCAGGTCCTTCTGCCGGACCTCGTAGGCACCGGCGGGACAGGGCACGGAGGCGCTGCCGGACGGCGGCTGCCCCTTCCTCTTCCTCCCGAACCCAAAAAACCTCTTCATCCCGCGGCAAGGACGCGGGCACGGTCCCGCCTCAGGGGAGCGACGGCGTGGAGCACCCGGCGGGCTGTGTCGGGCCCCAGGCAGGGACAGGGGAGCGGAGTCCCCGGCAGCGCCCTCGGCCCGGTACAGCTATCGCGGAGAGAAACAAACCACCGGCAGGCTGCCCGGGCAACAGAAGCAGCGCGCGCCGACGCAACCGCCCACCCAACAACACCGCTCGCGCAGGCGCGATCGAACCGCGCCGGGAGGGTAGAGGGTAGCTCCGCCCACCGCGCCGGGAGTGCGGGTGTGTCCGCGCATGCGCGGCCTCGGGAGGGTGGGGTGCGTTAGCGGGGCGCTTCAATACCAAGCGGGATGGCGGCACACTTAAACGTCAAACGGGAGGGCAGCATGCTTGCCTTTAGGTCAGTTCCTGGTCTGCCCCTGTGAGTAGATTATAGGGCGTGTCAAACGGTGAGTGAGAAGGCTTTTTCTCCCTCAGGCTGCCGTGACGGGTCCAGGGAAGGAGGCGCCTGGGTGACAGGCCTGGCGTGCCCCGGCGGGTGACTGGGGGGATAGTGCACCCCACAGGGCACTCGGGGATCGCTGCTGTGAAGCTTGTGGGGTTGTTGGTGTACCTGGCAGCAGCAATTCCCTGCTGGCCCCTGAGCAGCTTGGGCAAGTTTGCTTTAAAAACAAATTGTGCAAAATGAGAAAGCATTTAGTGAAGAACAAAAAGTCTCGTGAAGGAGTTATGGACAAAATAATTCTCCGATGAAACTAATGTGTCAGTTGATTTAGCAGTACTGCTTGAGTGCTGTTATTAGGCTTGGGTGAATGGATGCCAAAGGAAAAACCAGCAAGGATTAATATGGTAGGAAATGGGATGGAGGGGGACTTCAGATATCGTCTACTTACGTACCTTATTCACGACAGAATCAGAAAGTTACTTTCCAGTCAATGTGGCTGAGTTGGCACCACCCCAAAAGAATACAAACATGCACGTGCACTGATTGTAAGAAAACGTGGTACGGAAATCAAAAGACAGGTCACACCTTTGGTATAGATAAGGTGGGAATCATTGTCAATATTGTACTGCTACAGTGATGCTACTAGGTAGTTCAGAGTGGTGAAACCTTACTGTAAGAGACCATATGATTTTGGGGTAATGTCATAGTACAGTATATCCTAGATTATTTGATTAATGAAAGACCTTGGAGAAGACTTTTTCCTATCTTTAGCAACTCCTCCTTGCATCTGAATTTGTGAAAAATGGAGAGATGGCAAACAAAATCTAATTAAGAGGGCCACGTTTACTGTGATTAGCAGTGAAAATATTTATTGCAAGGCGACAGGAATATAGTGCCACTTCTTAGGGAAGAGATTCAGCCCTTTGAAATATTTTCTTCTCCTTTGTCACTAATAATGGTACATCTCTTAAAACCTTCATTTTCCTTTCCAGAATGAGTCTTCACAGCTTTATCAAGCCTGTTTGTTTCTGGCGGTGTTCTCTTGTATCAAAGTGGCTGACATATAGTCACTTTCATTAGTTGATTCTCAGTGTATTAGCAGTGTTCTGTTGTTTCAGACCAGATCTCTTGAAGGAAGAGCTAAAATAATAATAATTTTAAAAAAGATATATATATATATATGTATATAAACCCCGCCTTTTTCTGAAACCACAGCCAAGTAAATTCAGGTTGCAAACCCTAAATTTTATGAGTATTGGGCAGTGGCTACGAGTAGCCATTTTAAGAGTATCTCTGTAATCAGTGACCATTTAATGGAGAAATGAAGAGCAAAATGCATTTTTAATTGGATATTTTTGTTTTCTTACAGACAGATACTTAAAACACACAAAGACGTGGTACTTGGGGACTTGTTTTAGTGGTGGCCTTGGCAGTGCTAGGTTAATGGTTGGACCTGACGATCTTAAAGGTCTTTTCCAACCTAAACAATTCTATGATTCTATCTTAGAAGAAAGGCAGGATTTTATTTACAAGATGGCAATATAGGGTAAGCACAGTGCATCTCTATGCTCTTTCCAGGAGGAAGTATTTCTTCTCAAGTCCTTTTTGAAGTGGACACGTGCTCAGCCACAAAAACTTGTGGTTTTTACAGGTCACTCCCCAACTAAGACCAGGAGACCCCTACAGTCCCTATGAAATGTCAAATGTTTCAGAATGGTATTAATACAAGCCCCTGTGATGAGAGAGTCAGCTTTAGCTGGTAGGGACTTTGGTAGCTGTTTGGGCTGCAATTTGCCTTCACGCTTAGAAGAGAAGAGGGTGCTGATGAGGCCTATAGATATAGTTATGTGGGCACAACAGGAACTGTTCATTATTAGCCAAAAAGGATGCAAAATGAATAGCTAGAATCTTTCGCAACCAATTAACAGCTGTTTGTATTATTTTTTCCAGCTTTTTGATCTTTGTTTGTACTATTTCTTGAATCTCTTTGGCTCGTGGGTGATGTTGAAGATACCCAAAGTTTTTGTTTTAGTTTTAATCCATTTCTATTTTTTTAAATAGTTCCTTTATTGGGGGGATTTTTTTGAGGTATTGGTATTTCCTATTGTGTTGCTTTGTCCTTTCAATGTGTTCCATGTAGCTTATCTGTAGCAGTTTCAATATCATCTAGTAACTGTTGTTTCTACTGCTGTCTGCATGAAAGGTTTCATTCCTGTTCTGGTGCCCTGCACAACACCCGTGTACCACAGGAAGATTTCCAAATAGGGCTTAAATGTGGCTTAAGTGTTGCATAAGCCTTGGTATTTGAGTTAGTCTGCTAAAGGTACACCTTTCCTTTGACGTGATTCACTGTAGCTGGACAATTTAGCTCACAAAATATTTTTCAGTGCTGAAGTAAAAGAATGGCAGTCTAAAATTCCCTTTTTCCAATCTGTATTTTCCCCCTATTAAATCGTTCTTTGTATTTTGTTTCCCAAGAAGGAAAAAATTCAGTAAAGACTTGTTGGGCTGATAACCATATGCTTCTAATCATCTGGTTTAGTACACCTGCTTTTCAACTGCTGTATTTATAGGAGGGGTGGTATAACTCAGAAAAGCTGTCTGGGAAGATTGCATTTCTCCACGTTGCTTGCTCTGAGACTTTGAAGAGAACTGGGTAGTTACATGCATCCTGCAGACAGTGACTGTAACAGGTTTTCCTCCCTCTAGGTGGAGAGCAGGAGCTGTGGTGGTGCTTCTGGTGTGCCACCTCTGGAAACGCTGTACGGGCAGTGGGTATGCTGAGTCCTGTGGTGGCAGTTTTACTTGATCTCAGTACAGTCTGACATTGACACCGTATCCCATTATGGTGGGTTGACCCTGGCTGGGGGCCAGGTGCCCACCAGAGCCGCTCTATCACTGCCCTCCTTCACTAGACAGGGGAGAAAAAATACAACGAAAAGCTTGTGGGTCGAGATAAGGACAGGGAGAGATCATTCACTAATTATCGTCACAAGCAAAACAGACCGAACTTAGAGAGGGAATTCATCTAATTTATTACTAAACAAAACAGAGTAGAGGAATGAGAAATAAAACCAAATCTTAAAACACCTCCCCCCACCCCTCCCATCTTCCCGGGCTCAACTTCACTCCCAGCTTCAACCTCCTCCCCCTCAGCGGCACAGGGGGACGGGGAATGGGGGTTACGGTCAGTTCATCACACGGTGTTTCTGCCGCTTCTTCATCCTCAGGGGGAGGACTCCTCTCATCGTTCCCCTGCTCCAGCATGGAGTCCCTCTCACGGGGTGCAGACCTTCAGGAGCAAACTGCTCCAGCGTGGGGTCCCCCACGGGGTCACAAGTCCTGCCAACAAACCTGCCCTGGCATGGGCTCCCCTCTTCACGGGTCCACCGGTCCAGCCAGGAACTTGCTCCAGTGTGGGCTTCCCACAGGGCCACAGCCTCCTTCAGGTGCCTCCACCTGCTCCAGCGTGGGGTCCTCCACGGGCTGCAGGTGGAATCTCTACACCCCCTCATCCTTCCTCCGTGGGCTGCAGGGGGACAGCCTGCTTCACCATGGTCTTCACCACGGGCCGCAGGGGGATCTCCGCTCTGGTGCCTGGAGCACCTCCTGCCCCTCCTTCTGCACTGACCTTGGTGTCTGCAGAGTTTCTTACATCTTCTCACTCCTCTCTCCGGCTGCAAAAGCTCTCTCTAACTTGGTTTTTTTTTCCCCTTCTTAAATATGTTATCACAGAGGCACTGATTGGCTTGGCCTTGGCCAGCAGCGGGTCCGTCTTGGAGCCGGCTGGCGTTGGCTCTATCAGACACAGGGGGAGCTTCTAGCAGCTTCTCACAGAAGCCACCCCTGTAGCCCCCCCCCCCCGCTACCAAAACCTTGCCATGCAAACCCAACACACCCATGCACACGTGCACACAGTAGGATTAACAGCTAGCTTTCTGTTGAGAATGTGGAATGGATTTCTTTTGGCTTCTTCTAAGTGATGAACAAGAAATGCTATTTTTTTTTTTCAATACAGTAAAAGAGCTACTGTGCAAGAGAAGAGACTTACTAGCATATTCAGAACCACATAGATTCACTGGCTCACACTTTTTGTGCAACCAGTATACAGTTACCATTGAAATGGGTCCACAATAACACACTCGAGTCCAAGTAGATCATAATTGGATCTATTAGGTTTAGTTACATTTTAGTTGATTGCAAAGAAAAAGAAAACTTTTGTCTTCCTTCTTTTAATTAAACTACTTAAAACTTATAAACCATAAGAAAATAAGGAACGTCTGCTAAAAATAGGGCTGTAATGCACCGAGGATTGATTTCAATTCCCGAAGGAATACAGAGTAGCATTCCTACTAATGTGGTTATTCTCAAGATTTTGTAAAAATCATGTCCTATGAGTATATACCTGCTACTAACAATGTTTTTTCTTATGTTTAAATGGAATTTCCTGTATTTCAGATATCAGTTTGTGGCCATTGCCTCTCAGCTGACTGCCACTGGATGCCAAAAGGCTGCTGCTCTTCTTTACTGCCCCCTCCCCTCGACTGATAAGATTTCTCCCTTGAGCCTTCCTGAATGAAATTCATTACAAAAAGATCTTTGCTACCTTGAGGCCTCTCCTGTTCTCATACCAAGAAGCCATAGAAGAATGGTTTCATTGCCTCTGTCTCATCTTTCTAGCACTCCTAGCTGATTGCTGTATCTCTCATGCTGCCTTCTGCATTGACCTGAGAATAGCATGGTAGAAAACTAATTTGGCTGAGAAAGACTAATTTCTTTCTGCTGGAGCAGTTCCACAGTCCTGGTTCTGCATGTAGTAGCACAGGCATCTGTACTGGCCCACAGCAGAGAAGGCATAAGCTGATAGTGGCAAGGGTATTATCATAAGGAACAGATACTTTGGTACTGCAGCCTAGAGGTTGCTCACTGACCGTTGCTTCTGGGGTGTTATCTCAGCAGCTCAGAAGATGCACAGGTGAGATGAACAGGAAATGGCTGGGGAAGTGGAGAAGTTCCAGAAGGCTCTTCGTGATCAGGAGTTGGAAGTCAAGATTTCCTTGGCTAAATGTATGGCCATTCTTGAGTAGTGCCATCACGCCTAACACCATGACTTTGTGTTTAAGAAGGTTGATCTCATCTTTGTGCCTTTGTGCTTGCAGATGTTGAATACATTCTGCAGTGTTTTTCTTTGTTGCATGTAGCCAAAGACAAAAATTAAAGCTAAGAGTAGGCCAAACTTGGGCAAAATGCTCATTATATTGGGTAGGAGGTCTGCCTAAATAAAAGCAGGCCCGCACTTGAAAGTTTAGGATCACTGGAGATATTTCCTGTTTTATTTTGGCTGTAAGAGCAAAAAATTATTAATAAAAGGATTTTATTATTCAAATTTGTCTGGTCAGTTTTTGGGTGGTATATTAGACACAGCTCTGGTGTTACAAGAGGTACTGCGTGTGGGCAGGTCTCGTGTGCACAATGCAGTTTGCTGTGAAGATCCCCACGTCAGTGCTGGATGTTTCTTGTCTTCCAGGCCTCAGGAGCCTCCCCCAACTGCCATGGCATCTCTGAGATTATCAAGAGTCCCCACAGTGACACTGGAGATGGACTTTAACATGAAAAAATTGATGGGACTTCTCTCTACTGCCTCACCCCCCACCCCACTGTAACTGGTATCAACACCTGTTATGCCAGATGCCAATGCTGAATTTCCATTCTGCGGCTCCACCAGCCAAGAACTTTCCCCTCTGACTGACAGCCTCAGCCTCATGGCAGCACAGGGCAGGTTAGGAGCAAAGCTGAAAACAGGTCACATCTGAGTTTATCACAGGGACAACTCAAAGTGAAGGGCAAGATGTTCTGCACCTGCTTTCTCTGCAGAGAGATGCTAGAAAGTACCAAAAGCTGAACTTCTCTTTGACTGCTGTGGTGCAGGCTGGAGAGATATCTGAATGCCTTTTCCCTCTGTGGGCTACAAATTGGTCAGCTTCCCACGGGATCAAAACCTGTGGGATTTGCCAGTGTTTCCTGGCTAGCAGAAGCTCACCCACTACCTTCTGCCCAGACCACAAGAAGGATTGCTCTAAACCAGAGGAAGAGCCTGGGAACTGATAATTAGCAATTCCTCAACTCTAGTCCACACAACTGTGCTTCAAGCCTCCCTGGAGGAAAAGGAGAGAGATGTGTGCTGGGCATTTGCCTGGCCTCCAGGACGAGCTGCAGCTGTGAACAGAGCTGAAGTGAGCAGAGGAGAGCTCTTGCTTGGACTTATGGCCTTGCTTCTCTCTCACAAGCGAAGATGTCTGCGCGACTGATTTTCACTCAGACCAAGGTCAGAGAGAGAAGTCTTAACTGCCTGCTTAGGAAGAAAGCCTGCATAAGCCTTCAAAAATATGACTCATCATCCATACCAGCTAGGGCCAAAGAACTCAAATTCTATGACAAAATGCAGCAGTTCTGCTAAAATGTCACAACAGTTCTAGCAGCCATCACCATTTTGCAGCAATCAGACGGGTCCTTGTCTGTACCAGAGGCAAGCGGAGGCAGTAAGAGTGTACAGCCACATGAAAAGGGAACGGGAGAAGCGAGACCAGCAGGGGGAACGGAAGAAAATAAAGACGCATCCTGGATTACACATTTTATTAAATATCAAGTTGGAACAACATATTTGGCATTAGATGGTGTTAGCAGCACAAAACTGTCATCTTCCTGCCAGTGTGGTGGCCATGGCTGCTCTTCCTCACCGCCTGGCAACTCCAGTCCCTAAATTAGCAGGTGGAAGGGAAACCTTTCCTCTCAGTATAACCGCTCCTTGTTTTCTGGAGTTGGGACTTCTCTGCTCCAGCATCTTCTGATGGGTAATGATGCCATCTCGTCAGCTGTGAAAACAGTGAGAGGCAGTTGACTCATTCCACAAGAATACCTTCTAAAAATGAAAGTAGCTCTGCAACAGGGCTGCTTTAGCAACACATCTGAGTAACAAGCAGAGAAGTACATAAAAGGTTACATGCTACTGACCAGCCAGAACAACCACAACAGCACTTCTGGGAACTCTGCTTCTGGGTCCCCATAACAAGGGAAAGATGGGCTGAGACAGCAGCTACTGGTGAGCAGTAAGTTTGAGAAGTTTTTCTGCATCACCTCACCGCATCGTGCCCTGGGAAGCAATGGCACTGTTTAAAAAACCAACACCTGAGCTGCCTCCTGCTCAACTGGTGCCTAAGACGGGGCTCAAGGGCTGATCTTGAGCAAAGCCAACTTCATACAGTGGTTCCGAGTTATGATGGTGTTACTTGCCTCTCTTCCAGAGAAGGAATTAATCTGTCAGGCCTAGAAGATGCTGCCACAGCCTCAAGCTGCAGCCAGGCCTGTGCTGGAACACATGGCTCTCAGCCCTGACCCTCACCTGCGGACATGATGTCCTGGTAGGACTGCAGACCTGCCTGTCCCTCTGGATGGGCCTGGCGATCTGCACTCTTGGCTGGCCCCGCTGACTGTCACTGGACCTGTTCTGCTCTTCTGGGTGAGGGCCTGTGGGACTGCTCCCTGGCCCATGAGCTCACAGGCCCTGCCAGCCTTGCTTCAACTCTTGGCTCGCCCTTGACGTGCCTTTGCAGATACTGCTCTGCACATTCATTTTTACCCATGATGACAACTACGGCAGTGTCACTACTACTACAACAGAAAGAGCATCAAGAAGAGAACAGATAATTGACTATACCAAAAAAGTCTAGGAAAAGGGTAATATAGGTCTCAAAAGAGGAAAAAACACCCCACAACAAAAGAAAATCACCAAGAAAACTCCAAACAAACCAGAGCTCACCTTTGTTCTTCATCTACCACCTTCAGTGACCATTTCAGAGCAGTTGTTCTTCATTTCTTCCTATAAACAATGGGGGGGGGGCCTCCACTTCTCTCCCCTCATACACTCTCAGTTTCTTCATAGCTCTGCTCGGAAGGCTAATCAACCTACACAGCAAATGAGTCAAGCAAACAATGAAGCAATGGAACAACTGGCCTTTTTCACATACTCTTATGATGACAGCGCAGATGTGGCTTGCTTGATCTTTAATGTGCTTGATACACCAGCAATGACTGAGAAAAAACAGCATTCCTGTGCCACAAATCACTCAGAGGATCCAAATTTCACCTTGTGGTGGGTTGATCCTGGCTGGAGGCCAGGTGCCCACCAGAGCCGCTCTCTCACTCCCCTCATTCACTAGACAGGGGAGAAAAGGTATAATGAAACGCTTGTGGGTCAAGATAAGGACAGGGAGAGATCATTCACTAATTATCGTCACGAGCCACCCCTGTAGCGCCCCCGCTGCCAAAACCTTGCCATGCAAACCCAACACACACCTGAAAAGAGGAATAAAAGACTTCTTTCCCCCCAGGATGTCTGCAGGGCAACCTGTATTTGCATTTCATTTAGCAGCTATTGAATACTATAGGCTCATGCACAGAAGTGCCGTGCAAGAACTAACGTGAGGCTTGAATTTGCTCACAAACAGTTATGTACACCTATTTTTACGGTAAAGTTCAATACGGCTTGACTTCTACTCAGGGGTACCTCTTCACCATACGAAAAACACATACCTCTCACAGTCCTTCTGCAGTTTGAAGTTTATTCTCAGTTCTTCACACAGATGCACTTCATCTCTGCATATCCCCACTATCGGCTTCTTCACTGGCCATCCTTTACTGTCGTGCTTTCAAAATAGAAAAGATCCATGACACACACAGCATAAAAACAGTATCTACGTGTGGTTTGTGCATCTAGCGTTCTCAACAGAGAAGCTGTCTCTCTCTGTTGCTTCCTGTGTGACCCCCAAATGACAAGATACTCAGCACCTGAATGGCAGGGGTAACAGAAAAAGCCAAGCATGTAAGAACTCGGCAAAAAGGTGAACACAGTTCTCCTGGGTATTGGATAGGCATCTGGAGAATTTTCTGGGCTCACCTGTTGCAAAAGTTGAGCCTTTTCCCTGTCATTCTGAGCAGCACGCTCTTCAAGGTAGTATCTTGACTTCAATTGCTCTTCCCACGTGCTGTGTGAGTCCTTTGATGTCCAAGCCAGCAGATTCTGCTTTTGCATCTGTGAAAGCAACAGTGGCAAAAGAAAAACCTAAGGTGACCGGAAAGACAACTCTGAAATAGAATGCAGTAACTGAAATAGAAACAGGCCTAAGCTCTCTGCTCCCCATCCAAAATCTAAAACACACCTCGGGAAACATAAGCAAGAACAGGAGTTGAAGCTGGAGGAAAGAATGAACACTCTAAAAGCGATAAGATGAGGTTACAGCTTTGGGGGATAAGAAGACACGCATACACACACACACACAAAATCACCCTACAACTTTCTTCCAAAGGTCCTCCAGAGTGCATAATGATACCTACTTTATAAAATAATAATTCCTCTAGTGCCCACCACAGAAAATACCCTACCCTCACGACTTCTGTAGCAACTGTACAATCATCTGAGAGCAAGAAAATGCTCTGCCTGCTACTGTACAGCATCACCTCACCTAATTATTCTATACCTCTGCCCCACCGTGTGGCAGGAATGAACCATCGCCTGTTCACAGGTGGGAAAGGGACCCTTCACATGGTCTCAAGGGCAAGCTGTGACAAAGCAACACAGATCTCCCAAGTCCAGTCTCCTCTCTCAGCTTTCAACCACAGATCTCCCTCCTGCCCCCAACATCCATCCTATCCATCTGTCATAGTTTAACCCCATTAGGCAGCTAAGCACCACATAGCCACTTGTTTGCTCCCCCCCGACAGGATTCGGGAGAGCATTGGCAGGGTAAGAATGAGAAAATTGGTGGTTTGAGATAAAGACAGTTTCTTAAGTAAAGCTAAAGCTGCATAAGCGAGCAACGCAAAAGAAGGAATTCATTCATTACTTCCCATCGGCAGGCAGTTTTTCAGCCATTTCCAGGAAAGCAGAGCTTCTTCACATGTAATGGTTGCTTGGAAAGACAAATGCCATATCTTCAAACATCCCCCCCTTCCTCCTTCTTCCCCACAGCTTTTATTGCTGAGCATGATGTCATATGGCACACAGGAACTGAGTTTCCCTAGGCTTTCCAGGAAAATCTCATCTTAAGATTTCCCCACAGAAACAGGTAACTAGGCTCAGGAGTTCACAAAAAAGGGAAGTTTATGATCAGCTTACTGAGGCAGAAGCTTGCAGGTCTCTCTGAAGGGCTTCAATCCTACTGCTCTGTTGCTGGACTGTGGCTTCCAATCTGGCATTTTCAATTTCAAGGCTTAAAAAGAAATACAGGTCTTATTACGCAAATCCACCAGAGCACCAATTCTGAAAGAACAGCGTGAAATAACATCATCTAAACCAAAAGCATCTTTCAAATTTGTGTTTTAACTTGCTGTAATGCAACAAGGCTATCCTGCTGTTTTTGAACAATCCCAGAAAGCGACAGACACCTTGCTTCGCTGTGTTACTCTCTTACCGTTGCACGTGTTCTTCCAGTTGTTTTACAGTAGTATTAGCCCCCAAAGATGCCAACAGGAGGTCCTGCAGTCTCTGGGAAGAAGCTGTGACTTCTCTTTCCTTATTATCCAAGGCAGTCTTCAAGTCACGAACACAACGCTCAGACTGAAGATGCTGTTCTTCCAACTCCTGCAACTGTAAAATCAAAGTAGGAATCCAGAGTAGTCAGGTGAGCTTATACAGAGGAGTCAGCTGCTGCTGAAGAATTCAAGCGCTGCATATATCGGCACATTCCCTCTACTCAAAGAGCTGTAATCATTTCAAATACATTCAAACCTTCTCTTCTACTAGCAAAGGAACACAAACCGTGTTACTTCATCATCCTTTATACCGGCCTCTCCCATCCCTCCACTGATTTCCTATTAGCACGGTTCTAAGCACCGACACTGCTCCTGCTGCCCTTTCAGTGGCTTGTGACACTCTTTGTATCCACTTGTCTGCTCCTCCATGAAAACAGGAATTAGAAAAGTTCCTCCTTCTCCTAAAATGAACCCACAGCTCCCTCAAAAGGAGATTTAAGATGATCTCTGTTTCAGAACTGTGAGGCCTCTATACTTCAGTTTTTGTAAGAACACTGCAAAAGGAGGTCCCCACCTCAGAAAGCAGCTTACAATTCACTTGCAAGAAAGCTGCTTAAGGACAGCAAGTTACAGCAGGCCCAAAGAAGGGAGAAAAAAAGGTGGTGAGATGCTGCTTTGGATATACAGTGCAAACGCACCACCTACAAACAAACTCTGCTTCTTGCTTAGTTCAATCCAGATGGTTCTGACACCTGTGTTATTGAAAAAAACCCCAAACTCTAACAACTCCTTAAAAAACGTTCCTTCAACCATGAAGAAGGTTCACATTGTTTTACACGCTGTGCACCCAAACCAAAGGTGACCTTCACATGTATTTAGCAAGCTACATATAAGGAGAATATAGAGAGAGTGCAATATCCTGACCAGGGAAATCATGCCTCAGAGCAGAGGTGAGTTTTGAGAGAGAACGAACTGCTCTGTTTGTACCTAGCTGCCATAAGGCTGCTCCTAATGTACTGCCTTGCCCCTCCAGTTTGTGAGGAGCTCCCCAAAGGGCAGGTTGCTTTTATCACCAGGGGAGGGGAGGAAGAAGGGAAGAGAAAGGACATTGCTGCAATAGTACCCCAGAGCCTGAACAAGAGCTTCTGCTGTGGGGTTGAGGAGCAAGATTGTCTCTTACTTGCAACAGAAACCAGGTGGCTTTTTGATGATTCAAGTAATATTGTCTTGCACTCTGGAAGAGGAAAAGGAGGCCACTTGGCTGAAGGTTTCACTGGCTTTGTGAATTATGACAGGGTATCCCTGTTAACTTCCTTAGATCTCTCTCCTACTGGCTGCCAGAATACTGTTTTGGCCTTTTTCATAGTGTACAGGAAGAAACAGCCACCCACTGGTTTATTCTTATAGTGACAGGCTTTGCATACCTCAGCTTCAACCGTGTCCAATTCCTTTTGCAAGCACAGATTGTCTTCCTCCAGGTCACGGTTGTAGAGCATAGTAACATCCAGTGAAGCTTCTGACATAGATTGCTTTTTAAGAGCATCAGCAAGCTTCTGCTGCAGCTGTGTGACCCAGTCCTAAAGAAATGTTTTTACATGAGCATGAAGAACTTGGTAAGAACATGAGACTGAGGCATGCTTTTACTTAGCTTACGTAGTTAGGTCAGTGTTCAGAGTGAATTGAAAGACAAGAATTGTTGCCTGCCACCAGCAGGCACCTGCAAAACTGATGACCTCTGTCTCCCCATCTTTCTCAGCTAAGCACCGCTATGCTACCAAGGGGAAGCAGGGGGAATCTTCACCGCTTCTAGACTATACTAGAAATCCGACTCGAAGGCCATTTGCTATGAGACCCAGGTTATTAGCTTGACCTGCCTTCGTCCCAGTCCTACGTGAAAAGCTGGCTAGAGCACAAGTATTTCAAGGGTCTCCACTTACAAATGTAACTGCTGCAGGAGCAGCAGCAGAGGTCAACAAGTTCAGAGGTAAGTAAGCCCAAAAGCAAGTGAACCAAGGGGGACCCCACTGCATCCCTCATAGAAAGTGCCTCGAAATCCCTGAGAGATTCAGCATCTTCCTCTTGCTCTGCTCCTCCTGCTGGCACAATGCAGTTTGCTGTGAAGATCCCCACATCAGTGCTGGACATTTCTTGTCTTCCAGGCCTCAGGAGCCTCCCCCAACTGCCATGGCATCTCTGAGATTATCAAGAGTCCCCACAGTGACACTGGAGATGGACTTTAACATGAAAAAATTGACGGGACTTCTCTCTACTGCCTCACCCCCCACCCCACTGTAACTGGTATCAACACCTGTTATGCCAGATGCCAATGCTGAATTTCCATTCTGCGGCTCCACCAGCCAAGAACTTTCCCCTCTGACTGACAGCCTCAGCCTCATGGCAGCACAGGGCAGGTTAGGAGCAAAGCTGAAAACAGGTCACATCTGAGTTTATCACAGGGACAACTCAAAGTGAAGGGCAAGATGTTCTGCACCTGCTTTCTCTGCAGAGAGATGCTAGAAAGTACCAAAAGCTGAACTTCTCTTTGACTGCTGTGGTGCAGGCTGGAGAGATATCTGAATGCTTTTTCCCTCTGTGGGCTACAAATTGGTCAGCTTCCCACGGGATCAAAACCTGTGGGATTTGCCAGTGTTTCCTGGCTAGCAGAAGCTCACCCACTACCTTCTGCCCCGACCACAAGAAGGATTGCTCTAAACCAGAGGAAGAGCCTGGGAACTGATAATTAGCAATTCCTCAACTCTAGTCCACACAACTGTGCTTCAAGCCTCCCTGGAGGAAAAGGAGAGAGATGTGTGCTGGGCATTTGCCTGGCCTCCAGGACGAGCTGCAGCTGTGAACAGAGCTGAAGTGAGCAGAGGAGAGCTCTTGCTTGGACTTATGGCCTTGCTTCTCTCTCACAAGCGAAGATGTCTGCGCGACTGATTTTCACTCAGACCAAGGTCAGAGAGAGAAGTCTTAACTGCCTGCTTAGGAAGAAAGCCTGCATAAGCCTTCAAAAATATGACTCATCATCCATACCAGCTAGGGCCAAAGAACTCAAATTCTATGACAAAATGCAGCAGTTCTGCTAAAATGTCACAACAGTTCTAGCAGCCATCACCATTTTGCAGCAATCAGACGGGTCCTTGTCTGTACCAGAGGCAAGCGGAGGCAGTAAGAGTGTACAGCCACATGAAAAGGGAACGGGAGAAGCGAGACCAGCAGGGGGAACGGAAGAAAATAAAGACGCATCCTGGATTACACATTTTATTAAATACCAAGTTGGAACAACATATTTGGCATTAGATGGTGGTAGCAGCACAAAACTGTCATCTTCCTGCCAGTGTGGTGGCCATGGCTGCTCTTCCTCACTGCCTGGCAACTCCAGTCCCTAAATTAGCAGGTGGAAGGGAAACCTTTCCTCTCAGTATAACCGCTCCTTGTTTTCTGGAGTTGGGACTTCTCTGCTCCAGCATCTTCTGATGGGTAATGATGCCATCTCGTCAGCTGTGAAAACAGTGAGAGGCAGTTGACTCATTCCACAACTTCATACAGTGGTTCCGAGTTATGATGGTGTTACTTGCCTCTCTTCCAGAGAAGGAATTAATCTGTCAGGCCTAGAAGATGCTGCCACAGCCTCAAGCTGCAGCCAGGCCTGTGCTGGAACACATGGCTCTCAGCCCTGACCCTCACCTGCGGACATGATGTCCTGGTAGGACTGCAGACCTGCCTGTCCCTCTGGATGGGCCTGGCGATCTGCACTCTTGGCTGGCCCCGCTGACTGTCACTGGACCTGTTCTGCTCTTCTGGGTGAGGGCCTGTGGGACTGCTCCCTGGCCCATGAGCTCACAGGCCCTGCCAGCCTTGCTTCAACTCTTGGCTCGCCCTTGACGTGCCTTTGCAGATACTGCTCTGCACATTCATTTTTACCCATGATGACAACTACGGCAGTGTCACTACTACTACAACAGAAAGAGCATCAAGAAGAGAACAGATAATTGACTATACCAAAAAAGTCTAGGAAAAGGGTAATATAGGTCTCAAAAGAGGAAAAAACACCCCACAACAAAAGAAAATCACCAAGAAAACTCCAAACAAACCAGAGCTCACCTTTGTTCTTCATCTACCACCTTCAGTGACCATTTCAGAGCAGTTGTTCTTCATTTCTTCCTATAAACAATGGGGGGGGCCTCCACTTCTCTCCCCTCATACACTCTCAGTTTCTTCATAGCTCTGCTCAGAAGGCTAATCAACCTACACAGCAAATGAGTCAAGAAAACAATGAAGCAATGGAACAACTGGCCTTTTTCACATACTCTTATGATGACAGCGCAGATGTGGCTTGCTTGATCTTTAATGTGCTTGATACACCAGCAATGACTGAGAAAAAACAGCATTCCTGTGCCACAAATCACTCAGAGGATCCAAATTTCACCTTGTGGTGGGTTGATCCTGGCTGGAGGCCAGGTGCCCACCAGAGCCGCTCTCTCACTCCCCTCATTCACTAGACAGGGGAGAAAAGGTATAATGAAACGCTTGTGGGTCAAGATAAGGACAGGGAGAGATCATTCACTAATTATCGTCACGAGCCACCCCTGTAGCACCCCCGCTGCCAAAACCTTGCCATGCAAACCCAACACACACCTGAAAAGAGGAATAAAAGACTTCTTTCCCCCCAGGATGTCTGCAGGGCAACCTGTATTTGCATTTCATTTAGCAGCTATTGAATACTATAGGCTCATGCACAGAAGTGCCGTGCAAGAACTAACGTGAGGCTTGAATTTGCTCACAAACAGTTATGTACACCTATTTTTACGGTAAAGTTCAATACGGCTTGACTTCTACTCAGGGGTACCTCTTCACCATACGAAAAACACATACCTCTCACAGTCCTTCTGCAGTTTGAAGTTTATTCTCAGTTCTTCACACAGATGCACTTCATCTCTGCATATCCCCACTATCAGCTTCTTCACTGGCCATCCTTTACTGTCGTGCTTTCAAAATAGAAAAGATCCATGACACACACAGCATAAAAACAGTATCTACGTGTGGTTTGTGCATCTAGCGTTCTCAACAGAGAAGCTGTCTCTCTCTGTTGCTTCCTGTGTGACCCCCAAATGACAAGATACTCAGCACCTGAATGGCAGGGGTAACAGAAAAAGCCAAGCATGTAAGAACTCGGCAAAAAGGTGAACACAGTTCTCCTGGATATTGGATAGGCATCTGGAGAATTTTCTGGGCTCACCTGTTGCAAAAGTTGAGCCTTTTCCCTGTCATTCTGAGCAGCACGCTCTTCAAGGTAGTATCTTGACTTCAATTGCTCTTCCCACGTGCTGTGTGAGTCCTTTGATGTCCAAGCCAGCAGATTCTGCTTTTGCATCTGTGAAAGCAACAGTGGCAAAAGAAAAACCTAAGGTGACCGGAAAGACAACTCTGAAATAGAATGCAGTAACTGAAATAGAAACAGGCCTAAGCTCTCTGCTCCCCATCCAAAATCTAAAACACACCTCGGGAAACATAAGCAAGAACAGGAGTTGAAGCTGGAGGAAAGAATGAACACTCTAAAAGCGATAAGATGAGGTTACAGCTTTGGGGGATAAGAAGACACGCATACACACACACACACAAAATCACCCTACAACTTTCTTCCAAAGGTCCTCCAGAGTGCATAATGATACCTACTTTATAAAATAATAATTCCTCTAGTGCCCACCACAGAAAATACCCTACCCTCACGACTTCTGTAGCAACTGTACAATCATCTGAGAGCAAGAAAATGCTCTGCCTGCTACTGTACAGCATCACCTCACCTAATTATTCTATACCTCTGCCCCACCGTGTGGCAGGAACGAACCATCGCCTGTTCACAGGTGGGAAAGGGACCCTTCACATGGTCTCAAGGGCAAGCTGTGACAAAGCAACACAGATCTCCCAAGTCCAGTCTCCTCTCTCAGCTTTCAACCACAGATCTCCCTCCTGCCCCCAACATCCATCCTATCCATCTGTCATAGTTTAACCCCATTAGGCAGCTAAGCACCACATAGCCACTTGTTTGCTCCCCCCCGACAGGATTCGGGAGAGCATTGGCAGGGTAAGAATGAGAAAACTGATGGTTTGAGATAAAGACAGTTTCTTAAGTAAAGCTAAAGCTGCATAAGCGAGCAACGCAAAAGAAGGAATTCATTCATTACTTCCCATCGGCAGGCAGTTTTTCAGCCATTTCCAGGAAAGCAGAGCTTCTTCACATGTAATGGTTGCTTGGAAAGACAAATGCCATATCTTCAAACATCCCCCCCTTCCTCCTTCTTCCCCACAGCTTTTATTGCTGAGCATGATGTCATATGGCACGCAGGAACTGAGTTTCCCTAGGCTTTCCAGGAAAATCTCATCTTAAGATTTCCCCACAGAAACAGGTAACTAGGCTCAGGAGTTCACAAAAAAGGGAAGTTTATGATCAGCTTACTGAGGCAGAAGCTTGCAGGTCTCTCTGAAGGGCTTCAATCCTACTGCTCTGTTGCTGGACTGTGGCTTCCAATCTGGCATTTTCAATTTCAAGGCTTAAAAAGAAATACAGGTCTTATTACGCAAATCCACCAGAGCACCAATTCTGAAAGAACAGCGTGAAATAACATCATCTAAACCAAAAGCATCTTTCAAATTTGTGTTTTAACTTGCTGTAATGCAACAAGGCTATCCTGCTGTTTTTGAACAATCCCAGAAAGCGACAGACACCTTGCTTCGCTGTGTTACTCTCTTACCGTTGCACGTGTTCTTCCAGTTGTTTTACAGTAGTATTAGCCCCCAAAGATGCCAACAGGAGGTCCTGCAGTCTCTGGGAAGAAGCTATGACTTCTCTTTCCTTATTATCCAAGGCAGTCTTCAAGTCACGAACACAACGCTCAGACTGAAGACGCTGTTCTTCCAACTCCTGCAACTGTAAAATCAAAGTAGGAATCCAGAGTAGTCAGGTGAGCTTATACAGAGGAGTCAGCTGCTGCTGAAGAATTCAAGCGCTGCATATATCGGCACATTCCCTCTACTCAAAGAGCTGTAATCATTTCAAATACATTCAAACCTTCTCTTCTACTAGCAAAGGAACACAAACCGTGTTACTTCATCATCCTTTATACCGGCCTCTCCCATCCCTCCACTGATTTCCTATTAGCACGGTTCTAAGCACCGACACTGCTCCTGCTGCCCTTTCAGTGGCTTGTGACACTCTTTGTATCCACTTGTCTGCTCCTCCATGAAAACAGGAATTAGAAAAGTTCCTCCTTCTCCTAAAATGAACCCACAGCTCCCTCATAAGGAGATTTAAGATGATCTCTGTTTCAGAACTGTGAGGCCTCTATACTTCAGTTTTTGTAAGAACACTGCAAAAGGAGGTCCCCACCTCAGAAAGCAGCTTACAATTCACTTGCAAGAAAGCTGCTTAAGGACAGCAAGTTACAGCAGGCCCAAAGAAGGGAGAAAAAAAGGTGGTGAGATGCTGCTTTGGATATACAGTGCAAACGCACCACCTACAAACAAACTCTGCTTCTTGCTTAGTTCAATCCAGATGGTTCTGACACCTGTGTTATTGAAAAAAACCCCAAACTCTAACAACTCCTTAAAAAACGTTCCTTCAACCATGAAGAAGGTTCACATTGTTTTACACGCTGTGCACCCAAACCAAAGGTGACCTTCACATGTATTTAGCAAGCTACATATAAGGAGAATATAGAGAGAGTGCAATATCCTGACCAGGGAAATCATGCCTCAGAGCAGAGGTGAGTTTTGAGAGAGAACGAACTGCTCTGTTTGTACCTAGCTGCCATAAGGCTGCTCCTAATGTACTGCCTTGCCCCTCCAGTTTGTGAGGAGCTCCCCAAAGGGCAGGTTGCTTTTATCACCAGGGGAGGGGAGGAAGAAGGGAAGAGAAAGGACATTGCTGCAATAGTACCCCAGAGCCTGAACAAGAGCTTCTGCTGTGGGGTTGAGGAGCAAGATTGTCTCTTACTTGCAACAGAAACCAGGTGGCTTTTTGATGATTCAAGTAATATTGTCTTGCACTCTGGAAGAGGAAAAGGAGGCCACTTGGCTGAAGGTTTCACTGGCTTTGTGAATTATGACAGGGTATCCCTGTTAACTTCCTTAGATCTCTCTCCTACTGGCTGCCAGAATACTGTTTTGGCCTTTTTCATAGTGTACAGGAAGAAACAGCCACCCACAGGTTTATTCTTATAGTGACAGGCTTTGCATACCTCAGCTTCAACCGTGTCCAATTCCTTTTGCAAGCACAGATTGTCTTCCTCCAGGTCACGGTTGTAGAGCGTAGTAACATCCAGTGAAGCTTCTGACATAGATTGCTTTTTAAGAGCATCAGCAAGCTTCTGCTGCAGCTGTGTGACCCAGTCCTAAAGAAATGTTTTTACATGAGCATGAAGAACTTGGTAAGAACATGAGACTGAGGCATGCTTTTACTTAGCTTACGTAGTTAGGTCAGTGTTCAGAGTGAATTGAAAGACAAGAATTGTTGCCTGCCACCAGCAGGCACCTGCAAAACTGATGACCTCTGTCTCCCCATCTTTCTCAGCTAAGCACCGCTATGCTACCAAGGGGAAGCAGGGGGAATCTTCACCGCTTCTAGACTATACTAGAAATCCGACTCGAAGGCCATTTGCTATGAGACCCAGGTTATTAGCTTGACCTGCCTTCGTCCCAGTCCTACGTGAAAAGCTGGCTAGAGCACAAGTATTTCAAGGGTCTCCACTTACAAATGTAACTGCTGCAGGAGCAGCAGCAGAGGTCAACAAGTTCAGAGGTAAGTAAGCCCAAAAGCAAGTGAACCAAGGGGGACCCCACTGCATCCCTCATAGAAAGTGCCTCGAAATCCCTGAGAGATTCAGCATCTTCCTCTTGCTCTGCTCCTCCTGCTGGCACAATGCAGTTTGCTGTGAAGATCCCCACATCAGTGCTGGACATTTCTTGTCTTCCAGGCCTCAGGAGCCTCCCCCAACTGCCATGGCATCTCTGAGATTATCAAGAGTCCCCACAGTGACACTGGAGATGGACTTTAACATGAAAAAATTGACGGGACTTCTCTCTACTGCCTCACCCCCCACCCCACTGTAACTGGTATCAACACCTGTTATGCCAGATGCCAATGCTGAATTTCCATTCTGCGGCTCCACCAGCCAAGAACTTTCCCCTCTGACTGACAGCCTCAGCCTCACGGCAGCACAGGGCAGGTTAGGAGCAAAGCTGAAAACAGGTCACATCTGAGTTTATCACAGGGACAACTCAAAGTGAAGGGCAAGATGTTCTGCACCTGCTTTCTCTGCGGAGAGATGCCAGAAAGTACCAAAAGCTGAACTTCTCTTTGACTGCTGTGGTGCAGGCTGGAGAAATATCTGAATGCCTTTTCCCTCTGTGGGCTACAAATTGGTCAGCTTCCCACGGGATCAAAACCTGTGGGATTTGCCAGTGTTTCCTGGCTAGCAGAAGCTCACCCACTACCTTCTGCCCCGACCACAAGAAGGATTGCTCTAAACCAGAGGAAGAGCCTGGGAACTGATAATTAGCAATTCCTCAACTCTAGTCCACACAACTGTGCTTCAAGCCTCCCTGGAGGAAAAGGAGAGAGATGTGTGCTGGGCATTTGCCTGGCCTCCAGGACGAGCTGCAGCTGTGAACAGAGCTGAAGTGAGCAGAGGAGAGCTCTTGCTTGGACTTATGGCCTTGCTTCTCTCTCACAAGCGAAGATGTCTGCGCGACTGATTTTCACTCAGACCAAGGTCAGAGAGAGAAGTCTTAACTGCCTGCTTAGGAAGAAAGCCTGCATAAGCCTTCAAAAATATGACTCATCATCCATACCAGCTAGGGCCAAAGAACTCAAATTCTATGACAAAATGCAGCAGTTCTGCTAAAATGTCACAACAGTTCTAGCAGCCATCACCATTTTGCAGCAATCAGACGGGTCCTTGTCTGTACCAGAGGCAAGCGGAGGCAGTAAGAGTGTACAGCCACATGAAAAGGGAACGGGAGAAGCGAGACCAGCAGGGGGAACGGAAGAAAATAAAGACGCATCCTGGATTACACATTTTATTAAATACCAAGTTGGAACAACATATTTGGCATTAGATGGTGGTAGCAGCACAAAACTGTCATCTTCCTGCCAGTGTGGTGGCCATGGCTGCTCTTCCTCACTGCCTGGCAACTCCAGTCCCTAAATTAGCAGGTGGAAGGGAAACCTTTCCTCTCAGTATAACCGCTCCTTGTTTTCTGGAGTTGGGACTTCTCTGCTCCAGCATCTTCTGATGGGTAATGATGCCATCTCGTCAGCTGTGAAAACAGTGAGAGGCAGTTGACTCATTCCACAAGAATACCTTCTAAAAATGAAAGTAGCTCTGAAACAGGGCTGCTTTAGCAACACATCTGAGTAACAAGCAGAGAAGTACATAAAAGGTTACATGCTACTGACCAGCCAGAACAACCACAACAGCACTTCTGGGAACTCTGCTTCTGGGTCCCCATAACAAGGGAAAGATGGGCTGAGACAGCAGCTACTGGTGAGCAGTAAGTTTGAGAAGTTTTTCTGCATCACCTCACCGCATCGTGCCCTGGGAAGCAATGGCACTGTTTAAAAAAACAACACCTGAGCTGCCTCCTGCTCAACTGGTGCCTAAGACGGGGCTCAAGGGCTGATCTTGAGCAAAGCCAACTTCATACAGTGGTTCCGAGTTATGATGGTGTTACTTGCCTCTCTTCCAGAGAAGGAATTAATCTGTCAGGCCTAGAAGATGCTGCCACAGCCTCAAGCTGCAGCCAGGCCTGTGCTGGAACACATGGCTCTCAGCCCTGACCCTCACCTGCGGACATGATGTCCTGGTAGGACTGCAGACCTGCCTGTCCCTCTGGATGGGCCTGGCGATCTGCACTCTTGGCTGGCCCCGCTGACTGTCACTGGACCTGTTCTGCTCTTCTGGGTGAGGGCCTGTGGGACTGCTCCCTGGCCCATGAGCTCACAGGCCCTGCCAGCCTTGCTTCAACTCTTGGCTCGCCCTTGACGTGCCTTTGCAGATACTGCTCTGCACATTCATTTTTACCCATGATGACAACTACGGCAGTGTCACTACTACTACAACAGAAAGAGCATCAAGAAGAGAACAGATAATTGACTATACCAAAAAAGTCTAGGAAAAGGGTAATATAGGTCTCAAAAGAGGAAAAAACACCCCACAACAAAAGAAAATCACCAAGAAAACTCCAAACAAACCAGAGCTCACCTTTGTTCTTCATCTACCACCTTCAGTGACCATTTCAGAGCAGTTGTTCTTCATTTCTTCCTATAAACAATGGGGGGGGCCTCCACTTCTCTCCCCTCATACACTCTCAGTTTCTTCATAGCTCTGCTCAGAAGGCTAATCAACCTACACAGCAAATGAGTCAAGAAAACAATGAAGCAATGGAACAACTGGCCTTTTTCACATACTCTTATGATGACAGCGCAGATGTGGCTTGCTTGATCTTTAATGTGCTTGATACACCAGCAATGACTGAGAAAAAACAGCATTCCTGTGCCACAAATCACTCAGAGGATCCAAATTTCACCTTGTGGTGGGTTGATCCTGGCTGGAGGCCAGGTGCCCACCAGAGCCGCTCTCTCACTCCCCTCATTCACTAGACAGGGGAGAAAAGGTATAATGAAACGCTTGTGGGTCAAGATAAGGACAGGGAGAGATCATTCACTAATTATCGTCACGAGCCACCCCTGTAGCGCCCCCGCTGCCAAAACCTTGCCATGCAAACCCAACACACACCTGAAAAGAGGAATAAAAGACTTCTTTCCCCCCAGGATGTCTGCAGGGCAACCTGTATTTGCATTTCATTTAGCAGCTATTGAATACTATAGGCTCATGCACAGAAGTGCCGTGCAAGAACTAACGTGAGGCTTGAATTTGCTCACAAACAGTTATGTACACCTATTTTTACGGTAAAGTTCAATACGGCTTGACTTCTACTCAGGGGTACCTCTTCACCATACGAAAAACACATACCTCTCACAGTCCTTCTGCAGTTTGAAGTTTATTCTCAGTTCTTCACACAGATGCACTTCATCTCTGCATATCCCCACTATCAGCTTCTTCACTGGCCATCCTTTACTGTCGTGCTTTCAAAATAGAAAAGATCCATGACACACACAGCATAAAAACAGTATCTACGTGTGGTTTGTGCATCTAGCGTTCTCAACAGAGAAGCTGTCTCTCTCTGTTGCTTCCTGTGTGACCCCCAAATGACAAGATACTCAGCACCTGAATGGCAGGGGTAACAGAAAAAGCCAAGCATGTAAGAACTCGGCAAAAAGGTGAACACAGTTCTCCTGGATATTGGATAGGCATCTGGAGAATTTTCTGGGCTCACCTGTTGCAAAAGTTGAGCCTTTTCCCTGTCATTCTGAGCAGCACGCTCTTCAAGGTAGTATCTTGACTTCAATTGCTCTTCCCACGTGCTGTGTGAGTCCTTTGATGTCCAAGCCAGCAGATTCTGCTTTTGCATCTGTGAAAGCAACAGTGGCAAAAGAAAAACCTAAGGTGACCGGAAAGACAACTCTGAAATAGAATGCAGTAACTGAAATAGAAACAGGCCTAAGCTCTCTGCTCCCCATCCAAAATCTAAAACACACCTCGGGAAACATAAGCAAGAACAGGAGTTGAAGCTGGAGGAAAGAATGAACACTCTAAAAGCGATAAGATGAGGTTACAGCTTTGGGGGATAAGAAGACACGCATACACACACACACACAAAATCACCCTACAACTTTCTTCCAAAGGTCCTCCAGAGTGCATAATGATACCTACTTTATAAAATAATAATTCCTCTAGTGCCCACCACAGAAAATACCCTACCCTCACGACTTCTGTAGCAACTGTACAATCATCTGAGAGCAAGAAAATGCTCTGCCTGCTACTGTACAGCATCACCTCACCTAATTATTCTATACCTCTGCCCCACCGTGTGGCAGGAACGAACCATCGCCTGTTCACAGGTGGGAAAGGGACCCTTCACATGGTCTCAAGGGCAAGCTGTGACAAAGCAACACAGATCTCCCAAGTCCAGTCTCCTCTCTCAGCTTTCAACCACAGATCTCCCTCCTGCCCCCAACATCCATCCTATCCATCTGTCATAGTTTAACCCCATTAGGCAGCTAAGCACCACATAGCCACTTGTTTGCTCCCCCCCGACAGGATTCGGGAGAGCATTGGCAGGGTAAGAATGAGAAAATTGGTGGTTTGAGATAAAGACAGTTTCTTAAGTAAAGCTAAAGCTGCATAAGCGAGCAACGCAAAAGAAGGAATTCATTCATTACTTCCCATCGGCAGGCAGTTTTTCAGCCATTTCCAGGAAAGCAGAGCTTCTTCACATGTAATGGTTGCTTGGAAAGACAAATGCCATATCTTCAAACATCCCCCCCTTCCTCCTTCTTCCCCACAGCTTTTATTGCTGAGCATGATGTCATATGGCACGCAGGAACTGAGTTTCCCTAGGCTTTCCAGGAAAATCTCATCTTAAGATTTCCCCACAGAAACAGGTAACTAGGCTCAGGAGTTCACAAAAAAGGGAAGTTTATGATCAGCTTACTGAGGCAGAAGCTTGCAGGTCTCTCTGAAGGGCTTCAATCCTACTGCTCTGTTGCTGGACTGTGGCTTCCAATCTGGCATTTTCAATTTCAAGGCTTAAAAAGAAATACAGGTCTTATTACGCAAATCCACCAGAGCACCAATTCTGAAAGAACAGCGTGAAATAACATCATCTAAACCAAAAGCATCTTTCAAATTTGTGTTTTAACTTGCTGTAATGCAACAAGGCTATCCTGCTGTTTTTGAACAATCCCAGAAAGCGACAGACACCTTGCTTCGCTGTGTTACTCTCTTACCGTTGCACGTGTTCTTCCAGTTGTTTTACAGTAGTATTAGCCCCCAAAGATGCCAACAGGAGGTCCTGCAGTCTCTGGGAAGAAGCTATGACTTCTCTTTCCTTATTATCCAAGGCAGTCTTCAAGTCACGAACACAACGCTCAGACTGAAGACGCTGTTCTTCCAACTCCTGCAACTGTAAAATCAAAGTAGGAATCCAGAGTAGTCAGGTGAGCTTATACAGAGGAGTCAGCTGCTGCTGAAGAATTCAAGCGCTGCATATATCGGCACATTCCCTCTACTCAAAGAGCTGTAATCATTTCAAATACATTCAAACCTTCTCTTCTACTAGCAAAGGAACACAAACCGTGTTACTTCATCATCCTTTATACCGGCCTCTCCCATCCCTCCACTGATTTCCTATTAGCACGGTTCTAAGCACCGACACTGCTCCTGCTGCCCTTTCAGTGGCTTGTGACACTCTTTGTATCCACTTGTCTGCTCCTCCATGAAAACAGGAATTAGAAAAGTTCCTCCTTCTCCTAAAATGAACCCACAGCTCCCTCATAAGGAGATTTAAGATGATCTCTGTTTCAGAACTGTGAGGCCTCTATACTTCAGTTTTTGTAAGAACACTGCAAAAGGAGGTCCCCACCTCAGAAAGCAGCTTACAATTCACTTGCAAGAAAGCTGCTTAAGGACAGCAAGTTACAGCAGGCCCAAAGAAGGGAGAAAAAAAGGTGGTGAGATGCTGCTTTGGATATACAGTGCAAACGCACCACCTACAAACAAACTCTGCTTCTTGCTTAGTTCAATCCAGATGGTTCTGACACCTGTGTTATTGAAAAAAACCCCAAACTCTAACAACTCCTTAAAAAACGTTCCTTCAACCATGAAGAAGGTTCACATTGTTTTACACGCTGTGCACCCAAACCAAAGGTGACCTTCACATGTATTTAGCAAGCTACATATAAGGAGAATATAGAGAGAGTGCAATATCCTGACCAGGGAAATCATGCCTCAGAGCAGAGGTGAGTTTTGAGAGAGAACGAACTGCTCTGTTTGTACCTAGCTGCCATAAGGCTGCTCCTAATGTACTGCCTTGCCCCTCCAGTTTGTGAGGAGCTCCCCAAAGGGCAGGTTGCTTTTATCACCAGGGGAGGGGAGGAAGAAGGGAAGAGAAAGGACATTGCTGCAATAGTACCCCAGAGCCTGAACAAGAGCTTCTGCTGTGGGGTTGAGGAGCAAGATTGTCTCTTACTTGCAACAGAAACCAGGTGGCTTTTTGATGATTCAAGTAATATTGTCTTGCACTCTGGAAGAGGAAAAGGAGGCCACTTGGCTGAAGGTTTCACTGGCTTTGTGAATTATGACAGGGTATCCCTGTTAACTTCCTTAGATCTCTCTCCTACTGGCTGCCAGAATACTGTTTTGGCCTTTTTCATAGTGTACAGGAAGAAACAGCCACCCACTGGTTTATTCTTATAGTGACAGGCTTTGCATACCTCAGCTTCAACCGTGTCCAATTCCTTTTGCAAGCACAGATTGTCTTCCTCCAGGTCACGGTTGTAGAGCGTAGTAACATCCAGTGAAGCTTCTGACATAGATTGCTTTTTAAGAGCATCAGCAAGCTTCTGCTGCAGCTGTGTGACCCAGTCCTAAAGAAATGTTTTTACACGAGCATGAAGAACTTGGTAAGAACATGAGACTGAGGCATGCTTTTACTTAGCTTACGTAGTTAGGTCAGTGTTCAGAGTGAATTGAAAGACAAGAATTGTTGCCTGCCACCAGCAGGCACCTGCAAAACTGATGACCTCTGTCTCCCCATCTTTCTCAGCTAAGCACCGCTATGCTACCAAGGGGAAGCAGGGGGAATCTTCACCGCTTCTAGACTATACTAGAAATCCGACTCGAAGGCCATTTGCTATGAGACCCAGGTTATTAGCTTGACCTGCCTTCGTCCCAGTCCTACGTGAAAAGCTGGCTAGAGCACAAGTATTTCAAGGGTCTCCACTTACAAATGTAACTGCTGCAGGAGCAGCAGCAGAGGTCAACAAGTTCAGAGGTAAGTAAGCCCAAAAGCAAGTGAACCAAGGGGGACCCCACTGCATCCCTCATAGAAAGTGCCTCGAAATCCCTGAGAGATTCAGCATCTTCCTCTTGCTCTGCTCCTCCTGCTGGCACAATGCAGTTTGCTGTGAAGATCCCCACATCAGTGCTGGACATTTCTTGTCTTCCAGGCCTCAGGAGCCTCCCCCAACTGCCATGGCATCTCTGAGATTATCAAGAGTCCCCACAGTGACACTGGAGATGGACTTTAACATGAAAAAATTGACGGGACTTCTCTCTACTGCCTCACCCCCCACCCCACTGTAACTGGTATCAACACCTGTTATGCCAGATGCCAATGCTGAATTTCCATTCTGCGGCTCCACCAGCCAAGAACTTTCCCCTCTGACTGACAGCCTCAGCCTCATGGCAGCACAGGGCAGGTTAGGAGCAAAGCTGAAAACAGGTCACATCTGAGTTTATCACAGGGACAACTCAAAGTGAAGGGCAAGATGTTCTGCACCTGCTTTCTCTGCAGAGAGATGCTAGAAAGTACCAAAAGCTGAACTTCTCTTTGACTGCTGTGGTGCAGGCTGGAGAGATATCTGAATGCCTTTTCCCTCTGTGGGCTACAAATTGGTCAGCTTCCCACGGGATCAAAACCTGTGGGATTTGCCAGTGTTTCCTGGCTAGCAGAAGCTCACCCACTACCTTCTGCCCCGACCACAAGAAGGATTGCTCTAAACCAGAGGAAGAGCCTGGGAACTGATAATTAGCAATTCCTCAACTCTAGTCCACACAACTGTGCTTCAAGCCTCCCTGGAGGAAAAGGAGAGAGATGTGTGCTGGGCATTTGCCTGGCCTCCAGGACGAGCTGCAGCTGTGAACAGAGCTGAAGTGAGCAGAGGAGAGCTCTTGCTTGGACTTATGGCCTTGCTTCTCTCTCACAAGCGAAGATGTCTGCGCGACTGATTTTCACTCAGACCAAGGTCAGAGAGAGAAGTCTTAACTGCCTGCTTAGGAAGAAAGCCTGCATAAGCCTTCAAAAATATGACTCATCATCCATACCAGCTAGGGCCAAAGAACTCAAATTCTATGACAAAATGCAGCAGTTCTGCTAAAATGTCACAACAGTTCTAGCAGCCATCACCATTTTGCAGCAATCAGACGGGTCCTTGTCTGTACCAGAGGCAAGCGGAGGCAGTAAGAGTGTACAGCCACATGAAAAGGGAACGGGAGAAGCGAGACCAGCAGGGGGAACGGAAGAAAATAAAGACGCATCCTGGATTACACATTTTATTAAATACCAAGTTGGAACAACATATTTGGCATTAGATGGTGGTAGCAGCACAAAACTGTCATCTTCCTGCCAGTGTGGTGGCCATGGCTGCTCTTCCTCACTGCCTGGCAACTCCAGTCCCTAAATTAGCAGGTGGAAGGGAAACCTTTCCTCTCAGTATAACCGCTCCTTGTTTTCTGGAGTTGGGACTTCTCTGCTCCAGCATCTTCTGATGGGTAATGATGCCATCTCGTCAGCTGTGAAAACAGTGAGAGGCAGTTGACTCATTCCACAAGAATACCTTCTAAAAATGAAAGTAGCTCTGCAACAGGGCTGCTTTAGCAACACATCTGAGTAACAAGCAGAGAAGTACATAAAAGGTTACATGCTACTGACCAGCCAGAACAACCACAACAGCACTTCTGGGAACTCTGCTTCTGGGTCCCCATAACAAGGGAAAGATGGGCTGAGACAGCAGCTACTGGTGAGCAGTAAGTTTGAGAAGTTTTTCTGCATCACCTCACCGTATCGTGCCCTGGGAAGCAATGGCACTGTTTAAAAAACCAACACCTGAGCTGCCTCCTGCTCAACTGGTGCCTAAGACGGGGCTCAAGGGCTGATCTTGAGCAAAGCCAACTTCATACAGTGGTTCCGAGTTATGATGGTGTTACTTGCCTCTCTTCCAGAGAAGGAATTAATCTGTCAGGCCTAGAAGATGCTGCCACAGCCTCAAGCTGCAGCCAGGCCTGTGCTGGAACACATGGCTCTCAGCCCTGACCCTCACCTGCGGACATGATGTCCTGGTAGGACTGCAGACCTGCCTGTCCCTCTGGATGGGCCTGGCGATCTGCACTCTTGGCTGGCCCCGCTGACTGTCACTGGACCTGTTCTGCTCTTCTGGGTGAGGGCCTGTGGGACTGCTCCCTGGCCCATGAGCTCACAGGCCCTGCCAGCCTTGCTTCAACTCTTGGCTCGCCCTTGACGTGCCTTTGCAGATACTGCTCTGCACATTCATTTTTACCCATGATGACAACTACGGCAGTGTCACTACTACTACAACAGAAAGAGCATCAAGAAGAGAACAGATAATTGACTATACCAAAAAAGTCTAGGAAAAGGGTAATATAGGTCTCAAAAGAGGAAAAAACACCCCACAACAAAAGAAAATCACCAAGAAAACTCCAAACAAACCAGAGCTCACCTTTGTTCTTCATCTACCACCTTCAGTGACCATTTCAGAGCAGTTGTTCTTCATTTCTTCCTATAAACAATGGGGGGGGGGCCTCCACTTCTCTCCCCTCATACACTCTCAGTTTCTTCATAGCTCTGCTCGGAAGGCTAATCAACCTACACAGCAAATGAGTCAAGAAAACAATGAAGCAATGGAACAACTGGCCTTTTTCACATACTCTTATGATGACAGCGCAGATGTGGCTTGCTTGATCTTTAATGTGCTTGATACACCAGCAATGACTGAGAAAAAACAGCATTCCTGTGCCACAAATCACTCAGAGGATCCAAATTTCACCTTGTGGTGGGTTGATCCTGGCTGGAGGCCAGGTGCCCACCAGAGCCGCTCTCTCACTCCCCTCATTCACTAGACAGGGGAGAAAAGGTATAATGAAACGCTTGTGGGTCAAGATAAGGACAGGGAGAGATCATTCACTAATTATCGTCACGAGCCACCCCTGTAGCGCCCCCGCTGCCAAAACCTTGCCATGCAAACCCAACACACACCTGAAAAGAGGAATAAAAGACTTCTTTCCCCCCAGGATGTCTGCAGGGCAACCTGTATTTGCATTTCATTTAGCAGCTATTGAATACTATAGGCTCATGCACAGAAGTGCCGTGCAAGAACTAACGTGAGGCTTGAATTTGCTCACAAACAGTTATGTACACCTATTTTTACGGTAAAGTTCAATACGGCTTGACTTCTACTCAGGGGTACCTCTTCACCATACGAAAAACACATACCTCTCACAGTCCTTCTGCAGTTTGAAGTTTATTCTCAGTTCTTCACACAGATGCACTTCATCTCTGCATATCCCCACTATCAGCTTCTTCACTGGCCATCCTTTACTGTCGTGCTTTCAAAATAGAAAAGATCCATGACACACACAGCATAAAAACAGTATCTACGTGTGGTTTGTGCATCTAGCGTTCTCAACAGAGAAGCTGTCTCTCTCTGTTGCTTCCTGTGTGACCCCCAAATGACAAGATACTCAGCACCTGAATGGCAGGGGTAACAGAAAAAGCCAAGCATGTAAGAACTCGGCAAAAAGGTGAACACAGTTCTCCTGGATATTGGATAGGCATCTGGAGAATTTTCTGGGCTCACCTGTTGCAAAAGTTGAGCCTTTTCCCTGTCATTCTGAGCAGCACGCTCTTCAAGGTAGTATCTTGACTTCAATTGCTCTTCCCACGTGCTGTGTGAGTCCTTTGATGTCCAAGCCAGCAGATTCTGCTTTTGCATCTGTGAAAGCAACAGTGGCAAAAGAAAAACCTAAGGTGACCGGAAAGACAACTCTGAAATAGAATGCAGTAACTGAAATAGAAACAGGCCTAAGCTCTCTGCTCCCCATCCAAAATCTAAAACACACCTCGGGAAACATAAGCAAGAACAGGAGTGGAAGCTGGAGGAAAGAATGAACACTCTAAAAGCGATAAGATGAGGTTACAGCTTTGGGGGATAAGAAGACACGCATACACACACACACACAAAATCACCCTACAACTTTCTTCCAAAGGTCCTCCAGAGTGCATAATGATACCTACTTTATAAAATAATAATTCCTCTAGTGCCCACCACAGAAAATACCCTACCCTCACGACTTCTGTAGCAACTGTACAATCATCTGAGAGCAAGAAAATGCTCTGCCTGCTACTGTACAGCATCACCTCACCTAATTATTCTATACCTCTGCCCCACCGTGTGGCAGGAACGAACCATCGCCTGTTCACAGGTGGGAAAGGGACCCTTCACATGGTCTCAAGGGCAAGCTGTGACAAAGCAACACAGATCTCCCAAGTCCAGTCTCCTCTCTCAGCTTTCAACCACAGATCTCCCTCCTGCCCCCAACATCCATCCTATCCATCTGTCATAGTTTAACCCCATTAGGCAGCTAAGCACCACATAGCCACTTGTTTGCTCCCCCCCGACAGGATTCGGGAGAGCATTGGCAGGGTAAGAATGAGAAAATTGGTGGTTTGAGATAAAGACAGTTTCTTAAGTAAAGCTAAAGCTGCATAAGCGAGCAACGCAAAAGAAGGAATTCATTCATTACTTCCCATCGGCAGGCAGTTTTTCAGCCATTTCCAGGAAAGCAGAGCTTCTTCACATGTAATGGTTGCTTGGAAAGACAAATGCCATATCTTCAAACATCCCCCCCTTCCTCCTTCTTCCCCACAGCTTTTATTGCTGAGCATGATGTCATATGGCACACAGGAACTGAGTTTCCCTAGGCTTTCCAGGAAAATCTCATCTTAAGATTTCCCCACAGAAACAGGTAACTAGGCTCAGGAGTTCACAAAAAAGGGAAGTTTATGATCAGCTTACTGAGGCAGAAGCTTGCAGGTCTCTCTGAAGGGCTTCAATCCTACTGCTCTGTTGCTGGACTGTGGCTTCCAATCTGGCATTTTCAATTTCAAGGCTTAAAAAGAAATACAGGTCTTATTACGCAAATCCACCAGAGCACCAATTCTGAAAGAACAGCGTGAAATAACATCATCTAAACCAAAAGCATCTTTCAAATTTGTGTTTTAACTTGCTGTAATGCAACAAGGCTATCCTGCTGGTTTTGAACAATCCCAGAAAGCGACAGACACCTTGCTTCGCTGTGTTACTCTCTTACCGTTGCACGTGTTCTTCCAGTTGTTTTACAGTAGTATTAGCCCCCAAAGATGCCAACAGGAGGTCCTGCAGTCTCTGGGAAGAAGCTATGACTTCTCTTTCCTTATTATCCAAGGCAGTCTTCAAGTCACGAACACAACGCTCAGACTGAAGACGCTGTTCTTCCAACTCCTGCAACTGTAAAATCAAAGTAGGAATCCAGAGTAGTCAGGTGAGCTTATACAGAGGAGTCAGCTGCTGCTGAAGAATTCAAGCGCTGCATATATCGGCACATTCCCTCTACTCAAAGAGCTGTAATCATTTCAAATACATTCAAACCTTCTCTTCTACTAGCAAAGGAACACAAACCGTGTTACTTCATCATCCTTTATACCGGCCTCTCCCATCCCTCCACTGATTTCCTATTAGCACGGTTCTAAGCACCGACACTGCTCCTGCTGCCCTTTCAGTGGCTTGTGACACTCTTTGTATCCACTTGTCTGCTCCTCCATGAAAACAGGAATTAGAAAAGTTCCTCCTTCTCCTAAAATGAACCCACAGCTCCCTCATAAGGAGATTTAAGATGATCTCTGTTTCAGAACTGTGAGGCCTCTATACTTCAGTTTTTGTAAGAACACTGCAAAAGGAGGTCCCCACCTCAGAAAGCAGCTTACAATTCACTTGCAAGAAAGCTGCTTAAGGACAGCAAGTTACAGCAGGCCCAAAGAAGGGAGAAAAAAAGGTGGTGAGATGCTGCTTTGGATATACAGTGCAAACGCACCACCTACAAACAAACTCTGCTTCTTGCTTAGTTCAATCCAGATGGTTCTGACACCTGTGTTATTGAAAAAAACCCCAAACTCTAACAACTCCTTAAAAAACGTTCCTTCAACCATGAAGAAGGTTCACATTGTTTTACACGCTGTGCACCCAAACCAAAGGTGACCTTCACATGTATTTAGCAAGCTACATATAAGGAGAATATAGAGAGAGTGCAATATCCTGACCAGGGAAATCATGCCTCAGAGCAGAGGTGAGTTTTGAGAGAGAACGAACTGCTCTGTTTGTACCTAGCTGCCATAAGGCTGCTCCTAATGTACTGCCTTGCCCCTCCAGTTTGTGAGGAGCTCCCCAAAGGGCAGGTTGCTTTTATCACCAGGGGAGGGGAGGAAGAAGGGAAGAGAAAGGACATTGCTGCAATAGTACCCCAGAGCCTGAACAAGAGCTTCTGCTGTGGGGTTGAGGAGCAAGATTGTCTCTTACTTGCAACAGAAACCAGGTGGCTTTTTGATGATTCAAGTAATATTGTCTTGCACTCTGGAAGAGGAAAAGGAGGCCACTTGGCTGAAGGTTTCACTGGCTTTGTGAATTATGACAGGGTATCCCTGTTAACTTCCTTAGATCTCTCTCCTACTGGCTGCCAGAATACTGTTTTGGCCTTTTTCATAGTGTACAGGAAGAAACAGCCACCCACAGGTTTATTCTTATAGTGACAGGCTTTGCATACCTCAGCTTCAACCGTGTCCAATTCCTTTTGCAAGCACAGATTGTCTTCCTCCAGGTCACGGTTGTAGAGCGTAGTAACATCCAGTGAAGCTTCTGACATAGATTGCTTTTTAAGAGCATCAGCAAGCTTCTGCTGCAGCTGTGTGACCCAGTCCTAAAGAAATGTTTTTACATGAGCATGAAGAACTTGGTAAGAACATGAGACTGAGGCATGCTTTTACTTAGCTTACGTAGTTAGGTCAGTGTTCAGAGTGAATTGAAAGACAAGAATTGTTGCCTGCCACCAGCAGGCACCTGCAAAACTGATGACCTCTGTCTCCCCATCTTTCTCAGCTAAGCACCGCTATGCTACCAAGGGGAAGCAGGGGGAATCTTCACCGCTTCTAGACTATACTAGAAATCCGACTCGAAGGCCATTTGCTATGAGACCCAGGTTATTAGCTTGACCTGCCTTCGTCCCAGTCCTACGTGAAAAGCTGGCTAGAGCACAAGTATTTCAAGGGTCTCCACTTACAAATGTAACTGCTGCAGGAGCAGCAGCAGAGGTCAACAAGTTCAGAGGTAAGTAAGCCCAAAAGCAAGTGAACCAAGGGGGACCCCACTGCATCCCTCATAGAAAGTGCCTCGAAATCCCTGAGAGATTCAGCATCTTCCTCTTGCTCTGCTCCTCCTGCTGGCACAATGCAGTTTGCTGTGAAGATCCCCACATCAGTGCTGGACATTTCTTGTCTTCCAGGCCTCAGGAGCCTCCCCCAACTGCCATGGCATCTCTGAGATTATCAAGAGTCCCCACAGTGACACTGGAGATGGACTTTAACATGAAAAAATTGACGGGACTTCTCTCTACTGCCTCACCCCCCACCCCACTGTAACTGGTATCAACACCTGTTATGCCAGATGCCAATGCTGAATTTCCATTCTGCGGCTCCACCAGCCAAGAACTTTCCCCTCTGACTGACAGCCTCAGCCTCATGGCAGCACAGGGCAGGTTAGGAGCAAAGCTGAAAACAGGTCACATCTGAGTTTATCACAGGGACAACTCAAAGTGAAGGGCAAGATGTTCTGCACCTGCTTTCTCTGCAGAGAGATGCTAGAAAGTACCAAAAGCTGAACTTCTCTTTGACTGCTGTGGTGCAGGCTGGAGAGATATCTGAATGCTTTTTCCCTCTGTGGGCTACAAATTGGTCAGCTTCCCACGGGATCAAAACCTGTGGGATTTGCCAGTGTTTCCTGGCTAGCAGAAGCTCACCCACTACCTTCTGCCCCGACCACAAGAAGGATTGCTCTAAACCAGAGGAAGAGCCTGGGAACTGATAATTAGCAATTCCTCAACTCTAGTCCACACAACTGTGCTTCAAGCCTCCCTGGAGGAAAAGGAGAGAGATGTGTGCTGGGCATTTGCCTGGCCTCCAGGACGAGCTGCAGCTGTGAACAGAGCTGAAGTGAGCAGAGGAGAGCTCTTGCTTGGACTTATGGCCTTGCTTCTCTCTCACAAGCGAAGATGTCTGCGCGACTGATTTTCACTCAGACCAAGGTCAGAGAGAGAAGTCTTAACTGCCTGCTTAGGAAGAAAGCCTGCATAAGCCTTCAAAAATATGACTCATCATCCATACCAGCTAGGGCCAAAGAACTCAAATTCTATGACAAAATGCAGCAGTTCTGCTAAAATGTCACAACAGTTCTAGCAGCCATCACCATTTTGCAGCAATCAGACGGGTCCTTGTCTGTACCAGAGGCAAGCGGAGGCAGTAAGAGTGTACAGCCACATGAAAAGGGAACGGGAGAAGCGAGACCAGCAGGGGGAACGGAAGAAAATAAAGACGCATCCTGGATTACACATTTTATTAAATACCAAGTTGGAACAACATATTTGGCATTAGATGGTGGTAGCAGCACAAAACTGTCATCTTCCTGCCAGTGTGGTGGCCATGGCTGCTCTTCCTCACTGCCTGGCAACTCCAGTCCCTAAATTAGCAGGTGGAAGGGAAACCTTTCCTCTCAGTATAACCGCTCCTTGTTTTCTGGAGTTGGGACTTCTCTGCTCCAGCATCTTCTGATGGGTAATGATGCCATCTCGTCAGCTGTGAAAACAGTGAGAGGCAGTTGACTCATTCCACAAGAATACCTTCTAAAAATGAAAGTAGCTCTGCAACAGGGCTGCTTTAGCAACACATCTGAGTAACAAGCAGAGAAGTACATAAAAGGTTACATGCTACTGACCAGCCAGAACAACCACAACAGCACTTCTGGGAACTCTGCTTCTGGGTCCCCATAACAAGGGAAAGATGGGCTGAGACAGCAGCTACTGGTGAGCAGTAAGTTTGAGAAGTTTTTCTGCATCACCTCACCGCACCGTGCCCTGGGAAGCAATGGCACTGTTTAAAAAACCAACACCTGAGCTGCCTCCTGCTCAACTGGTGCCTAAGACGGGGCTCAAGGGCTGATCTTGAGCAAAGCCAACTTCATACAGTGGTTCCGAGTTATGATGGTGTTACTTGCCTCTCTTCCAGAGAAGGAATTAATCTGTCAGGCCTAGAAGATGCTGCCACAGCCTCAAGCTGCAGCCAGGCCTGTGCTGGAACACATGGCTCTCAGCCCTGACCCTCACCTGCGGACATGATGTCCTGGTAGGACTGCAGACCTGCCTGTCCCTCTGGATGGGCCTGGCGATCTGCACTCTTGGCTGGCCCCGCTGACTGTCACTGGACCTGTTCTGCTCTTCTGGGTGAGGGCCTGTGGGACTGCTCCCTGGCCCATGAGCTCACAGGCCCTGCCAGCCTTGCTTCAACTCTTGGCTCGCCCTTGACGTGCCTTTGCAGATACTGCTCTGCACATTCATTTTTACCCATGATGACAACTACGGCAGTGTCACTACTACTACAACAGAAAGAGCATCAAGAAGAGAACAGATAATTGACTATACCAAAAAAGTCTAGGAAAAGGGTAATATAGGTCTCAAAAGAGGAAAAAAACACCCCACAACAAAAGAAAATCACCAAGAAAACTCCAAACAAACCAGAGCTCACCTTTGTTCTTCATCTACCACCTTCAGTGACCATTTCAGAGCAGTTGTTCTTCATTTCTTCCTATAAACAATGGGGGGGGGCCTCCACTTCTCTCCCCTCATACACTCTCAGTTTCTTCATAGCTCTGCTCAGAAGGCTAATCAACCTACACAGCAAATGAGTCAAGAAAACAATGAAGCAATGGAACAACTGGCCTTTTTCACATACTCTTATGATGACAGCGCAGATGTGGCTTGCTTGATCTTTAATGTGCTTGATACACCAGCAATGACTGAGAAAAAACAGCATTCCTGTGCCACAAATCACTCAGAGGATCCAAATTTCACCTTGTGGTGGGTTGATCCTGGCTGGAGGCCAGGTGCCCACCAGAGCCGCTCTCTCACTCCCCTCATTCACTAGACAGGGGAGAAAAGGTATAATGAAACGCTTGTGGGTCAAGATAAGGACAGGGAGAGATCATTCACTAATTATCGTCACGAGCCACCCCTGTAGCGCCCCCGCTGCCAAAACCTTGCCATGCAAACCCAACACACACCTGAAAAGAGGAATAAAAGACTTCTTTCCCCCCAGGATGTCTGCAGGGCAACCTGTATTTGCATTTCATTTAGCAGCTATTGAATACTATAGGCTCATGCACAGAAGTGCCGTGCAAGAACTAACGTGAGGCTTGAATTTGCTCACAAACAGTTATGTACACCTATTTTTACGGTAAAGTTCAATACGGCTTGACTTCTACTCAGGGGTACCTCTTCACCATACGAAAAACACATACCTCTCACAGTCCTTCTGCAGTTTGAAGTTTATTCTCAGTTCTTCACACAGATGCACTTCATCTCTGCATATCCCCACTATCAGCTTCTTCACTGGCCATCCTTTACTGTCGTGCTTTCAAAATAGAAAAGATCCATGACACACACAGCATAAAAACAGTATCTACGTGTGGTTTGTGCATCTAGCGTTCTCAACAGAGAAGCTGTCTCTCTCTGTTGCTTCCTGTGTGACCCCCAAATGACAAGATACTCAGCACCTGAATGGCAGGGGTAACAGAAAAAGCCAAGCATGTAAGAACTCGGCAAAAAGGTGAACACAGTTCTCCTGGATATTGGATAGGCATCTGGAGAATTTTCTGGGCTCACCTGTTGCAAAAGTTGAGCCTTTTCCCTGTCATTCTGAGCAGCACGCTCTTCAAGGTAGTATCTTGACTTCAATTGCTCTTCCCACGTGCTGTGTGAGTCCTTTGATGTCCAAGCCAGCAGATTCTGCTTTTGCATCTGTGAAAGCAACAGTGGCAAAAGAAAAACCTAAGGTGACCGGAAAGACAACTCTGAAATAGAATGCAGTAACTGAAATAGAAACAGGCCTAAGCTCTCTGCTCCCCATCCAAAATCTAAAACACACCTCGGGAAACATAAGCAAGAACAGGAGTTGAAGCTGGAGGAAAGAATGAACACTCTAAAAGCGATAAGATGAGGTTACAGCTTTGGGGGATAAGAAGACACGCATACACACACACACACAAAATCACCCTACAACTTTCTTCCAAAGGTCCTCCAGAGTGCATAATGATACCTACTTTATAAAATAATAATTCCTCTAGTGCCCACCACAGAAAATACCCTACCCTCACGACTTCTGTAGCAACTGTACAATCATCTGAGAGCAAGAAAATGCTCTGCCTGCTACTGTACAGCATCACCTCACCTAATTATTCTATACCTCTGCCCCACCGTGTGGCAGGAACGAACCATCGCCTATTCACAGGTGGGAAAGGGACCCTTCACATGGTCTCAAGGGCAAGCTGTGACAAAGCAACACAGATCTCCCAAGTCCAGTCTCCTCTCTCAGCTTTCAACCACAGATCTCCCTCCTGCCCCCAACATCCATCCTATCCATCTGTCATAGTTTAACCCCATTAGGCAGCTAAGCACCACATAGCCACTTGTTTGCTCCCCCCCGACAGGATTCGGGAGAGCATTGGCAGGGTAAGAATGAGAAAATTGGTGGTTTGAGATAAAGACAGTTTCTTAAGTAAAGCTAAAGCTGCATAAGCGAGCAACGCAAAAGAAGGAATTCATTCATTACTTCCCATCGGCAGGCAGTTTTTCAGCCATTTCCAGGAAAGCAGAGCTTCTTCACATGTAATGGTTGCTTGGAAAGACAAATGCCATATCTTCAAACATCCCCCCCTTCCTCCTTCTTCCCACAACTTTTATTGCTGAGCATGATGTCATATGGCACACAGGAACTGAGTTTCCCTAGCTTTCCAGGAAATCTCATCTTAAGATTTCCCACAGAAACAGGTAACTAGGCTCAGGAGTTCACAAAAAAGGAAGTTTATGATCAGCTTACTGAGGCAGAAGCTTGCATGTCTCTCTGAAGGGCTTCAATCCTACTGCTCTGTTGCTGGACTGTGGCTTCCAATCTGGCATTTTCAATTTCAAGGCTTAAAAAGAATACAGTCTTATTACGCAAATCCACCAGAGCACCAATTCTGAAAGAACAGCGTGAAATAACATCATCTAAACCAAAAGCATCTTTCAAAATTGTGTTTTAAACTTGCTGTAATGCAACAAGGCTATCCTGCTGTTTTTGAACAATCCCAGAAAGCGACAGACACCTTGCTTCGCTGTGTTACTCCTCTACCGTTGCACGTGTTCTTCCAGTTGTTTTTTACAGTAGTATTAGCCCCCAAAGATGCCAACAGGAGGTCCTGCAGTCTCTGGGAAGAAGCTATGACTGTCTCTTTCCTTATTATCCAAGGCAGTCTTCAAGTCACGAACACAACGCTCAGACTGAAGACGCTGTTCTTCCAACTCCTGCAACTGTAAAATCAAAGTAGGAATCCAGAGTAGTCAGGTGAGCTTATACAGAGGAGTCAGCTGCTGCTGAAGAATTCAAGCGCTGCATATATCGGCACATTCCCTCTACTCAAAGAGCTGTAATCATTTCAAATACATTCAAACCTTCTCTTCTACTAGCAAAGGAACACAAACCGTGTTACTTCATCATCCTTTATACCGGCCTCTCCCATCCCTCCACTGATTTCCTTTACACGGTTCTAAGCACCGACACTGCTCCTGCTGCCCTTTCAGTGGCTTGTGACACTCTTTGTATCCACTTGTCTGCTCCTCCATGAAAACAGGAATTAAAAAGTTCCTCCTTCTCCTAAAATGAACCCACAGCTCCCTCATAAGGAGATTAAGATGATCTCTGTTCAGAACTGTGAGGCCTCTATACTTCAGTTTTTGTAAGAACACTGCAAAAGGAGCCCCACCTCAAAAAGCAGCTTACAATTCACTTGCAAGAAAGCTGCTTAAGGACAGCAAGTTACAGCAGGCCCAAAGAAGGGAGAAAAAAAG